>NC_136057.1:228547907-229747907 GCF_964261635.1 Lissotriton helveticus | reverse complement strand
AGGGGCAGGGTCCTCAGCCTTTGTCGCATTTACTCTGCTCAAAGAGCCAGCACTAGTACATGTTGCCAAACACCAGAGTAAAACAATAACAGGTTGGAGGATCAGAGGTTGGCAGAATACAGTACAGTTTGCACCAGTATGAGCTTTCAGTTCCTTCAGAACATGTGTTTTGTCGTGTCTTTTGTTCATAGCCAAGAAGTACCTGTATGTCCTCTTTTGTCTTGTGCTTATGGCTTTCACACAGGGGAACATGTAGTAACATTAAGCTAAAATATTGGTTGCTAGAATATTTGATATTTGCTGAGTGCCTTTCATAGTTATCTGAATATCATTTTTCCCATATAGATGCCTCTGGTTGGAGCCATGAAACCTGGGAATAGAAGAACTGGCACTGGATTTATCATGTTAGGTCTCACCAGTGATCCCAACCTGCAAATCCTGCTATTTATATTACTTCTTCCAGTCTATATTTTCACTCTGTTGGGTAATGTTAGCATCCTGGTTATTGTTGGTTGCAACACTCACCTTCAGACACCTGCATACTTCTTTCCCAGCCAGCTTCGATGTCTGGATCATAAAACTGTTATCTGCCCCAAGATGCTGGTTGTTCTGCTGTCTAATAGGAAGACCATCTCTTTTTATGGCTGTGTAACCCAAGTATTCTTTTTTGCTGCTATTGGCAGTAGTGAGTTATTCCTCTTGGCAGTGATGGCCTTTGACCACTATGTAGCAGTATGTAAACCACTGCTTTATACAGTCACCATGACAAACTGTCTCTGCATGCAGCTGGTTGCGTGGACATACATAGGACATTTCCTGCAACCACTGATTCATGAATGTTGCATTTGTCGGTTGACTTTTTGTGGTCCTGATGTCATGAACTACTATGGGCCCGATTCACAGAATGAACTTAAGACTCAATCCTAAATTTACTACTATTTTTGTATTCACAGAATGCACTTACTACTTTTGGCATTCACAGAATGAACTTACTACTTTTGGTATTCACAGAAGTTAGGATTTTGTCTTAAGTCTGTCTTAAGTCTGTCTTAAGTTTGTCTTAAGACAAACTTAAGACAAAATCCTAACTTCTGTGAATACCAAAAGTAGTAAGTTCATTCTGTGAATGCCAAAAGTAGTAAGTGCATTCTGTGAATACCTAAATAGTAGTAAGTTTAGGATTGAGTCTTAAGTTCATTCTGTGAATCGGACCCACAGTTTGTGATTACCCTGTGCTGGTGAAGCTGTCCTGCACTGACATCTCCATCAATGATTTAGTGTGTTTTGTTTTTGCTTCATTAGTTGTGCTAAGTTCTCGGATTATTATCCTCATCACCTATGCCTTCATCATTATTGCAATCTTGAATATTTGCACTACAGCCAAGAGATGGAGAGCCGCCTCCACCTGTGTCTCCCATTCCAACTATGTTATCATCTTTTGTGGCAACATCCTGTTCATGGCACAAATTTTTACTATGATTTTTAAAAAGCAATCATAACTCCAGTTCTACTGATAGGAATTTTGTTGTTTTGGTGTCAAATAATTTATTAAAATGTGCTCTATTTCTATAAATTGGTGTGAGATTTTATATGTGTTTTCACTTTATTAATGTTTGTGTGCTACATAAATACTTACACATTGTCTCAAAGTAAAGCCTGACTTTTTTTTGTGCCAAGCTACCCAACTTTGTGACATTTTGTGGTTCACCCTGGCAAGGATTGTGGTTGTTGCTTGACCAGGGTCACACTGCGGTCAACCAACAACAACCTAATTTCTCACATGGTAGTATATAGAATGCTGGGCAAAGTAGTTTCCTTTTCTCAAATTCAACATATTTCTATCAGAGAAAATTTGGTACAGCGCCTCAAAAAACACAAAAAGCAAAAGACACACATGGAATGCAGAACAAATCAAAACATTCACATCCAGTCAAGAGATCTGGGTTAAATAAATCCATCATTTTTTTGTTTGCTCGCAATGCTACCCCAGTTTAGACCTGGCCATATACAAATCAGTCTTGACTCTGTGCCTCATGGAAACAGTTCAACCCAAACTGCCAAGCCAGGTCCTCCCTGGACCAGAAGCAAGCATTCTAGGACCGGTGTCGGGGTTTCACCCCTCTTCAGCCAGGATAGCTTTATGCCAGTGGCACAGTGCGCCCAGGACCCTCTTCCTGGCATACCTGGCGCACTTAGGGTGAGAAAGCAAAAGACACACAATTGATGGACGGAATGCAGAGCAACTCAAAACATTCATCCCCAGTTAAGAGATCTGGGTTAAATCCATCATTCTTTTGCTCACCATGCCACCCTAGTTTAGACCTGGCCATATGCGAATCAGTCGTGACCCTGCACTTTATGGGAACAGTCCAGCCGGAAGTGCCAAGCTAGGTCCCCCCTCGACTGAAAACAAGCATCCTACGACCGGTTTCGGGGTTTCACCCCTTTTCAGCCAGGATAGCTTGATTCCAGTGGCATGAAGAGCACGGGACCCACCTCTAGGCATACCCTTCCCACTCGGGGTGACAAATGCCTAGTGTTCTATCCAAGGGGAAAAAAACAATGTCATGTTGGGTTTTGTCAGAAAAAAGCACTGTGAAAAGTGTTCAATGCCAAACCCATAAGAAATTATGCCAACGTTGGTAGGGGTACCATTGGGAACCATACTCTATTGGTCAGCGAGTTTCCACAAACTAGTGGTATAAAGGTGTCACACATGGATATCTTCCTCAGAGCTATGGTGGACCTGAGGAAGACAAAAAAGGACTGCACCTGCTGAAACCTTTCAACTTTAGAAATTGGACTGCACCTACTGCAACCTGAGGAGAGAAACTAAAAGGGTGGCACCTGCTGCCACTTGAACCAAAGACAGATGAGTGGACTCCAAGGGCTAGTTTGCTTGGCTTCTCACAATATACAAGAAGCCACCTTCCTGAAGAGCCCAGCTGTCCATTCCCAATTGGACTTGCCCTGGACCCTGCTGATGGCTTCACTTTGAGTGAGATCTGACTCCCAAGTTGTGCCTCTGAGGTCCAAGAGCACTTTGATAAGTGACAGAGTGTACACCTTCTGCCTAAACATACAAACTGGCTCTTAGAAACATTTTCAAGGATTTTTAAGAAAAGAGCAAGAGGCTGCCATCAGACGGCCACCGTGCGCAGATGCTGATGTCACACTGCCAGTTAGACTCAACTTTTCATACTTCTCAAAGGATTCTGACTTTTAAAAAAAACTTTTAAAGTCCGAAAAGTATCCTTTTGGTGGGGACCCTTATTCAGGTGTTAATTTTAAAGTTCTGAGTTTTACCAAATGCCAATGGCTTCACCTGGACATTTTCCAACAGCTCTCCTGCCTTGTGGAACTCATCTTAGCCACTGACTGCTGGCTTGCCCTACTGAGGGTATTTGACTTCCATTTTATAGTCAGTAATTAAAACTCTTCAACCAACCTCAGTCCCTGTATCCAACCCTTGCAACATTTTAGTCAGCCTTAACTTATGGCTTTGACCTAGTCTAGTGAATCCAGATACCAGTGGTTGGTGCTTAGCACTCTTTGGCATTAGAAGCATCTAAAATGTAAAAAAATAATATAGTTCCCTACATCTGATTTTTGGAGTTTTCATGTCCTTTTGAAGGTTAACATTTTTTATACAATGTTTATATTAGGATTTTGATTGGGTGGTGGTTTCTACTGATTTCCTGTTTGGTACTGATCACTGCTGTGCACATTTTTCCCACATTTAGCCTGTCTGCTCTGTGCCACAGCTACCAATAATTGAGCTCAGGTAATTATTGATATATATCTGGTACTTGCAAAGAATAGTGCAATTATTATTTGACGAGGTCTATCATCCAAACAGCCAAGTTCTCAGCTTCTTGCAGAATTCAAGAAGAGAGGAGGAGGCTCCGATTTGGAGTGGAAGGTCACACAAGGATTAGCACTGATTTAAGAGAACACCTTTCTTCCTGTTCTGTTTCTATGTATGCGAGGAATCTGTGAAAGTAGGAGTCCCGTGGAGTGGAGTTGTCTGGGTAGTTGGTGGAAAGAGATACAAGTGTTCAGGTTAGTGGGAATGTGTGTTACCTTGAATGTGTGTACATTTATGTATTGGGAGCCAGTGGAGCTCCCTGAGATGTAGTGTGATGGTAGTTTTGTTTGAGTGGTTGTAGATGAGCCAGGCTGCCAAGTTCTGATTGTTTTTAGTCTCCTGGTGAGTTTCTTGATGATCTTTGTGTAGTCCAACTTGCTGTTGACTAAGGGCCCATTCACAGAATGAATTTAAGACTAAATCCTAAACTTACTACTATTTGATATTCACAGAATGCACTTACCTCTATTCGGTATTCACAGAATGCACTTACTACTTTCGGGATTCACAGAATGAACGTACTACTTTCGGGATTCACAGAATAGACTTACGACTACTAACTTTACGTCCGCCGCCGGGCCGTAATTTCCACTACCGGGCCGGATTTTACGGCACTTTGGCGGAATTTACGGCGCATTATCGTAAAATCCGATTACGGGCCGTAATTTACGATTACGGGCCGTAATTTACGATTACTGGCCGTTGGTCATGTTAGCCCAGGGTAAACACCTGGCCAAGGTCCACCCATCCCCCAACATGGATCAGCTGACACACAGGAGCCAATCCCAGCCCTGCAGCATATATGAATGCAGAGCAGACACAAACAATCCCTTTGAAGGATGTCACTGAACGTGTTTGTAGTACTACCACTTGCCATGCGGCAAAACCACTTTAGGAGGAGGAGGAGAGCAGAGAGGATCTTCAGGCAGAGGATCAACCTATTTGGAATGTCCAGCCAGGATGTAAGGGCCAGGTACCGTTTCCCTCCTGAAGTCATCTTGGATATGGTATGTGAGTGGGAGCAGGAACTTGACTCTGTGACCTGCTGCTCACATGCAATACCAGCATACCTCAAGATCCTTTCTGCCCTCCACTTCTTTGCTACTGGGTCCTTCCAAAAGGTCACCAGTGACTATGTGGGCATTTCCCAGGCAAGCCAGTCGCGGTGCCTGCATCAGGTACTGAGATGCATCACTGATAGAGCCCCCAACTACATACAAATGCCACATACACTGGCCATGAGACAAAGGGCAGCAAGAGACTTTTATCTCCTTGCACAATTCCCACGTGTGCTGGGTGCAATTGATTCCACCCATGTGGCCCTTCAGCCACCCCGCCACATTGCAGACATCTTCTGCAACAGACACAGATGGTATTCCATCAATGTTCAAGCTGTCTGTGATGCCAGTGGAAGGTTCATCAATGTGCATGCAGTGTTCCCAGGTAGTACACATGACAGCTTCATTTTCCGCATGTCACCTCTTGCTCGGCGTATGGCTGCTGGAGAATTTGGTAACATGTGGCTACTGGGTAAGTACCAAGCACTGAAAATGAGTGATATGCGTCATTGAAATGTCTGAATGCCCCCCAATAGTAACCATTGTACAATAAGAAACATGGCCCAACAGACAATGCATGGACGAACGTATAGATCATGTTCTGTTAAAGTCAAAGAGTAAAAGGTTAACAACTGCCCTTTCTTCCCTCCTCAGGCGAAGCTGGGTATGCACTCTCTCCACATCTCCTCACCCCCTACAGGCGTGCTAACACTGTACCTCAGCGTAGGTACAATAGGGCACACATACGTACTTGAGCCATCATCGAGCGCACTTTTGGTCTGTTGAAGTCGCGATTCAGATGTCTCGACCGTACAGGGGGTGTGCTTCTGTACTCCCCAGTAGTTGTGTGCAAGATCATACTAGCCTGTTGTGTTTTGCACAACATTGCTCTAATGCATGGCTTACACATGCCTCTCGAACCTCGACTAGCTCTGAATGTGGGAGACCGGGCTATTGCACATAACCGACGTCAGGGCATGCAAGTCCGTGATGAGCTCGTTGCCACGTATTTCACATGAGCAACCTGTAGTGTCACGGACAACATGTGGTTTGCTGTCTGTTGTCAATGATGAAATGTGGACAGACACAACAGTGTTGATAAATCCCACCCTGAGACGACTTTGCAAGCCACACTAACTGCATGCAAATCACAGCTGCTGACAGAAGTCAAAAGGTGGATTGTGCTTCAGGTCATGTGCCCATGTCAGCGATCAGCGTAGTGGATATCCCTTAAACAAACTATTCACGCTAATGACAGACAATACATGTCCTGAGAGACATACCTGGACCTCATAAGGATGGGTCACCAAATCACAAAAGGTTGCATACTCAGGCCCATGACCACAACAGAATTGACTCCCCCACAAATGATGTGCCCAGAAAGTGAGTGATGATGTCATGGGAGAATCATGCACCATGGGTCAGATTTACAATAAGAGTTGCATCTCTGCATATCAGCAGGGATGCCCCAGTAATTGTGCCTCACAAACGACATCCCTTGCGCCATCATGGATGTGCCGCATTTACAAAGCTGTGCGCTGTGGGCCAAGTATAGACAGAAGCGTGAAGCATATGCTGTCATAAAGGTGAAGCACCACTGGACTTGGGTCGCAAGCGCAACGCAGCTCCAGCAAGGCAAGTGGCGAGCCGATGCCTAACATGCTGCATCAATCCTTAGGCCTCCTACAAGCAGGCGCAGGGTTGTGACACAGCGTGGCCATGAAAATGACTGAGTGAAATCTTGTACATTTCACGCTGCCACTGTTCGGAGGCGTTCGTGTGCTGGAACGCCCCCCTTGTACAGGAACGCACAACTGCGGTGCAGGGCCTAACAATATGACACATTTCACAGATGCGTCACGTTGAAGATATCCCACAGCATGGAGGTGGCGTAGCGCTGCTGCGCCACAAAAGTGACGCTACTGTGGCGCAATTGTGGCACACAGGGCTCATATAGCTGCCCCCATATGTATCTGACATATCCACACTTCTCCAAACTAATGTTACATAACATTTCACTCAACTCTGATACTGAGTACTCAATATGAACTACATGTCCCATAATGCAAAGTATGAGAATAGGAAAGTGGGATGGATGTTGTGTCAGCCCACTACCCCCTGTCAGTGCAGAAATGACATGAAATGATCTGTTCCCTCTTTTGATACATATTCATGAATCACACCTGCATTGTCATTTCACTTTCCCCTACATCAGAACAACAGGATGGCAGTGGATTTGTTTACTGAATGTGGATGGCTCAGGATGAATACAAAATGGCTGCAAAATACTTCCTGTGATGTATTTCCTGTCTCCCACTACCTGTATTACATTTCCTGTATGATATAATGTGTTCCGGGTCATTTTGGCGCAAAATCGTAATTTCCGGTGTCGCAGCGTAATGCGCGTGTGCGTAAACGACGCCCCGGAACCGGAAACTATGATTTCGGGCTGTAAATTCCGAAAATAAACTAGAACACATCCTTTCATACAGGCAAGGTAATACATGAAGTGGGAGACAGGAAATACATCACAGGAAGTAGTGGGCAGCCATTTTGTGGTCATTCTGAGTCATCCTCTATCACTGATCAGATCCTCAGGCATCCTGCTGCTCTCATCTGACCTATTTCCCCATAATGGCTGAGGACTATGAGGAGAGAGCCCCCCCTTTCTCAGACAGGGAATTGGACATCTTGGTGGAGGGGGTGCTGGAGAAATTCCCTCAGCTATATGCTGACCCTGAGCACCAGCTGAGCACTGCAGGGCAGGCTATGGGCCAACATCGCCGAGCGCTGCAGTACAGTGGGAGTGTCCACCAGGAGTGCCAGGGGGTGCCGCAAGCGCTGGGAGGACCTGAAGCGGTGGGCCCGTCACAAGGCTACGGAGCTGGCTGGCCTGTCCTCCCAGCCCCATGTGCATTGTCCTCGCCGCTCACCACTGTACAGGAGGGTCCTACGAGCAGCTTGGCCGACCCTCCATGCTCAGCTGGAGGAGCACGAGCAGCATGGACCTAGTAAGTGCATCATATGCAATATGTGTCTGGGAGTATGATGTGAGTGAAACAGTTCTGTACCATTGTGTGTCCCATGCCTCATTAGCCAATTCCATGTCCAAGCAGCAGTCACCAAGTTTCAAGAGGCACACTGTGGCATATGGACTATACAGGCCAGAGTGCATTTTGGGAGTTGTAGTTTTCTCATGACAACTGGGTAAATGAGCCACACTCATGCATTCATATTGAATTCTGCTCTGCCAGCACCACTACAATTGAACCAAGTCAATCATAACGGATGTGTGCATTGGAAGAGCGATGGTACAGAGACTGTCCAGTCTGCACATGGCAGGCCATAGGGGATTGGATGTTGTGATTAGCATTGCACCTGTAGAGTTGTGTTCCAATTGAGACAGATCATCATGTGCCTTGGAGTCAAGACAGATTTTGAGATCCTTGCATCTCTCACAAGTTTTCATAGGTTTGCAAGGTGTGTCCACTGACAGACGTCTCACCCTCAGTGGCCTGTATGACATTTTACATGTACAGGTAGCTGTCACAACCGCCCACCACTGTTCAGCGGTGTACTGCACTACCTTGTAAGTCAAGTAAGCCACTATGTGGCACTGGATTGTCCGAAGATGTGTGGGGACATCAAAAGGCTAGACACACAATGTAGCTAGAGGAGTACTCCAGACCCCACATGGATGTGTGACCCACATTTGTCTTGTCCCATACAATTCTACAAAGCAGATGACACTTGTCCAGACGTTAAATAGCTGTAAATCCATATCAATGGCCAATATCTATTATATCTGGACTCTTCATGTTCTCCTCTGGTGGACTTGTAGTTGAACTGGCACATGCAGCAGTGACACGACACACAGATCACAACAATGCCAAGGTTGAGGTTTGGCTAATGCAGTTGCGCAAGCCACAATAATACACATGAGATTTCCATGTCAAACTCAAATCAGTATATGACAGCGTGCATACATGTAATGTAAGTGCATGGACAGAATGGGGGTTGGTCCCAGCCCTTTGCATCCTGGTAAATGCAGTACACAGTTCAAACTTACTTTGGAATAATCTGGAGTCATACACCAAATTTGCTGCTGACTTTGCTGTATATCTCTAGACACGTGTTCCTGGAATGAGCGCTTCATCAGTAGAGAGCAGCAGTTTCAGAGAGCAAAGTAAATCATCTGGGTTTGCTGTGTGTCTGTGAGTGTTACTGTGACCTGAGAGGAACTTGGCAGCATTCCCAGCAAACCCAGATGATTCAGGAGTTAGTTAATACTGTAAACAGAATTTACTCGGATGCAAAGGGGCAAACTGTGCTGGGACTGTGAGGCAGTGTGCTCCCAACCACCATTAAGTCCATAAGGACTGATGGGCAGATCAACAAGGCACTTGCGCCTCAGTGGACCGCCATTGGGTCACTTTAGTGACGCAGCGGCGGAGCACACAAAGCGCCATGCTGCTGGATAATTACAACGTGACGCATACGGTGCAGGATCGCATCCTAAAAGTGGCTGAGTGAAACTACAAGATTTCACTGAGTCATTATTAGGGCCAAGCGGAGTCAAATCTACTCACCTGCTTGACCCAGGTGTAAGGTTTGCCGCAGCATGTTAGCGATCGTGCACCCCCGAGCCTTGCTGGAGGCGGGTTCGCACTAGCCACGCCACTCCAGCAAAGCCCGGCTATTCCACCGGGGATGCATCACACATCTGCCCACCCAAGCGCCATGGTGTGCCGCTTTGTACATGCGGTCCATCAGGGGTGACGCATGGGTGGGCTGATGCGTTGCAACTCATCAGACACACCTCTGCTGATTAGCGGAGATGCGCCCGAAGTTGTAAATCGGCCCCTGATAACTGTATAGTGTGATCAGAGGCAAACAAAATCGGACCTAGGCTTTTCTATGTATGTGTAGCGTCATGCATGAAACAACCACCACATCAGGATTTTGCTTACAGTTCTGCAGGCACGGTTGGTGAGACAGGAGATCCGCAGGAACAAGTCCGGAGAAGGAGACCATCAGTTCGGCGGTGGCTAAACCCTCTTTCCACCAGCGATGAAGGAGAGGAGGAGGAGGAGAGGCCCTCAACATCTGCAGGCCAGGGGGTTTCACCCACCTGGGATGAAGAAGAACACGACACTGGTACTATGTCCCGGGTGGAGGCTGTGGACATTGAAGGGGGGGTGAAGGACCGCACACCTCGGACCATGATGTGGTGGATAACCACTCACCCACACATACATCACCAGTGGGTCACGAAGAGGTGTCCCCGGGGCAGGCCAACGTTCAATCTGGACCTGCCATCTGCCCCTCCCTACCTCTAGAGTCCCCCATGCCATCAGGGGCTCCAGCTCGATCCCCTGATACCTGTCCCCCTCCTCGTAGCCGCCAAGCCGAACCCGTCCGCTCCGGACCTGAGGCACCACATCCCTTCTGTTCCCCCCTCTCCCCAAGTACCGGTGCTGTTCCTCCTGTGGCTGTGCCAGGGGACTTGAGTTGGATGGTCGAGGGTCAACCTGACATGTTCGCTCGCATCTTGCTACAGGTGTGTCTGGAGATATGCTCGATGCGAGCGGACCTAGTCCGATCTATGGACAACCTTGGCACCTAAGTCCAGTACCTGAACACAGACCTAGTCCGATCTATGGACAACCTCGGCACCCAAGTCCAGTCCCTGAACACAGCCATTACGTCTTTCATCTCCCAAGTGCCTTCCCATACCACCGTCAATGTGTCCCCCTGTCCGTTGCCCCACACTGTTTCCCCCCATACTCGTGTGTCACGTTCCCGTGTGGTACCTGTTCCTGCATCAGCCAGCCGTGTGGATGTGTCCGACCTTGAGGATCTAGACATTGTGGTCCTGGAGAATGACCTGAAAGACACTTGACTATTGGACTGAGACATTGTTTTGGACGAAGATTTCTTTTTCCCCTTGTGAATAGACTGGTTCCCATGACTCTACCTGACGTATTATATTTGTTTTGCCCCACCCAAATCCAAGTTCCCTTCTCCTTCTTCATTAAGATCATCATTTGTTTTCCTTTCTCCCTTCCAAACGGACGGTTTGTTTGTGTTCCTACATAAATAACTTTGCTGAATTCTACTTTGTCTGACTAGTTTGACTTCATTTTGAATGTCTGTTCCCAAATATAGACACATATTTAGTAAGCCATATGCTATGCACATTACAACGTGTTGCTATGATGTGTTACACTTGTACCTGTCTCACACACACAAACATGCCTACATCGTCAGAAGGGACATGGTACACAACAGGATATTACTTTAGTAGATATTTATTGTCAAAATACTCCTAAGGAGCCCAAAACAAATTGGCCATGTCAATGGCGATCGTGTTTGCGTTTCCGCAATAGAGGGGGGGAGGAACACGGTGAGGGGTGAGGTGAGGTTGTCGTCTTCGTGTCTGTGGGTGTTGTCCAGGCTGATCAAGAGGTGCAGGTGCCGATGGTGTCTGCACATTAGGTGTCTGTGGCTGGACAAGGGCTGGTTGTTCAGGTGGTTGAAGTGACTGTGCAGAGGTTGGTGGTGTTTGGGCAGGTAGTGGGGGTGGTGGGAGAGACAGTCCAGTGGTTGGTAGTGTTTGGGCAGGTAGTGGGGGTGGTGGGAGTGACAGTCCAGAGGTTGGTGGTGTTTGGGCAGGTAGTTGGGGTGGTGGGAGCGACAGTCCAGTGGTTGGTAGTGTTTGGGCAGGTAGTGGGGGTGGTGGGAGTGACAGTCCAGAGGTTGGTGGTGTTTGGGCAGGTAGTGGGGGTGGTGGGAGTGACAGTCCAGTGGTTGGTAGTGTTTGGGCAGGTAGTGGGGGTGGTGGGAGTGACAGTCCAGTGGTTGGTGGTGTTTAGGTAGGTAGTGGGGGTGGGGGGAGTGACAATCCAGAGGTTTGTGGTGTTTGGCCAGGTAGTGGGGGTGGTGGGCGTGCCTGTTCAGGGTGCGGGTGTGTTTGTGTACCTTGGCTGTGGTGCTGTGCAGTTGGTGTTACAGGTGTGGGGATGTGCTGTCCTACAGATCAACATGATTGTTCCCCTCCCTGCGTTGGCCGTGAAGGTAGACTTTGGATCACTCTCACATGCCCTCCATCATCTTCATGGCCAAGGCATGGTGTCTTGCACTCTCTTCCCTTTGGATGGATATCAGGTCTGTCATTTTTCTAGACATTTCCTGCCAAGTGCTATCCATCCTATCCAAAGCTTGGCCCACCCTGTCCACCACCTGAGGGAATTGCGCCATGTCCTGCAGGGACCCAGAAATGGCTGACAGGGTAGCCCCTCTGGCCCGAATGTCCTGCCTCACATCTGCCTGCTGTCGGAAGAAGTCCTGCTCCCACTGGCCACCATCGCCACGTGCAGGCCCCCTCTGCTGGTGTCTGCCAGGGATGAGATGAGCAGGTCCAACAACAGGGAGGTGGCAGGTAGAAGTCTGTGGGCAGGAGAAGGGTGCCCAGGGGATACCTGGTCCACAACAGGTCTGGTACTTCCCACAGATGGTGGAGAGGATAGCAGGGAAACACTGCGTAGGGAGGAGTGGGTAGGGGAACCACCATGTCGGTCCCGGACGTGAGGGCTGTGAGTGAGTGATGTCTGTGAGTGGATGTGTGGGAGCCGTGGCTGGTTTGATTTATGCTGTGGTATTGATGGTTTGAGAGGAGGCAGACGGGCGTTGCTTGTCAGAGGATGTGAGGCTGTGACGTCAGTATCATCATCCCCGGAGTAAATTGATATGTACTCATCATCCTCCTCAAAGTCAACGTCCTCTTGACCTTGATCCTCCTCCTTTTGGGCATGAGTTGCAGCCGACATTGCTGCCTGGAAGATCAGGGGATTCTCCCCTCGGATTGCCTGTCGGCCAGCACTGGTTGTAGGTCTGTCAGCCTCTCCCTCAACACAGAGGTTGCAACTGTATTGGTGATTGACCAGGTATTACATGTGCAGCAACACCAGGGTTGTATTTACTGCACTTTGCATCAGCAGATGAGGATCATGTGACCAGGTTAGGGTACCACCACAAATGGCCGATCACACCATAGCACTGAGGTGTTACACGGAGATCTACATGATACTAGCAAACTCACCAGCTCCAGCCACAACTCTCTGTCCCTTTGCGTTCCCTCCTGGTGTATCCTGCTGCACCTGTCTCATCATAGTTGTAGTAGACATAGCTGTAGAGGGTAGAAACAACATTCTCAATGATCTGCCTCACCAAATGACAGACATGCATATGTGTCACTCCTGGTCTGTATTTCACTTTGTAATCAACAACTGTTGATTCCATGTAGAAGGGGATCTCGATCTCTGTCATGGCTTTGTAATCTAAGCTGTTGACACTCCTCATGCCCAATTTACCTGAGGGACAGGTGCGCGACGGTTTCACAGCTGCAGCCAGGATGTCATGTATCCCCCGGGATGGTGTCTGCTGCAGTGGTATCATCCTGTCAGCACCTGTGATGAGAAATACATGTCCATATTTTAGTACAACAGATTGTAGCTATGAGAACAAATTACATTCTCATTAGCCATTTGCGGATAATCAAGGACGATGTGCAGCATGTGTAGCTGATTGACTTAACATGTTGGCACCTGCCACAAGCAGCATTTGCAAGGTTACAGCCATGCATCACTGACATCAATAAGATGACACATCAACTGACGAACTTGTATGAGAAGGTTACTGATTTCACCCTTACCATTGTGACTGACTTTTTTCATGGGTGTAATGTTGTCTGTTGACAAGTCAGAAAGGAGTTCATGTTTTAGATGTGCAGTTGTCAGGGGCCTGATGTTGCCCATTTGTGCTTCCCTACCCATGAGGTCACACAGTTCATTTTTGAATGAGAGAACACAGCTTACTAATATCCATCCTTTGAGTGTTCTCTGTTCCCATGCTCGATTTCCAACATCATGGTACTACTTACATGACAATGGATAGTGTCTTGAGCAGCAGACATCCAAAGCTCATATTTCATATACTCACCTATACATGTGAATATGGTAGAAGGGAGGCAAGCAGAAGACAACATTTGGTTTAGATCACACATTGCAGATGAGGTGAGAAGCTTTGAATATTCCCACCTGCACTGGATTATCCTGTTGCTCTTCAGCCAAATCATTTTGCAGGTGTAACTGCATGAAGATTCACCTTAGCAGCCCCTACACCCATCTCACAGGTACACAATTGGCACCAGTGTGTGCCTCAGCCATACTAATTTCATATTGATTTGTCCATGTTAATTTTGCTAGGGATTTAGCATATCATTGAATTGCAAACCTGTTGTGTTGTGGACGTTTCTTATGACACATTGTTCTATTGTATGTCCATTGTGCATACATTTTGTGTCAGCATCTCATTTGCCACCAGGGTCTGATCGGCCATGTGTTCAAATGCCCTATGTGAGCATATTGTGATGCAGGATAACAGTGTTGTACAACACATACGGTGGAGGTGAAAGGCACAATTAATAAGCATTCAGCAAGCTTGACTAACCGTGGCCCAGCACCGGAGCAGTATGTGGTCCCTGGACAGATGTCAAGTCCAACCTAGTAGCAGAAGTCAGTGGGCGTCTTGTGTTCTGGGAGGACCGCATTGTACCTACAATGATAAGTTTGTTTAGCAACTTTACATTCCTGCTGCCACATGTGATGCATTCAATTTCTGGCACGGGACGGGCACAAGCAGTCATGGTCACCACCGTTGCAGAAGTGTGTCATGCATTATGTAATGAGTGATCCCACATATAACTTAGATTGGGCCCACTACCTTGATGCTACCTATATCACAATGACATGCCTACGAATTCAGAGGTAAAGTCCACTATCGTGTTTTGTTGATGTCCGGAAATTATCCACCCAATGTACGCAGTACATGATCAGCTGTGTGGAATGTGCTGAATAAAATATGTATGAAAGATTAGAAGTTGGACAGTTTAAGCATTGTCAATACTACAGAGACTGGTATCTCACTGTTTGTTTTTCATTTCCGTATCGGTGGGAATGCTATTTCTTCATTAGGTCTACAAACACTGTTGGAAATGGGATCCCCGGCTGACCAGGGCTTTCGCCAAAGTCAGTCAGAGACCACCACACCCAAGTCAGGGCAAGGGAGTTACACGCCAAGATAACCCCAGCTCACCCTCTAGGTAACGTGGCGCGAGCAGCAAGGCTAAACTTGGAGGCGATGTAAGTTAAGTATTTGCGCACGCACCCCAGCAACAACAACCAAAGGCCCACCACAAAGGAAACTCCACACAAGGTTATATAAAAATAGCCTTTGTATTATAATAAATATACATCAGATAAAACACACATCTTGTTACACTGTGCCAACAGGCACGGGCGGAATTTACAAGGGATATTGCACAGGACAGGGCCACTTGGACCACTGTCAGGGGTATCAGCACTTTTAGAAATAATACTTTCAGTAATAGCACTTTTAGAAAGTAAAATAAGTGTAGCACACAATATAAACATAGAGCACTCAACCAGTAATCACTGGTAACAGGACCTCACTAGCACCACCTGTACTAGGGAGAAAAACAACCACCTACATGTCACACTACCTGTAGGGGTGTAAAACATAACACATGATGCATTAACATTCAGAGGTGTAGCAATAACATTGCGCAAAACTTAGATCAGTCACCACCTGTGACAGTCCCTGTGTCCCAATGTCAGGGCCTAAACGTCGCAGTTGCCCACAAAGTGCTGGGCAACTGGTGCAGGGAAAGTTAGGGCAACGTTGGAGCCTCTCTGGGCTCAAGAACCACTGCTGTGGCACTGTGGGGCCTCACTGGGCTTCTGGACAAGAAATGGCGCCCTGAGCCTCGCTCAGGCACTTCTTTCCAGAACCACTGCCCCAGAGCCTCTCTGGACTCCTCAACAAATAGCGCCTGGAGCCTCTCAGGCTCGTAAATCAAATGCAGGCTGGAGCCTCTCTCAGGCTCGTCACGCAAAAGGGCTGGAGCCTCTCTGGGCTCCTACACGAGGGAATGGCACCCCCAGAGCTTCTCTGGGCTCAACGAACAAAATGGCCCCCAGGAGCCTCTCCGGGCTCCTCAACAATGATGTGGGCGTCAGGGCCCCTCACGGGGGACCCTCGAACACGTGGGGGCGCTTGGAGTCCCCCCCTCTGGGGACTCAGGACGAGAAATGCCCCCTAAGAGCCTCTCTGGCTCTAAACACAAGGGCGCGAGGTCGCGCTGCTGAGGGGGGCAGGGGGGGGGGGGGCGGACACCGACAACGTGTCCCGGCGCCCCTCCCCTCGCTTCTCGCAACACTCACCGGCTCTGGGCTGCAGGGCGGCTCCTCTCGCCGCGGGGCTCCTTTCCCCTCGTCCCGGGGCTCCCCTCTCCACTCGGGGAGCCTCGGGGACCCGGCCGGCAGCTTCTCCCTCCCCGGCTCGGCTGAGGAGGCGGGACTTCCGGTCGGCCTTTCCTGGGCCGCGCTGGGATTGGCCGGGCCGCTTACCACTTCCGGGTCGCCGCGGGCAGCGCGGCGGCTCGCTTCTTAGGCAGGCAGGCGGCTTCCCAGGATCCGAGGAGTGGGCTCCCTCGTGAATCTAATAAAAACGGGCAAACAAAGCGGCAATGAGCGGGGTGGCACCCGCGCCGTCAAACCGCCACACAGGGCGATCAGATGCCGGGTGGGCACCGGCTGTGCTCTCACAGCGCTCGCGGCGCTAGGGCCAAAATAAAGCGCTTCCAAGCGCTATGCAGGGATTCCAGCGCTCCCCAGCGCTGAAGGGCAGAGAGCAGCGCTCTCAGGCTGCAGGCAAAGAATCCTCAGTGCTCCCTAGCACTGGAGGACAGGACAAGGCTCCAGCAGGGGCTGGAGGCAGGCAGGGGGGGCAAGGCTGGGCCAGAGCCAGCACACTGGGTCTCCAGGCAGGGAGACACCCCAAGTGGCGGTCCTCCTGGCCCCAGCAGCAGCAACAGCCCCCTCTGGCAGGATCCAAAAGCAGAACATTTTCCAAGGGGACACAACCCCTTCTTATAGTAACAAATCCTTTGTTTCAAGGTGCAGGGTGGGGGGAAAACCAGTTTCAGCTGGCTCTGGAGCACTCTTGATGGCCCAACCACCCATTTCTTTCACTGGGGAGGCTAGGGTCGTTAGACACACCACAGGGGGGCGGAGCCAGCATTGTGTGGGGAAACCCCAGCCCATCCAGGACACAGGTACACTCCTCCCACACATCACTCATGCTAATCTCCCACTCACCACCGGGCAGACCCATCCAGACTTCCTGGAGCCTGGCATGCCAGCCAGCTCCAGCCAATCACGCTCCAGCACCCTCACAGCACACGCACACATATCTCAATGTCCAGAAGTAGCACTTCCCTTCTAGACACATACATGCCGCATATACCATCTCGCAGCATTCACTCTCACGAGTTTACACATACTAAACTCGAGCCTGCACTCCCCACGCATCAGGAACTACCAGTGACACACACATTCCCCATGCATTCCTATGGGAGGGCAGGCCAGCCATGCTACACGCACGCACTTTCACTCTGGGACCCAGGGAAAAGTGCGCATAGACCCAAAAATCACTGACACAGGGTCACACATAAGGCAAAAAGTTCAGGGGTGAACCAGCCCTGCGGGCCAAGTCCAACAAACACTATTACAATATGGTGTGTACACCCTTTCGACTTGTTGTGGCCCTCGATTACAGGATTGCCTTCCCCGTTCTGGGTCTGTTGGTGTAATACATGTTGTGTACCACATTTAAAAAGGTATGATAAAGCCAAGACATGTTATAATTTGTCTTTCGCTGTTCACAAATGTCATATGTTAAAGGTGAATGTCCATTGACAACTCCAATTGTAATGCCGCAAATATAGCATAAATGGTTGACTTACATAGCTGGGCACTATTTGTCCCTCTGCCGTCTTCTGACGATGTATGCATTTTGACCATCTCCTGTCCACTTTGACTTACCAATTAGTGTGGTTGACATGCCTTCCTCGGTACGTTGCTGATTCCTCCTATGCGATGCGGTGTCCTCTGCTACTGCGTTTTTTCTGTGCTCTGGCTGGATGTGTCAATGGGTGAGACGAGAGAAAAGTAGACAAATGGGAAATGTGCTTGTGTAACGTTTCGGGGATTTGCCCATATCTTCTGTGTGATAACATTATTGCGCGGAACTGCCGCAGACTGGGCAGGTAGGAGCAGTGGTGTGTTGGGGATGTAATGGCGTGGCAGAGTGGAAATTGGACAACAGGATATGTGTTGGACATATTTACATCAGAGAATACTCTCACCATCTGCTTTGTGATTTAGGCTGGCACAGGGTGATGTACTTTTTGGAGATTTTGTGGCAGGTTTACAACCCCCTAGAAAATGAATTTAAACTGTTGTTGCATCACTTCTGTGACACAACGGTGGTGTACAACAGACAACACATTTAGGATTATTCGCAACGTGACGCTACTATGGTGAATCGTCATGTTGTAAGGCCCTGGGCAATGTCAGCTTGGAGGTAGGCAGGGTGTGCACTCCTTTGGGATATGCCGCGTCCAAGTGAGTCAGTGTAATCTACATGATTTCACAGTATCACTTATCAGAGGCCGCTGCGACCCAACCTTACGCCTGCTTGAAGCAGACAAAAGGAGTGGCGCAGCACGTAAGGTATGGGCAGTGCATGGACATTGTTGGAGTTGCAACGCTCTTGCGACACAACTTCAGCAAAGCCCCCCCTAGACACCCTCAGATTCAACACACATCTGTCTATCCCTGCACCACAGTGCACCACCATATGTACACAACACATCTTGTTTGCGCAAGGGTTGAATTGCATGTCACATTGGTACTGGCGCTTCCCTGCTGATGTTTGTCTTTAGCTAATTTATTTTTTTAACTTAATTTTAAATTTACATTTGTCATTGCACATTTTCAGTCAATATGTACAGTTATTGAATTAGCTGGGTTGTGTATGTCTGGCATCAGTACTGTGCACATGTTTTTAATAGGGTGGGGGTATTAGCCTTTTCTGATGCAAAGGATTCTGGGACTTGTGGTGCTACGTAGCGGGTGACACATGAGTCTCTGACTAACCATATATTTATATATACTTTGGACAATTTCCATAATCACTATGACAGTGTAACACAGACAATCTCTTCATGCACTTTTTCTTTTCATTCCACTTACCTGGTACCACGTAGCGAACATCACTGACAGGCAGCCCATGGACCAAGTGGGGGTGTATAGTTGTGAGGATATCCTCCTCCAGTGTGGTGAGCTGCCGGCAGGGTCCAGGGCATGCATCTCCTTGACCCTCTGCCTTTCATCCTGCCACTTTTTTTATGTCCTGCACTGTGCGCCTGTTCTCCCCCTGGGCTGAAACAGCAGCGGCTATGTGCTGCCATAGTTCTTGCTTCTGTGCCCCACTGGTGCAGTATGGTGGTAGCCCATATAGGCGCTTGTGGTGCCTGACTATGTATTCCACAAGCATGGTGGTCTTCTCTGCTGTGAAATTTCTTTTTCTTCTCATCTCCATGTTCTGTGGCACTGGAAGCATTGTAGTAACAGTCTCTCTGTGGCCCACTTTTACAATGAAAACACTAGGTAATGAGAGAGCTAATGATTTTGCCCCCCCCCCTTACCTAGGGGGAGCACCAAGCAGATGCCTTGAACACAAAGAGCATAAACAAAAAGCACATTTTGTTGAACTTCAGTGGTGATCCCATCATGTTAGGACCACCCCAAGCACAGTTATTGGCAAAAAACAATCCCAACCAAAGGCCCTGCAAAGCATTATGGGACAAGATTAGCAGTGGCAGTGAATATTATAGTATCCAATATCAAAATAATTCTACAAAGAGCTGCAGTTCCACTGGTCGTCCCTAGATGTCCCTCACAAGTCAAATGCAAAGCATTGAAATTATTCTTACCTCAAGCTGCAGTTCCACTGGTCGTCCCTAGAAGTCCCTCATGAGTGAAATGCAAAACCATTGAAACCCTTTCATCAAGCATTTGCATTTGACTGGTGAGGGACATCTAGGGACGACCAGTGGAACTGCAGCTCTTTGTAGAATTCTTTTGATATTGCATACTATATAATATTCACTGCCCACTGCTAATTTCATCCCATAATGCTTTGCAGGGCCTTTGGTTGCGATTTTTTTTGCCAATAACTGTGTTTGGGTTTGTCCTAAGAGGATGGGACCACAACTAAATCGTTAAATAAGAGGTGATTTTTTGTTTTCAAGGCATCTGTTTGGTACTCCCCTAGGTCAGGGAGGATCCCAAAATCATCACATCTCCCACTGCTTTCAATTTATTCGCTTTTACCATTGTGAAAGTACTATATGCACTTTAGCATCTAAAGATTGAAAAGCTTATTTTTCCATGTCTGGTCATGTATAAGAAGCTTTTTGCAATTTTAGCACACTGCAGACACTTACTCAGTGTCTTTAGTTATGTTATGCAGACTGCTACGTGTAGTACTGCTATGCACAGGCTTAGTTTGCAAGTGTTGCTTGGGAGCCATATAATGATTTCCTAAGCATCTTCTGTGTGTGAAATCAGAATACAGTGACAGTGTGGACTTGTGCTGTCATGTCCAATTTGCTGTTGATGATGATTCTGAGGTTACTACGTATGTTCTGGGTGTGGGTCAGAGTTCAGTCAGACATTAGTTTGATTCCCACAACGAGGTATTCTTGATAAAGAGTACTGCATCAGTCTTGTTGATGTTGAGCTTTAAACAATTGGTGTTTATTCCGATGTACTTGTTTCTTGTAAAGGGGATCTCGACCTCTGTCAAGTATCATTCAGATGTTGTCCATTTAAGGGATGAGTGCTGTCTCTGTACTGTGCTTGGGCCTGAATCCAGACTGGGTTGCATCAAGGAGCCGGTGGTTATTGTGGTGGTCTGTCATGCAATATTTAATTTGTTTCCCCAAGACCTAGGCCTGGTATGGAAGGAGGGAGGTGTGTCTGTAGATGGGGACCATGGCTGGGGTATTAGATAGTTTCTTGCATAGAGGCATGGCGGCTGTATCTTTCAAGGTGTACAGGAAAGTTCCTGAGCCAAAGGACCTGTTGAGGATGGGTGTTAGTGCTTTACTGATCAATCGAAGTTTGTGTGATTGGGGAAACGGTCTGGTGTGACCCCCCAAGCAGTGGTCTTCATGGTAGCAGTGATATCAAAGGTTGTGATGGGGGCCATGGGGTAGGGTTCATTCATCAGCTGTGTAGGGAAAATGTAGTTGCAACAGTAACAGTTGAGTGTCAAATTTGCTGTATATGAAGGTGAGTTTGTTACCGAATTCTGAGAACTTTTTGGTCAGGATGCAGCAAGAGGTACATGGAAATATTTGATAATGGCAAAGATTTCCTTGCTGCTGTTTGTGCCATTGTTGATGCAGTATATGCGAGCTGTGTGCTTAGTGTTCAGTATCTGTGGGTGGTAGCATCTTAGGGTGCATTTGAAGATGCACTTATCCATGGTGTCTTGGCTTGGTCTCAATTTGCTCTCTTGTTTCTTGCAATGGAATTAAATCTGCCTCAGTTCCTGCTGTCCTTTGGTAGCACTCATGCTGCTGGGTTGCACTTGTAGGGAGCAAGGATGTCAGTGCATGTTGTGATACAGCTGTAAAGGTTTTTGATGGTTTTTGCCAAGTTGCTGGCCAGTGCTTCGAGAGGGCAAATGCCTAGTCTTCTTAAGTGATGCTTTTCCAACTGGTTCTGGTGGTGATAGGTCTTTGTTGGTGTGCGATTGGCATGCTGCAATTTAAGAGGGCATGCTGTATCTTGGTTAGTGGGCCCGATTCACAGAACTAACTTAAGACAAAATCCTAAACTTACTACTTTTGGTATTCACAGAAGTTAGGATTTTGTCTTAAGTTTGTCTTAAAACAGACTTAAGACAGAGTTAAGAAAAAATCCTAACTTAAGTCTGTCTTAAGTCTGTCTTAAGACAAACTTAAGACAAAATCCTAACTTCTGTGAATACCAAAAGTAGTAAGTTTAGGATTTTTTCTTAAGTTAGTTCTGTGAATCGGGCCCATAGTTCCTAGCCTGTTGAATGTTTTGTTGAATATTGAGGAGAAAGTTGGCTCTAATAGGTGTTCAGCAGTGTGGTTGGGTTCAGTAAGGTACTGAAAGAGGCTGTGGTTTCTGAGGTTTTCCAGAAAGGCTGTAGAGTTTGAGTCAGTGTGGTCTTCTTGGTGAAAATGAAGGTCTCATAGGAGGATGAAGGTTCTGGCATTGTGACGAAGGTGTGCAACGAAGTACATGATGTTGCTGGAGGAATTGGTGCAGGGTCCTGGTGGTCTGCATATACGGGTTCAACACAGGAGAAGTTGGCTGTAATGCATATCTTGAACATCTTGAATGTGAGGTGTTCCATGTTGCTGTGGGCAAGTTTTTGTGCAGGTAGTATAGCTGATATTGTATTTGAATATGATGGCGACTCCACCTACCGGCTTATGCTCATGGTCTTACCTGGCATCTTATAGCTGATGTGGATGGGTGTAGTGATGTTTGATACTGACATTGGGTATAGCCATTTTTATCTGTGGAACCGCAGTTAAACACTTTTCAGTTGCAGGATGGATATCCCAAAGGGTTGTATGCAGGAATTTAAGAAATTATTTTGATGCACTGTTGTCCATAATGAATTCACACACAACATTTAAGAGTACTCCTGCTAAGTTGAAAGCAACGAAAATCAAATTCTATTCAATCTCCCAACAAATTCTATGCAATTGCTTTGTTTATCCCGTGTGATTGGATTTGTAGATATTACACATTCTAATGTTTCAACCCTTTAAAACAAAATATATCTTTTGCAATAGAAAGTCAACAAGCATCCATTTTCCAAGGAATGTGTAATGGCACATATCTGATTGTAGACCTAGTTGCTCGGTACCCTGGGGACACTCATGATTTGTACTAGCACATAGAGACATGTTTTTTTCGTAATTGTAATTTCAATATTACCTTACTGGCCACAATAGTGTATTGTTTATGTCAAATCTAAAGCAAGTGTGCTAAATATCAGGTGCCAACGCATTTGCATTAACAGCCTGGATCTTTATTCTTTACTATCATCCCTGGACATGAAGGGAAAGGATATAAATATGGTTTAGCAAAGAAGGAGAATTATCGAGCAGACGTTTGTTTTACTTAAATGCAGGTTCAGATGTCTGTACAAAAGTGGAGGTTTGCCCTAGAGAGTGATCGAGCGATGTGCTGAAAAATCAAAGCTACTTGTGTTTTGTTGTATAATCATAGGAACATACAATGCAATTTGTTATACATACTTTCGATTTGCCCAGCAAGTGTTAAATGCGATGATGAAGACATAAGAAATCCACCTTGATTACCACTTCCAGGTCATGATGTTACACGAGCTGCAGAGGAACATGTGTGCTAAGCCTGGGCATAGTTTGCGTAGCAGAATTAAGGGGCATATTATCAACACAGGCGATACAATTATCGCTAAAGCCGCTTTTGCGGCAGTTTTCTGCCGATAAAAGCAGCGATAATTTTATCGCCTGTGTTGATAATATGACCTTAAATATAGCTTCACGTAATATACTTTGGGGCAGATTTATGTTAACTGGCGCATCCCCAGGGATGCGCCAGTTAACATGCGCCACAGTGCGCCACTGCTCCGCCACCCATGGTGCGCCGCATTTATGATGCGGCGCACCATGGTGCAAGGCAGTGAAGATGCGTGACGCATCTCTCGGCGCACGGGCGGCGGGCCCACCTGTTCAATGTATGGTGCGTCACCCTTACGCCTGCTTCAAGCAGGCGTAGGGAATTGACGTAGAAAGTGACTGAGTGAAATCTCATAGATTTCACTCAGCCACTTTTAGGAGGCGTTCCTGCGCAGGAACGCGCGTTCCTGCGCAGGAACGCCTCCTTATGGCGCAGGGGTTTCCAACGTGACGCATCTCCTAGATGCGTCACGTTGTAAATAGGGCGCATTGTTTGCGCCGCCGTTGCATCACATTGCGTAACGCAATTGCGGCGCACGGAGGCGCAAGAGCCTCATAAATCTGCCCCTTTAAACTTTGCGTGTGATGATTTTGGGATCCTCCCTAACCTAGGGGGAGTACCAAACAGATGTCTTGAAAACAAAAAAGCACATCTTATTAAACGATTTAGTTGTGGTCCCATCCTCTTAGGACAAACCCAAACACAGTTATTGGCAAAAACAATTCCCAACCAAAGGCCCTGCAAAGCAATATGGGAAACAATTAGCAGTGGGCAGTGAATATTATATAGTATACAATATCAAAAGAATTCTACAAAGAGCTGCAGTTCCACTGGTCATCCCTAGATGTCCCTCACCAGTCAAATGCAAATGCTTGATGAAAGGGTTTCAATGGTTTTGCATTTCACTCGTGAGGGACATCTAGGGCCGACCAGTGGAACTGCAGCTTGATGTAAGAATAATTTCAATGCTGTGCATTTGACTTGTGAGGGACATCTAGGGACGACCAGTGGAACTGCAGCTCTTTGTAGAATTATTTTGATATTGGATACTATAATATTCACTGCCACTGCTAATCTTGTCCCATAATGCTTTGCAGTTTTGGTTGGGATTGTTTTTTGCCAATAACTGTGCTTGGGGTGGTCCTAAAATGATGGGATCACCACTGAAGTTCAACAAAATGTGCTTTTTGTTTATGCTCTTTATGTTCAAGGCATCTGCTTGGTGCTCCCCCTAGGTTAGGGGGGGGGGCAAAATCATCAGCTCTCTCATTACCTAGTGTTTTCATTGTAAAAGTTCATATTTGTTAATTGGTTGTATGCTGTTAAGCATGTAAAATTGATTTATCAAAGCATCTGAGAATATTGTTCATTTAGATGTTATGAAGTGTTAAGCCCAGGATTAATGTGTGCATGAAAGGTGTCACAAACAAGTATTGTAAAATACACATCACATACACATTTATAATTAAAGACAAACCGATGTGTATTGATTAGTAAACCAATGCTTTTCTGTATATTTGTTGAAAGATGTAGAATATGTTAATTTAGTACATGTTAACTGTAAATTGGTATATTACGTATGTTTAAACAAAAAAATAAACAGGTTTTCCCTTTAACTTCAAGAAAAAGTGTAATTTTACTATTTACTAAGTGTGCTTTTGTCATCCAGTAAATAGTCTTCTTGTGGAACTCTGTGTGCCCCTCCCTTGTCCAGCTCCACTCTGTCAGCTGACAGAAATGCTGCTCACACTAGAGGCCTTTTTAGTGTCTCCAACTGACCTTGCTGTCCTAATTCCTTGATCAGCAGTTTATCTTTCCTCTAAGTTGTGGGAAAGCATACCTTGCATTCATTTTGTTGGTTTCTTGTTAATTCGATGGGCCATTTAGCCACTTCCTTGCTATATTTCATAGTAGGTTTAAAAATACTGGTATTTGACGTAGTACATTTGAGTACTTCCTGAATCTCATAGAGTGGCAGGATTTTACACTCCATAGACTTGTATTGAGGGAAGGAAATATTTTAAAAAACACAAAGTCGTATGAATTTTAGCAGTACGTGCTTCAACTTCCATTTTGGGCGAGAGATCTGGGGGTATATTATCAACAACTAGCGATAATTTTTGTCTCTAACTTGTTTAGAGACAAAAATTATCGCCGCACATCGGCGATTTTTATCGCAGATAAACCTTGCTATTAGCAAGGTTTATCGCAAATGCGATAAAAAACGCCCGCAATGCATGAATATCGCTGAAAAGTCAGCGATATTCATGCATTATCGAGCAAATGCTCTTAGCCATGTTATCCACCTCCCATTGGATAACATGGCTAAGAACTGCTCAGGGCAGGTGTTAGCTTTTGGAGATATTCGCCCTTAGCGCAAATATCTCCAAAAGTTGGTAATAGGAGATAGCGATGTTAGCGACTGTTTCCAGTCGCTAACATCTTGGCACGCCCACTTTGCATATCATTAGTGATAAATATCACTGACATGCAAAGTGGGGCCCATGATGGTCGCTATCTCCTATTAGCTGTCGCTAACTGGTGTTAGCGACAGCTTGGTAATAGGGAGATAATTTTATCTCCGCTTTCTTGGCTTTTAAAGCCAAAAAAGCGGAGATAAAACCCCTTGATAATATACCCCCTGGTCTGTTGAAATTACAATTGTCTCTCAATTATTTGCTTTGGTATGCTGTTCACTATTTTTGTTTTGAACATGTGTTAGACATTTTGGCTTCCCAATGTATTGTGGTTTGTGTTAACATATGTTTTTTTTTCGGCTTGTCTCCTTTCCGTTGTGTAATAACTCCACATGCAATTCTCCAACACATAGTTGAGGATGCTGTAGCCAATCTTTTAACAGAATTGTTAGGAATTACCACCTTCTATGTGGTGTACCACAAGATATTTCCATGGACTGTTGTCGCTGGCTGTAGAGCTCTTTGCACTTTACCACTGCTGACCAGTTGTGGGGTACCTGTGGTACCCTTTTAAGCATGGTAAAATTGTCCTACCCATAATTTAACATACCTATAAATCCCTAATCAATGGTGCCCAAAGTATACCCTGGGCCTGTAAGATAAATGCCAACAGTGGGCTGCAGCATCTACTGTGCCTCTATCAGAGTTTGGAGTGTTAGTTGAAGGGGTGAGGGCCCACTGATAATAATCACAATTCTTGTTAGAGTGAACCACAGAAAGTCACTAAATGAACCTGTGTTTAACCATTTGGTAGCTTGGCACAAATCAGTGAAACTTAACTTAGAGATAATGTGTAATAAAGTGAAAACACATTACATGAACATTCCCAAATCACTTACAAAAGTAGAGAATATTTTACATACTTTATCTTTCTTCCTTTCTTTCTTTTTTTCTCTCATGTCTCTTCCACAAATAAAAAAAAATCTTCCTCTCGTTTCCTTTCCATTCTCTTGCTTCTTTCTGTTTCCTTTTTCTCCCCTTCTTCATCTTCGGTTTCCCTTCCTCTAAGATTGGATAAACAATTTCCTTATGTTTTACATTTTGAATCATGGTTCCCTGAGGAGTAAACCATGTGGGTTGAAGTTGGCTTCAGAGATATATTTGTGGAGAGCTATGAAGTTTGCATGAGTGCAATGTATGTTAAACTCTTATGATTTGATTGTTGTGGATGTAATAACCACGGGCCTACAAAAATATTAGAAAAATAGCCGAAGTATTCTGGGACAAAGCTCTCACAATTAGAGCAATGTCATCCTATCCATTGCATGAAAAATAGACCACAAGTCCCAATGACTTACTCATCCTCAGAGGTGATTCATAAACAAGAGTAAATGAACAATATTGATCTGTGGGAACCCCACAGTAAACCTTTTGCAATATCGTTCCACTGCCATTAAATTAAACTGATGTACTCTAGGGGGGCAGTGTTTAAGTTACTTGGCGTGTATGTATCCTTTTTGAATCCCTCTTTCAGACAGTATCTCAAGGTGGTTTTCAGGAATCAGAAGTAGCTCTCAATATAGGAAAGGTTGGACACTCTTGATCTAGCCCTTTGGCTATCCTGTGACAATTCATACCACAGCTTGCTTAACCACCATCACTGAACTTCGTTTCCATTCTCTTCACATGCTAATCTTGCACCTGGCATGTATTCCCCCCTCTCTTTTGCACTTTCATCCTCCAACGATGATTCCAGCAACAATACTCTGTTCCATCCTCATTGTCCTGGTGCCCCATGGTTGTTGCCTAAGTCTTCAGAGTCACATTAGGCCACTTCCTCCTTTTCCTTTTTCCCTGGTGCCTTGCCTTTTCAGTGCATTGCCGCTATCACTTCCCTTACAAGGGGGCATATTACCAACAAGTAGAGATATTTATCGCTAAATAGGCTTAGCGACAATTTTTTCATCGTTGAGCATCGCAGGAATTTATCGCTGAGATAACGTGCATTTAGCAACGTTTATCTCCAAAGCGATACATTTTGCGGCGATAGCGGCAAAATGCGTGAATATCGCTGAGAATACAGCAATATTCACGCATTAGCGATGAAATGCTCTTAGCCATGTTATCCACCTCCCATTGGATAACATGGCTAAGAACTGGTCTGGGCAGGTGTTAGTATTTGGAGATATTCGCGCTTAGCGCGAATATTTCCATCGCTACGCCTGCCTTGCTAATAGGCGATAGTGATGTTAGCGACTGTTTTCAGTCGCTAACAGTTTGGGTACGCCCACTTTACATGTCATTAGCGATAAATATCGCTAACATGCAAAGCGGGCCCCAAACCGCTTGCTATCACCTAAAAGCTGTCGCTAACTGCTGTTAGCGACAGCTTGCTAATAGGGCGATAGAATTATCGTCGCTTAGTGGGCGAAAACGGCCTCTAAAGCGGCGAAAATTCCCTATCGCCACCCTTGATAATATGCCCCAAAGTTTTACTCTTCTTCTAAATACAATACAACTCCTGCTCCCTACTCCTTGTCATATCTTTCATTCTTTCTCCCTATTCAACTCACTAATCCCTTCTGCTCCCTCTTTTTTGATTTAGACTGAATCTTCTTTCCACCTTTCCATGCATTACTACTTTCACACTTCCAGTTCAGGAGCTCTGCCCCTCCATACGGGACTCCTCGGCCATCACCAGATTCCTTCTTTTGAGAAGGTTCCTACCCTAGCTGTAGGGTCCCTATGCTCCTTGTTTCTATGGTGACGGATCCCTGCACATTTGGCTTGCTTTGCATAGGGGTCTGCTTGTAGGGTCTCTAAATCTCTATGATAGTAGTCCCTTGTCCTCTGCTGCAACTTTGTTGCACCATTGTTGTTTGTCCAAGGCTCAATGTGCTCCTAATAATAATTTTTCCTAGTGACCATCCATTGCAGTCATTATGTTGCATAGCTTGTGGGCAAGCTCACCCTGATGAATGCCACTCCTACTCTAAATGTCTGTCTAACTCCACTGGAAGACCATGACCGCCCCTTTGCTCTCAAGCCTTTCCTTCTCTTTCTATGCCTCTTAATTTATTTTTCTCTCTGGTGTGGGGGAGTCTCATAAATTCCAGGGCGCTCCTTGCTACAACCCCTCATGGGGAAAACCACACAAGCAGCTATGTTTGGGACTCCTGGCCTACCTCTCTATCCTGGTGTCACACATGTCCTTTTTTATAAGCTGTTGGCCACCTCTGCATCCTTTTCTGGTGCCATCACCCTCCATCCTCTCTGCCCTGTAGAATGGCATTAGTGCCCTTGTTCAAGGGCAGAAGCAGGGTGACACCATGGGTGGATGGCTGCAAAAGTCATCTGCAAGGAGGTCCTTGGGGGGCAACCACCTCTCCTGTTACCTTCAGTAAGTCCCAAACAGCGGCATTGCTAAGAGGCCTTTGGAGGCCATGCTCCTGGTGAACGGATCACTGACAGAATATCGAGGAGCAAAATATCGACCTGGCAAACTATTGATGATAAAATATAGAATGCCAGAATATCGAATTCCTATCTACAACCAGGTAAGTACAAAAATATTGAATCCAATATATCGTTATAAATAATATAGTTTGTAAAAATATTGAAATTTTTAAATGTCTTAAAAGTAATGTAAAATTATAAAATAATTAATATGATTAAGTAAATCATACTTAAAAATACTCAAATAACTTTAAAATAAGTTAATAATTAATGTAATTAAAAAACATGCATTTTTTAATACATATATATATAAACGTAATAATATTAAAAAACGTGTAAATAATTTTAGCGTAGGATAGCGGGAGGGTAAAATTTACTATTCCCACTCCAGTGAGTGCAACAGTAGGGAAAGCGTTGGCAAGAGGGAGGGTAAAAATGACTATTCCCACTCCAGTGAGTGCAACAGTAGCGAAAGTGTTGGATAGCGTAGGGGTAAAAAAGAATGTTCCCATTCCAGAAAGTGCAACAGTAGGGAAAGGGTTGGATAGTGTAGTGTTAAAAATTACTATTACGACTCCTGTGAGTGCAACAGAAGGGAAAGTAATGATTTGATGTTTAATTATAAAAACCAATACATATTATTTATTAATTACCTAATATTAATTATGTACAACAAATACATTTTCAATACCAAACATTAATAAGTAATAATAGAAAACAATAATTAATTACCAGTAACATAATTATCAATGCACAAAAATAATTGCAATAATTTATAAATTACAATTAAATTACTTCCCACCCTATTCCTCTATAAACCCACGACCCGCTCCAAATAATTAATTAGTAAAAAAGGGGAAAGGGCCTCACCAAAGAATTACCGCCCTATATCCCATCTCGATACCACCACAGACTAGAGGAGTGGGCAGAAACACGTAATATAATCATGAAGGCACAATATGGGTTTTGAGAGGTATGACGACAGTCGACCAGTGCCTAAACCTTTCCCTAACTATAGAGAACTACTCGAAAGCCAGAAATGGGAAACTATACATGGCCTTTATGGACCTAACATCAGCCTTTGACTGTGTGTCACATTCTAGGTTATGGTCCATGATGGAGGACATGTGTATGGACTCACCGATTATTGGGTTAATCCGCCAGCTGTATGCCAGTACCACTGCCGGTGTAAGGTATGGTAGAAAGGGGGAGTACACACGTCATTTTAAAATTGAAAAGGGAGTTAGACAGGGGTGTGTGCTCACCCCGTTCCTTTTTTCAATCTATATGAATGGAGTCGAGTCCTCCCTGCCTGCTCTCTCATTGGACGAACCCAAATTTTATCAAACCCCTCTCCCAATTTTGGCATACGCTGATGATGCGGTGCTGATGGCAAAAACGGGCCTGGCCCTATAAAAACTAATTAAAACGTACGCCATCTTTATGGCTTCCCTTGACCTAAAAGTGAATGAAACAAAATCTTTCATAATTGTGGCCGGAACAACCAGAGGAGAGAAACTGCAACAATACCAGATGGCCAGCAAAGAAAGAAATTAAGGTGATGGACTCCTTTTAATTAACCCTGGGCTTAAAACTTCGCTACGCTGACAAAGCATGCAAAGTTTGTACTAATTCACACTTTGCACCAAAACTGTGCTTAACACTGTGCTTAACCACGTAGCATAGTATCTAAATGAACAATATTCTCAGATGCTTTGAAAAAGCAAGTTTACATGCTCAATAGCATATAACCAATTCACAAATATGAACTTTAACAATGATGAATGATGAATTAGATAGCTGATGATTTTGGGGTCCCCCCTAACCTAGGGGGAGCACCAAGCAGATGCCTTGATGCCTCGTGATGGACATCTAGGGACGACCAGTGGAAATGCAGCTCTTTGTAGAATTCTTTTGATATTGTGTACTATATAATATTCACTGCCCACTGCTAATTTCATCCCATAATGCTTTGCAGGGCCTTTGGTTGGGAATGTTTTTTTGCCAATAACTGTGTTTGGGTTTGTCCTAACAGGATGGGACCACAACTAAATCGTTCAATAAGATGTGCTTTTTTGTTTCCAAGGCATCTGTTTGGTACTCTCCCTAGGTTAGGGAGGATCCCAAAATCATCTCCCACTGCGTGCCAATTTTTCAGTTTCACTATTGTGAAAGTACTATATGCATTTTAACAGATAGAAAAGCTTATTTTATCATATCTGGTCATGTACAGGAAGCTTTTTGCAATTATTTTACAATTTTAGTACAGTATAGACAAGTACACAGTGTCTTCAGCTACGTGCAAAGTATGTGAAGTGCTGCTATGCAAACTAAGCCCAGGCTTACTTTTAATACCTAGGAGGGCTTTATGATAAGGATCATTCTTGGTCCAAACTAGTATAATCAAGAACCCAGGGTATGCAAAATATTTACCAAGCCAAAATAAAATCAACCACAACATATGGAGCAGGCGTGTGGGGGATGGCCAATACTGGCCTTTTACAGCAAATGGAAGACTCTTTTTCTAAAAACCATGTGTATTTACCCCAATCAGCTTCAATTTGTATTCTACATCTCGAATTAGGGCCCCCCTTTCTGAGCGACACCATAAGAAGGGCTCCGGTCCTCTTGTGGCTATGCATTTGGCAAAGAACAACAGGAGATTAGACACAGACCATTATAAGAGGATGCTGCAACCTAAAATTTTACAGAAAGAATCGGGAGGCTAAATCATGTAGAAAATGTATTGAAGGTTATAGGGATGGAAAAACTCTTTCAGGACCCTGACTCCTGTAAGGGGGTCACGAAAAAATGGTTAAAAGATCTATATTCCCGAAGAGCAAAATACGCCAGCAGGGAAAAAAATACAGATCCATCATTCTACTATTGCATATGACTTGGTCCCATTAATACCAGGTGACGGTTTTCATTACTTAGCATGAATAAACAACACACAGCACAGATTTATTCTACTGCACTTCAGATTAAACATGATTTGGTTACTCCTGGGATATCAACAAAAGAAGTATAGGCTAGCAGATCTCGATCAACAACATTGCGGCGCAGACAGATCTGCATATCCTACTATTTTGTCAAAAATATTCTGAGGCTAGGAAATTGTTTATACTGCCAATTCTGAGACATCATAATTTTAGACAATGTCGGGTCGCAATGTATTTTTTAAAAGCCCTATGTGACCCTTTTTGTTTCTGTGTTGCCTCATAACTATGGGCCTGCCTCGGGAAGAGGAAAAGGATGGCATAGTTTCCAGCAACACCCTGTAACCATATTATGAACAGTTTTTTCTATTATAACCTATTTTGAAGGTTTTAATTGGACCACAACAAAATGTGTTTAATAATGTTTTAATTAATGTATATATGAATATTTATTGATCTGGATATTTTTTATATGTATTCTTTTGCTTTTGTGATCTGTTCATAATAATCAAATAAAGCTGTGTGAAATGAAATGAATTATTTAATACAATTAATTTAATGATCAATTAATCAATTAATACAAACTTAATTACCAATTAATATAAATTAATTGCCACTCAATATTTAATTAACAATACATTAATTATCAATACCAATAAATAAAAATAGATAATTACTTAATTACAATTAAATTACTTCCCACCCTATTCCCCTATAAACCCACAACTCGCTACAGAACTAAAACGCAACATTTAATTAAAAATAATTCATAATTCCTAAAAAATAATATTTAATTACTATAATTAAATTACTTCCCACCCTATTCCCCTATAAACCCACAACCCTCTACAGAATTAAATTACGTAAAATTAAATAACATAAAATTCCCTACTTTAAAAAAATTCAAACATACATTACAAAAATATTACTTACTTTTAACACATATGCTAACACTTAAAACACTATAAAGAAATTCACTTTTTTTAATAACTATATTATGACTGTCGATATTCCTAACTTCAATATTATGAAAATCCATATTTCTTACCTGAATTTGGATATTGGGCACCACTATATTTTGGAAGTCGATATTCTGTCTATTCTATATAAAAAAACTCGATATTCTGTCCAGTCTATATTTTTTTTTTACATTGTGTCTAGTCTCCCTGGTGAACTATTGGTTCTGTCAAGAAGCTCTCTTGGTATCTCCTGTAAGTCATACATACAGGGATTCCTGGGAGCTGGTCGGGCCCTGCCCCCTTTCACCACCACTCTGCAAATACAACCACTATTAAAAAAAAAAAATTTGAAAGTCACTAAAAAAACAAAGATTACAGGGACGTTATAGTTAGGAATTAGCATTTAAGAAAACCTTGGAAATTCACAGAAAAAAACTAAGGTCAATGGGATGTTATAGTTAGGAAACTGAATAAAAAAAACACCTTATAAATTCACAAAAAAAAACTAAAGCTTACAGGAATTTTATAGCTAGGTCAAGTTTCACTGGTACAAAACCAGTGAAATCCAAACATTATAGTTAGTGAGCTAACTATAACTCATTCCCCTGCATTGTACTGCTTATGACCTCACATATTAGGTGACATAGTGACAACATCACTGATGACATCTCAAATTACTACAGTGATGACAACACTGAGGACATCATTAACAGAATCTCTGATATATCCACTCATAACCCCATATAACCTTTCAAAATTACCCACTCCAACTTCCACACTAGCATTCTCAAACCCATTCACACACCCGTCCTAGGACTTACAGAACCACTCACTGATTCATGGATTAACACATACATACTCACTCACCTATACAGTCACTGACACAAACACAGTAACCCATACAGCCACTCTAACAAGAACTTACTCACACATATAGCCACTTATATGCTCCAACACATACCTATACTAACTTTCACGTATACAGTTACTCACCCATATACCATTGACACATGCACTCACTCACCCAATTATACTAAAAGGTGGTAACTTTGGGTTCCTGGTGATCACCTCAAAGGTAACACTCAGTTTGGTATATGCACGTGAGTAATGCAGTGCACACACATGGAAGGATGCCCACCCTACATCCACAAACAGAACCAGGGCTCTATATAAACATAGGTACAGCTGCCTTATGGCACAAGGAATAATTAGGAATCCAGTCTTCGGACATTGTACTTGGTCTTGAGCATTATGATAGCTTTATTCTAAAACAGCTTTGTTCTAATTAGCCAAAAAGTTTTTTGTTGTAATTATGACTTCATCCGGGGTGGATATATGTGCAGGTGGTAAAATATAAGAGATTGACAGTCCTTCTGATGTGTCAGCTGCCAACCTAAACCCTCCTATACAACCTGGTACTGTTCTACTCCACATGATAACATTCTGTTTTGTCACACCATAATGTCAATTGTAGCTATTAATCTGAGCCAAACGTCTCAGATACGGGTCGGTGTCAGGTAACAGCAATTACCGAAAATTATCCAGTCTGAATCCCTGTAAAGGTTCCAAGTCAATGCAGAAAAGTCTCCTGTAGTGAGTATGCATGGTTCACTCACTCACTCACTCATCCACTGAGTCACACACTCACTCATCCATACAAGCAGTCACACATCCCCTCACCCACCCACAGAGACGCTCAGACACCCGTGGAAGTACTCGGACAACCAATCACTCACCCATATAAAAACTCACCTACCCACACACACACCCATACATTCACTTAGTCACCAAGCGACAGACTGAAACAGACATTCACACAAACATTCACTCACCCATACATTCACTCAGACACCCACTGAGTGATCCATACAGGCACTCATATACCAACTGATTCATCAATGCACCTTGGTATATATATTTAACGCTCACAAACTTTTAAAAAACACTCATAGTCACTGGATGATATCATTAGTGATGTTGTCAGTTAGCTCAGCTTACTAAAACTGCTGAATTTCTCTAGTTTTGTATGAGTGAAATGTCAGCCTACCTATAACGTCCCTATAAACTTTGTTTTTAATGGATATATATATATATATATATTACCTACTGGCGGTCGCCAGTAGGTATATATAGTTAGGATTTTTTCTCTATGGGTTTTTTGAAAATTCTATGTCTAATAACTTTGCCGTTTGTGGACGGAATTGGCTGAAATTTTCAGGAAAATGGCACATTTTGTTTCTGAGCAGCCTTTGAAAATTTGGGGGGGGTTCGTCAAGGGGGGGCCGAGAAAAAAGGGGGGTCCCAAAACGCGTTTTTCCCATGTTAATTTCCATAGGGCGGTTGGCCTCACTTTTAGCCCGAACGGCTGAATGGATTTGCACGAAACTTGGCAAAATTGTAGGGACTGGTAGCCCGATGTGCCTTTTGTAGGTCTCAATATATGTGCTCCAGTGGATTTTGAGAAATTAACGTTTAAAAAAAGATATATATCTGTAAGCACGGACCAGGCAGCGGTCTGGTTCGCGGACTTTTCGCGCAACGGAGCTTTGTGAAGCGAAGCTGATTGGTTCTCCGGCGTCTGTCAACATTCCAAACAGTCCGTAGCGGCCGCCATCTTGTCTCTCGGTAGGATCGAGAGACAAGAGGAGGCGAAAGCGAAGGGGCAAATGACCATAAGGGGGAATAGTAGATCCTCGCTGACCCCCTAGGTTTGATGTGGAGGTTTTAAAAGGGCCCCGCGGGGCAAAAAAAAAAATAATAATAATAATCGAACGGCTGAATGGATTTGCACGAAACTTGGCAAAATTGTAGGGACTGGTAGCCCGATGTGCCTTTGCTAGGTCTCAATATATGTGCTCCAGTGGATTTTGAGAAATTAACGTTCAAAAAAAGATATATATCTGTAACAGCGCTCCGCTTCGCGTACTTTTCGCGTTACGGAGGTTTGCGAAGCTGATTGGTTTTTCGGCGTCTGTAAACATTCCAAACAGTCCGTAGCGGCCGCCATCTTGTCTCTCGGTAGGATCGAGAGACAAGAGGAGGCCAAAGCGAAGGGGCAAATGACCATAAGGGGGCATAGTAGATCGTCCCTGACCCCCTAGGTTTGATGTGGAGGCTTTGAAAGGTTCTCGCAGGGCAAAAAAATATATACCGTTTTTTTAGTTTTTTTGCGTGGAGTGCGCTCGGTTCGCGAACCGGGAAGCGTTCTGGGGAGCGTACTTTCTTGAAAATTAGTGAAAAAAGTTAGAGTACAATAATAATTGTGAGTGATCAGATGTAGGGTAGCTCTGAGAAGAGCTTTTGGGTTTATGGTACATTTAGGTACTTATAAGTAGGTACCAATGCACATTCTTAAATTCAGAGTGAAAACTCTGTTGCCCTCATCTGAGAAGTGAACTCCATCTCCTCTGTAGATATCTTGCATGTAGTAACGCAAGTTATTGTTGTACAGGGAGCCCATTCCATGGTCTCTCATGTAAGCTGAAACAGATTTGTTTACATGCTTCCTCGATTTCTCAATTTGTGGACAAAATTGGTTCGACCACCTCCATTTCTGTCTTTGGCATATATTTGAATATACCAAGGCAGTCTGAGGAAAAAGTGCCATCAATTGCTCAAAGGTGTCCTTTAAAAGCATTTCCAGACCTACCCCAGTCAAAGTGCCCAAATCATTACCTCCACAGTGCACAATTAACAGGTCAGGTTTTGGCAAATGCATAAAGGTTTTCACCAATGGTATCAATTGGTGACATTTTAATCCTCTGTGGCCAAACCACTTAATTTCCACATCTTGTAAATTGAGGTTAGGTAAATTCCTGTTTTCAGCGTACCTTTGAGCCCAATAGATGTAGCTATGTCCAACAATCCAGACAGAAAACATGGCGAGAGAAGGTTCTCTTGCAGTCAGATGAAGTGTGGCAATGAAATGGCAGTTGAAAAAATGAGAGTGTAAAATGAAAAAAACTGAGGAGTTTCTGTGTTAATGAAGCAGTAAGAGTGATTGGTGGATTTTGATTGCTGAAAACAGAAAGTTAGTGTGCATGGATGAGTTCGTTGAAAGATGTATTTTGAGTGGCGAAGAAAAAATCATTAAATGAAAGAATGCTTTGGATATGCAGGTGCACTGAGAGTTCAGAGTTCAATTGCAACATTGTTGTGTGAGAGGTCTTGCAAGAGGTGGTTGCTATGCAGAAAAAGCAGAGAGGGGGCAGAGGGGGGAAGGGTTTTGCTTTGAAAAAAAGTGAGGGAAGAGTTTTGATTGGGTGACATGAGAGATCTGTGTGAGGAATTACAGCATTTCTGTGCTTTTGATAGCTGCAGACTCTGGAGTGCATACCTTTTGCTCTGCTGAAGACAAATTGGTGTGTTTCTGAGACTGTTTTGAAACTCAAAGTACTTGCTAAGGTGAGAAAAAATTTCTTTAATTTAGATAGAAAATAGTGTGCTTTAAGGAGAAAATTATGAAGAAAGTTGTGTTTTTCAAATGTTGCTTTGTCTCAAGTGTTTCACAAATAGATTTTGTTTGTTTGAGAAATTGTAATTGGAGAAAATGTGAAGTATTAGTACTGACAGGGCTTTTATGTGCATAGGAGCTGTGGAGTGTTTTCAAATTATGACTTGTAAATCGTTTTTGAGAAAAAGCAATGGTTTTAATATTGATGAGAAGGACATAATGGTGTCTGCTTCTTTATAAGGTAATTGAGAGTCTTTTCCATTTCAATGTAAGAAGTTTGTCTGTGGAGCAAATTGCTTGTAAATATGCTCCCACCTGTGCATGGCAAATTTAAATTTTGAATGTTTCCGTTACATAGGCATGTTAAAGGTGACTGAAACATGCTGCAAAGGCAATCAAAAAATGCTTTTATGTGTCTTAAGGACATTTTAAGTCATTTCCCCATGTGCAGTGTTTTCAAATTATGAGTTGAAAATCGTTTTTGAGGTAAAGGAATGTTTTCAAAATTTATGTGCGCCATATGACCCCAAATTTTTTTTTCAGGGGTGCAGCAGGGTGTTCTTGAGATACCCCTGCACCGTCGGAAAAATTCGTAATTTGCGATGAGGTAATTGCTAATCGCAAATTGCACCTTCATTCCTATGGGCCTCCTGCTGCATGGAAATGAATGGGTAATCTTGCTGAAATGCAAAGTCGAATCTGTATTTAAAAGGGTCTGCACCTCTGTACGGGTGTTCGCTATGTGAAGCACGAAAGTTTCACGGGCCGAACTCAAGGCCACCTCTCTCTGAGACAAAAGAGCTCTTATTCTTGCCATGCTGTTGAAATGTGCTCCCAAGGTTGGTATTTGTGGCCAGATTGAAAACTCCCTATGTTCATGTGTGGGAGGAAATAGAACATTTCTGCAGCAAATAACCCGTTCATTTACTGTTACGATAAAATGAATACTTTTAATTAACCCAGAACAATCTTCATTATTGAGCATCAAATAACTACCATTTTCCAAGAACTTGAACGTGGGGATGATAGCAGGAACTGGCGTGCCTTGCAACACGCAAGCCATATTTGGTCGGTGTTTGTTGCATGAACCGTGTAACTGTCTGTGCCTACACATTAGTGAATGATCTGGCGTCTCAGTGCATTCCTCTCCATTCAGATAAAGTTCTTGATCATCTTTGAAAATCTGTATGTGTATGGAAGCGACCAGACTTGATGAAGAAAACCACTACCTAAAGGTTAATAACGACCTATTGGTATATATTTCATACAATTTGAAAACTTATATAAAGCAAAAGGCAGCGTTATTAAACCGTGGATAAGGCACGTTGCCAAAGCAGTCAACCTTTTGGATTTATACTGGAAATGTTAAAGGAAGAATTACGGAGTAGGGCCTGTAAATCTTTAATAGACAACGAGTAAAATTACTCCAACCATCGTATTCCTCTAACTCCGGGATAGTAGGGGTGTTTAATTTTTTAGAAGTAGCCAATCCAAAGCATTTGGTCTGGGAAATTGTTTCATTCACAAACAACATATGTTTTGGGATGAGACATGCACGGTGGAAAGCCTCAGTGCCTTGTACCTGCCAGGTTCGTGAACCCCAAACTGATGTAGATCCTGGATATTTTTACTCTGTATTACGTTAGCATGGTCTCATTACTGGTTTAAACGCCATTTTTCCTTTTTTGTAAGTTCTGCACACGACACTTAGTTGTTGCTTTAGCTTTCAGCCTACCTGCGTCAAGATCTATGCCTGCTTCAAGCAGGCGCAGGGTTTTGATGTAGCTTTGTCCTATCTGATTGTAAATGCGGCACACCGTGGGTGGCAGAGCAGCGGTGCACGTTAACTGGTGCATCCCTGGGGATGTGCTAGTTAATATAAATCTGCCCCTTTACATTTAATTATGTGCAGGGGACACAGAGTAGGTGAGGTTTATCCAAGGTTAAGAAGAGATGAGTCCTGTTCAGTGAAAAATTGAAGATAGGCTTCAGTATATTATATACTTAAGTAGTGTGTTAAGTTTTTGATGACTGTTATTAATTTACTGTTGGGTAATAGTGGTTAATAACATTTTTTATTATATTTTACCACAGATTCAACTGCACATTATTTCAAGATTTTAGGATGCCTAGCAAAGAAAGAGTAAGAAAGGCTGGAAAACGTCAAAGACAGCAGGAGCATGGAATATTGCAGCAGTCCTCTAACAAAAAGATTTGTCAAGTCACCAAGAAAGCACCGGGTAAGAGTCGAAAAACAGTCATAAGAAATATGTCTAGTAAAAAAAATATTACTACAGAAAATGTTTCACTCCAGAAAAGGAGACCGAATTCAAATGGTAAGGAAAGGCCAATGAGAAATGTTACTGCTAGAGTAAGAGATAACTCTATGCATGAAAGTAGAAGGAAACAACAGTTTACGGATATTCGTAAACGAATGTTCCGCAACAGGATAATTGGGAATTTGTTAAAAAATATTAAGAAAGGTCAGCAGAAAGTGGTTTTTTATAAGAGAAAAAAAATAGTTGAGAAAGTTATTGATCAGGCCTTTGAAATTAAACGTAAGTTATTTATTTTGACAATCAATAGAATTAGGAAGCTAAACAAGGTAATTTATGATTTCAAAAGAAATAGTAGATGGAAGAGAATAGTTAATCGTAGTAATTTTTGTGAAGTTTTTTCCGGAGAATGGATGCATAGTTCAAGCTCTGAGGCATTTTTTAATGAGGAGAGTTATTTCCAGGATAATGATTTGGTGCATGCAGTTGACACCAGTGGTCGAGCTTATGAAGTGAAAGATGGTTGTCCAGTTGAAAAAGAAAAACTTGTGAGAACAGAGATAGAAGAGGTGTTAGGTAATGAGGTTTTAGGGAGACGTCCTAAGGGTCCTGTGTACACCTGGAAGTGTAGTAGTATTTGCAGTGTACGACAGGATTCCATCAATTTGCTTTGTGATTTTATACGGTCATTTAGTAAGAAAAGTTTGAAGCAGAAAATGAAGTTGTTGCAAGAATTAGATCCTTGCAGAGTGAGAGAAGTGATAGGTTTGCATGGTCATTCACTGGCTTGTCTTTCCAGGAGAGTATGCCAGAGTGTTTTTCATCATTTCAGGATGCTAGCAGTGCATCATAATAAAGTGAGGAAATTAGTTAGAATGTTGTATTATGCTAAGAGTCCAGCAATTATGCTAAAACAATTATGCGCTGCTCTTTTGCATGGTTCTGAAATAGATGTGAAAAATATATGTGAAGAAATTGAGTTTTGTTACTTTGGAAGTAAAGAGGAGAATGTTGAAATTGACCAAGAAGAAGAGAGTAATGTGGAAGATAGTGTACAGGTTTCCAGTACAGATAATTTCCAGAGGGAAATTGCGACGTTTGAGGTGAAATCAAGTGAGAGGCCAAATTTCACTTGTGTGTGTTGTCGACGCACTTATTATAAGAATCAAACTAAGTTAGTGGATTTATATGGAAAAAGTGAAAGGGAAAATAATAGTGAATGGAAGGATTTTACAACATACTTGATGGTAGAAAATTGTTTTGATTTGGGATTGGATCAACGTGTGTGTACTTATTGTTGTAACAAATTAAATCAAAACCAGATGCCTGCTAGAGCAGTTCATAATAATCTGGAATTGGTTGAAATTCCTTCTGAATTGAAGGATTTAAATACTTATGAATCTATTTTGATTCAAAGTATCCATCCCTTTCAGGCTATTGTAAGAATGGAGCCAAAGACAGGGAAATTGCCTCCATCAGATTTACAGAGAGGATTAAAGGGAAGAGTTGTTTATTTGCCTCTAGATTTGAAGAAAAACATTAACACAATTGGAGTAGAAAAAGTGGAAGAGGAACCTCTGGTTATCTTAGTTAATGGGGTTCCGACAAAGAATAAGAAAATATGGCAAGATTTAGTAGATGTTAGGAAAGTCAAAAGGGCAACATTGTATTTGAAAAAATATAATAAATACTATAAAAATGTATATGTTGCAGAAGAGGAAGTAAGTGAGGAAGAGGATAGCGATTTGTGTGCTGGTCAAATTGAGAAAGTAGAACCCTGTACTAGTGAAGAAATATATGAACATTATAGTGTTCATCCTTTGCATTCCAAGGAAGTCATGGGGAATGCTATTGAGTTGTTTCAAATGAAACAAGCGAAAGGGAGTCCCATTAGTGTTTGGGAGGAAAGTTTGGAAGCTCGGTGTTTCCCACAGCTTTTTCCAACAGGTCAGGGAGGAAGATATGATGAGCGACCTCATCAAATTCCTGCTTCTGAATACCGGACTTTGCGATTGTATGCAGGAGATCCTAGGTTTCGACAATGCATTCCTTATTTGTTTCATCTCCTGTTTGAAAGTGATCTGTCTGGACTGTCATATGCAGTGAACCACATCTTGAAAAGTGGTATACACATGCAAAACATCTCGGCAAGTGACTTTATGGATAAAGTCAATGTCCAAGACAGTATTTTGGATTCTCACCTGATTAATCTCATGGCGTGTCAGCGTGGTACTAATGAGTACTGGTACCGTCGTCATGGTGATTTAAAATGTATGCTGAGGAACTTAGGAACTCCCACATGGTTCCTCACTTTGAGCTGTGCTGAGTATGGCTGGGAAGACTTACTTGAATTTCTACGAGAGGCAAATGCTAACGTAGAAAACATCGAATTCAAGACACCCGGAGAACTGTGCTCTTTGGATCCAGTCAATGTATGTAGGTACTTCAATCATAGATTTGAAGGTATGATGTCTTTCATCATGAATAAGAAGAATCCACCTCTTGGAGAGGTGTTGGATTTCTTCTGGAGGAAGGAGTACCAAGCAAGAGGTGCTCCTCATATACATATGTTGCTGTGGATCAAGGATGCACCTAAATTTGGAACGGATGCAGACGACTCAGTGATGAGTTTCATAGAACAGTATTCTACGTGTGCTGTTCCAAACGCAAAGGAGAAAAAAAGCCTAAGAGAAAAAGTTCTACGTTTCCAAAGCCATCGATGTGGAAAGTACTGTCGTCGTAAATTCCGGAACAAAGACAAGTTCTACACCAAATGTCGTTTCGGCTTTCCACGATCGGTGATTTCTAAAGGAAGAGTGAACAGTTTGATGTCTTCGCTGCGACATAATGTGATGAAGAAATCACCTAAAAACACATACAATTTGAAGAGGAACGAAGAGTCTAAGTACATCAACGACTACAACCCGGTGATTTTGTCCATGTGGAATGCTAACATGGATATACAGTTTGTGGCTGATAACTGTATGGCTGTGGCTAGGTATGTGACATCTTACATCACCAAAAAAGAGAAGACAGAATTGAAGGATATGTGGGAGGACATTTCCCATGAAAAGAGCCTCAGCAAGAAGTTGTACAGTTTCAGTCTGAAGATGTTGTCGCATCGAGAAATCGGAGCTTACGAATGTTCTGACCGGTTGTCTTCAGCAAGTCTCTATGCCAAGTCCAGGAGTATCGTTTGGGCGAGTGTTGGTCTTGCTGCAACGCGTAATCGAGTTCTGAAACCTGTGCGGGAAATTGAGTATTTGGCGGAAAAGGAGCCAAACAGTACCGACATTTTGAAGAGCAACATGTTGGATACATATTATCCAAATCGAAGCAGTCACCTCGAGAATGTTTGTCTGTATGAGGTTCTGCAAAATTACATATTCAAGAGGAACATCAAAGAAGATACTGAGAAAGGAGTGTATGCTGTAATAGGAAGTGAGGGATGTCTGGTCAAGCAAAGAAAATGCCACTTGATAAACCATCGAAAATTGAGTGGCGAATCTCCTGAAAAAAAGGAGTTTTTCTATTTAGCACTTTTGCAACTTTTTAAGCCTTGGCGTGCAGAAGAGGAACTGCTTGGAGATTTCCTCTGTTACGAAGACTCTTTCAATGCTGCCAAGGAGACCATAGAATGTCCTGCTTTTCTCAAATATGTAGAAATGTTGAATGTGGAAATTGAGCAGGAAGCAACGATTGCAGCCGAGATTGCCAGAGACAGTTCTCAGGACAGTCAGAGTTCTGCTTCATTGAGTCAGGATCCACTAGGAGGACCTCTTATCGAAAATGAAGCTGCCACTGCTATGAATGAAGTGGAAAGAGCCATGGCACATGCTCAGGAGGATGCGGTTAACTTAGAAGAGTTGGAAAGACAACTCAACGTTGAGCAGAGGAAAATATATGACGAACTTACCATGCAAATTGATCATGGATTAAGTCATGATAAGAAAGAGTGCTCATGTACGTCGTTGAAGCCTGTCCGACTGTACGTGAGTGGAGAAGCGGGAACTGGAAAAAGTTTCCTTATTAAAGCAATTTCATGTTATTTGCAGGAAAGGACAGAGTCATCGCTGTCTTGTGTTGTCACCGCTCCAACTGGACTGGCAGCACATAACATTAAAGGGATTACTTTACATCGTTTACTGATGCTGCCAGTGGAGCATGACAACAAATTAGAATATCACAAGCTATCTGGAGATGCTTGTTTTGAAGTTTCAAGAGTCTTGAGGAAAATGAAACTTCTTATCATTGACGAAGTAAGCATGGTTTCCAATGTTATGCTTGCCTTTGTGCATTTGAGAATGCAAGAAGTTCTCAAAACAGAGTATGATGTGTTATTTGGTGGCAAACACATCATTGTTTTTGGAGATCTTCTGCAGCTGACACCAGTGAAAGGGCAACCTGTGTTCAAAATGCTCACGCATGAAGATACCAGGAAGTGCTTAGGGAGTATTGGCAACGTCAATATATGGTTAAACTTCAATTATGCTGAACTGCATGAAAATATGCGTCAGGCAAAGGATGAAGTTTACAAGACTATTCTACAAGATGTTAGAATTGGAAAAGTGACCGAGCATGGGAAAGAAGCTTTACATGCACGATTACTGACAAATTTATATCCAGACGAAGATGTTGTGCCTGAGAATATTTTTCAGAAAGTTACTGAGAAAAAATCTGGAATATGTTTGATGCCAACTCTTGCAGAATGTGCCAAATTCAACAACAAAATGTTGCATTTAGAAAAGCAAGAGATTGTGAAATTGGAAGCTATTGACAGAGTAGAGCATATGGGATCAACAATTATTTTGTCTGAGAATCTGAAAACAAAATTGGATTCATTAGAGAAGAGTATATCTAAAACTGCGGGTTTTGAAAAGACTCTGAATGTGTGCTTGAACTGCCGTATAATTTTAAGAAGGAATTTACATGTTGAAAGAGGTCTGGTAAATGGATCAATGGGTAATGTTGTTGATTTTGTGAAATACAGAAATAGAGATGGAATTGAATTTTTAAAAATTAAATTTGATGGCATTGAGGAAGTACAGCTAATTGCTCGTTGTTCTGCTAGATTTTTGCTTGTAAAAGACTTATATGTTCGTCGTAAGCAGTTTCCTGTTTGCTTGGCATATGCGGTGACAATCCATAAATCGCAAGGTTTAAGTGTAGACTGTGCATTGGTGAATATTGGCAGTTCTGTGTTCAAGGAGGGTATGGCATATGTGGCATTGTCACGAGTTAGGACTTTATCGGGATTGTACTTGATTGAGTGTGATGTCACAAACATTTGTGCGGATCTAGATTGTGTTAAGGAATACAATAGGTTGAGAAGAGAGTATGCGCCACATTTGCCTCAGTATCCTTTGTTTGAGAAACGTGTGGTAGGCCGGAAACGAAGAAATGTGACCAATACTGGGGAGGTTGTAGCAAAAAGACGAAAAGTTGATGAACCTGAAATTATAAGCAGAAACAAAAAGGATTCTGTTGAAGATGTTGTTGGTTTTCAATTTGAAAACAGTTCTGGTGTCAACTGCTATGCTAATGTAGTGGTTAATGTTGTCTTTTCTCTAGAAACTTTAAAAGAACAGATTGTGGTCAATTCGGATCAAAGATTTTGCAGTTTGTTAAATTCTGTGTTAGAGAAATGTAGCACTGATAGAACAAACATAGAAAGTGTGTCTGAAATTCGAAATCTGTTAGACAGATGTTCAGGCCAAACACAATTCTCTCAAAATAGTCAGCAAGATTGTCAGGAGTTTTTAATGTATATGCTTGATGTATTGCATGATGAAGGTGTAGATGTAGATCACCTGTTTGGGCTTTCTTATCAATGGCAGCATGACTGCGAGAACTGTAGGGTATCAGCTACTACTAGTGTAGACTCAGAAAGATTTATATATTTAACTTTGCCAGACAGTAAATCAGTCTCTTTTAATAAGCTAGTAAAAGCAGCTGATCACAACATGGAGTGTAGCCAATGTAAATCTGAAATGATGTCCACTTTATTTATACGAACATATGGCCAGTATGTCATTTTAATGTTCCAACGATGTAGGCCTGATGGAACAAAATTGACAACTTTAATTAAAAATTTTGTGGCTTCACAGTTGTCAATATCAGGAAGGACTTTTGTAACTGTAGCAATTATATATCATGATGGTCCTTCAATAACATCAGGACATTATACAGCTTATTTAAAGTGTAGAAATGGCTGGTCATTCTGCAATGATTCTGTTTTAATTTTCAAAAAAAAATTGCCATATGACCTTAAAAACTCTTACCTGGTGTTTTTAAAACCAAAATTTTAGGGAAAGAATCTCGGGATGTGCTCTGAGGAATTTCAAGAAGTTCTTATGGCTCCTACACTATTTGGCCTTGAGGATAAGTGTAGTACAGAGACATAACTTCTAACCATAAGACTGGACGTCATGGAAAAATAACTGCACTTTGAATGAGTTCAGAAAAACTATTTCTTTTTATAAGCTAATTGAAGCAGCGAATCAAAACATGGAGTAGAGGGAATGTAAGTCTGCAATGCTGTCTACTGTTTTACATTGCTTTGTGATTAAAAGTGATGTAGAGAATTAAATAATTGTACTAGTCATAAAGGTAGTGTAAGTCTGCTTCATAGTAAGCAGTATCAGTGTGATAGGAAATGTAGAACATGATTGAGCAAGAAGGGGAAGATATTACTAGTCCAGGATTGTGTAAATGATCTTCAACATTTTAATTCTGAAAGTTGCGGAAATGCGAAAAGACGGGATTGGCTTACAAGAAATCCAAGAGTTATACATGGCTCTGACACGATTTGGCCTTGTGGAATCGTGTGGTAGAGAGCGAGAAGTCATTTATTGTATGTAACATGTTTTTGAAAACGATGGAAGTTTTCTTTCAGAAAGTGGCGGGTTGAAAGTAATAACAGCACAACAGAGTGTAAGCTGTTCATAGGACATCCTTGGCCGTCATGGAAAGTAAGTTAACTTTAAGGAGTTCTGAATTCTGATTTGTAATGTATGGGTTTTTTAAACACAATCATTTTGATTGTGTTTTTTTTTCCCCGCTGTTATATGATGAATACCTTCAAGTCACTGTTTTAGTGAAATTTGATACATTCTGAGAACAGCAAAAATAAACCATTTAACATGTATAATTAATTCTGTTCTGTTTGCATTTATGATGTACATGTAGAACTGTGTAGGAGGCATGGAGAAGGTGAGGCTTCTGTCAGTGTCAAAGTTGTTGCATACAGTGCTCATATTCTACGTAGTCTTTTATATTTCATTACTTTCACTGTTTCTGACAGATCTAAAAAAATTTTTTTTAAAAGAACAGTAAGTATAAGGGAAGGAAACAGACAGTTATGTTAAAAGAAACACAGCTATAGGGAATAAACTAGGGATACTGTTACCCGCAATCCTCTGCTGATGATGTCACTGAGCATGTCATGAATGATGTAATATGTGACATCATCAGCAGTGGATTACGGGTAATAGTATCTCTAGTTTACTCCCCTATAGCTGTCTTTCTTTTAACATAACTGTCTGTTTCCTTCCCTTATACTTACTGTTCTTTTTTATAAAAAAAATTTTTTGGTTCGCTTCCGGTTCGCGTACCGGGGAGCGAACTGGGAAGCGAACTAAGAGAAATAGAGGTTGGCACAGTTGCAAATATTGTACCAATTTTTTTATAACGGGGAGGTAGTTCTGAAAAGAACTTTTTTTAAAATTGTTTTTGTTGTTTTATATTTTTTTTATTATTTTTCTGAACATTTTTTTTACTTTTTTTGAATTTTTCTGAACAGTTTTATATTTTTTTTGTTTTTTTTTCGGAGGGGGCAACGAAAACGATTCATTGTAAAGGGCTCAACAGGAGGAAGAAAACAAAAAAAAGAATTTATTGTTTGGGGAGTTTCGGACAAACATGAGCATGATTGTTAATAGCTCTGTTGATCAGAGTGATGCTACTTTCTGCGTAGCAAATGATTCCACTGCAATGTACGCAGACTTGTTTTACTTCACGAAATCTCGTTTGTATATTTGGCACCATCTCCCTGCCCTCTGGTCCCGTTACTTCCGGTACAACAGATCTTCTGGCCATAATTGGGAGATTATCTAGGTCGTCCTGTTCCTCTTCTTCCTCTTCTTGCTGAATTATAACTTTAGCAGGTGGTCCACTCTTCCTTGGATGTGGTGGAGGTGGTGGGGAAGCACCAGCTGAAGCTAGTAAAGAAGCCATTGCTCACTGGTAACAAAGGGTCTTTCTCTCACAATGATGAAAGTCAGAGTGAGGAAAGAAGGAGGGATTTTCACCATTTGGGAAAAAAAATAGTTCTCAACCAATGAAAAGTGTTCATTTTAGATCATATGACCTAGTCTTACATCATTAGGAAACCGAAAGTGAAATGAACCAATGAAAAGTGTTATTACCAAGTCACATGACCTGCTGTGTTTACGTTACGCGCTTTGCAGGGCCTCCCGGTTTGCTTCCAGAAACCTGTGCTTTGCGACTCGGTAAGCGTACGAGTTCGCTAACGTAGCACGTCATATGACGTATCACGCGACAACGCGAAACGTCATGCGGACGGGAGGCGTCACGATGTTGTTTTCTAACGCGGCAGTTGCGGTAAAGAAACGTTTACCGGCTCGCGGTCTATTTCGCGGCATCAAGGTCAGCTAACGGGAAGCTTCCCGATTCGCGAAGCGGGAACGAAGAAAAAAAAATATTTAAAAAAAAAAATTATTCATAAACATATAAAATATATTTTTGGATTTAAAGAAGAATACATTTTACAGCTACAGATATTAGCTGTTAAAAAACCAATGAAATTCACAGAAAAAACCATAGGTTATAGACCATATATAGTTAGGAATTAGCATTTACAAAACCTTGAAAATTCACTGAAAAAACCATAGGTTATAGACCATATATAGTTAGGAATTAGCATTTAAAAAACCTTATTTTACTCACACAAAACCATTGAAATTCCATATATAGTTAGTTGCACTAACTATATATCGCGCACCCGTAATCCACTGCTGATGATGTCACATATTACATCATTCATGACATGGTCAGTGACATCACTGATGACATCACTGATGACATCTCAAATGACATCACTGATGATATCTCATTTGACATCAATGGTCACATCAATGATGATATCATTAATGTGACAATACAATGCATCTCCTCACACTTTAATATAACCTCTGTTACACCCAGTGTTAAATACAGAGTATAATTTTTGAAACCATTGACACACCAATACTAGTTACTACATACCCACTCACTGATTCCTACGTCTACACACACATTCACTCATTCACCCATACAATCATTCATACATACAATCACTCATCTTTACAACACTATCATATGCACTCATACACCTATACAGACACTCACACTCTGCCACTCATCCATGGAGTTACTCACACACCTAGTCAGTCCTGTAAAGAATCAATCACAGTTCCATTTTCTAATCTACACAGTTAAACATAGAGTACCTTACATTTTAAAACATATACTAACACATACTTACTCTCTTATAGAATCACTGATACAAGTACACATTGATCTGCACAGAGTCACACACCTCCCAGCCAGTCATACACACACTCAGTCTCCCATACAAATACTTGTGCAACCAATCAATAACCCATATAGCTACTTATATAGCTACTGATCAACACATGCAGCAGCTTGCACAACAACAGACATGCTGATGCACACTTTCAGACAGTTTAGTCACTAACCCGTGCATTTAGTAAGACGCATTTAATCACTCACTCATACAGTCAATCACGCACCTACTAAAACCTTCATTGAGACACTTATACATCCACTCATTCTTCAATATGTAAAACATATTTAAACTTTACAGAAACACATAATCACTGGATGTTGTCATCAGTGATGTCATTTGAGATGTCATCAGTGATGTCATCAGTGATGTCACTGACCATGTCATGAATGATGTAATATGTGACATCATCAGCAGTGGATTACGGGTGCGCGATATATAGTTAGTGCAACTAACTATATATGGAATTTCAATGGTTTTGTGTGAGTAAAATAAGGTTTTTTAAATGCTAATTCCTAACTATATATGGTCTATAACCTATGGTTTTTTCAGTGAATTTTCAAGGTTTTGTAAATGCTAATTCCTAACTATATATGGTCTATAACCTATGGTTTTTTCTGTGAATATATATATATATATATATGACAGGAACTTTGTCCGCATACCATCCACTGGACACAAAAGACGAATCGGACCCAAGCAGGTAATTTTGCTAGTCTTTATTTAGTGTAACCTCTGATCGCCATGACGCGTTTCGGGCCCTGGAGCCCTTGATCACATGACTTGGCCAATAGAAACCCGTGAAGGTGCATATTACGATCACATGACCCTGGGCCTATAGACATAACCAACAGACTTCTGCCTAATCCACCCAACCTTACTCACAATAGCGAGATGTTGTATACAATACACATGTTATTCTCCAGAATTTGTTGTTTGTGCAAGTTTCGCGGTAAATAAATAAATAAATATCCATATATACATAATAAATGTTAAATACAGCCTATTTCATTAAAAATACATCAAATGTAAAAATATGGCTAATATTTCATTTATATATATGCATTCACCCAAATAAATACAGAAAAGCATTATAAATTCATTAATACGAATTAATCAAGAGATGTGCAAAATCTGCTAAATCTGTGCAAAACAAGCAACTTTCCTTTCTACTGGGTTACACAATAAGGAGAATTTTGAAATATATATATATATTCATTGAAAAAACCATAGGTTTCACACACTTTATAGTTAGGAATTAGCATTTAAAAAACCATGCACATTCATTGAAAAAACCCTAGTTTTCACACATTATAGTTAGCTGAACATTTCTCTCATATAAAACCTTTGAAATTCCTCCGGTATAGTTAGCTCAGCTAATTTCTATGGTTTTGTACGAGTGAAATGTCCAACTAACTTTAACGTTCCTGAAACCTATGTTTTTTTAGTGAATTTCCATGGTTTTTTAAATGCTAACTTCTAACTATAATGTTACTGAAACCTATGTTTTTTTCAGTGAATTTCTATGATTTTTTAAATGCTAATTTCTAACTATAGCGTGCCTGAAACCTATGGTTTTAACAGTAAATTTCAAAGATTTTTTAAATGAAAATTTGTAAGTCTAATGTACCTCAATCCTCTGTTTTTTTATTTTATATATATATATATAAGAAAGGCTGAATGCCGAAACGCGAGGGCGTCTGTCTTGTCTAAATAAAAGCAACCTTTTTGAAAATATACCCCTGGAGTGCGGATAATTCTTTATCTGAGACTGGAAGAATTTGAGCAGCAATATATATATATATATGTATATATATATATATATGTTTAACAAAATTGTGAATTATTAGTAGTTATCGAAACTATATTCATTCTTTTCTTTTGTTCTATATTATACAGAAGTCGTGCACCCTTCACGCAGCCATTTTGAAAAGTCGCGCTGAGGTCGCGTGAGGACTTCGGCATAATTTGGAAAGCCTGATATATTTTTAAATTAATTATTAATAAAAGTTTTCCTTTAAGTGTTTGTCTAAATGTATTAATAAAAGTATTTTTAAAGTATTATTTTCAATATAATTTCGACTAACGTAAAGGTACAAAATGCGCGGTTTAGCCGCTTAATGTGCGCAACATCTCCCTGCACGTATTTCCGGGGTGGTGCCATGATCGCGCTGAGATCGCTCCGTAGTTGCGCCTTCGGCGTATTTTTAAAGTTAAATTACTATAGAATGTTTGAATATGATATTAGACTGAACAGTTTTGCTAATATACCTATTAAAAGTTTATAGAAATATATATTTATAGTGTATAATGATATATATGATTTTCGCGGGTGCGTGAATGCCTGAATGGTGTGAGACCAGTGCGCGCACCCTACGCGACTTCATGTCAGCAAAAGAAAAAAGGAATCTGATTGGTTGAAATCAATTTCATTGTGAAAGTGGGACGATCAATCCTTCTGATATTTCCCTTACTTTTTGTCCTTGATAGAGAGTAGACATGTTTCTTGCTTCTCTTTATATTGATCTACCTTTTTTGTGTTTGTTTATTTTTAATACAACTATGGCTTCTAGTTTTGCAGAAGTTGATCCACTTGCAGTAGAGGAGGAAGAACAGATGGTACAGCAGAAGAATAAAAGAAAGGAAAGTATCGTTTGGTCCTTTTTTAGTGTACTAGAGGGAGACAAAAAAGTGAATGCAAGAAAAGTAACTTGCATTTTCTGTGAGAGAGTGCTGTCCAGAGGCTCCGATAAAAAGTACTCTTGCGGTACAAGTAATATGAAAAAGCATATGGAAACCATCCACCCTGTGCACCTTGCAACAGAGGAAAGAAAGAAACAGTTGAAGGCTGCTGCTGAAGAAGACCCCAGTACATCATCAACTTCTGCCCAGATTCCATCTGCTCTAAGGCCTCATATCTGCCTGAATTTTTAAATTCTATGAAAAAAGGGGATGACCAGGCCGTCGATTTCTGAAGCTGCTATTTATTTCAGCAGACTACTTGGCAGAGCAATTCGTCACTGTCTCCTGCTAGACAAATTAGCCTTATTTAAAGACATTTATATAATACTTTTTAGATATGCCATACAAAGGGTACACGACTCATAAAACAGTGCAATTTCACAAAACCAAAATCGTGATCATTAGAATTGGAACAGTGACAAGAAAAAAAATAAAACATCATTGATAGTCATTGAAAGCAATTACACCAGTATGCAATATTTTTCTGAAGCTGTCTCACAGTGCCCTATATGTAGCTTCTTAAAGACCAGCTACCCTTGAGGAAAAAAGAATCATATGCCTCTCTGTGGGGCTATATCTGTATGTGCACCACCCTCTACAGAGTCCAAACAAAATAAGTTTCCCTCCTGGGTGATAAAAGGAAGGGCTGACATGTTTCCAATTCCCTGTTTGCTCTGGGAATATTCATCCGGGATTAAACCACGGTGTAATCAGTGTATCTGTATAGGTGGAATCTGTGGGCTGCTTGACGTGGGCTGGGTATTTTTGGAGAGTTTCTCAATTTCTATTTTGTTTATCAGGTGCGGGTACGTTTGAGTTCAGATTGTTGTTTTCTGACGGTGTGGGCCGCTGGAAACTTTTTGTACGACAACAGCCTGCCTTTCATCTGCCAGAGCTGTGGCCTCCCGCGCTGAGGTTGGAGATATCTCAGCGCATTTTTCTAGGTAATAATTTATGCCTCAACTGGGGCCTTTTACGTAATCTGTTTCTTTGTGTGCAGTTTTCTTTCTTTCTGTAACTGGCATACACGGGAGGTCGTCTTGTTGGTTATGCTTATGCTTGAGTTCAATGATGTCATCTCTGCTGCTCTCAAAGCGCACAAATGATAATTTTTTTTTCACAATTGATATTTTTATTTTTTATAATGCTCTTTTGTTTTTGTTCAAGAGATTATTTCCTGGTCTTCATTTTCCTCTATTGTTTTTAAAATAAAAAAACACACACACAAAGTAAAAAAGGTTAAAAAATACAAAAAAGTGAAAAAATTGGTCCGGAAAAAAAGAAAAAATTGTTTTTACGGAACCACATCTACTGGTTAAAAATAGAAAAATTACCTAAGTGATTGCATCAGAGTATGGACACTATGTGGGTGATCGGAGAAATGCAAGTATAGTGCATGGGTATGTTATGAATGTTTCAGAATTGGTAACATGATTGAATGAGTTCATGGATAATAGCAGGGTAATTGGAGGAGTGCATTAGTAGTGTGTAAGTGATTCGATGAGTGCATGTGTAGTGCACAAGGGATTGTAGTAGTGGATGGTTACTGCCTGGGTCATTCAGTGAGTACAAGGCTACTGACTGGATGATTGGAGTACTGTAATGAGAGTGCATGGTGAATTTATAAGTGCTTGGGTATTGGTGGAGTGATTGGATAAGTACATGGTGCTGGAGTGCATAGGTACTAGCTGAGTATTTGGAGGAGTGAATCAGTAGTGTTTAGGTGGTTAGAGGTCTGCATGAGTAGTGTATGGCGGATAGTAGCACTGCATGAATTATTGCCTTGGTCACTGTATGAGTACATGGGTAGTGACTGGATGATTAGAGTACTGCAAAGAGGATGCATGGTGAATTCATAAGTGCTTGGGCATGGGTGGAGTGTTTGGATAAGTCTATGGTGCTGCATGGCTGATTGGAGGATTCCATGGGAAGTGAGAGGGGGATTTCTGTAGTGTTTGGGTGCTATCTGGGTAATTGGAGGAGTGAATGAGTAGTGTGTAGGTGGTTAGATGTCTGCATGGAAAGTGCATGGAGTTGTGTAGCAGTGCATGAGTTACTGCCTGGGTCATTGAATGAGAACATGGGTAGTGACTGGATGATTAGAGTACTGTAAGGAGAGTGTATGGTGAAATTATAAGTGCTTGGGTATTGGCAGAGTTATTGGATTAGTATATGGTAATGGCTGGGTGACTGGTGAAATGCATGGGGAGTGACAGTGTAATTGATGGACTGCATGGCTACTACCTGGGAAAATGAAGGTATGAATAAGTACTGTACAAGTGGTTAGAGGACTGCATGTATAGTGCACATGTTTTTGTAGCACTGCATGTGTTAGTGTCTGGGTCATTACATGAGTACATGGGTAGCGAATGGATGATTAGAGCACTGCAAGGAGAGTGTATGGTGAATTTATAAGTGCTTGGGTATTCGGGAAGTGATTGGATTAATATATGGTACTGGTTGGGTGACTGGAGGAGTGCACGAGGAGTGACAGTGTTATTGCTGGACTGTACGGGTACTACCTGGGAAAATGAAGATGTCAATAAGCAGTGTATAAGTGGTTACAGGACTGCATGGATAGAGCACATGTTATTGTAGCACTGCATGTGTTAGTGTCTGGCCCATTGCATGATGGGTAGTGACTGGATGATTAGAGCACTGCAAGGACAGCGTGTGCTGAATTTATAAGTGTTTGGGTATTAATGGAGTGATTGGATTAGTGCATGGATCTAGCTGGCTGACTGGAGGAGTGCATTGTAGGAGAGTAGGATCTGCTTACTATGTTTACCCCCACTTTTTGCTGGTGTTTCACTGTTTTTCGATTTTAGTATGGCTGGGGCCCTGCTATCCAGGTCCTTAGCCTAGCTGCTTCCTATCTAAATTGATTGCATGTACTTTAGGTACACTCCTGTTTGGTTACTGAGGTACCCTTGTGAGTACCTAGTACATGGTACCTAGGTACTAAGGGCAAAGGTACCCTAGAGGCTTACCAGGGGCTGAAACATGTATTATACCACCCCTGGGAAGCCTTCCAAAATGGCACCACAGCACTGCTACTGCAGCCTGGGTAAGCATGCACCCCTTACTAAGATATAGGTTACCTATATCTACCTTTAATCACTAACACAAATAAGCATAACAGTCACTCCTATGGCAGCCCGTATCAATCCTGAAGGCAGAGTGCTTGGTTTTTGCTTTCAGAGCCTACTCTCTGAGGCGTTTCTGTGATGCAGCCAGACTATATACGCTTAAGTGCATTATAACCTTGCGGTATATGCTAACTTTGGAATGGCTGCATGGAAACATGTTGTGTTTGGTATTAAACCCTTTGAAATCCTACCCCCCCACCAGTCCTGGCGGCGGAGGTAGAATTCCACCCTTCTAGAGGGAGAGACATGTACACACTGGTCTAACCGGTAATAGTTTAAAAGAGCCCTGGCATCACAAAATGGATGCTGCAGCCACAGACCCAAGCCTGACCTCCTGCTGCTGACCAAACCCCCGGCAGGGGAGGCCTGGATATTAGGTTTCCTATTGCAGGGAGGTGTAATCACCTCCTAAGACAGTCTTTAGTGTATTGAGGCTGGGTGGGTGCTTTAAAACTCTGCACTGGGGCATACTTGGTGCCCTGTGCATAGCCCAGTTCAAACCGGTTGCATGGGATACCAGCCCCTGCTCTGGCCCGAAATTAGACAAAGGAAATGGGTGTAACCACCCCTCTTTCCAGACCCTCCCATAGGTGGCTCCCCAGAGTATGTCCAACCCCTTTTCTTAGTATATGTAAGGGACCCCTGGCAACAGGATTTTACATTAAAGCTGGACGGTATGCTGAAACTGAATCCTGGAACTTCAACGCTCCAATAAAGATTAGAGGACGGAAGAATATCCCTTGGGGTCAAGGAGTGACTACCCTGCTCAAGCGGGTACCCACAAAGTGTCTTGCCGGTCTGCCTTTCTGAAGCTCCTGCCAGACTCCGAAGTATTTGCAACACAGGAAGAGGATTTCTAGACTTCTCAGAGGCTGACACGAATCCCCAGAAAAGCTGAGCAGCCCTCACGAGTGATGTGGGACCAGAACCCCCGGACACATGTACATTTGCTAGTACTTTGACTTCTTGACATCCCTTTAATGTGTGCTTTGGTTTACTTGTAGACCAAGACCCGAGCATCATCGGCACCAAAGATTGTGGGCCTACACTCCATGAGTGTTCTGTGAGCCCGCTTCTTGCATTTCAGTTTGAGGCTCCATCGCAATCCCTGCTCCATTGACTGGTGGGTCCCCACAAAGGCAACTTTAATTTTCCTTGGGCTTCCCTGGTTGCTCCAGATGACCCCTGACTCTCCACCACGTGGTGAGTCCCTCGGACCTTGCTGGTCTACACCAAAGCATGTCTTTGATTCCTGCATGGGTTGCTGTTGCCAAGGCTTGTTGTGTCCAATCCGGGCACCAATACTGCAGCACTTGACATCCTTCATGGGACAGCTTGATTCCAGATCCTGGTCATCGTCAACACCTCCTGGTCCTTGTGGCTGAAGAGTCAACCTTCACATTCTTCACCTGAAATCGCCTGACATTAGTGGGCATTCGACTATCATGCCCCTGGTCACTGGCAAGTGACCCAGACTCTGTCCCCTCTGCTTTCAGGTTCTTCTCATCCTTGATCCAGGCTCGGATCATCCCGGACACTTTCCACTTGGACAGCAGCAGTACTTTGCAGCAGATCGCCATTGAAAACAACGACGAAACCCGAGACCAAAAGACAGCTATGTTCCCGGCTTCCCTGGGTGAGGTAACTGGAGTACTCTGGTGCTCCTGTGGCTGTTGGTTCTAGAATCTCTTAAGTCTAAGGGGGTTTGCTCCAAGTCCTCTCTTAAGTGTCCTTTATATTTAAAATTCTAACTGCGACTTTCCCCATGAAAGTTAATGGTTATTCGCGGCTGTGTTCACACACTGCACGCCTCCCCCGTGGGCCCCCTGTGTCACTACCTTGGGTGGTTCCTGATGGCCCCAGTTGTTCTACAGGCTTGAGGCCTTGTGTCTATGCAAGTCGTGGTTCTTATACCACTTTCTTAATATATGGTTTGGTGTGCCCCTAGGGTTTTACGTATATTGTGCTAATTTATTGTGTGATTTTAGGTTTACTGGATGTACTTTTGCCTCTAGCTTCATAAAGGGACTAGAAGGATGTGTTTAGAATAAATACATGTATTTTATATATGAATCTGATGTGGTTTTTCTTTCATTTGGCCATTCACAAGATTATAGAATGGTAAAACAAGTTGCTTTACATTCCTCCAAGACTAGGCCTGAAGGCTGCTCTCCACAGCTACCACTAGGATAGCGTTTTATTAAGGTTGTCTTTAACCTACCATTAATAAGGGTCATTTGGACTCGCGTAAGGTGCCCATTAGAATAGTGGACAGCAAATGCCATGCCAACTTCTCCCATGCATGGGGAGTGACAGTGTGATTGCTGAACTGTGTGGGTACTACCTGGGAAAATGAAGGTGTGAATGAGCAGTGTATAAGTGGTTAGAGGTCTGCATAGATAGTGCACATGTTATTGTAGCACTGCATGTGTTAGTATATGGGTCATTGCATGAGTACATGGGTACTGACTGGATGATTAGAGTACTGCAAGGGGAGCATACGGTAAATGTATAAGTGCTTGGGTATTAACAGAGTGATTGTATTAGTACTAGGGGTGGACGGAATTTGCAAAATTCGCTTTCGCAAACTATAGCGAAAATGCTAAAAATCTTCGCGATCACGCGGAAATATCGCAAAGATGCTGAAGTTTTTTCCCGCCCGTTCGCGATATTTTCTGCGATCGCTCACGGGCGCGGCCATCATCTTTTCACTTGTCCTACCCGTCCGCGATGCTTACTTCCTGTTCCGGGTCGCGCAATGCATGCTCGCGCCCGTTTGTGGTATGCATTTCCTGGTCAGGAAACCTTTTACTTGTTCGCGCCGCTTTTTGCGTGCTCGGGGAGAAAATATCCCGAAAACTTGCGCACCTGGTCGCAATGGGCGCGGCCATCCTATTTTTCACTCTATTGCATGATTCTGGGGCCTGATTTTGAATCCTCCCTGTATCTTTGCAATTCTTTGTTTCCAGCCACTTTTCACTCTTTTTCTATTCCCTGCTATTTCCTTTACTTACTTTTTAAATTTCATTACCTTTTCTTTCACGCCCCATCTCTCTCTCCCCAGAACCATGCCAAAGGGTAGGGCTCGCAGCCGCCAGAGCCGTGACCGCCTTTTTTGCGAAAGGCGGCGCCCACAAGGGGTGCAGGCACGGGCCTTATTTGGGGAGGTGGAGTTGGCTGCACTTATCTTCTTTGTGCAGCGCCACCTCCCCTCTACCCTTGCAGCAGGTGGCAGGCCTGGGTCCGGGTAGGGGCGCCGGGAGCATCGACAGTGCTGGAAGAAGGTGCCCTGGGCAGTGTTCCGCTGCTCTGGGGTCTGGCACTCCCAGGTGCAGTTGACGCACTGGTGGTCCGACATCCTGGACCGTGAGCAGTACCTGCTATTTAATTATTACTACTTTGTGTCTGTTCTTCTGCTCTGTGTTACATATTGCGAATATCTTTTTTTATTCCAACCAGCTAGAATGTTGCTGCTTACATTCCAGGTAATTAGGTTTACAAATCTTCTGTGAATGTTATGACACAGGTGCTCCTCTGCGCTACTACTAATCTTACTTGTTTGCAACTTTGCGTTTGCGCTCGCTTAATATGATTATGTAAGAGTTTATTTTAGAGAAATTAAGTTACGTAATGCTATAGTGACTCTAGTCCTTACTTTGTCCTGTCACTAAGAGATAGGGGCGGATTGATACTTACGTTTAGTTACTTTGTATGAGTTTGTAATTTTTTTAGTGGTATGCATGATGCCCCCTCAGTTACGTCACGTGCTGCTGGTACCCCAGTCTTTATTAGAACCTTTCCTAGTTTGTTCATTGAGTGGTCGTAATAGGCTTAGCACTAGCAGAACATCAGCATCAATCAATCAACCCAAAATTTGGTGTATACAAAAAATGTAGTCATGAGTCCTCCATTTGACCATATGCATTGTTGAGGACTAAAAGAAGTGGAAATGCATACTTAATGTACAATTGGCATGCCTGGAATAGGTGGGCTAGGTCGGGTGGTACGTCGTACTTATGCTTAGTTGGTATTCTGGAATCAGAATGGAAGACTGGATTAGTGTTGATAAATAGGAAGTAGTCGATCCACGAATCCCCCGATATATTTGTTGACCAGATATTTTATTTGTTTGACACCATCCATCAATGTTTGTCTCTATCTTATATCTTTCCTGTTCAGCACCCAGGGGCAGGCAGACACAGATAGGGAGTGGGACTCAGTCGGCGGGAGAACCCCAACACCAGGACGACACCAACAAGGGCTCCTCTGCTGGCCCTAGTAAGTCTTCTTGTTTTTAACAATAATTCTTATTCCATAACTTGTAATGCACCATATTTTTCCCGAACTATTGTTTCAGTTTCCTAATGCTATTTTTTACCAACAATTATCCTTCGATCTGTACTGTTTCGAAATTCTTGTTATACCTGCCTCTGCTATGATGACTCTCCGTACTACTTCTACTTTTAGTCTGTCTGTACTGTAGTAGCTAAGCTTGCCCAGTTGGCCAATCTTTATTTAAAAGGTTGTAAATAAAACTCAGATTCACCAGTAGCTCTAGCCATTGAGTCAAGTCCTTTGGGTTGTCCTCTTGTACTACTTCTAGTCTTTTTGATCTTGAGTCTTTGTTAATATTGAGGCCTTGACAATTAACACCAACAAATGCCCAAGCAGATTTATTACTATTTTCATATGATAGGACATACTACTACTGTTGTATGGATTTTGCGCATGCAGACCTTTGCACAAGAAAATAGGATGTTGGTGATGGTAGGTTGGACCTTCCTCACACACCTCAATCAGAAGTACAGAACCCACCACAATCCCCTGCCCGACTAGTTATAGTAGTGTCTTGTCATAACTATTAGCTCTCCCCAAGATACCCAGCAAGTAAACAACCCAGAACATAACACACCCAACCTCTCAGTTGTGGAAGCAATGCACATGCTTCCTTTAATTTGCTCACTCGTATAAGTCCACACCAAATACCACCAAGCCTATGTAAGTTCAAAATGTTTATTGACAAACTCTGTAAATTAACCTAAACATTGTTACACTTACTTACAGTTGTTAATTAAATCATGATAACTGAACAGTGGTGGAAGCACCACCATCCCCTAGGTAGGAATTTAGGGGTTTATTACCAACAACTAGCGATAATTTTTGTCTCTAACTTGTTTAGAGACAAAAATTATCGCCGCACATCGGCGATTTTTATCGCAGATAAACCTTGCTATTAGCAAGGTTTATCGCAAATGCGATAAAAAACGGCCGCAATGCATGAATATCGCTGAAAAGTCAGCGATATTCATGCATTATCGAGCAAATGCTCTTAGCCATGTTATCCACCTCCCATTGGATAACATGGTGAAGAACTGCTCAGGGCAGGTGTTAGCTTTTGGAGATATTCGCGCTTAGCGCGAATATCTCCAAAAGTTGGTAATAGGAGATAGCGATGTTAGCGACTGTTTCCAGTCGCTAACATCTTGGCACGCCCACTTTGCATGTCATTAGTGATAAATATCACTGACATGCAAAGCGGGGCCCAAGATGGTCGCTATCTCCTATTAGCTGTCACTAACTGGTGTTAGCGACAGCTTGGTAATAGGGAGATAATTTTATCTCCGCTTTCTTGGCTTTTAAAGCCAAAAAAGCGGAGATAAACCCCTTGATAATATACCCCTTAGTTTATATAAATGTATAACTGAAGATCTCTGAGTGAAGGGACTCCTCACCTTAGAAGAACCTAGGGGTATATTACCAACAACTAGCGATAATGTTTGTCTCTAACTTGTTTAGAGACAAAAATTATCGCCGCACATCGGCGATTTTTATCGCAGATAAACCTTGCTATTAGCAAGGTTTATCGCAAATGCGATAAAAAACGGCCGCAATGCATGAATATCGCTGAAAAGTCAGCGATATTCATGCATTATCGAGCAAATGCTCTTAGCCATGTTATCCACCTCCCATTGGATAACATGGTGAAGAACTGCTCAGGGCAGGTGTTAGCTTTTGGAGATATTCGCGCTTAGCGCGAATATCTCCAAAAGTTGGTAATAGGAGATAGCGATGTTAGCGACTGTTTCCAGTCGCTAACATCTTGGCACGCCCACTTTGCATGTCATTAGTGATAAATATCACTGACATGCAAAGCGGGGCCCAAGATGGTCGCTATCTCCTATTAGCTGTCACTAACTGGTGTTAGCGACAGCTTGGTAATAGGGAGATAATTTTATCTCCGCTTTCTTGGCTTTTAAAGCCAAAAAAGCGGAGATAAACCCCTTGATAATATACCCCCTAGTACTGGTAGTTGTTGAATCATAACCTCTGCAAAGCTCTGGTTCGTAGAAGGGAATCTTCCTTCTGTAATGCTAAAAATGAAATGGTGCACGTCAGTATATTGCAAGTATTTCTCAGCCATGCCAAAAAGTGTAGCATTTATGGATCAGCAATATGGACTAACAGTACATCAGAACTTCATAAAAAAGTGGCTTGTTAATGTTTTGGTTGACCGCTTGTACGCAGCGCTTAGACAGTAGCAGTGTGAGGTCATGTGGGCTCAAAGGTGTCTTATACAACAAGCTGCAAGGTAACGTCACATGTGCAAAAATAAAAGACACAAAGGTACAATGGTTGCATGGCTCGGGCTAACTAAGCAAAGGCTAGAATGACCCTAGGGACCATACATAACTACTAGTGTCTACTCGACTACGAACTGATTTGTACTTGTGATGTATGTTATATACTATTAACTAATTTTTCAATCTTGCTACTGACCAATAGGGGGAGGTGTATATGACGCCTAAAAAATGTGTAATGTTTTCTAGGTGCACTATCCACAACCACCATTGCCGGGGCCAGCCAAGGCGACACGGAGGGAGAGGATAGTAATAATAATAATAATAAACCATTTCTAGAGCGCCTGGCTACACAGAAAACAGTGTGTCCCCGCGCTAAATGCTTCTAATTCTCGGGAGGAGGATGTTAAGGAGGGAAGCCAGGGTCGGAGAAAACAAGAAAATTAAATAAGAGGAAACAGAAGCGTTTTAAGTTTTCCACGGAATCTAGTTTCTGAGGGTTCCATTCGGAGGTCGAGCGGAAGTTCATTCCAATGTTTAGGAGCCAGGTACCTGAAAGAACAACCACCCATCCTGGCTCTGGTGATACGAGGGGGTTTGAACAGCATCGTTCTGGACGATCTCATATTCCGGGTGGGGCGGTGAACAGTAAGGAGATTTTGCAGGTAACCTGGGCCTTTGCCCTGGGCGATACGGTGCGCGAAGCAAAGGGCTTTAAATGTAATTCTTTCCTTGACTGGGAGCCAGTGAAGCTTAGCTAAAGCGGTCTTCCCGGATGCTCTGCGAGGTAGGTTAAGTACTAGGCGTGCAGCAGCGTTCTGAACGCACTGAAGTTGGTGTAGGCCTTTTTTACTCAAACCTAAAAGCAGAGCATTTCCATAGTCAAGGTGGGGTGTGACTAGGGCATGGACGATTGTCTTTCTAGCGCTAATGGGGAGGAGATCTAAAAGAATTTTCAGTATGCTGAAACACCTGCCTGTCACTTTGCTGACGTGAGACTTATAAGAGAGCTCTGAGTCAAGCATTACTCCAAGATTCCTTACAGAATCCACGGGAAGGGGAGGACTGCCCAGTTCAGTGGGCCACCACATGTGCGACCATGCTGAGGATGATTTCCCAACAACCAGCAGTTCTGTTTTTTCACCATTTAGGCGCAGACAGTTATTGTTCATCCATGTTGCCACTGATGACAAGCAGTTGGAAAAGTTAGTGGCATCTTCTCTGTGGTCAGGCGTAAGCTTGAACATCAGTTGGGTGTCATCGGCATAGCTGACAATACCCACCCCAAACGATTCCACTATGTGAGCCAGGGTTCCATATAGAGATTGAACAAGGTAGGGCTCAGGCTCGAGCCCTGAGGAACCCCATGGCTCAGCTTCCTAGGGGGCTCTGAATCCCGATTGTGTGGGGTGGAGGAGGGATTCCTCCTCCAAATATTTCATGAGTTGCCCATTGACCACCTTTTCCACGATTTTCGAACAGAAGGGAAGAAGGGAGATGGGACGAAGATTTTGGAATTGGGAGATGTGGATATTAGTTTTTTTTTTTAAGGGATAACCTGTGCTGTTTTCCATGCATCAAGCACCTGGCATTCTTGGAGAGACAGAGTCCCAATATGAATGATCTGATCGATCATGCTCTCCATGACTCCTTTACAGCGTACAGGGGGACACACGTCACAGGGAGAGCCAGACTGTATGCTGTTAGCAATGTTTAATAATTCTTGTCTCTCGGGTACCTTAAAGCATGTAAGATGAGATTTCCCTATATAGTTAACTCTTGCTTCCACATGTTTACTCGAGAGATCAGCGTTGTCTGTAAAGGTGGCATGGATTTTGTCGACCTTGCCTACAAAGAAATCAGCTATGGAGTCACATAGCTTACTGGAGTAGATTTCTTGGGCTTCGAGTGTAGACGGGACCGTTAGCTCTTTATAGATGGCAAAGAGTTCTCTGGTGGGGTTGTCAGCTGATTCAATTCTACTCTTGAGGTGGGTACCTTTCTCTAATCTCACTAGTTTCTGATATTTTTTTTATTCCGTTCTATAGTGTATTTTGCATTCTGGATTATAGCTTTTCCTCCAACTCCGTTCCAAGTTTTTGCATTTGGCTTTGGCTATTTTGAGTCTTTCAGAAAACCAGGGGGCAGTTTTGGTTTGTCTTGCGGGAGGTTTGAGTGTCCAGGGTGCTACCATGTCCAGCACATTGGACACCCATTTTTCATAACTGCTCCACGCCTCCTGCAGAGTATTGCTGGGGGGCGGGGTTTTTTCCAATAGGGCGAGTTTAAATGTCTCTTGCTTGAATTTTTTCCAATCTCTGCGCTTCTGGGGTAAGGGTTTACTAAATCTAGTTTCTGAAGGCATACCTTCTATTTCAAACGGGATAATAAAGTGATCAGACCAGATCATTCTGACCGGAGAGGAAACCTTAATACCCTCCCAATTAGCAAAGATGGGGTCCAAAAGATGGCCCAATTGGTGCGAGGGGGCTATGGATTGCAAGTTAAGCCCTAAGGATTTCAGTGCGGCAGCCACAGCCTGTGCCTCCCCGCACTCCATATCTTCAAAGTGAAGATTTAGGTCCCCCAAAATGAGAAATTTTTCATATCGGAGTGCCGGTTGAGTTATCAGTTCCAGAAGCTGATCGCCGAACTGTGCTGCCCCTCCGGGCGGGCGGTATATTAGCAGTCCGTTAATAACATTTTTAGGTCCTACTTTTATTGTAAAGAGACCACTCTCACTGTTAGGTAGCATGGCTTTCAGTAAAGTATATTCTAGATCTGATTTATAGATGAGAGCTAACCCCCCCTATCTGCCTCTGTCTATCTAGTCTTAGTAGGCAGTAACCAGGAGGAATGGCTTCGAGAGCTTCAGGCAACGATGCTTAGTCTAGCCACGTCTCAATAAGAAACAGCACATCAGGGCCGCTCTTCATCAATAAATCATATATCTCTATTTTATGTTTTTTTAATAGATCTACAGTTTAATAGCGACATGTTTAGCTTAGCTGTTTCCCGCTTGTCCCTCTTCGAAAAATGAAAAGTGTAGTTGCAGGTCTCACAGGAAAGAGGTAAGGAGTCAGCCTGTAAAGTATGGTAGCAACTATCTTCAAGTTTCGGACATAGAGATAATAATTCTTGTCTGGTGTAATGTGAGCTGTACCTGTGAGTTCCCATCGTACCGAGAGGCTCGGATGGACCAGGGGGCCCAGCCCCGAGCCTCGTTCGATCGCAGACGGGCTGGACTCTGGCTTGACTCCGGCGCGAATACGTGCACCCGCTGAACGCGTCCGCTGCGCGGAGTCATGGCCGTATGTTTTTATAGTGGCGACTAGAGCGCCAGGAGAGGGGATCCCTACCCAAAATGGCCGCCGCTGAATACTCAGCCCGGGCCCCGAGGGATGACGGCCCTGCAATCGGCCAGTCACTGCAGGGAAGAGGCAGGTAGAACTGCCAACACAAGGCAGAGTGCAGTAAGTGAGATTTTAAAAATTAGCTGGTTTCATTCACCCTGAAATCGGTAAATGAGGCAACAAGCTCCGCGATGGAATCCGAGCGCTAGTGCAGGGGGGGGAGCGAACACAAAGGAAAATGCACACAGTTTTAAGAGCATTTAAAAAGTAACCACCTGGCTCAAGCCTCAGGAGTCAATAGCAGCAGGATGCGGCAGTTGCCGAAGATACCGATGGAGCGGTAGGGGGAGTGCCAGCACCAGTGGCGGGCGGTGGTTAGTTAGATTCATAATTCTTAACTATTGCTGACATTACACTCACTGCAAGGGTTGTCCCCGCCAGGCCGACGGTAGTCACCACCGACCCCGCAGGGGCAAACCTCCCGCTATCCCCGTAGAAAAGACCCCCGCCATATTACAATGGCTGGGGGGTCTTCGGCGGATAGAAACCGTCTGCCAATTTTCCGCACAGTTGACATGTCGACCGGGCGGAAAAGGTTTCAATATGGTGGTGGTGTCTGAACACACCGCCTTTCCGTGGCGGCATTGCCGCCATGGAAAGGCATGCGGAGTATGCTTGGGGTGCCCGTTACTGGCCCCCATTGAGGGTACCTACCTATGCTATGGTACCCCCTGCCTTTCAAAGCACAACGTGACAGGCTCCGCGCGGGGCCTGTCACGTTGTGCTTGGAAAAGCACAATATGTATTTTTAGCATTGCGGCAGGCAGTGCTTTCGGCACCGCCCACCACAATGTTAAAAATACGGGATGCGCCCGCCACTGTGGCCGGCGCATCCTAATTGTCCCTATGGGACCCTCGCCCTTATGGCGGGTGGTCCCTTTTTAGCGTGAGGATGGCGGGTGGACTTTGTCCGTTTGCCATCCGATGTCCTAAGTAAGTAAGAGTTGTTGTGAACGTTTGAAGAGTGAAGAAGACACCCTTTAATTGGCATCGGGGCGGGAGTATTGAGTAACCAATGGCGTCATCTATCTGTGATTTCAACTCAGTTTTGAAAATTTTATGGAGAAGACTAAAAGTCAGATCATATCACCTGGTGTTCAACTAAAAAGTGAAAGACGGGTGGAAGAAAGAACGGGCGAGATTTAATAAAGGTTATGTACTTACTGTGCTTTATAGTGCTACCATGCCACTATGTGTATAACTATAACTTGTCTTACTATTTTTCTAAGAGTATATTTTACAATTGTCTTGTTTCTTTTTGATACACAGCTACTCCTTCCAAGGTTGATAGGAAGGAGTTGGCCGCAAAGGCACGGCGCCGGAAACTGGAGGCAATACAGCAGGAATACCGGCCACCACCCTCCAGTGGTACGGCGTCACTATCTGGCAGCCGCCCGCCGCCCTAGCCGCAACACCATCTCTGGTGCCCCCACCACTGTTGCTCCTGCTGTCGCACTCTCAAGCGCCGTGTCCGCCGTTTAGAGTCTTAGTTCTGCCCCTTTTTTAATTCATGTTTGGGTGGGTGGGAATTGGGCGTTAGGGATTTTTGGACATTTGGACTTCAGTTTCTTTCTTAAAGACATTGGTTGGGGTTAGGGAGGGGGTGGGTCAGTTTTTGTGGGTTTCCATTTTACATATTTTATTTTTGTTAGGGTAAATTAAATCAATATTTATACTATACATGCAATGTTGTTAATGTTATGTAGCTGGGGTTACTGTTTTACATCACACTGTTTCCTTGCTGGTGCAGGTCCGTCCATAGCCAGTGTTTGATTTCAATAATTGGCTGACTGTGTAAGACACAAACAGATAGATGCGACACCCCTCACTGATTGAGTTGTCCTAGCAGTACTTTGTCTCTATCTTCTAGTCTATGCATTCTTTATCCGGACTCAAAGGGGTGTGTGAATTCATTGCAAACAAGTCCATTATTAATTATGCCTCCCCCATAATTCTCTTACCTTTGCTTGATGTTTAATTTAGGCACAGCGATGGCTGCATGGTGAAGATGTTTTCCTTTTTCTATTCTAACATGCCATGATTGGGGTGGTGGTGGTAGTAGTAGTAGTAGACACTGGCAGGGCAGCAGCATTTGCAAAAAAAGAAAATGAGACAGTCAGTCGCCTTTGTGAGACTGTTCGAGGAGTAGTAGAATGAAGTACAGTACCGAACTTACTGAGCAACAATAATATGCTAAATATTTTACAACAAAACCTAATGGTGGTGGGGATAGCCTACTAGACAGAGTTACAAAAACTATAGTTGTGTCAAGTCACTTGACTAGGCCTAAAGCGTAACAGTGCTGTGTATGAGGAATGGCAACAAATCCAATCAATGCTGAGGTATATGTTCCTTTGTTAAATAAAAATCACCTCTAAAATATACTGCTCATTATTGGGCAAGCAGAAGAAGATCATCGCTCTGCCTTGAAATTGATGTACTGTTGCTTTCGCCACATCCGCCCCAGCAAGCGTGTTATTAATTATTGGTGTCCATTTAATTTAGTCACACCTCAGTAAGTCACACAGTCCGGGGGAAGAGGGTTAGGGTTTGTTGAATGGATGGGAAGGGGGTTTGGGGAAGGTTTGACAGTGGAAAACAGTACGCATGGACAAACAAACAACAATCTTTGAAGACGCATGGAACCGATACGCATGGAACCAAGACACCATTGGTAGCAGTCCTCGATGACCTGAGAATGGGTGCCGACAGTGGTCAAGCAGCCTTTTTAGTATTGCTTGACATGTCGGCCGCGTTCGACACGGTCAATCACCAAATCTTGATCCATAGATTAGAGGAACTTGGGGTTGTTGGCAGGGCAAGGGACTGACTCTGTTCCTATCTCTTCAACAGACAGCAGGCAGTGGCATTATCGCCGTTTATCTCCCAGTACAGAGAGGTTAAACAGGGAGTCCCTCAAGGCTCAGCCATCAGCCCAATTTTGTTTAATCTTTACCTTCGCCACCTCATTGCTCTAATAAAATCATTTGGTATTAATGTTGTTAACTAGTCTGATGACACTTAGCTTGGCTTTTCGACTGAGGGCAATGATGCAGTCTCCTTGGAAAAATTCCATATTTGCATGATCTGGACAGCGAATTGGTTGAGAGAGAACTCCCTTCAATTTAATGGGGAAAAAACTGAAGTCCTGTGCTGCACCTCAGGTAAAGTTCAGCGTCCCCTTCCAGCAGATTTTTGGCCAGATCGAGCTAATAACTCCTTAGTGCCCACAAATACAGTGCGCAACTTGGGAATGCTGTTGGACAGCAATCTACAATTGGATTCCAGGTGAATAAAACAGTAAGCACCTGCCTATCTCTGCTCCGAGCCCTCCGGAAGATTCTGCTGTATCTACCCACCTCTGTTAGATCTCAAGTGGTACGGAGTATTGTTCTGAGCAGAATAGACTACTGTAATGCCCTCCTTTTGGGCGCACCAGCCTTTCTGATAAAGAAGCTACAAAGAGTTCAGATTATGGCAACCAAATTGGAGTTAAATCGACCATGAGGAGCTTTGGCCTCCTTTGCTCTAAAAGACCTCCACTGGCTGCCTGTCTGGCAAAGAACTAATTTTAAGGCACTTTGTATTGTCCATAGAGCAGTACATAAAACAGGTCCAAAGGTATTACAAAGAAAATTTGGCTGGTATTTCCCTGCCAGATCACTGGCTCGAACAGGTTGCAGATCTTTTAGGTTCACGGCATCCAGATTGTGGAATGCATTACCTTTGGATCTCAGACAACCTGACACCTTGTCGTGTTTTAAGAAGGCTCTGAAAACTAGACTGTTTCCCAGGGGTTAGTTCTCTGCTTATTTTTGCACTGCTCTTGCTAGCTGGTAACCAAAGTGCCAGGATACCCTTGGGGTGACAGTAGGGCTAAATAAGTGCACGTTACATTATATTACATTTTGTTATGGGTGTCTTTGTGCTATTCTGGTCTCTGGACACCAAATTGGCATCATGTGTCTGATGATTTCCTTGTAAATAATCCTCTGGCATGAAAAAACTGCTTTAGTGCACACCTGCAAATCGTGATTTAGAATATCTGCCTTTTGTCTGAGCCTAGCGGCAGCGTGCATGCACTGCTGGCTTTGCGAGACTACTGTAGTAGAGCATGGGAGAGAAGCTGCACCTACTCTCCTCCCATAGTTTCCATTGGCTTGTGTCATTGTCTTTCGTGAATGCTGTCTTCCGATTCGTTATTAGGCTTGTTACTCCTTCCTTAGTCTTCATTAGTACCCTCCCATGACGACGGGCCCTTTTACTTTGGGTATTACACAGAACTTGTTATTTAGTCTGTAAGCACTATTTACTTTAGTGAGTTTCTCTTACTGCAGACCGGACATGTGCCATTCATCTGAAACCACTTGTGTTTTTTTAAGCAGCACAGCCGCCCCGTAACATCGGGTGCTTCTTTCAATCACTTTAACCCAGCATTATCTTGTGTCTGTTTCACACCAGCAACCCCCCAAGTAAAATGTATTTAGAAATGATTAGCAAATTAAGTCTTGTGAATTCCAGGTAAGACATCATCCTGTGCTAATGGGCTGGAGCTCACAACAGCACATCTGTGTTACATGTCAGCTGTACTAAAGCCACCTTATTTATTTATTTATTCATTTTTGGCATTTGTAGAGCGCACTGTAACCCTGCGGGCCTCCTGGCGCTAAGAGATAATTTAGACCAGAAAAAGAGAATAACCGCTGTGAGAAGAAAAAAAGGCATTCCATCAGGAGAAAGCCACTAATCACCCTAAGAGATTGTACCCTAGGAAAAAGCCAGGTCTTCATTTTTATGCGGAACAGCAGTAAACTTTGTATTCTCTTGATTTCTAGGGGGAGGCCATTCCAAAGGTGAGCTGCTGCCATGCTAAAGGCTCTTCCTCCCACGGTCACTTTCTTTATCCTGGGAATTCTGACAGGCTCGTACCACTGGAACTTACCTTGAAGCGTCTTAGGACCCTGTCCATGAAGTGCCCTAAACACAATGCACAGTGATTTGAACAGGATCTTTGAGGTACTGGGAGCCAGTGTAGCTCCGCCAGTGCTTGTGTTGTTGATGACCGACGAGTTCGGGAGAGTGCTAACTTAGCTGTTGCTGCCTGGATACTCTGCAATCTGGCAATCAGGTAACCCGGAGATTCCAGAAGCAGGGCATTACAGTAGTCCAGGAGGCTAAGGATGATACTCCTAACTACCGTTCTTCTTGCCTGTACTGGTAGCAGAGGCAGCACCTTTCGAAGACCTTGAAATAGAGTATAGCAGCTTCCCACCAGTTTATTAACGTGGGTTTCCAGATTTAGATTCCCATTAAAACTAACCCACAGATTGCGCACCGTGTTCACTGGTGTCAACATGCCATCTGAGGTTAGAGTCCAGAAGTCTGCTGGCAGACTTCGGGTGATCCCCCCCCCCCCTCCTTGCACTGTAGGATCTCCGTTTTCCCACTGTTAAACTGAAGCAAATTTTCCTTCAACCATTTCAACATTTCACTCATACAAGCATGAAAGCTATCCAGCGAATCCGCCTGAGCACCATCCAGGAACATCAAAAGCTGCGTGTCGTCAGCGTAGTTAATCACGCTAATGTTATGAGCTGCGATAATTCCAAGCAAGGTTTGCATATAAGCATTAAACAAAATGGGACTGATAGAAGATCCCTGTGGTACCCCATGTAAAACTTTCACAAATTCTGATTGGTACGGAGGAAGTGCCACCGCCTGCCATCTATCAGACAGATAGGATCACAACCAACTGAGCGCTACCCCTTTCACCCCAAAGATTTCCAGCCTTGAGAGAAGAATGTCATGGTTCACCGTATCGAAAGCGGAGGACAGGTCTAGCAAGATTAAAATTGCCGACTGACCCCTGTCCGCCCGCATTCGAAGGCTGTCCAGCACCACCACCAAAGCTGATTCTGTCCCATGACCCTGTCTGAAACCAAACTGTTCCTCCTCCAGTATGTTGTTTGTCTCCAAAAAGAGAGACAGAGTCCTACTGACAATCTTGATCGGGTAGGGCAGGAGGGAAATCGGTCAGTAGTTCTTGTGACAACATGGATCCAGGGTGGGTTTTTTCAGGAGTGGCAAAATAACAGCCTGCTTCCAATTGGATGGCACAGCACCTGTGTTAAGAGACTGAGAGCATAGCTGTCGTAGGATGGGAAAGATCTCTGACCCAAGTTCCTTCTGTAGCTTAAGGAGCAGAGCATCCAAAGGTGAACCAGAGGAGATTCCTAAGGCCACTCGAATAAACTCCTCTTCCGAGGGAATCGTAAAATTATCCAGGGAAACCCCAGGTGCGGCCAACTAGGCAGCACCCTCTTCCTTTTTTCTGACCTGGCAGGGTGAATGGAGGTATATCTTCCATACTTTCCACTATTTTATTTATTTTATCTTGGAAGAAGAGCGCCAATCCATCACACAACTCCTGGGAGGATTTGATTTTGCTGTTAGTGCAGTCAGGATGGGTCATGCATCTCACTATCCTGAAGATGTCCCTAGATTTATTGGAGCTTTTAAGTATGGTAGATGCAAAGTGCTCAGCTTTGGCAGTGATTACTTCTTTTTTATATTTCATTATAGTGAGCCTCCAGCTTATTCTATCTTTTTCCAGATATTCCCTCCTCAACTGTCTTTCTGCCATTTTACACAAGAGCTTGAGATTCCTCAAGTTCTCTGTGTACTATAGTGCTGATGTGCTTCCTCTTTTCCTAATGACTTTCAGTGGAGCAAGCTGGTCGAGTTTTCTAGTTAAATGTTCACTGAAGGTGGTGTAATTCTCGGTGACCTGTTTCTCAGGGTTAAAGAGAGCCTCTGTGTGAAACAGGGAGCCACCCGCTTTTGCCTTTCTCAGAAGCCCTTTCCAGTCTCAGCCAAGGAAAGTCCTGACTTGTCTGTCCACAGGCCTCATTTTGTTCAGGCCTTGGACACTAAAAGTAATTAGGTGGTGATCCGTCCACCCCACCGGCAGGATTTCCGCCATGACAATAAGGTCTTCCTCTGCAAAGATCAGATCTAAGATATGTATGTGAGATAAACAAGGACCCCCTGATGTATAGACACTTCTAGGACAGGGTAAAGCACAATGTAGGTATCTTCCTAGACAGTTAACTTAACCATTGGCAAATACACAAATATGTGTCTGATAATTCATAAAAACAGAGCTAAACATATAGGGGCAGATTTATGAAGGCCTTGCGCCGCCGGTGCGTCACTTTTTCCCATGTTAAAAATGACGCACCGGCGGCGCAAGGCCTTCATAAATCTGCCCCATAGTTCTATACTTGTTTGACATCAGATCACATTTTTAACAAACGAGATGGTTATGAGATCAGACACATATATCTATTAGTTCATAGTATGCCTTCATATTTTATGAACACTCCTCTTAACATTGAATCCAAATTACATCAATGTGATTAATACAATTGTTGATGCAGGTATATCTTGCTACATTAGCGGAATTAAGGAAGATACTAATGATAGTGGTACATCAATTGTAAAAAAAGGCACTCAATCAGAATAGATAAAAAACCTAAGATCATAGGAAAACTCTTAATTGATTAAGATGTTTTTATTCACAATTAAAGTGCGTGAAAAAAAGAGAGAATTCATGTGAGTATCTATGTAGATGTTATCTAATATATAGATAGCAATAAGGTGATCAGACATTTATGCTGCAGTCAGGTGGCGAATAGCGAGTACCAAAAGCCCAAGATGGTTATTAGTCAGAGATATGATTTATAGGTTAAAAATAAGTTTTGTTTATGGTACCTGTGTAATTGAAACAGGAAATTCAGGATTACATGTAGGTCTAGTGAACTTCTATGCTGGGTAATGCTTCAATTACTTACCGGTAATTGCATTACTCTGAGTCCTACTCCCTCGCTTCCCTTACTTACGAAATTGAGGCATCCCTGCCTCACCAGACACCCGTACCCACGTGATTTGTCACGTGGGGACTATATATAGCCCCCAGCCCCCTCATACCTCCTGTAATACCACACAGATCGAAACCATACCAAAAGGTTGGCCTGGACCATCAGGGAGGGAGGGAGGGAATTAAGTAAGGGAAGCGAGGGAGTAGGACTCAGAGTAATGCAATTACCGGTAAGTAATTGAAGCATTACCTCATCGTCCCTCCCTCGCTTCCCTTCCTTACGAAATTGAGATGTACAAAGCCAAACAGGACAACCAAAGAAGGTATGCAAAAAACAGGTTTAATAAAAAACACAGAAGACCAGGGGAAAAACCACTATTCAGGAATCATAGTGGAAAGAACCCTGTGTCCAAACACATCCGCACAGTCAACCTCCTGGCCAATCCTGTAATGAGAGGCAAAGGTCAGCGGGGAAGCCCAGGTGGCAGCCCGGCAGATCTCCGAAATGGAAGCCCCTTGGACCTCCGCACAGGAAGCAGCCATGGAGCGAGTGGAACAACCCTGAACCCCCAAAGGAGAAAGGTGCCCCCCCTCTTTGTACGCCAAAGAAATCAGAGAACGAACCCAACGACTCAAGGAAGGAGTAGAAGGACGCAAACCCCTATTCACAGGACCAAAATTAACAAAAAGGGAATCCGAGAGACGGAAAGGAGCGACCCGCTCCAAATAGACCAGGAGAGCCCTCCTAACATCCAAAGAGTGAAGCCGCACCTCAGACTCCGAGGACGGGGAACCAAAAAAGGAAGGAAGAACCAACTCCTGATCCCTGTGGAATTGAGAGTCCACCTTAGGACGAAAGGAAAGAATAGGTCGCAACACGATTCTGTCATCAAAAACCCGACAAAAAGGGTGTTTGGAAGAAAGAGCACCCAGTTCACACAGGCGGCGAGCAGATGTAATGGCCACCAAAAAGAAAGTCTTGAAGGACAACAGGCGCAGATCCACAGAAACCAACGGCTCAAAGGGAGACGACATCAAGGCGTCCAAGACCAGAGAAAGATCCCAGGATGGAAAATGCCGCCGAGGGGCAGGAAGAACGTTATTCAAACCCTTAAAAAGGCGACTGACCAACCCCTCAGAATCCGAGAGATTGCCCCAAGAGCTCCTAAACGCCCGAATCGCAGCCCACTGCAAACGAAGGGAAGACACCTTCAAGCCCAAGGAAGCACCCTCCTGAAGAAACAGCATCACCTCAAACAAAGAAGAGGAAGAGGGGTCCAAACCCTTGACAAGACACCACCGACTGAAAGAACGCCAGTGCCGTAGGTAAGACTTGTTGGTCGAAGCGCGTCTAGCCGCCTGCAGAGTAGAGGTCAAACCAGCCGGAACCCCTCGTCGCAGAAGACCTAGGCGTTCAACCTCCAAGCCGCCAAGCGCATCCGGCCCAGAACATCCTGTTGAAACGCCGGGAAGACCAAAGGGGGAGGAGACAGAGGCAGCAACCACTCCACCTCCGACCACAACTCCACCAGGAGAGGAAACCAGGAGGCACGAGGCCACGCCGGAGCCACCAGAATCACAGAAGCCCCCGAGGACCGGACCCTCAGCAGGAAGCGGAGAAGAAGGGGGAAAGGAGGAAACGCATACAGAAGCCCGCGGGGCCAAGGGCAAGAGAGAGCATCCACCGCCCAGGCCGACCCCTCCCGACAGCGGGAGACAAACCGGGACACCAAGGCATTTCCCACATCCGCAAAGAGGTCCACCACCGGAACACCCCAACGCAACGTCAGAGCCACAAACAACTCCCGACGAAGGCAGAAATCCACAGACGACAGAATGGCCCTGCTGAGGGCATCCGCCCGGGAATTGGACACCCCCCGAATATGGATCGCCGAGAGAGCCAACAGATGAGATTCCGCCCAAACAAACAACCGCCCCGCCACTAGGGCCAGAGAAGAGGACCTCGTCCCCCCCTGCCTGTTGACGTAAGCCATGGCCGTGACGTTGTCCGTCCTGACCAGGACCACGGAACCCTGCAGAAACTGGGAGAAGGCCAACAGAGCCAAACGGACAGCCTCCAACTCCCTCCAGTTCGATGACATCCTGCCCTGAGTGGGAGACCAGAAGCCCCTGGACTGATGAACCCCCAGCCATGCCCCCCAACCCGAGAGGCTGGCATCGGTCGTCACCACAACCGGAGCCGGAGGAGAGAGAGAGACACCCTTCAGCAAATGACCCCGAACCAGCCACCAACCCAGAGAAGATCTGATCTGAGGGGAAACCGGGAATGGAGAAGAGAGGGGAAGGCAATGGGGAGACCAATGCGCCAGAACATGAGCCAACAGCGTGTGTAAATGAAATCTGGCCCAAGGAACCAGAAACACCGTGGCAGCCATATCCCCCTGAACCTGCAGCCAACGCGCCGCCACCTGTACTGGACCTGACAGCAGAGACAGGATGTGAGACTGAATCTTGACCACCCGAGCCTCGGGCAGAGTGACCACTCCCAAATCTGTCCGAAACCTGGCCCCAATGAAGAGACGATCCTGGGAAGGAACAAGGAACGACTTGCCCAGATTGACAAGAAAGCCGTGCCCCCTCAAAACGGCCAGCACCAAGTCTGTGTGATCGACAGTCAACTGGAAAGAGGGAGCATGAACCAGCCAGTCGTCCAGATAAGGATGTAAAAATACCCCCTGACAGTGGACCAGGGCCACCAAGGGGGCCAAGAGCTTGGTGAAGACCCGAGGGGCGGACTTCAGCCCGAATGGCAAAACCGCAAACTGGAAGTGGAAGCCGCCAACCGCAAAGCGAAGAAACTGCTGATGAGTCCGAGCCACAGGAACGTGAAGGTAGGCGTCCTGCAAATCGATAGACGTCATGAAGTCCCGGACCCCCACCAACGGAATGATGGACTGCAAAGTCACCATCTTGAAGTGAACGGTCCGAACCCAACCATTCACCCTCTTCAGGTCCAGAACCGGCCGGAATCCCCCTGACACCTTCTGGACCAGAAACAAAATGGAATAACATCCCAGACCTCGCTGCGCCAGCGGGACCGGAACGATCGCCTTCTTTGACAGAAGATCCCGAACCCCTTCCAGTAGAGCCTCCCGCTTGGACGGAGACTTGGGGATAGGAGTAAGGATGGTGCCCCAGCCGGGCGGAACGGCGACAAAGTCGATAAGATAGCCTCTCCTGACAATAGTCAATGCCCAGCGATCCCTCACATCCAGCAGCCAAGCGTCCAGGAAAGACATCAGCCTCCCGCCCACAGGACCTGAGGGCGAAACACAGTCGACGTCAAGACTTCCTCTTGAAGGTATCCGCCGGAAGCTTGGGACCAGGCAAGGCCGAAGATTTCCTGGGCCTGAAATGGCGTTGACGAGCAGAAAAGTTCCTGGAGGACTGGCGGGAAGACTGAAAAGATGCAGAGGAGGAAGGAGCAGGATTCCAAAAACGGCGAGAACCAGAGGCAGACGCCTTGCCCTTGTAAGGCAGAGCATGCTTACGGTCCTTGAATGCCTTAGTGACCATACTATCCAGCTGGTCACCAAAGAGCAATTTGCCATCAAAGGGAATCTTAAGGAGTGAGGACTTCTCCGAAGAATCAGCCTTCCAGTCACGCATCCACAAGTTCCGACGAGCCAAAACCAAGGAGCCAGAGGCCATGGCCGCAGAGCGAAGAACATCCGAAGAGATGTCAGCCAAGAGCTTAGCCTGCTGCTCCATGTGGACAAGCAAGCCAGAGCAGTCCGACTCCTCCTGAACAGCCGTGGCCAGCTTGCCAAAGTCAGACACCAAAGACTGCGCCGCATACGCAGAGTAGATGCCAGCACGTAAAGACAAATTCCCAGCGGAAAAGGCCTTCTTCAGCGCACCATCCACCTTCTTATCCGTGGCATCCGAAGGCGAACAATCCTCAGGATTAATAGAAGTGCGCCCAATAAGAGTGGCCAACATGGCATCCACCTTCACAGAGTGAGGAAGAGAGACCTCCCCCTCCTCCAGGGAATAAAGCTTTTGTAAAAAGCGAGGAACAGAGGAGCGCTCAAGGTCCCGCCATTCCCCCGAAATCAAGTCTTTGATGCGGCCATGAAAGGGCATAGCGAGTTCAGGAGGCTTAACATATTGGGGAAAAATGTCCTCGGACCCCATGGGAGCAGAAAAAGGAGAAAACCCCAAGTTCTCCCTGATGTGCTGGAGAATAGCAGGCACCTCCTCCCTACGCACAAACTTCCCCGAAGATGTAGAAGGCATGGCAGAGTCCGAAGAAGAAGACGAGTCCTCAGAGGGAGAGTCCACCGGACCCCCCGCAACACGAGAAGACCTGCGCCGTGGCTTAGCACCCCTCGCCTCCAAAGCACGAGACACAGCAGCCTCAATCATGGACTGCACCTCAGAAGCAGACAGGAGGGCAGAAGAATCCACCGGACCCTGGGACCTGGTCCTACGAGCCGGGACAGGCACCTCATCAACCTCATCAGAGGAGGACAAAACCCTCAAGCGCTTCGAAGTCCGTTTAGCCATAGTGAAACTGACAGGGCAGAAAGCCGAGGCAAGCCCTTAAATAAAGTGTAACACAGCCCCAGCCGGGAGAAAACCAATAGAAACAAAGGATACACGAGGCAACCAATAAAGAAGCCTCGCAGACAATGAAACCAATCATCAAAAACATGAAAATGTATAAAAAACGACCCCAAACGAGGCCCCTACCGCATGGGAGCATCGGAAACAGCCAGCCGAGAAGCTACAGCACATCCGCCAGCCGCCGCCTCCATTCCGGTCATCCGAACCGGAACCACAGCCCCAGCCACTCAGGGCCGGTGACTCCGTCACCCGGAACCTGACCGCCCAGCCGCCGAGAAGTGCACCGCAAAAACATCAACGCGGTGGGGAAGGCTCGCATACACCAGGACGGCGCCGCCAGACCCAGGAAGGCGATAGCAAGTGAGGGAGAAGCCCTCAAGAAAGAGAAAATGACCGCAGCTCCGCAGAACGGCCAGCGCGTGGGACGCGCGTCTCACAGTGGTGAGACAGAAAAAAACAGGAGGTATGAGGGGGCTGGGGGCTATATATAGTCCCCACGTGACAAATCACGTGGGTACCGGTGTCTGGTGAGGCAGGGATGCCTCAATTTCGTAAGGAAGGGAAGCGAGGGAGGGACGATGAGGTAATGCCTTTTATTCACAATTACAGTGCGTGAAAAAAAGAGAGAATTCATGTGAGTATCTATGTAAATGTTATCTAATATGTAGATAGCAATAAGGTGATCAGACATTTATGCTGCAGTCAGGTGGCGAATAGCGAGTACCAAAAGCCCAAGATGGTTATTAGTCAAAGATATGATTTATAGGTTAAAAATAACTTTTGTTTATGATACCTGTGTAATTGAAACAGAAAATTCAGGATTACATGTCGATCTAGTGAACTTCTATGCTGGGTAATGCCTAATAATTGAGAGTAACAGATAAACGTAGTTATTCTAATCTAACAGGAGAAAATTTGAGGTGTCTGTACTGAGCTAAAATAGCAAAATAATTGCAAAAAGCTTCCAATACATGACCAGTTATGATAAAATAAGCTTTCCTATCCTTATATGCTAAACTGCATACAGTACTTTCACAATGGTGAAACTGAAAAATTGAGAAGCAGTGGGAGATGTGATGATTTTGGGATCCTCCCTAACCTAGGGAGAGTACCAAACAGATGCCTTAAAAACAAAATAGCACATCTTATTGAACGATTTAGTTGTGGTCCCATCCTCTTAGGAAAACCCAAACACAGTTATTGGCAAAAAAACATTCCCAACCAAAGGCCCTGCAAAGCATTATGGGATGAGATTAGCAGTGGGCAGTGAATAATATATAGTATACAATATCAAAAGAATTCTACAAAGAGCTGCAGTTCCACTGGTCGTCCCTAGATGTCCCTCACGAGTCTAATGCAAATGCTTGATGAAAGGGTTTCAATGGTTTTGCATTTGACTCGTGAGGGACATCTAGGGACGACCAGTGGAACTGCAGCTTGATGTACGACTAATTTCAATGCTTTGCATTTGACTGGTGAGGGACATCTAGGGACGACCAGTGGAACTGCAGCTTGATGTAAGAATAATTTCAATGCTTCGCATTTGACTCGTGAGGGACATCTAGTAACAACTAGGTCAACTGCAGCTCTTTGTATAAATATTTTGATATTGGATACTATAATATTCACTGCCACTGCTAATCTCGTCCCATAATGCTTTGCCGGGCCTTTGGTTGGGATTTTTTTTTGCCAATAACTGTGCTTGGGGTGGTCCTAAAATGATGGGATCACCACTGAAGTTCAACAAAATGTGCTTTTTGTTTATGCTCTTTGTGTTCAGGGCACCTGCTTGGTGCTCCCCCTAGGTTAGGGGGGGGGCCCAAAATCATCAGCTCTCTCATTACCTAATGTTTTCATTGTCAAAGTTCATTTTTGTGAATTGGTTATACGCTGTTAAGCATGTAAAATAGCTTTTTCAAAGCATCCCAGAATATTGTTGATTTATATGCTACGCTACGTGATTAAGCACAGTTTTGGTACTGTACTAGTGTGAATTAGTACAAACTTTGCATGCAGTGTTAAGCCCAGGGCTAATCGTTATCACCAACACCACTCAACCACCAGACCACCACCACTACCACTACCTTCACCACCAACACCACTACTACCAAGTCCCCACCAACAAAACCACCACCACTACCAATACCACCAGCAAAACCGCAACCACCACCACTACCACCAATACCACTACCGCCAATACCACCACCAATATCACCACTAATACCAGCACTAAAACAGCCAACCCCACCATTAATACTACCACCTCCACTACCACCAATGCCACCACCAATACCACCACCTATACCACCACCACCAATACCACCACCACCAATAATATTATCACCACCAATGCCAATACCTCCACCAATGCCACCACCACCAATACCACCACTAATACCATCACAACCAATACCAATATGACCACCACCAATACCAATACCAATACCAATATCACCACCACCAATACCACCACCAATACCACCCCCACCAAAACCGCCACCACCAATATCACTACCACCAATACCACCACACCCAATTCCACCAGCACCACCACTACCACCACCAATACCACCACCACCAACACCACCACTACCAATACACCACCACCAATACCACCACTCATACCACCACTACCAATACCACTACCAATACCGTCACCACTACCATACCACCAACACCAATACCACCAACACAACCACCAATACCACCACCAATACCACCACATATACTACCACTACCAATACCACCACCACCACCACCAATACCAACATCAATATCACCACCACCACCAATACCACCAATACCACCACCACCAAAACTACCACCACCATTACCAATACCAATACCACCACTAATACCCATACTACCATCAACCAGTACCACCACCACAAAAAGCACCACAATCATTACCACCAACAAAACCTCACCACCAATACCATCACACCACCAATACCATCCCCTATACCAGCACCAATACATCCACAACCAAATCTAATACCACCATCAATACCACCACCACCAATACGGGTACCACCACCACCAGTATAAATACCATCACCATTACCAATGCCACCACCACCACCACCACCAATACCACCACCACCAATACCACCACTAATACCACCACTAAAACAGCCAACCCCACCATTAATACTACCACCTCCACTACCACCAAATGCCACCACCTATACCACCACCAATTCCAACACAACCAACACCACCCCTACCAAGACCACCACCAATACCACCACCATCACCAATACCACCACCACCACCGATAACATTATCACCACCAATGCCAATACCTCCACCAATGCCACCACCACCAATACCACCACGAATACCATCACAACCAATACCAATACGACCACCACCAATACCAATACCAATACCACCAACACCACCAATACCACCACCACCAATACCGCCACTACCAATATCACTACCACCAATACCACCACAACCAATACCACCAACACCACCACTACCACCACCAATACCACCTCCACCACTACCAATACACCACCACCAATACCACCACTAATACCACCACCACCAATACCACTACCAATACCGTCACCAATACCACCACCACTAATACCACTACCAATACCACCACCACCACCAATACCACCAATACAACCACCAATAACACCACCAATACAACCACATATACTACCACTAACAATACCACCACCAATACCAACATCAATATCACCACCACCAATACCACCACCACCATTACTACCACCACCATTACCAATACCATCACCAATACCAATACCACCATCAACCAGTACCACCACCACAAATAGCACCACAATCATTACCACCAGCAATACCTCACCACCAATACCATCACACCGCCAAAACCATCCCCTATACCACCACCACCAATACCACCAATACCACCATCACTAAATCCAATACCACCATCAATACCACCAATACCAGTACCACCACCACCAATACCAATACCACCACCATTACCAATGCCACCACCACCAACACCAATACCACCACCACCAATACCACCACCATCAATGCCACCACCCCAACACTAATACCATAACCTTCACCAACACCACCACCACCACCAATACCAATAACACCGCTACCAATACTACCACCATCAATACCAATACCAATAGAACCACCTCAGCGCCTCTCTCTAATAGCAGGGGCACTGTACGAGGCCAGAGCTGCAGCTGCTGCAGCCGAGGCCATCCCTCCCTCCCTCCTTCCTTGCCTGCTCTGCACAAGGAGGTGAAGCCAGGGCCCTACTACAGCTGGAGTGTCTTTTTATTAGGCCAAAGATAGCAATGACATTACACAATGCCACACTGAAAACTCAAATCATGGAGAGGGCAGGAAATAGCCCCGCTCCCACTCTTCCTCCTGAGCCACAACAGTGTAATCACAGAGCGGAAGGTATCAGAGCGCTTTGTTAGTGTTTACAAGCTAGCAAGAGGTCAAGAAGGCCCTTTATTTCAATGTAATAGGTCTCGCATTTGCAAGAGTTTAAGCTATTAGTATTGTAAATGACAAGGCCTTTTATTTAAGTTTTAAAACCCAAAAAATAAATAAAAGGCATTGTGATTTACAATACCAATATCCCAAACTCCCATGAATGCGAGACCTATTGCATTGCAAATGCTTGTTAATTTATTTAGGGCCCGATTCACAGAACTAACTTAAGACAAAATCCTAAACTTACTACTTTTGGTATTCACAGAAGTTAGGATTTTGTCTTAAGTCTGTCTTAAGTCTGTTTTAAGACAAACTTAAGACAAAATCCTAACTTCTGTGAATACCAAAAGTAGTAAGTTTAGGATTTTGTCTTAAGTTAGATCTGTGAATCGGGCCCTAATTAGTGTTTTGATTCTTTACTGAATCTCAGTGCTTTTTGATGAACTCTACACACTCAAGGATCCTCACGTTTCCACGTTTTATGTAGAAATACTGGTGATATTTTATTTAACCTCCTGCCATGAACAAGTAGTGGTTAAAAAAAGTACATGCAAGGTTTACTCCAAATTCCCTATTCTATTACTGTTCCAGTAGGAGAGGCAATGAATCGCATTTCGACCTCTGCTGTGAGTCTAGACCCATAATAATATTTTAGCTGGTATTTCTTTCCTGCCATGTTTCTTTCTTCTAGTTTGCTATTTCACTGTGTTCAAGGCCTAAAGGGACTAATTATTTCACTGTGAACAGTATCAACATCCTACCTCTGACGGTCTTTAGGGAGCCATCCCCCATGGATCTCAAAGTCACGTGTTTACTTCACCCTCACCTCAATAAAAGACAAGGAGTGTTGGCAGTGCAGAGGGGGTTGCCAGGCACTGTGTTTCCATACAGAGATACACCAGAGTGGATTGACGAACCAGAAGAACTACAGTGGTGTGTGGAAGACTATGAGGTTTTTAGGGAACATAATCGGAAAAGGTAAAGATTGTGAAATCTTATGTTGAGGTGAAGGATACGTGAAGGTGAAAAGGAACTTCTCTATAGCCGCTGGTGCAGTACCAACTGAAGGAAAGTAGGATATGTTAGAGTTCTAAGGTTTGGGGGTTCTAACCAGAAAATATTTGGGGCTACATAAATTGTTCTTGGGGCACACAATTTCTAACCTTAGGTTTAGTCAGTTATGGCAAGTTATTTAAAACTTTGGTCTGTTTCGAAAACTTAGCTAAGTATTAAATAAAATACCAGAATGGAAACAAGATTTGAATGCAAAGGTGATGCACAAATGTGTGGGAAAATGTGAAGTCCTTTTAATGATCCTGTCACCCCCTTTGCTCACGCCTAGTGGATGCTGGGACTTGCCATCCCATTTGAGAAACAGACTACTACTTGTCTAGGCATGTGCTATTGGGTATACCAGCCATGAGTGACTACATGTCAGCAAGATGGTATTTACTTCATCTGTCTCCCTTTTTATCAAACCATTTCAGATTTAATATTTATTACAATCAAGGAATTTGATCTTGAATATAGTATGTAATGGTCTACCTACTTACATTATCAGGTTTGATTTGCAGGCCATCGGGCAACCATCATGGACAATAGTCTTCATCCCTTATTCTAAGTCTCCCACAAATTTTGATTTTGGTGCAAACAAATGTTTGCTTGTGACGGTGAACCCAATTTCTTGTGGCAATTACCACAAACCTGGGATTGCTTTTGTTGGGCAAATACACCTCGTTCTGAGAATTTGTACTTTGGATGAAGAAAGACACTTAGAACTGCCGTGTCACCCCCAAGTCCGGCCCTTGGAATGGTGAGTTAATAATATTATTAATAATAATACTAATAAAAAATATATATATTATTAATAATCTCTATTCAGCAGTAATTACTACGCAGAACTCCGCGAATGGCACACAAAACTCTGCCACGCTACACAGAGCTCTGCGAGTTTTGCAGTTTGCGGGGATTGTTAGTGCCAGCTCCTTGTCTGAACTGTGCAATCATTGTGAATGGCATCAATCACAGTGCAAGCGGGCACTGCTTCTTTTCTGACGCTCAAGTAGATTTTTAGTCAAGCAGCAGCTTTCTCAATGTGAGAGTTTGGTTTCTCAATGTGAGCGGTCGCGAGCACACACGACCATTCACAATGAGAAATACGACTGCCCGCGTTGAGAAACCTCGCCCGAAGGTTGATTTCCCACGCTCATGCTTGCCAACTTGATGTTGACGATCGCGAACGAGGAAATATCTTGCTGGGAGGTGTATTTTCCTCACTCTCGCTAACCAACTTGACACTAACAAACGCGAAGCTGAGTTTTTGTAACTCTGCGGGTTCCGCTTAATGCGAAATGCGGAAAACTCAGCAAACTCCGCGAGCGGAGCGGAGTTCACCACCCAGACTAAGTATTACAGCCATAAAAGATAAAAAATACAACAACAGTTCATTTAAGATTAATTTCAAATTTGTGCAAAATCGTGAAATCCTAGCAGCCGTCAGTCACATTTGGAATTTCTGGATCTTGGTGCTGCTGTCAAGAAATTCATTACTACAAAAAGCATTTGATCATTAGGCAGGAGCTGAAGATACAGTAAAGCAATGTGGGCATGTCCAAATCTCAAATCTTTTAAAAGAGGTTTAAGAAACAATCTCCTGTGTTGGGGAAAATAATTACATAAAAGGACAAAATGTAGGGTATCCTATGGAGACCTAACATCGTATCCACAGGGACCTCTATCCTCTGCATGAAAAACAAAGCCAACCGGGGATCTCAACAGCTGATGAAGCTGATTAAGTGCAAATCGAGTTATTAAAAATCTGTCAGAGGCACTTGTTCAGATAGATAGATATGTATCCATACCCTGCACTGATTTTACTAAAGCATGCACTCTCACCACTGGTTTATTAAGCTCATTTTCCTCGCTGAGGGCAATGGCATGTTGAAAGAAACACTCTTTTTCCAATATCAGATCCTGGGCCTTCACGGTATCATATTTAAGAAAGATATCTCCTCTTAGTAGGGATGTGAGGTACTATTTAACATAATGTAACCAGGGGCTTTTCATTGTTGTAAACAGTCAATATTTAACCTAGTCTTATTTTCAACCCTGGTGTATGCTTGATCTTGTGATATTTAACAACAAGGGGTGGTGATGGACAGAGTTTCTGAATTAAGCAGAATACTCTCACCCAGTCAAGAGATCAGGGCTAGATCCAACACCGTTTTTTAACTCACTGCACCATCCCAGTTCAGAACCTGGCTATATGCAAATTAGTCTGTTCCTGTCCCAGTGCATGATGGGAACAGGGCAAACCAAACTACCAAGCCAATTCTTACACTGGGAAGGAAACAAGCATCCGGTGACCAGTTTCTGGCATTTCAGCCGTCATCGGCCCGGCTTGCTTGAATCCTGATGGTGCAATGAGCAAGGGACTCACATCTGAGTATACCCTTCCACGCTTAGGGTGGACAAAATATTTAACAACAAGGGGTGGTGATGGACAGAGTTTCTGAATTAAGCAGAATACTCTCACCCAGTCAAGAGATCAGGGCTAGATCAAACACCGTTTTTTAGCTCACTGCACCATCCCAGTTCAGAACCTGGCTATATGCAAATTAGTCTGTTCCTGTCTCAGTGCATGATGGGAACAGGGCAAACCAAACTACCAAGCCAATTCTTACACTGGGAAGGAAACAAGCTTCCGGGGACCGGTTTCTGGCATTTCAGCCATCGACGGCCCGGCTTGCTTGAATCCTGATGGTGCAATGAGCAAGGGACTCACATCTGAGTATACCCTTCCACGCTTAGGGTGGACAAAATATTTAACAACAAGGGGTGGTGATGGACAGAGTTTCTGAATTAAGCAGAATACTCTCACCCAGTCAAGAGATCAGGGCTAGATCCAACACCGTTTTTTAGCTCACTGCACCATCCCAGTTCAGAACCTGGCTATATGCAAATTAGTCTGTTCCTGTCCCAGTGCATGATGGGAACAGGGCAAACCAAACTACCAAGCCAATTCTTACACTGGGAAGGAAACAAGCTTCCGGGGACCGGTTTCTGGCATTTCAGCCGTCGTCGGACCGGCTTGCTTGAATCCTGATGGTGCAATGAGCAAGGGACTCACATCTGAGTATACCCTTCCATGCTTAGGGTGGACAAAATATTTAACAACAAGGGGTGGTGATGGACAGAGTTTCTGAATTAAGCAGAATACTCTCACTCTCTCTTGTGATAGGCAGTCTAAAAAGCTGCCTCATCACTAGACCAGATCTTCACCCAACACAGCAAAGGTGTTACCAGATAAGTTATGTGCTTAACTTCTAATTCCTCATGTACTGAAAACAAGGGGGTGCCCTGGGGGACTTTCAAAATTCATATAAAATACTTGTTTTGTGCGGTCTGAAGTTTATTCATTGCCATGTACGCCCAGACTTCGCTTCCGTAGAAGACCTTGGAAATGCAGAAGGACTGGTTTAGCTTTAAGATCACCTCCCGACCAAGTGCCTAATCTATGTGCATAGTTAGCAATGCCTCCCATTGATTTGTTTATCTCCCCTAACTTCCCCTCCAACAGATATTTCCAATTTAATTTTGCATCAAATGGAATTCCCAGATAGGAAAAACCTGGGACCATGTCTAAACTGGGGGTTCCTGCCTTAAAGTTCTTTGGTCGATGCGCCCGAATGCCAACTTTCATAATATATGATTTTGTGAAGTTGGGCCAACTCTTTCATAAAAGAAACAAAACCATCTATCTAGGCCTGTTGGCTCCTCGGTGTGTGGGTCATCCATGTATAATAAAACTTCCACTGCTCTCATACCCACCCTACGGGTATCAGTCTGTGATGATGTCAGGGTGAATTCTAGACCATTAATGTATATCACAAATAAAAAGGGGGCTAAAATGCATCTTTGACTAACCCACCCAGTGCAATTAAAATAATCAGTAAGACCCACTCCATGAGAGTATCTAACTGCAGCAATGGTGTGTCCATGGAGGATCATTAATATTTATTTGTTTATTTTAGTGTTTTATAGAGAGCAAACTTGAACCGTGAGGGTATCAGAGCGCTTTATATATACAGAGGAGTACAAACAACGTTCAGGTGCAGAAATATACATACAAAAACTGTACAAGGGGATGGCGATGGGCCGAGGTGTAGGGAACATGGGGATACTGTGTGATACACAATCCGATTGCAATCATATTTAAAGTCGGAAAAGAATAGGAATAAAATAATAAAACAATAAAAGTAAAAATAAGGGACCCGAAAGTTCTCTGCAGGGAGAGTTGGAGGTCTGAGGGAGAGCACTAGTCTTAGAAACATCAGACTTGTGGTAAGGCATGGCAGGCATTAGATGAGGAATTTACCCATGAGAAAGGCTTTGGTCTCCTTCTTGAAAAGTGCAAGAGAGGGGATTGGTGGGTGGGAAGGAGTTCCAGATTCTAGGAGCTGCCCTGGTGAATGCCCTATTATAGGTTCTTTTTTTCTGGAAGAAGGCGGGTTGGAGTAAGAGGTTTCTGGCGGACAGGGAGTTCCTGCTTCCTCCAGATACCACGAGTTTTTGTGCCAGATAAGCCGGGGAGTTTGAGTAAAGAGCCTTGTGTGTGATGCATGCCAGTTTCAGCTAAATTCTGGCCTCTAGGGTGAGCCAGTTCAGTGCCTTCAAATGTGGAAAGATGTGGTCGAATTTCCTGGTGCCGGTGAGTAGTCTGGCGGCCACGTTGAGGCAAGCTTTTAAGGGTGCAAGGGAGATCTTGGGTAGACCAGTGCGGGTGGAGCAACCATATTACAGTCTTTAGATGACTAGTGCTTGCACTGCCATTTTTAAGTCAGCAGCCTCAATGATAGGTTTCAGCTTCCAAAGGTAGCTCAGGTGGAATCTAGCTGCTTTAGCCATTCAGATCATGTGGTCCCGCATGTTCAAATTACAGTCTAGAATTATGCCCAGGGATTTGGCAGAGTCCACAATGGTCGACGGGCAGTTTAGGGCTGTGATGGCCTTGATCCACGTCTGAATCTCAGGGTTGGCTTTAGAAGGGGAGATTAGGAGAAATTCGGTTTTCTTTGTGTTGAGTTTTAGTTGGTTAGTGGCTAGCCACTGGACAGTCAGTTTCAAGGTCTCGTTCAGGGAGAAAATCTCCTCCCGTGAAGAGATATTGATGTATATTTGGGAATCGTCCGCGTACATATGGTGGGAAATGTTGGCCGTACGAATAACTTCAGTGAGTGGCTCTAAGTAAAGATTAAAGAGGGTGGGGGACAGGAAAAGGAAACGGGACTCCAACCGTAACCGGAGAGGGAGCCGATAGGTTGCCGTTAATGAGGAATCTCTGTGATCGATTATGGAGTAAGGACCTGAACCATTCTAGGCCACACCATCCAGACCCATCCTGAGATTGAGGCGTTCAAGAAGTTTATCATGATTGACCGTGTCGAAGGTGGAGGATAGGTCTAAGAGGATTAGCAGGCAGGTTTTTCCCTGGTCTAGGGCTTGGAGGGCATCATCCACGATGTGGAGCATAGTGGTTTCAGTGCTATGCCCCGGTCTGAACCCATATTGGAAGTCATCAAGTAGGTGGAAGTTACTGATGTGCTGACTTAGTTGTTGCTGAACACATTTCTCAAGTACTTTGGCTAGAAGCGGGATATTGGAGATGGGTCTGGAATTGTCGGGGGAGGATGGATGCAGTGCTGTTTTTTTTAAAATGGGGAGGACTTGGCCCGGCTTTCACGGGGTCCGGAATCGATCCCTGTTGGAGAGAGGTGTTTAATATTGTAGTCCAGCAAGGAACAATGAATTGGGAGGCACCAGTGAGGCAGTTGGAAGGTAGGGGGTCATTAAAGTGATTGTTAGGTTTTAGGGAAGAGAGGATTTTGGAGATGGAGTCTTCGTCATAATATTTGAAGTCAGACCAACAGGCTTGGTTTTTAGGAGAAGCCATAGGGGGTGGAGCGGGGACAGGGGGAAGGTCCGGAAGTGGTTGTGAGTAGGAGGCGGTACTGTGTTCAGTTCCTAAAGCTGTGATTTTATCCGTGAAGAAAGAGGAGAATTCCTCTGACGAAATTAGAGATTTGGTGGATTCTTTCGGTGTTTTATCCAGTTTGTTGGATTGGTGTTTGACCAGTTCAAAAAGTTTACGGGGTCTATTCTTGGCAATGCCCAGTTTAGATCGGAAATATTCTTTTTTTGAATTGAGGATGTGCTTGTTGTAGGAGTTTCTCGGCTGGCTGAGACATTTACGATTGCCGGCTCAACCCCCATAGAACCAAGTAAAGCCCACAGTTTCATGCAGTTCACCCAATCAAATGCTGAGGTGAGATCTATAATGCCCCAAAAAAGGACTCCAGGTTGGGCGATCCTATAAATGTAAATTAAAAGATGAAGATTTAGGGACTGTTCTGTAGTTGATTCTCCCGTGCATAACCATATAAGAATATATGGCAGACAATAAATACATTGAAGGAATACGAAAACATTGCCCTCCAGTGCTTAATTTGTAAAATTTGAAGTGCAGGTGCTCAAATCTTTGTCGGCGGCCACACCTACTTTTCGATGGCTCCATCCACTTCCAAATGTGATGATGGATGGAGCGTTGACAATACAAACACTTATCTCCAGTCAACTGATCTGGGTTTAATCCATCACCCTTCTTTAGCTCACTCCGCCACCCCAGTTCAGACATGGCCATATACAAATCAGTCTGACCCTGTGCCTCATGGGAACAGTCCAGCCCGAACTGCCAAGACATGCCTTCCCTGGACCGGAATCAAGCTTCCCAGGACCGGTTTCTGGCATTACAGCCGTCTTCAGCCGGGCTTGCTTGACTCCAGTGGCAAAGTGAGCAAGGGACTCACGTCAGACAGATTTGCATATGGCCATGTCTGAGCTGGGGTGGCGGATTGAGCTAAAGAACGGTGATGGATTAAACCCAGATCAGTTGACTGGGGGTGAGTGTTTGTATTGTAAATGCTCCACATCCATGGTGGTGCAAGGTTTTTTTTGCACGATGCAATTAAAATGATACATCTCTGCTAAAATGCAGAGATGTGTCAGTTCTTGTAAATCTGCCCCTAGGTTGTTGGTCGAATGCGTGGTGATATCAATTCAAGAAACACCCAAAATCCCCATTTGGGTGAACCAAAAAATTCACTAAATTGACCTGTGCTTAACCCTCTGGTAGATTGAGACAAAAGTGATCAGAGTTAACATTTGAGGCAATGTGAAAGTATTTATGAGGCACACAAACAGTAATAAAGTAAAAAAACAACACAAGAAGAATCCCATTCCAATTTATAAAAATATAGTGTATTATAATAAATTATTTGACACTAAAATGACAAAAAGCCAATCAGTAAAACTGGAGTTATGATTTTTTAAAGCTTAAGGTAAAAAAACACCTCCTAAAAGATCAAGGCCCTAACCTCTACCATCCAGTTCTGTGAGACCGGGTCAAAAGGTATGGCTGACTATGTTGGAGCTCAAGTTAGATACAAGAAGTGGCCTGGTCGGTGCTTTCCTATGCCTCCTTTCTGGCCTCTAACAATTTTCAGCAACAACAAAAATGTCATGATAACTCCAGTGTTTCATGTTCTTAATAGAGACAGAAGGTGTTTAGTCTAGTGGACGTTTTGACTCATGGAAAGAGGGTTAATGTGCCTGCTGCTAAGAACATGTACCATACAGATCACAAAGTGCACATAATGTAAATAGTGTAACTGCAACAAATGAAACTGGTCCTGGATGCTTGTTTCCAGTTCAGGGTGGACCTGGCCTGGCAGTTCGGGCTGGACTGTTCCCAATGGGCACAGGGTCAAGACTGATTTGCATATGGCTGGTTTCAAACTGGAATGGCATGGTGAGCAAAAAAACAATGGATTTAGGCCCAGATCTCTATACTGGAGTGAATGCATGACATTGTTCTGCATTCTGTACATCAATTGCTGTTTTTGCTTAATGTAAATAGGTCAGTGGGTTCCTGCTTATGCCAGAGAGGCGCCTTTGTTACTTGCAGTTAATACGTTAAAATCCTAACATAGAACAGTGAGCTATTAACTATCATATCAGATCTATATGGCAATTGCAAGGTATAAATTAGATTGTTATGTTTTTTTTCCCAGTCGTTGATTATCCTAATTTTACAAAAAAGGGTTCATTTGGGTAGAATCAATTCAGATTATTAAAGAGATTCCCCAGTTTGTGTTTCTACAGACCAATCACTATTAAGCTATGTTGTTTACCAGTATGGTTGTCATGTGACTCCAACACCTTGTGGTCCTTTTTCTTATGTAACATTTCCTATACAGTGATTTACACTCCTATGATTAAGTGCCTCTGTGTAATAAATGTGATGTAAAGCTCTCTGACACCCTACACGGGTATAAGTGGTGCAGTACATTTTCTGATACTTTATTATTTTGACATTTTGACACATGATAACAGCCTCTGCAAAGATTTTTCCTTATTAGTACCAGTGGAACACACAACTGCAGCAGTGAGAAAGGTGACCAGTCAACCTTTTCATGCGGCCCTCCACTTCTCAGCAGCACAAGTCACATTTCTTAGTAACTTTTGATACGTTTGAGGTATAAACATTTTATTAGTTAAAATCATCCGATTATACAGCAGATGATGTATTATGTTGCAAAGATAACAGAGCCATAATGTGGAAAACATTTGCAAACTAGGATATTTTGTCATTCATGTTTAAACTGCTCTTGTGGAAAAGGGAAGAGAAGTACTGATGACAGAAACTCCATGGCTGGAAGACAAAAGGCTTGCGATTCCACTTTTAAGGATATTTGGGACATTCTATGATTGAAAACGTATTACACTTTGTGAATGTATTTTAATGTCAATAACTAATATTACACCTTAAATAAACATGTGTATCCATTGGTTAAAGTAAATAACGTAATAAGCTGTAACCGGTTAGTGAAATGGGAAACAAATACTAACAATTTGGATATTTTGCTCTTTCTGCCACACCTCTGACTCCGCCCACTGACCCATCATCATCAAAGCTTTATTCGAGGATTATACTCATAAAAGCACAAACATACATTTAGAATACATCATTTAAAAGATTAAATTCGAATTATATAACATTTTAAAACAATTGTGCAGACATAATCAGTAAGAAACTTTGATGTATGATTACACAGAACCCACAAAAAATACCCCGATTAATTTGCATTAGTAAGAATTGCCCTCTGTCTAATGGACCATACCCACCCCAAGTACTTTGCTGTTGCTAGGACAATAGGCATATCGGTGGAGGTACAAAGTATTCATAGTGCCTCAACACCCCTAAGTGTCCCTAAATTTCTACAGACAGGGGCTAGCCAAACTTTCCTCGGGGTGATATAAGCTATGCACATAAATAAAAAGTGGCCTATGCTTTCGTCTGCTGCACCACAGACTGGGCAGCAGGAGGTGGTGGAGCTCCTCCACCTACCGGTCAATGATCTCAGAGGAAGGGCACCTGATCTTAACTGGAAGAAAAGTTTCCTGTCCCCTGGGCTAGTAATACTGTCCCAATATGGTTCCAATACAGGATATTGTTTGACTTCGAGAAAGCGCCCCGTCATGGTGTCAGATCTCGGTTTGTTCCAGAGTCTTCCAGCTACCCAGTCCCAATATAGGTTTTTAATCGTATTTTTACTTGAGAAGGGTTCCACAGATGGATTGTCCCATAGATTTGAGAGGCCAAGAACGTCTAAGGCAGTCCTGAGATTTTTTAGCCAAACTATCTTATGGAAAGTATCAGCTTTAATTATGGCCAAGAACCCATCTGCATAGTGCCGGATCTCCGGAGTAGTCCAGAGGCGTCTCCAATAGAGGATCGGGCGCAACCTCGCTTGGTCGCTAACTGGTCTTCTCCCTAAATCGAGACCAAGTGGGATTAGTGGTGTACTCTGCAGGAGTCCTGTGACTCCCCTAAGAAACCTATTCTTGGATAACTGCAAAGGGAGGAGCTTCCCAAATCCCCACAACTCTGCCCCATAAAGGGCAGACCCAAGAGCCTTGGCGTCATATACAGCCAAGACGGGTTTTATTGGATTAGTCTTCGACTTTTTATGTTCCGTCCGAAGTGCCCCCGAGATCTGTTGGTGCCTCAGAACCGCATTTTCTATGTGTTGGGACCATCTTGAGTCGTTTGCTATCTGTATCCCAAGATAGGTAAATACACTGACCACCTCAAGCTGACAGTTATTCAGAAATATTTTCTGCCGGGGTCTGCGTTTTGATGTAAAGGCCATCAGCTTGGTCTTACCCACGTTGACTTCTAGGCCATGCTCCCCACAAAAGAAATCGAAAATATTCAAAGCTCGCTGCAGGCCAGCCGGGGTTTTGGATAGAATTAGCGTATTGTCGGCGAACATCAGGATCGGAACCATGAGGCCCGCCAACGAAGGCGCGTCAACACTGGCGTCCAGCATCCGAGTCACTATCCCATTAATAAATAGGGAAAAGAGCAGGGGAGCCATTGCGCACCCCTGCCGCACTCCGCGCTCAATCGGGAAGTCAGCAGATGATTCGCCATTCATGCCCCATTGGACTTTGGCGAAGTTGCACTCATGCAACCTCATTATCAGGGTAAGTAGCTCAGCCGGAAGACCTATTTCGCTCAGAACTGCCCAGAGCTTTCTCCTTGGGACCAGGTCGAAGGCAGCCCGCAGGTCAACAAAAGCAACATACAGGCTGCCCTCGCCAAGCACCACCGTCCCCCACTGCAGCAGAGCAAAGCGAAACACCTGGTCGACTTTACTTGTAGCCCGCCGAAAACCAGCCTGATAAGGGGACAGGGCATTGTTCTCATCAACCCAATCCATTAGTTTGTTTACCACCATCCTCCCTACCACTTTTTGGACAGTGGCGATCAAGCTTATCGGCCTGTAATTAACCGGGAGAGACCGATCCCCTTTTTTATATATGGGTATGATGGTTGCTCCCTTCCATAGTTCAGGGACAGCCGTTCCCTTTGCTATAGCATTTCCCAGAAGAAATACATATCTGGTCCACATCACCTTGTCATTTTTAAAAACATCAGAGGGTACACCATCTAAACCTGGGGCCCTTCCCCCCGGGGGCAGTGTGTATTGCGACTTCGGTTTCTTTAAGGGTAAATAAATTCCCAGTGGGGAATACAGCCGAAATTGCTTCCACATCCTTAAACTCTGCAATCTCAGCATATTGGGGTTTGAAATAATCCACCCAGGCACCCTCGGCGACATTATTATCGGGTTTGTCTGGAGTTCCACCTCTACCCCACTTGACAATATTCCAGAATAACCTGGAGTCCTTAGCCCCCGAAGCCTCCTTTAGTTCAACCCAATGCTTTTTGTCCCATGTTTTTTTTGCTAAGGATATGCTAACCTTGTAGTGCTTCCTGGCGCCACTAATCGCTACCCTGTCCCTGCTCCTAATTGCTCTGCCCAAACTTAACCTGGCTTCCCTGCACTGATGGTTAAACCACCTAGCTGGTTTGGGTGGTTGTTTCCTGTTTGTTTTGCGAGGCCTCAAGAAGTGTGGTTTTAGGAGGGAGAAGAGCTTGTCATGTATGCCAGTTATTTCCCTAGACCCAGGGATTACTGGGTTTGCATCCTCCATAGCGGTGATTGCAATATCTACCTTAGAACTTATAAATGCCATAGATTCTGCATTAGCCAATACACTCGGCCATTTAAGTCTGCGCATGTCGTTGGCCATAATAGGCAGTGGGCCATCAGTCGATGAAGAATTCCCTGATTTGTCCAACCACCAACTGTGGGTCACACAGAGAGGATTGTGATCACTCTCCAATCTGCCCTTGATTTCCATGTCGAATACCAATGGCCACAAGTTTAGGCTACAAAGGACATAATCTATCCAGCTTTGGTAAGGACCATTGTCGAATGTACAGGCGCCTTCCCTATCGCTCATCGTTCTCCCGTTTAGGGCTCTTACAGCCTGATTCATGTAGCCAATAGCGCTCGCAAAAGGGCCAGATTCTGAGAATCTGGCCCTTTGCGAGTGCGATTTTTGCATTTGGTATTCACAATCCCAAATGCAAAAATCGCTATTTAAGAATTCGCATATTTGCGAGGAATGGCATTTAAGGAATCTCTAATAGAGATTCCTCAAATGCTATTCATGACACATCAAGAAATTGCGATTTAGCACTTTTGGGGGCGCTATTTACCGAGAGGTCAGACCTCTCGGTAAATAGCAAAAACTCAGAGAAATGCTTTTAAAAGCATTTTTCTAAGTTGCATGTTGCACACACACATGTCCTTTGGACATGTGTGTGCGCAACACCTGTTCACATGTGCTTTTTAGGGGTGCTACAGGGTGTCCTTTGGACACCCCTGGCACCCTTAAAATCGCTATCTTATTTGCGAGTAGCAAATTGCTACTCGCAATTAAGGGATACTCCCCATTCATTCCTATGGGCCTCTTGGCCCATAGGAATGAATGGGGAATTCTTCACCAACGGAGTAGGAGGAGGAATTGCCATCATCCACAGGAACACTCTCAAAATATCGACATACACCGAACACCTGCACTTCCAGATCCACACTGACCCCAACACCACCCTCAGAGGCACCTTGTCTACAGACCCCCTGGAACCCAACCACAGTTAAGCGACTCCATCACCGACTTCAACAGCACACACGCCCTCGCCTCCACGGACTACATCCTCCCAGGGGACCTGCACTTCCACCTCAAGAACAACAACGACTCCAACTCTTCCACCCTGATCGCCAACCTCGCCAACCTCGGACTCAGACAACTTGTCACAACACCCAGCCACTCCGCCGGCCACACGCTTGACCCCATATTCTCAGCAAGCTCCCGGGTCTTCTTCAACCACACCACCGAACTCCACTGGACCGACCACTGCTGCATCCACTTCACCTTCCGGGAACACATCACGCACCACCGCACCCAACAGATGCCTCGCCGCCACTTGAGCAAAGTCACAGAAGACCAGCTAACCACCACCCTTGCTCAGAGCCCACCCGCAGACCCGACCGACCCCTACGACGCAGCCCACAACCTCAGACAGTGGATCAGCGACTGCACCAGCACCCTCGCCCACTCAAGAAGCATTCCAACACCCACACCAGAAAGAAAGTCGGCTGGTTCACCGAAGACCTCCATGCCTCAAAGCGAACCTGCCGAAAACTAAAAAAAACTGGATCCGTGAACGAACACCGGAAAGCTACACAACCCACAAGAACGCCACCTGCAGACACCACCACCTCATCAGATCCGCCAAAAGGACTACCTTCAAAGACCGCCTAGACAACAACGCATACAAAAGCAAAGAGCTCTTCAACAACGTTAAGGAACTCTCCAACCCCAGCTCCAACACCGACATCCCACCTTTACAAGACTTGTGCGACTCACTGGCCACCTTCTTCCATCGCAAGATCACAGACATACACGACAGATTCAACGCCGTCACCACCCCGGCAACCACTGAGACCCTGGCTCCCATGACCACCACCCGCACCAACCGCCTGCTCTCCTGGACCAACATCAACAAGGACGACAACATCAAGATCATGAACACCACCCACTTCGGATCCCCAGAAGACCCCTGCCCACACCACATCTCCAACAAAGCCAGCAGCACCATTGCACCCCATCTCAGGAAATTCATCAACATCTCCTTCGAGACAGCGACCCTCCCGGAAAGCTGGAAGCACACAGAGATCAACGCCTTACTCAAGAAACCCTAGGGGAACCGCAATTACCTCAAGAACTTCCGACCCATCTCCCTGCTCCCGTTCCCGGTGAAGGTCATCGAAAAGGCCATCAACAAACAACTGACCAGCTTCCTCAAGGAGAACAGCATCCCGGAGCCGTTCCAGTCCGGGTTACGCAGCAACCACAGCACCGAAACTGCCCTCATCACCGCCACCAATGACATCAGGACCCTGCTAGACAAGGGAGAAACTGCAGCCCTCATCCTCCTAGAACTCTCAGCCGCCTTCGACACGGTCTGCCACTGCACACTACCAACACACCTTTACGATGCTGGAATCCAAGAGAAGGCCCTGGACTGGACCCCCTCCTTCCTCTCGGGCAGAAAAGAGAGCGTCCGCCTCACCCCGTTCTACTCCGAAGCCACCGGGATCATGTGTGGCGTACCCCAAGGCTCCTCCCTCAGCCCAACGTTGTGCAACGTCTACATGGCACCGCTCACCCACTGCGCATGACGGCATGACCTCAACATCATCTCCTACGCCAATGACACCCAGCTGATCCTCTCCCTCACCAAAGACCACCACACTGCCAAAACCAACCTCCATGAAGGAATGAAGGCCATCGCCGACTGGAGGAGGAACAGCTGACTAAAGCTGAACTCCGACAAGACGGAGGTCCTCATCCCCGGATCCACCCTCTCAGCCTGGGATGACTCCTGGTGGCCGACTGCACTAGGAACACCCCCAACACCCATCGACCACGCACGCAACCTAGGGGTCATATTCAACTTTATCCTCTCCATGATGAAGCAGGTAAACGCCGTCTCCTCCTCCTGCTTCAAAACCCTCTGCATGCTTCACAGGATCTTCAAGTGGATCCCCACTGAAACAAGAAGGATGGTCACCCTGGCCCTCGTCTGCAGTTGACTGGACTACGGAAATGCACTCTATGCAGGAGCCCTGGCCAAAATCCTGAAACGGCTCCAACGCATCTAGAACTCCTCCACACACCTGATCCTCGACATCCCTCGCCGCAACCACATCACACCCCACCTGAGAACCCTGCACGGGCTCCCTGTCAACAAAAGGATAACCTTCAAACTCCTCACCCACGCACACAAGGCACTCCACAAGACCGGACCAGCATAACTCAACAGCCGGCTCAGCCTCTCCACCCCCACCCGCGAGCTCTGCTCCGCAGGCCATGCCCTCTCCACTGTCCCCTGCATCTGAAGAGTGACCGCCGGAGGCAGATCATTCTCCCACCTCGCCGCCAAGACATGGAAGACCCTCCCTATCTGCCTACGGCAGACCGAAGACCTTCTGACCTTCAGGAGATTTCTCAAGACCTGGCCCTTCGAACAGTGGCAGCTCCCCCCCTAGCGCCTTGAGACCCTCATGGGTATGTAGTGCGCTTTACAAATGGGTTGATTGATTTGCACAAGTGTTGGTACCACAAGGGTTGAAGTACACATTGTGGCGTACCCCAAGGCTCCTCCCTCAGGCCAACATTGTGCAACGTCTACATGGCACCTCCCACCCACTGCGCGCGACGGCACGACCTCAACATCATCTCCTATGCCAACGACACCCAGCTGATCCTCTCCCTCACCAAAGACCACCACACTGCCAAAACCAACCTCCATGAAGGAATGAAGGCCATCACCGACTGGAGGAGGAACAGCTCACTAAAGCTGAACTCCGACAAGACGGAGGTCCTCATCCCCGGATCCACCCTATCAGCCTGGGATGACTCCTGGTGGCCGACTGCACTAGGAACACCCTGTGGGAAGTTGGCCTGATGTGCAGTGCTCACTATTCTAGTGATCACTATATATCAGTCCAAACAACCCTTATTGATGATTGGTTGTAAGTCAACCTTATAGACCAGCTATCCTAGTAGCATGGATACGAGCAGTCTAAGGCTAAGACTCTAGAGGGCGTGTTAAGCCAGCTGTTTTACCATCACATTACCCCTTGAACACCCAGTGAAAGGACACCACACAAGTTGTTATGAAAATAAACAGTGTATTTATTTATAACAAGACTACCCTGGCTCTTTATGAGACAGGGAGCTAAGCACACAACAAAACTCTTACGAAAATACTTTTAAGTTAGCACGTTACACAAATGCCCGAGGGGCACGAAAAACCATATACGTTAAAAGTGGAATGCGAATTACTAGCAGGTAAGTAACAGTTCTAATAGGCTTTGGAATCGCTAGGACTGGACTAGGGAATCGTTAGATTACTACTAGGAGGCCCAGGGGACTCGGGTGCAGAGTGTGCACTCTCACGCGGGATGCGGGACAAAGTCTATGGAAGCTAGAATTCACAAAGTTAGTGTTCACGGGCGAACCCGACCTGGTAGGGAGAAAACGACAGTGGATCCTGACCCTTGGATAGTGAGGCTATGCTGGGACACCGGAGTGCCGAAGTTACCTAGCCCAGGGGCTGCAGCTGCATAGGTCTGAAAAGACGTCGGGGATCTCGTTGCCGGACCAGGAGCCTGGAAGGAAGAAGTTGCTGGCAGGCGACCAGTGAAGAAAAGTTCGATGGATCCAAGCCTGGATCAAGGAAGAAGAAAACCTGAAAGCAGAGGGGACCAAGTTCTTGAATCACTAGCCAGTGATTAAGTGGGCACCAGGATGGCACCGGGCGAAGTCACCGCAGTCAGGTGAGTGGGCGCTGCTGGGCTCTGCAGTCTCTCGGACCAGGAGGCGTTGTCGGCGACCAGGATGGAGGTGCGAGCTGTCCCACGAAGGATGAAGTCGTCGGCGTCGAAGTTACCCAGGAGTGGGCAACAAGCCTTGGCTAATTCAAGCCCACGCGGTGGACTCAAAATGGCGTCTTGAGTGGACCAGGAGGGTCCGGGGTGCTCCTCTTCTGGAAGGGAGCAAGGGCCAGTCTGGAGCAACCAGACCAGCAGCAGAAATGTCGTCGGGCGTCGTCAGGAAGGCCACAAGCCAGCGGGCTAGTAGCCAAACAACGCGGTGAGCAGCAAAAAGCAGAAGGGCCCCACGCAGATCGTGGAGATGCTGGGGGGCTGCTCTTCGGTGCTGGAGCTGCTCAGGGTGGGGGCTTCTCGGACCCCAAAGCACTCACCAGGAATTCACTCGGCGGGCTTGCTGGAAAGAAGTCGTGCAGTCTTGAAGATGGCCGGTCCCTCGAGGTCTCGTCACACCCACGAATCTCAGCGTGACTGATGATGCAGGTAGAGGTCAGAGGTGCCAGGGAAGCCGGTTCTCGTCGAGCTGGGCAGTCGGATTCCTGAGGAAGGACTTGCAGCCGACCGCAGTGTTCTTAGATGGTGCCTGCGGATGCAGGGTGACTACTCCTTAGTCACAAGGGAGAAATCTTAGGAAGAAGTCTTGAGTTCCTTTCGCAGAAAGTAGTTTCAGGATTCAAAGATGATCTGATTTGGAAGGGGGCCAGTTCCTACCTTTATCCTGTAAAAAGGGGCTGGCACGCGACTAAGTCCTGCCCTAGGGGTGGGACTAGGAGGGGGGTGGTTACACCCACTTCCTTGGCGGGCTTTTCCCCAGCACAGGGTCTGGAGTGACCCTGGAACTGGTTCCAGCCAGCCTATGCACAGTGAGCACCGGGGTGCCACGTGCAGTCACCTTCCTCTAAAGCCCTGCCTACCTACAATACACAAAACTCTGTCTGGGACGGTGCTGGCCCCGCCCCTGGCAGGAAACCCTTTGTCCTTATCTCCTGCTCTGGGAGGACTCCCAGCAGCAGGAGGGCAGACTTGTATCTCGGTGGCAGCATCCATTTTGTGGATGCTAAGGCTCTGTCTGACTTTTAACCGGGTTATAGGTTACAGGCATGTCGTGTCCCTCTAGAAGGGTGGAATGCTAACCCCGTCGCCAGAATTGGCGAGGGGTTAGTATTCCAATTCGTATGACACCTTACTCGACATGTTTTGATAAAGCGATACCAGAGTTGGCACATAACCGCGAGGATTATAATGCACTTAAGAGTATATGGTATGCGATATCATGGAAACGGCTAAGGGATGGATCCCGAAAGTCGCAGACAGGCTCAGCTCATGCTAGAGCACCATCTCACACGATTCCAAGCACTCTGCCTTCAGGATTGTTAAGGCCTGCTATAGGAGTGACTGATAGGAGATCTGTGTGTCCATTTTTAGGGTTAGATATAGGTATACTATATCTACAGCAAAGGGTGAGTACACCACCTTGCCCCAGCTGTCGTGCAGCCAGTTGTGTCAGTTTTAGTTAGTCAATCCAGGGGTGGCATAATACATGCTTCAGCCCCTGGGAGACTTCTGGGTGCACCTCAGCCCTGGGTACAGGGACTTGGAGAGGGCCCAGTGCCAATTCAGTACCTGAGTACAATTTGGATAGAGAGAACAGCTAGGCTGTGGGTTTGATTAGCAGGCCCACAGCCAGGGAAAGTCGTAAACCAGTGCAGCAAAAAGCAAAAATCTGGGTGATCATAGGATTGCAGACCCTACTCTCCTACATGACCCCCCCCCAAACTTTGGGACAATAAGCTAACCTTGACCAGGTGAGTCTTCTTGCTCTAAGTGGAAATACCTGGAGAGCCCATCAGCATTGCTGTGATCAGTCCCAGGTCTATGCTCCACTGTAAAATCCATCCCCTGTAGGGAAATGGACCACCTAAGCAGTTTGGGGTTTTCACCCTTCATCTGATTTAGCCACAAGAGGGGCTTATGGTCTGTCTGAATGGTGAAGTGAGTGCCAAACAAGTAGGCCCTCAGCTTCTTCAGGGCCCAGACCACAGCAAAGGCCTCCCTCTCAATAGCTGACCAATTTTTCTCTCTGGGTGTCAACCTTCTACTAATGAAAGCAATAGGCTGATCATTACCATCAAAATTCAGTTGAGACAGAACAGCTCCCACACCCAACTCAGAAGCATCTGTTTGGACAATGAATGGCTTGGAGTAATCTGGACTCTTGAGGATAGGTGCTGTGCACATGGCCTGCTTTAGGTCATTGAATGCTTTCTGACAGCTTGCTGTCCACTGAACTTTCTTTGGCATCTTCTTGCTTGTCAGGTCATTAAGGGGGGTCACTATGGACCCATAATTTCTGACAAACTTCCTATAGTACCCAGTCAGGCCCAAGAAAGCTCGAACCTGAGTCTGGGTGATTGGAGGAGTCCAGTCCTTGATGGCCTGTATCTTACTCTCCAGTGGCTGAACCTGGCCTCCACCCACAAGGTGGCCCAGGTATACAACCTGTGTCTGCCCTATCTGGCACTTTGTGGCCTTGATAGTGAGGCCTGCCTTTTGCAGGGCCTCTAACACTTTCCTCAGGTGGACCAGGTGATCCTCCCAGGTGGAGCTAAAGACAGCAATATCGTCAAGATAAGCTGCACAGAAGTCATCCAGCCCAGTGAGGACTTGATTCACCAACCTTTGGAAGGTGGCAGGTGCATTTTTCAGTCCAAAGGGCATTACCACAAATTGATAATGCCCTCCAGGGGTAGAAAATGCTGTCTTGGGTTTGGCTTCCTCAGCTAACCTGATTTGCCAATACCCAGCTGTCAAATCAAATGTGCTTAAGAAGTTGGCAGAAGCCAATCTATCTATAAGCTCATCTGCTCTTGGGATTGGGTGGGCATCAGTCTTAGTGACTGCATTGAGGCCTCTGTAGTCTACGCAAAACCTCATCTCTCTCTTACCACCCTGGGTGTGAGGCTTTGGCACTAGAACTACTGGGCTAGCCCAAGGGCTATCTGAGGGCTCAATGACTCCCAGTTCCAACATTTTCTGCACTTCAGTTTTGATGCAGTCTCTAACATGATCAGGCTGCCTGTAGATTTTACTCTTGACAGGCAGGCTGTCTCCAGTGTCAACATCATGGGTACACCAATCAGTTTGGCTGGGTGTCAGAGAGAACATATGTCGAAAGGATTGCAGAACTTGCCTGCAATCCTGTTGCTGATGTTCAGTGAGGCTGCCACAAAAGACAACACCATCAACTGACCCATCATCAGGATTCTGAGTGAGCAGGTCTGGGAGAGGGTCACTCTCTTCCTCCTGTCCCTCATCTGTGGCCATGAGCAAGCTCATGTCCTTCCTGTCAACATATGCCTTGAGCCTGTTAACATGGAGCACTCTGAGAGGGCTCCTGGGAGTTCCAAGGTCCACCAAGTAGGTAACCTCTCCCTTTTGCTCAATGATGGTGTGGGGCCCAGACCATTTGTCTTTCAGGGCTGCTGGGGCCACTGGCTCCAGCACCCACACCTTCTGTCCTGGCTGGTACACAGTCAGTACAGCCTTTTGGTCATGCCAAGCTTTTTGAAGTTCCTGGCTGGCCTCAAGGTTTTTAGATGCCTTCTCCATATACTCAGCCATCCTGGAGCGGAGACCAAGTACATAGTCCACTATGTTGGTTGCAGGCTTTTTGAGAGGTCTCTCCCATCCTTCCTTCACCAAACACAGGGGTCCTCTTACAGGATGCCCATACAGAAGCTCAAAAGGGCTGTAGCCAACCCCCTTCTGTGGGACCTCTCTGTAAGCAAACAAGAGGCAGGGGATCAGGACATCCCATCTTCTCCTAAGAGGTTCAGGTAGTCCATGAATCATCCCTTTCAGGGTCCTGTTGAATCTCTCAACAAGCCCATTGCATTGTGGATGATAGGGTGTGGTGAACTTGTAGTTCACCCCACACTCTTTCCACATGGCAGTCAGATATCCTGACATGAAGTTTGTACCTCTGTCAGAAACGACCTCCTTAGGGAAACCCACTCTGGAGAACACTCCAACTAGGGCTCTTGCCACTACAGGGGCTGTAGTGGTCCTAAGGGGAATAGCCTCAGGATACCTGGTGGCATGGTCCACCACCACCAGTATAAACTTGTGTCCTGATGCTGTCTGGGGTTCCATTGGACCAACAATGTCAATCCCCACTCTTTCAAAGGGAACCCCCACCACAGGTAGTGGTATGAGGGGGGCCTTTGTTGTGCCACCTGACTTACCACTGGCTTGGCAAGTGACACATGAGCGACAAAACTCCTTGGTATTCTCATTCATATGGGGCCAGTGAAAGTGTGAGACAAGCCTGTCCCAAGTCTTTGTCTGACCTAAATGACCTGCAAGGGGAATCTCATGGGCCAAGGTGAGAAGGAAACCTCTCAGAGACAAGGGGATGACCAGCCTCCTGGTTGCACCAGGCTTGGGGTCTCTTGACTCAGAGTACAGGAGTCCATCTTCCCAGTATACCCTGTGGGCACCTGTGGCATTCCCTGCAGCCTCAGCAGCAGCCTGCTGTCTGAGGGGTTCAAGGGAAGGGCAGCTCAACTGTTCCTTCCCCAGGTCTGCTCTGGAGGGTCCCCCTGAGCCCAGAAACTCAACTTGATCAAGTTCAAGCTCTTTAGGCTCAGTTTCCCTCAGCTCTTCTAGATCAGCCTCCTCAGAGACTTGATCCTCAACCTGGGGCAAGGGGGAAGGCAAAGCCTTACCCTTACTGCTCTTCTTCTTGGAAGGTGTCTGGTCCATAATTTCAGGATCCAGCACCTGTTCAGTGGGGCATCTTCTGGCCTGTGACCTAGTCACAGCAAGCACATGTGCTGGCAAGCCTAACATCTCCATGTGAGTCCTCTGCTCCACTTCTGACCATTGTGATGACTCCAAATCATTGCCCAACAAACAATCAACTGGGAGGTCTGAACTGACTACAACTTTCTTTTGTCCCTTCACTCCACCCCAGGAGAAAGCCACAATTGCCACACTATGACTAGTAGTGACATTGCTGGCATTGGTCACCAGGAAATCAGTACCTGGCATGATCTGTCCAGGGTCCACAAAGTTAGGTGTCACCATGGTGACACTGGCACAAGTGTCCCTATAGGCCTGAGCCATTTTGCCATTAATCAAAGGTGTCTGCCTGTATTTGCCCAAAGTATTGGGACTTATTTCAGGGGACATATCCATATCCCCTGTACAGACAAGGACAGCCTGAGTGAGTGTGCCAACTAAGTTGTCAGACCCCTCAGTACCCAAGGTTAACCCAACTAATGCCTTGGGAGAGACACTACCACTACTGACTGTACTAGGGGGTGCAGTTGCTTTAGGAGCTGTAGTGGCAGGAGTTTGTCCTCCTCTTTTGGTGCACTCACTAAACCAGTGAGATTTACTTTTGCAGTACTGGCACCACCTTTTTGACTGGCCTTCTTGAGTCTTCTTCTTCTGGGAAGCCTGACCCCCACCCTCTTTGGTTTGTTGGGGACCTGGTGAAGACTTCTGGTCATTTTGCTCATTCTTAACATTACCCTTCTGGTCTGCTTTCTTCTGACCACCCTGGTTCTGGTTCTGGTTCTGCTTGATCCTTGTCCTGACCCATTTGTCTGCCTTCTTTCCCAATTCTTGGGGAGAGGTCAGATCTGAATCAACAAGGTGCTGGTGCAGCAACTGGTTCTGACAATTGTTCAAAATGTGTTCTCTCATCATTAGATTATACAATCCTGTGTAATCTGTAACCTTGCTACCCAGCAACCAGCCCTCCAAAGCCTTAGTGGCACAATCCACAAAATCAGACCAGTCCTGAGACTGAGTTTTCTGGGTGTCTCTGAACAGCAACCTGTACTGCTCAGTGGTTAAACCAAACCCATCAACCAGTGTATTCTTCAGGACCTGGTAATTGTTAGCATCCTCCACTCTTGTAGTGAGGAGCTTATCTCTACCTTTACCATCAAAGGAGAGCCACAGTATAGCTGCCCACTGACTCTGGGGAATGCCCTGCACAGTGCAGGCCCTCTCCAGAGCAGCCATCCATTTCTGGATGTCATCCCCTTGCTTAAAGGGGGGCACTATTTTAGTCAGGTGTTTAGTATCTAAACCCTTCTCTCTATCTCTTGGGAGATTGCTGCCACCAGTGGGAGCTAGCCCACTCATCTGCTGCTCTCTTGCCAGGGCAAGCTTCTCTTTGGCCAGGGCAATTTCTTCCCTTTCAATCCTCAGTTCAGCTTGTCTCATCCTAGCTTCATGCTCCTTTCTCTGGGGGGAAGTAAATCTCCTCTGTGGAGGATTCCTTCTCCCCTGAGAAGAGGCATTAGAGTGCAGAGATCTATTGGAGTCCCTAGAAAGAGATCTATCTCTCCTAACTCCAAGGTTAGGCCCACTTCGGGTCAGTACTGGGGGGCCCCCAGATCCTAGCCCAAGTAAGTCTAAGTTGGTCCTAGTTAGCCCTCTGACTACCTCAAGACCCTTGTCTACCTCATCCCCAGAGAGTACCTCCTGATCCTCCTCCTCAACTGCTGAATCAGTGTTGTGGAGATCTGGATCCCCAGAGGTTCCCTCTAAGGCTGGCATGTTCTCATGTAACTGAGAAAGCTTTCTGGCATCATATGTCTCTAAGAGACCTATCAGAAAGGAAGTGGTGGGGTTAGACCCCTGCTTCAGTTTTCTGGAGACACAGATCTGTCTCATCTCATGGAAACTGAGAGCTGCATATCTTGAAGTGACCTGTGGAAGGTCAACACTGACCAGGGGAGTCTCAGTAGAGTCCTCCTGAGTCGACATGCTTTTCTAGTGAGGTGTAAGTGGTGCACTTACCTACACTATATGTTTGCCTACTGATCCCTTGCTAGAGTTGTAGTTTAGGGTGTGCTAGGCCCTAGGAGCTACAACAGCTGGTTCAGTAGAACTCAGAGTATTCTAAGCTAAGTTATATGTACCTTTAGTACTTATGTGATCTTTCACAAGATATTCTTAGGACATGTGTGGTAAAACAACAGCAAGCTCAAATCCCAACCGCTGCTCACCAATGTGGGAAGTTGGCCTGATGTGCAGTGCTCACTATTCTAGTGATCACTATATATCAGTCCAAACAACCCTTATTGATGATTGGTTGTAAGTCAACCTTATAGACCAGCTATCCTAGTAGCATGGATACGAGCAGTCTAAGGCTAAGACTCTAGAGGGCGTGTTAAGCCAGCTGTTTTACCATCACATTACCCCTTGAACACCCAGTGAAAGGACACCACACAAGTTGTTATGAAAATAAACAGTGTATTTATTTATAACAAGACTACCCTGGCTCTTTATGAGACAGGGAGCTAAGCACACAACAAAACTCTTACGAAAATACTTTTAAGTTAGCACGTTACACAAATGCCCGAGGGGCACGAAAAACCATATACGTTAAAAGTGGAATGCGAATTACTAGCAGGTAAGTAACAGTTCTAATAGGCTTTGGAATCGCTAGGACTGGACTAGGGAATCATTAGATTACTACTAGGAGGCCCAGGGGACTCGGGTGCAGAGTGTGCACTCTCACGCGGGATGCGGGACAAAGTCTATGGAAGCTAGAATTCACAAAGTTAGTGTTCACGGGCGAACCCGACCTGGTAGGGAGAAAACGACAGTGGATCCTGACCCTTGGATAGTGAGGCTATGCTGGGACACCGGAGTGCCGAAGTTACCTAGCCCAGGGGCTGCAGCTGCATAGGTCTGAAAAGACGTCGGGGATCTCGTTGCCGGACCAGGAGCCTGGAAGGAAGAAGTTGCTGGCAGGCGACCAGTGAAGAAAAGTTCGATGGATCCAAGCCTGGATCAAGGAAGAAGAAAACCTGAAAGCAGAGGGGACCAAGTTCTTGAATCACTAGCCAGTGATTAAGTGGGCACCAGGATGGCACCGGGCGAAGTCACCGCAGTCAGGTGAGTGGGCGCTGCTGGGCTCTGCAGTCTCTCGGACCAGGAGGCGTTGTCGGCGACCAGGATGGAGGTGCGAGCTGTCCCACGAAGGATGAAGTCGTCGGCGTCGAAGTTACCCAGGAGTGGGCAACAAGCCTTGGCTAATTCAAGCCCACGCGGTGGACTCAAAATGGCGTCTTGAGTGGACCAGGAGGGTCCGGGGTGCTCCTCTTCTGGAAGGGAGCAAGGGCCAGTCTGGAGCAACCAGACCAGCAGCAGAAATGTCGTCGGGCGTCGTCAGGAAGGCCACAAGCCAGCGGGCTAGTAGCCAAACAACGCGGTGAGCAGCAAAAAGCAGAAGGGCCCCACGCAGATCGTGGAGATGCTGGGGGGCTGCTCTTCGGTGCTGGAGCTGCTCAGGGTGGGGGCTTCTCGGACCCCAAAGCACTCACCAGGAATTCACTCGGCGGGCTTGCTGGAAAGAAGTCGTGCAGTCTTGAAGATGGCCGGTCCCTCGAGGTCTCGTCACACCCACGAATCTCAGCGTGACTGATGATGCAGGTAGAGGTCAGAGGTGCCAGGGAAGCCGGTTCTCGTCGAGCTGGGCAGTCGGATTCCTGAGGAAGGACTTGCAGCCGACCGCAGTGTTCTTAGATGGTGCCTGCGGATGCAGGGTGACTACTCCTTAGTCACAAGGGAGAAATCTTAGGAAGAAGTCTTGAGTTCCTTTCGCAGAAAGTAGTTTCAGGATTCAAAGATGATCTGATTTGGAAGGGGGCCAGTTCCTACCTTTATCCTGTAAAAAGGGGCTGGCACGCGACTAAGTCCTGCCCTAGGGGTGGGACTAGGAGGGGGGTGGTTACACCCACTTCCTTGGCGGGCTTTTCCCCAGCACAGGGTCTGGAGTGACCCTGGAACTGGTTCCAGCCAGCCTATGCACAGTGAGCACCGGGGTGCCACGTGCAGTCACCTTCCTCTAAAGCCCTGCCTACCTACAATACACAAAACTCTGTCTGGGACGGTGCTGGCACCGCCCCTGGCAGGAAACCCTTTGTCCTTATCTCCTGCTCTGGGAGGACTCCCAGCAGCAGGAGGGCAGACTTGTGTCTCGGTGGCAGCATCCATTTTGTGGATGCTAAGGCTCTGTCTGACTTTTAACCGGGTTATAGGTTACAGGCATGTCGTGTCCCTCTAGAAGGGTGGAATGCTAACCCCGTCGCCAGAATTGGCGAGGGGTTAGTATTCCAATTCGTATGACACCTTACTCGACATGTTTTGATAAAGCGATACCAGAGTTGGCACATAACCGCGAGGATTATAATGCACTTAAGAGTATATGGTATGCGATATCATGGAAACGGCTAAGGGATGGATCCCGAAAGTCGCAGACAGGCTCAGCTCATGCTAGAGCACCATCTCACACGATTCCAAGCACTCTGCCTTCAGGATTGTTAAGGCCTGCTATAGGAGTGACTGATAGGAGATCTGTGTGTCCATTTTTAGGGTTAGATATAGGTATACTATATCTACAGCAAAGGGTGAGTACACCACCTTGCCCCAGCTGTCGTGCAGCCAGTTGTGTCAGTTTTAGTTAGTCAATCCAGGGGTGGCATAATACATGCTTCAGCCCCTGGGAGACTTCTGGGTGCACCTCAGCCCTGGGTACAGGGACTTGGAGAGGGCCCAGTGCCAATTCAGTACCTGAGTACAATTTGGATAGAGAGAACAGCTAGGCTGTGGGTCTGATTAGCAGGCCCACAGCCAGGGAAAGTCGTAAACCAGTGCAGCAAAAAGCAAAAATCTGGGTGATCATAGGATTGCAGACCCTACTCTCCTACACACCCCCAACACCCATCGACCACGCACGCAACCTAGGGGTCATCCTCAACTTTATCCTCTCCATGATGAACGCCGTCTCCTCCTCCTGCTTCAAAACCCTCTGCATGCTTCACAGGGTCTTCAAGTGGATCCCCACTGAAACAAGAAGGATGGTCACCCTGGCCCTCGTCTGCAGTAGACTGGACTACGGAAATGCACTCTATGCAGGAGCCCTGGCCAAACTCCTGAAACGGCTCCAACGCATCGAGAACTCCTCCGCACACCTGATCCTCGACATCCCTCGCCGCAACCACATCACACCCCACCTGAGAGACCTGCACGGGCTCCCTGTCAACAAAAGGATAACCTTCAAACTCCTCACCCACGCACACAAGGCACTCCACAAGATCGGACCAGCATACCTCAACAGCCGGCTCAGCCTCTCCACCCCCACCCGCGAGCTCTGCTCCGCAAGCCATGCCCTCGCCACTGTCCCCCGCATCTGACGAGTGACCGCCGGAGGCAGATCATTCTCCCACCTCGCCGCCAAGACATGGAACACCCTCCCTATCTGCCTATGGCAGACCGAAGACCTTTTGACCTTCAGGAGATTTCTCAAGACCTGGCCCTTCGAACAGTGGCAGCTCCCCCCCTAGCGCCTTGAGACCCTCACGGGTATGTAGTGCGCTTTACAAATGGGTTGATTGATTTGCACAAGTGTTGGTACCACAAGGGTTGAAGTACACATTGTCTTGTACACTTTTTACTATGAATCTTTGCAAAATTGTTTGAAGTCAAGTGCGTTTTTAAATGACTTTATGCTATTTTATATGAAGAATAAATTGGTTATATTTAAATTCATGTTTCATGCTCGACATTTCATTTTATGGTGTTCTCTGTAGGAATGTCTGTGATATATGACTGGGTATCCTGGTGCTCCAGAAGGTAATCATTTACTATGCTTTAAAAGTTAATACAATCTAATATGTAATGAAAATGTGTTGAAAAATGCTTTGTTTTGTCCTTTCTGTCTCAACCCCCTAAACTCCCCCTAGTGGTGGTTGTTCACTGTGCTTGCTCGCTATACACCATGTTGGGGCTGGTCTCACTTTTACTTTGTTCTATCTGATTCACTACTTGTGTTTATTTGTGGTGCTCTGTGAAAGAAGGTATATGGGTACATATGACTTTGTGGGTGACCTGGTGCTCTTTAGGGTCATCATCTACTATTTACTGTGCTTTGAAAGTTGATATAATTGAATATGAAATGAAAAATGTGCTGTAAAAATCACCATTTTGGTCTGTCTTTTTCCAAAATTTTAAAGGGGGGAGAACCCCCCTAAACTACCCTAGTAGCGGCCGGGCTCGCTCGGTGCGCTGGCTACGAAACGGACGGGGGCTGGTCTGGTAAAATTTGCCAGGGCTGCTTTCATTTCCCAGTCTGTCCCTGACAGAGGGGTCAGGTAAGCTGACCATAGATCTACGTCGAAATTTGAACATGGCCTGGGGAAGACCGTTTGGCCCCGAGGGCCTCTTTTGGACCTGGCTTTCCTTATGGAACTTGAGATCCTGTTTTTAAGCTTATCCGATGACACTATGGTCTCCGACGGAAAGTCATTATTTGTCGCCGGGCCCTCGGTTATTGGCACTTCTGTCACATTAGTGGATGAGTAATGGGAGTTTGATCGTCTTGAGCTTCTGGGTTCTGGGTTCTGAACTTAGAACCACCGTGTTGGCTGAACTGTGGGCTTCGGAAGGATCATCCTTTGTATTATGGCCTTTAAAAAGCAATGATAAAAATTGGCTCCATTTATCTGCACTGATGTTTGCATTACCATCACCACTTCTACCTCGTAGACCTCGGTTTACAGGAGCCCAGAACTGCTTTGAAAGGGATTTTTGCTTTTGTGGATAAGCCTCTGCCAAAATTGGTCCAAAGCTGCTTGTTTTTCTCTGTGTATTGCGATCTTGAAGGCTATCTGGGATTGCTTGTAGGTATTAAATTAGGTTTTGTCACCTGGGCTCTTCCTAGATAGGCGTAATTGCTTTGTAGATTGAGAGATGCAAAATTGGAATGCTTTTTGCCTTATGCTCTGCTTTTGTGGCGAGTCTTCAAATAGTTGATTTATGAAGCTAGTCCATCTACTAATAACCAAAATATCTACATCCAATGATAAGTGTAGTAGAGCTCAACATTTTTCCATCATAGGGAGAGCTGTAGCATCCGACCATTTAATTTGCTTAATCGGTATGAGCAAGTTCCTGATGACATGGGATATTAGCCCATAGTGTTGTGATTTATGGCTGATGGTCACTCTCGCCTTGTGATGTGATGTGGTAGCTCTCGATCAGAGGAAGTATCTTTCTGCTCCCTAAGGTGAAGTCCAAGAAGGAGTGTGTTCTACCGTCTGAGCGGGTCTATGCAGGGAGAATGTCCGTAAGAAGACATCCATTTAGCATGGTGAATCCTACACTGGTAAGCTGAATAACCACGTACTACCCCAGTTTCAATGGTTTATTTCCAGTAGGAGTTGACTGTGGAGAAAAATGTGCAGGAACCATTGGGGGATCGATCCCTATATCTTCTAAAGAGTTGCAATGTTGAAGTCTCCTGATATTATAGTTGGTATGCTACCGTGTTCACTTAGTAGATTGCAGACGATGTTGGTTAAATCGTCCATTTTTTTTTTTTTTTCTCGACGGTAGATGTAGAGATGTAAACATTAAGGAGAAGCAACTGCTTATCAGTGGGTGAACTTCCTAACACTATGCCGGAGAGCCAGTTTTCTTCAAATTCAAATGTTATCTCTGTGATGCGTTGGGATAATTTAGTTGATACATAAATCGAGAGGCTGCCACTTGGCCTACCAAACTTCGATTGTCTTGAGGCGAATGATGTAAATTCCAGGTAGCCTTGTATGGGGATGGTCTCTGCTGCCCAGGTTTCCTGTAAGAGAATAATGTCATATTCCTTTAGGAAACCGAGGGTAGCGGTGGATTGATTTTTCAGCCCAAATCTGTCAATGTTTCAGGAGCATATTGTTAGGCCATGGTGAGCAATATTTCAATCATTCCGTGTTCTTGATAAAGCCCCTAGCAACCATGACCAAGCCACCCGCTCAGGGATTTGCTGGTTAAATATGTGCTATGGAGTTGCTGTTGGCGAATGACTTCTTGCTGGCTTTAGAACTGAAATAGGGGCCGAAGTTGTGCTAAGGGAATGAGCCTGGTTGTTTTCTAATATTGGTGGATAGTGGGGGACACTGGGCGTTGTAATTTTTATACCCCAGTTTTTATATTGTTCCGTTTTTTACTGAACCAATTCTCGAATTGCTGGAGATGCTAATGTGAGTTATGTTGCTTCACCCATGTTGAATTCTGTAGTGGGTATAAATTCAATCACAACTATGTGTTTCGATTGAAGGGTACTTAAGTCCGATGATGATTTGAAGAGTCCCTCGAGTGACGATATCATGAGGACTTCTTGAGACGTATTCTGGGGTTAGCAGCAGTTTAGTGTCTAGGCTGTTGATTGCTTGTGAATAGACCTCATCAATCGTTGCCGGCTTTATTTATTTTGAGTTTTCTTCAATTGGCTGCTTAATTGTGGCTATGGTAGGTGGTTGAGGGGACAGTTCTCGGTAGTGGGGGATTGGAAGTAAAACAGGTGGTATTTTACTTGTGGCCACCAACTGGTGACGATTTGATAAATGTAAGGGATTCAAGTGAGCTTCTCTTTGACTGTGCACTGTGGGCCCATGTTGCTGTCCTCCACTATAGATGGATTGCTGGCACCGGTGTCCACGGTTGGCGTCTGATGATGTATGGATCCTTGTTGCCCTAGATTGGGTGCTGGCGCCACTGTTGGGGTTTGATTAAAGCCGGGTTTTACTTCAATGAGTAACTGCACTGGCCCTACCAATTGACTGTTCTGTCGTAAGAGTTCTTTCTGAGTAACCGGTTCAGGCGCAATTGGCTGCAGGCTCGGATTTGCTCCTGTCGTTGCTGGCATAGCTTGCTCTTCCCATAGTGACTCTGCGTTGGTCTTTGGAAGGTAACTAACTTTTGAGCTTTTGGTTTCCATTATTTGTTTATTTCGGCTCTTCCGCTGTCTTTTTTTTCACGTTTTGACAGCCGGTGTGAATTATGAGGGTTAGTTGATTCTGTGAGATATACATTGCCATCAGCTGGCTCCACAAGGTGCGGGGAGAGGGGTTGAGATTGTGCTTCTGTAGGAGTAGGGTCCTGAACCAACCTCGAAGCCTGGAGCGGGGCGTCATGAAGCCCTGGCTCTGGTCGCTTCTTGATTTCCGTTAATAAGTAAAGAAATTGAGGTAAGGACGATAGTCAATCAATCAATCAAATTACTTTATTTCTATTTCATTTTGAAAAACATAAAAGCACAGATAAAATTACATTTCCAGGTCACTAAATAAATAGGCAGTGCAAATAATTTTACAACCTGATTGTCTTTCTTGATCTGATCACACATTTTAGATAACTTACTACAAGCCCCACTGTGATAGCATCTTCCATACATTGTAACTTTACATATGCAGCTCTACAGTGTCTTAACCCGTACTGTTTCAGGATCGGTAATAAAAACGATCTCCTTGGCAACGTGTAGAACCTGCAAAAAAGGGTTACATGCAGTGTTGATGGTACCGAGGTTCCGTCACAAGGGCATGTTCCTAGGGAGCATGACCAATCATTCATCATGGGGAAAGTAATGAGCCTGTGCACAATACATAGGCGGAAACGTGTCAATAACATCCGATCATAGGGTCTTGTTACATATGACAGATATGGCTGTATCCCTATACATGTCAACATAATGTCCATTCCCGGGTGTTTTTCTTTCTCCAGAAACAATCGCTTTTCCTCCAGATAGGACAAATAATCCTTTTTTAGGACTGTTCTGGAGGTGATGTTCATTCAGTCTGGGTTTGTAAAATATTCTGGGTGGCCAAGCTCTTCTGTCATATCCTTAATGTGTCGTAACCATGGGATGCTATAAACATTATCTAATTTTAAACAGTCCGTGATCACATCCTGGTTAAAAACTGCTTTGGGGGTTTTCCATATCTTATGCCAAAGTAACAGGGGGCAGGACGGTATAATATCAACAATGTGCCTCATGCCTACCTCGGAGTGACAAATGTATGTTGCAGTTGAACGAGGTACTGCTAATAAATAGCGCAGGAAGTTATTTTCACAGTTTTGTATACATTGTGCGTGAGAAAAACCCCATATACCTGCGCCATATGTGGCTGTTGTGACAGATTTATTATTATTATTAGATTTATAGATTTCAAGCAGCTCTGGGCCCGGTCGACACCCAATTGTCTGGACAGACTGACAAGCGCCCCAGTGGCTCATTGAAACATATTTTTCCTAGCTATTAATGCGGCTGACCAGCTGCCCTTCTGTTTGAAATGTATACCTAGGTAAGCTAATTTGTCCACACACTCAATTTTTTTGCCATTGATGAAGATGTCACATTTCTTAGCATTTCTCTTTCCACACTTCATACTAAATGTTTTACTTACACTCACTTGCAACCCCCTCACCTGCATGTAATTAACAAAATGTGTTACTGTTTTGTGGAGGCCTATTTGTGTCCTTGACATTAACACTGCGTCGTCCGCGTACATAGAAAATTGGAACAGGGTTTTTAGTTATTTTTGGATAATGATGGGGGAGCTCGCCAACCGTTCTCCCAGACTATTAATCTACAGTGAAAAGAGGAATGGGGCAAGGACGCATCCTTGCCTCACTCCCTTTCCAATACAGAATCTGGCTGAGCACTCCCCATTTATTCCATATCTCACCGTTGTTCCTGCCTCCCGATAAAGTTCTCTAATTAATAACAATGTGCCGTTTTCAACACCAAGCTCAGATAACCTTTCCCATAATTTGTTATGTATGACACAATCGAACGCGGAAGATAAATCGACGAAACTTAAAAACAAATTTCGGCTATTTGCCCTAGTATATTTATCGATTATTAGGCGAAGATTCAGACCTTGCTCGATTGTGCCCACCCCACTTCTGAAACCATATTGTAACCGTGATAAAACACCCATTTCCTCCGCCCATAATTGTAACGTATTTAAAATGACCCTTCCTACCACCTTTAATAAAGAATCGAACAATGATATAGGGCGGTAGCATTTAGGGTCGTCACGATTTCCATTCTTAAAAATGGGTATTAAAATAGCATCTGACCAGGACTTTATAAAACCAATTTGACAACACTTATTTAAAACGTTCATTATTAGTGGTGCCCATATGTCCGTGTTTGACCGATACACATCAACTGGGACGGCCCTGGAGCCTTACCTGGTGCACTTTTTTGTTTTGCACAAACTATCTCATCCGGTGAAAAACTGATATCGAGAGGGTATACAGGTGGCTCTCATTATTCTCATGACTACCCACTACCTCGATACTTCTTACTTGGGGTAGTTCCCTCCCCGGCTCATTATCTCCTGGGCTCGTACCGGCATTGTATAAACCACTAAAATAGCATATCGAGCTGTCTTCTGTAATGGCTATATCCATCTTATCACAATCCCTTTCCAAGAGGTATGGAGAATTTACTATTTTGCAAAACTTAATATTATCTTTCTTTATACAAGCCTCATGTAGGTCTTGCCAAACTTCCTCTTTTAGTTTAGATTTTCTTTTCTTTTGGGCCTGTTTATAAAGCAGTCTGGCTTCCCTTATCTCTTCTCTATTTCTGGGTTTCTTTTTCAAGACTATTTTGAACATCTTATGTGCTTTACTAAAATCATGATCGAACCACCCACGCTTTTTGCTCAATATCATCTTTTGTTTGACCGTGAGGATTTCTTTAATCTTAGCTGAAATTTTCACCAAGGCTTCTATCACGTCCACATCCTTATTCTCCTCCGCTAAGCACACATTGAAATCCTCTTGTGTCTCTTTTACAAGCAATCCCAGAAAGGCAGTGGAATCCACCTTCTGCCATTTCAATGTATAACCATTTGTGTTTGATAAATGTATTTCCTGGTTATATAAGACGCCCACCTCCTCCATTCTATTATGGGTACCATTCTCAAAAACAAGGAGGACACTATTAGGATAGTGATCACCCGCCGCATTACAGAGTGTCGCACATGTAAGAATCCTTATAAAGTTCTTCTTTTTTGAGGACAAAACAAAATTAATTGTTGTATTACATCCTCTACCTATGTATGTGGGCTTAAAAGCTACTGGGGGTATACATAATTCGTTAGCATAATTCACATTGAATTCAAGCATGATTTCATTTAACAAATCTCCCACAGCAGAGTGTGTAAAGTGAGGAACCGCATCATCAGTTTTCTCCAATTGGCAACATATACCACTCTGATGGTACCTACACAAATAACAATTAAAATCCCCACCCCATATAAAACACAGTTTTTAGGCCTCTCTTGAATTTTTCTCAGGTCCCTTTGCAGTTGGTTCAAACCACTCTATATCATGTCTTTCGGTACGTTATTATGAAAATTAATAATTATCAAACAACCAACTCCCTTCAACTGAATATCCGCAATCTGGTAAAAATCATTATTTTTTACAAACATCAATTTCTCAATACTTAGCAGGTTCAGATATAGGTACATAGCCCACCTTTAGGTCTGCCAGCTTTACTAGGGAGTGCTGAAGTATGGTAGGTCTCGAACCCCTCCATATGCAACTCACTAATTTGTCAGGTCTCTTGTAAGCAAATTATCAAGTGATCATTCACGACTTTCAGCCATGCTGGGTCCTGAATTTTTGCAGCCAGCCCCGCGGTATTCCAGAACAATAGTTTACAGTATTGTTTCCCTAGTGCTGATTGTAACCTGCCAGATAGCTCAACATTTACATTATTTATGTTGGTTTTAGAGGTACAATCAACAGCTTGTTCCTTTACATGTCTCACAGTGTCTACATCTACATTTCCTTGTAATAAGTTTAGGAAGTGACTGAGAATCAATCATTATATTACTCTCCAGAGGGTTGTTTGCACCACATTTCGATAGCGACACATCTATTACCCTGTTCTCTGCCCACAATGCCATAGCCGGGCAGTTGGTTAGCATGTAGTCCTTATTGCCCCCTCTAGGGTCATAGGGCATTAGTCAGTCAAAGATCCCTCGTGATGATAGAGGTTCGAATCTATTTTGTACATCCACACTGAGGAAAGAAATTGAGGTAAGGATGATAGTCAATTATCGGGGAGCACCAGCATACTGATTGGACCAGTTGGGCTTGGAATTGGGCTTTTATAATGAGTAAGTTAAGCGCCTCCAGTTTTTGATCAATCCCGGCGGTGTACATAGCTAGTGTGTTTAAAAGGTGCACCTGCAGGTCCATCTTATCTGAATGGTAGGACAGTGCTGCGGCCATGGTCTGAAGGGTTTGCAATAGTTGAGACCATAGGTCATTAAGGTAGATTGATGGGGGCTTTTCATGCACGGTGGACTTGTTAGGTTCATTAGTGAAGAATGACAGATCTAAAGGAGTAAGGATTACATTCTTGTTGGGCCACTCTTGGTTGACCTTTTGATCTCTTTGGTCAGCGTTATTTTGAGAACTTTCTGGGTGTGACTGGTTAGGATTACTAAAGTGAGCACGTGGGTGGGTCATGATTTGTGGTGACAAGACTCTAGTATTCCTTGTTTGATAATTCGGTACGGTTAAGTTTGGGAGTTTTAGTGCTATTGGGGAGAACTGACTCGAGTTCAGAGCAGGCTGAAAAGTTGGCGCAGGAGCATCTTTGGAGATAATAACTTAAAGAGGAGCTTGTTCAGTGTGAGCTGACTGTGTATCAGAGGCCTGATGTAATAGACTGTCTTCTGGAGCATCTAAAGTGTCAGTTGGAGAAGACTCTTATTGCTGGTGGGCTTGTTGGTGTTGACCTCCCAAACCCTCCAGCTGCTGCTTGAATCGTGGGCTGAACCAGAATTTGGTGTAAAGCAGCTTCTATGTTCATGGGAAGGGGAGCTTGAAACTTATTAAAGGGACTGGATTTTTTCCTGAACTCTGTCACTGGTGCTGAATTCCTGAACTAATCCCTTAGTGAGACCTTTTTTATTGCCGACTTTGTGGGCTCTGTCTGGCCTGATTCCTTCATGTCAGTAATCAGATGATCATGTCCTGAGTCAAAAAATGATTTTTGATTTAGGTTTGCGGGTGATTGAATTTGCATGAGGGCCATTGAGGATGCTGCCCTCATCTTTGCGCTCTTTTTGGTAGGCTTTGTTGGAGCTTTCCTTACTCGCCCCAATCTCATTTTAAGGAGGGGAGGGGTTGCTAACGAAAACAACCTCACGTCTTCCTAGTGGTTGGCCATCTTTAGGGCCTATTCATTTGTGAGAAGGGTGATTGCCCTGGTGATTGTTTTTGCAGTTTTGCCAGGTAAATGTCCCACTGGGGAACTGATGGATGATGGAAGATGGCTAGTGGGTTGGCCAGGTGACTGGGACTGCAAGGACCAGCTGAGGAAAGGTCTTGATATCTCCAATCCCGCACCCTGGCTTCCTGTTTTTTCTGTTTATAGGTGGGGTTGCTGATAATAATGGTCTGTCAGCTAAACACAGCTAAACACTGCAAACACAGCAAATTTAACCTGAAGCGAATCTGTAGCAAGTTAGAGTCGGGTTGGGGTCGTTGGAGTTATTGGAGTCGTTGTCAAACCTGCTTTGGAACTTCAACCAAGGTGGTGTAGGGATGTAAACTATGAGGCGGTGGGGTGGTGAGGTGGTGGTGGTGTGCTGGAGCAAGGGCGGTGGTGAGCTGGAGCAAGGGCGGGTGCAAGCGGGGCTCTCAAGGCTGGGTTGCTGACTGCTCCTGAACTATTCAGGCCGCCTTCGCTAGATGCAAGGGGCACACACTTGCAGTGGCTGCCTGCTAAAGGGCAGCCAAGCTTACCTCCCACGATCACCAACAGGTTCCAGTCACCAGTCACCAGAACCCCCTGCGCCCCCCAACGAAGTTCTTATCCAGGTTCTTTTCCAGCAGAAGTCTTTTCCCAAGGTCCAAAGTTCAAATCTTTTGCATCTCCAAATTATACCTCTCCAAATATAGCAGGGTGAGGTGGTATTTTGTCAGGCAGTGGCAGGAGGTTAGAGTGGGATTGGCGGGGTTGAGCTGTGATAGAGCCGAGGTAGAGCCAAGGTAGAGCTGATAGATAGAGCCGGAGAGGAGGGGGATGGGCGGCTGGCGGTTAGCATTTTACCATTATATCGCAGGTCTTATCCGCTGTCTGTAGCCACTCACCCAGGCAGCAGGATGCCGCTTCGCAACACCCTCTCTTCCTCACGTTGTTAGCTCATCTCTAGACCGGTGTTTTTGGAGATGTTCTCCCGCGGTTCTCCACTCTCTCTGCTCCGTTGAGCTGCTCTGCTCAACCACCGCTCTCGTCGCCACGTGATCCGACTCAGCTGGAGTCGATAGGAGAGTTCTTCCAACACCAACCCTTAAGCAAGACTCCAAGATGGAACCATATATTTGAGGTTGATATATTTGTAGGAAAACGTTCTTATCATAATGGGTTGTTGTCCGGATTTTAGTCAGTCGAATCCAACACCCACGTGAGAGGATCGCCTGCTAATTGCACCAAAACGCTTCTTGCGTTCCCATTATTGGATTTGTGTTGTTTTGATTTTGTTTTTCTCAGTAAATATTTTCTATTTTAATAAGTTGGGATCTTTATTGTGTTTTGTTTTTGGCGTTTTAACTGTTTTGTACTTCTCAATGCCTTACACATTTTCTTAAGTTAAACCTGTATGCTCTGTCCCATAACTACCAGGGGTTGAGCAAAGGTTAAAATTATTAAGCCTTTACTGAATCTAGCAAGAATAGTGACATTGCTACTCATGGTGGGCTGCCATCCACCTCAACTAATTATCCACGTTCTCACTGTATCCAAGACACATGTATAATCAATTAATAGAAGGAACCTCGGATAAGAGATCCCCTTTCATTACAGAACATGTTTCTGATGTTTGGGGCTTAGGGAAATTGGCAAAGTAAAATAAAGTTCAAGCTAGCTCATGTGTGCTTACTACAAAAGTGAACAGCTAGAAAATTGAGAATCTGAAGTCTCCAAAATACACAATATAGCGGACTCTCAAACTTGAGATTACAGAGCCAGCAGCGGTCCCTAAAAAAATATGTCCTCAATATAAACTTAGAATGCAGGAAGGAAAGTAAAATGACACTCCTGCAGCTGCATTCCCTGTAAATGTTAAGTAGATATTATATACCAACGGGCTTTTTCCTGTCAAAGAAACCTGAAGTGTACAACTGGTGACTGAAATCAGCTATAATTTTGTTTTCAGCATTCATCGTAAACACTGTCTTTTCTTGGAAATATATGTTCCTCTCATTGAGGAGTGTTTCGCAAGTGCGCTATCTTTTAATTGAAAGCATAAACCACCATGAGATAGCTATGTAATGCATCAGTATGTGAATTTCTTTGTGAAACCTGAATGCTTTGCCTCATTTTTTGTTCCCCTTTTAGGTTATCAATCACCAGCCAATGCAACTGCAGAATCAAACCATGGAGTTTATTCTCTTATGCCTCACAGATCACCAGAGCCTTAAAATTCCACTCTTCCTGCTATTTCTAGCTATGTATGGGGCGACTTTGGTGTGCAACAGTGGCATGATAGTCATCATCCATAATGACCCTCGACTTTGGACACCCATGTATTTTCTCATCAGTCAGCTGTCCTTCGTAGACGTCTGCTACTCTTCCACTGTCACCCCAAAGATGTTGGTCAGCTTTGTTGTTGCAAAAAATGTCATCTCTTACTGGGGTTGCATGGCTCAGCTTTATTTCTATACAGCCTTTGGAAGTACTGAGCCATTCCTTCTTGCGGCAATGGGATATGACCGCTATGTTGCTATATGTCTTCCCTTGCACTACACCTCTATCATGACTAAGAAATCTTGCATGATGTTGGCATCTGCCTGCTATGTGTGGGGTTTCCTGAATGCATCATTAAATACAGGCTTCATGTTGGGCCTTTCTTTCTGTGGGTCTACTGGAATTCAGCATTTCTTTTGTGACTATCCTCCTCTGCTCCTGATATCCTGCACTGAAACTCACATAAACAGAGTGCTACTCAATGTCTCACCATTCCTCATAGGAATGTTCTCTACCCTTATTATTCTCTTCTCTTATACCTTCATTTTCAATAGCATCATGAGGATGCACTCGACAACTGGGCGACTCCGAGCACTCTCCACCTGCTCCTCCCACTTCACAGGAGTGACACTTTTCTATGGAACAGTTTTGTTCATGTATTTACAACCTCCAGGGAGCCACTCCCTACAGCAGGATATGGTGGTGGCTGTTTTCTACACAGTGGTGATATCCATGATAAACCCATTGATCTACAGCCTGAGAAACCAGGATGTCAAGAAAGCCTTGAGGATGATCCTGGCCAAGAAATGTTCCTCTCTAGACATCCCATGCCACACGTCACGGAGCTAAAATGACAAATGCAAAACGTGCATGCAACCAGCTTAAATGCTCTTCATCTACATAGCCTGTGGCTATACTGAAAAGGCTAACATGGATCTAACTCTTCTGAGCTCATGTCTGATACTCTGGACCATCTTTGTTTAGAATTGAGACCCAGATCTACACAAACCTTGTGTCAGGTTTGCATTACATTTTTATGCAAACTCGACTACAAGGTCTTCGGGTAGGATTTACAAATCAATGCAAATCCTGATTTGCATATGTTTGTGATGCAAATTAATGCAAAGCGCTGCCTTGCGTTACTTTGTGCCAGGGGTGGTGTACGGATGTTCTCTTGCATCCACCCATGTATTTTAACACAAGTCCATATCTACTTAAACTTACGCATGTGAATTAACACCAACATCGTGTGCCTGCCTGATGCACAGGGGTCTGCATTTGTGCATAGCAGCATTAAGCGTGCCAGAGTTGCAGAGAGAGCGGTACAATGTTATGCCTTTCAAGATATGGTGCTGTTCTACTCTTTCCCGTTCACGAAACACGGCGCAGCAACTTAGCTCAATGTACGGTGTTGCATAAGCTAGTTGTAAATCTGGGCCTTTGAGTTTAGCAGAGCTCCAGCTTTATCCCTTCCTCAGATCCATTCACATATGGTTGAAGCATTGACTGACTGGCAGGCAAGCCTCCCTCCACTTCTCTGTCAGACAATCATTGGCTGCAGCCCATCCACCACGAAGCCATCGCCTTTATTGCACAGGGCAGCCTAGCCTTCTGAGTCATAACATCATGGCAGACTTTCCCTTCCTGGGTCCACCATGCCTGACAATGGCAGACTTGGGCATGATTTCCAGACCATTGCTTTTGTTTTACAGAAACAAGCCTCTGATCTGTGGTTTGTTTATGAGAAAAAAACTCAAGACGAGCCACATGAATCTGCCAATCGATCCTTCAATCAGTTTTGACGAAAATGCTTCCTGCTCTTCACAGACAGAAGCAGTTGTAGCAAAAAAAAAACTCCACAAGTAAGGTGTCAGGAATCATCAGACATGGGAGTTGTGTGTCTCCTCTGAGTGGGCGAGGGCAGCCTGCTGGGCTCATAATGAGCCTGGGAATTTACTACCTGAAATGAGCACAGCTTTGGTTTTAGCAGAGTGTCTAATTCAGTTAAAAATGGAGAGGTTAAGGAGTATTTAAACTTCAGGACCTATTTCAGTTCAGTATTTACAATTCTTTCAAGTAGTTCTTCAGCCATTTCCTTAGCGTAAGTGCAGTGAAAAGTAGGGGCTCATGGCCTAAGAATCCTATTAAGAAATCGTAAATTGCATCAAATAATGATTTACAATTTGCGATTTCTTATTAGGAATGTATTATAATGGATTAGGTTGAAGTAGTTGCAATTTGCACTCTGACTGCTACCAAATGCATTGCTATTTTGTGAACTAATCTGTGCAGTAAATAGGTTGGTTCACAAAATAATAATTCATAGCATGAATATGGATCTCCATGACAATTGAAATTAGGATGGCCTCCTGCTACATCAGATTTAGAGAGCTTTTGAAAACTTGGCTTTCAAACAGGTTTAAAACTGCACGTGCTGTGTGGTAGTTCTGTTATCTAAGGCCAAGAGATCGTTTGGTGTACATGGGCTGTATGAATGCTAATAACATAATACAACATAGTGGGTCACAATTCGACCTACCTCATTAATATGCATGAGGCGGGTCACAAAGTGAGACCCTCTACGATTGCTTGAAGTCACAGGCATTGTGGCGTGCTGGAGTAAGGAGAAAACCGGATGCATTAAAAAAAGTAATTTCATATTTTTATAAAATGTTTATGCACACGCAAACGTCCCAAGGACCAGTGTGTGGTAATAAAAATGTTTTTGTTGACATATACAATTTCAAGGTACCCCTTGGGGACCCCATCCAGTATGCGAATGCTTACCACCACGTTTGATTTGGCGGTAAATAAATAATGTTAGGTGACCGGATTTTGGTCTCAAAACATTATTACAAAAGCAAAAGAATCTTTATTTGGAAGGGAAGCCCTTCACATGCCCCTTCCCAATACTAATTCTGTAATTATTCTAAAACCTAAATTGAGATTTGATAACATTCCCGAATCACAATTTTAGCTTTGTAAATTTACAAAACTCATCTTGCTGTGGCATGGGCTCAAATTTGACCTTTGTAATCCTAACATCGATTGGTACGTCAGGTCATAGAGGGCTGACCTATGAAAGTTCTGCTTATCCCAACTCAGTTGCTCACTGGTTTACCAGATTGTAACTGCAAAAACTGGATTAACAATGTGCTACAGAATTCGTAGTAAGGATTCTTCATTATGAAGTGACAAAAAAGGCATCACAAATATTTGACTGGGATTACGGAATATCTAAATCCAATAACCAAATAGTCACTATTTCAAAGTATGTGTGATGTTGCTTACATGGAGTGTTTAGCCCGTGTATTCTATGACTGTCAGTTGGCTGAAGTCCTCCTTGGATGGGGTCCTATTAATAAATGCTCAGCGTTATCTTAACATTCCCAGTGTTATTTGACGTTATTACACTGGCGACGATCGCGTATTGAAGGAAGAAGGAGTTGACCCTAACATGGAGAAGGAGCAAGAGGTGAAACGAACACCAAGTCATTGAATTGAAAGGAAAAATCACTGGACGGTAAAATCAGCGGTAAGAGATCGCGGAAGCAGTTTACCTGTGCGGCGGTCCGAAGCGGATGTCGTCCTTGTGAAAAGTAGGTGGATTTGCAGGCAGAGCTGAGGAGCGCATGCGTTTCAAGCTGGAGGTCGGGGAGTCATCATAGATTCTTCCATTAATGAGATGCAAGGTTGCACAAAGAAAACAAGCGCAACAAACTAAAGAAAAAAAGACTAAGGGCCAGATGTAGGTGGGAGATTTTGGCCATTTACCGGCTGGTAACCGCCGAATTCGGCCGTTACCGACCGGTAAATGGCCATGGAGATGTAGGGGGATTAAAAACATGCATTTTCGGTAATTTTACCGAATCGGTAAAATTACAGAATTGGTAAAATTACCGATTCTGTATATTTTACCGAATCGGTAAATATACCGGTCGGTAAAATTACCGAAAATGCATGTTTGGTATGTAGGTGCCAATTTTAACATTGATACAGGGCTTTGAAAATCGGTATTTTACCATGCAATACAATTGCATGGTAAAATACCGATTCAGGTGTACATACACATCTGTGCATGTACACCTGTGCCATGTGGCACACATACATGCCCTAAGGGCACACAAGCCTAAAACAGGGGTGCCAGAGGGTGTCAAAGTCACACCCCCTGTACCCTTGCAAAATTCGGTATTTACCGATTCGGTAAATACCGAATCGGTATTTGATATTGAATCCTATGGGCTTCAAGGCCCATAGGCTTCAATAGCAAATACCGATCCGGTATTTACCGAATAGGTAAATACCGATTTTTACCGATTCGGTAAAATTTACCGAATTGGTACCTACATTAGAAATACCTACTCTTAATTACTGAATCGGTAAAATTCGGTAATTAAGAGTCGGTATTTCTGATTTTGCTACATCTGGCCCTAAGTGAGTTCATGACGATGGTGGCGGCCATTTTAGGCAGGATAAAAATAAAAATTAGCGCACCCAACTAAAGAAATAGGACTACGTGAGACCAAGACGACGGTGGCGGCCATTTTAGGTCGGAAAAAAAAAATCTAAAGCTTGTCACATTTGATTACACAGCTCGAAGCTGATAAACAAGGTGACAAGCACACCATAAACAACTGTAGTAGTGTGGACAGATATAATTACACTACTGCAAGCTGACAAACACCTTAATTATTATTTTTTTTATAATTTTGAAAACGTAGTGAAGTTTGTGCAGGTTTATGGTGTAGTATATTGTGAATTAACAATTAATAAGATATATATTGAGAATTTGAATAGTCAAAACACAGAGGAAATAAGTTAAAAAAGTGTTTTCAATATTTAAAAATGCAGAATATAACTGCTCAACCATTTTTTATGACTAGTCCAGGCGAACCACCGGTGAAATGGCAGAAATGGAAAAAGATCTTGAAGGTGTGTGGTGCAAAATGAAGTGCAAAAAGATAACAGGCACTTTTACTTCATTGTTTAGGGGGTGAGGGTCAAGAGGTGTTAGAAATTTTACCTCCCTTAAGTCAAGTGTGTCAAAGAGGATTAAATGAATATGAGGTATGTGTAAAACAGTTAGATTTACATCACCTACCAAAAGTAAGCACTATTATGGAGCGTTACTATTTTGGAATGAAAGAACAGGGAAAAGAAGAAGCTGTTGAGGAATTTGTAACAGCACTTAGGAAATTGGCATTGAGTTGTACATTTGGGGAACTAGTTGAATAAAGTATTCGTGATCAGTTTGTCTTAAGGTGTGGAAGCGATAAAATAAGAGAGGAACTTTGGTTAAAAGATGAGCCACCACTGGATGAAGTAATGATCATTGCAAAAAGGGTTAAAAACATGTTAAAATGTGTTAATAGATTGAGTAAAGTAAACAAGTCTGCAGTCGTACAAGAAAAGGTAGAAGAAGTTGTGTGTCAGGCAGTACAGATAAATGTTATTGATAATAAGTAGAGTGGAGAAGATGAGAAGACAAATACATCTGGGGAAGATGTAAAATGAAATGTCATGCCTTTCCAAGGAACTTGTTATCGTTGTGGGAGAAGTGGTCATAAAGCTAATGCTCATTTTTGCCCTGCACTGAATGTGATTTGTAATTATTGTGGGAAAAAGGGCATTTCTACAAAAGTGTCATTTCCGCAACAAAAGAGATGTTAAGACTGATGTAAAAGAGGCCAGCTTTCAAGTGAATGAAGTGTGTGGTTTGGAACATCCATCAGAATGGGTTAAGATAGAAAATGTGAAAATATAGATGAAGTTTGATTCTTGTTCTCATTTAACTTTCATCTCAAAGGAAATTTTTGATCAGAATTTTGAAGACAAAGTAACATTATTAAAGACTGATGTTAGGCCAACAGGTTATGGAGGAACTCCTATTAAGATGTTTGGATATTTTCTGTCTTGTGTGGAGTGCAAGGAGAGACTTACAGATGCTAAGATATATGTAGCGGAGAAAAGGGATAACTTACTAAGTTGGTCACATCAAGCGAGGCTTGGAATTATTCTCGATCCAAATAGTAATCCACCTGTTAAGGTGCAATCTATTGAGTATGATAGTGACAAATATGTAAAGAAGTTTGGTGAATTATTTAAAAGATCTTTAGGACGTTTGAAATGATACCATCACAGTATCAAGTTGAAGTTAGGTGCAAAGCCTGTTGAATTCCTCTGAGTATACAAGAACCAGTAAAAAAAGAGATTGACAGTCTGTTGGAAGTAGGTGTGATTAAGGCTGTGGAGGTGACAGAATGGTTGGCTCCCATTGTGGTAGCTAAAAAAGGTAATAATGAAATTCGTCTCTGTGTGGACCTAAGAGCATTAAATAAAGAGGTGGTAGTAGATAAATCCCCGCTACCTAACATAGATGAAATGGTTTCGACTTTAGATGGTGCTTGCTATTTCAGTACACTGGATCTAGCGTCAGCATTTCATCAGGTGCCTCTAGACAAGAGTTCACAGGAGCTCACCGCTATCATTACACCTATGGGAGCATTCAAATTTTTAAGGATGCCTTTCAGACTTGTCTCAGCTGCATCCGTATTTCAGAGAATAATGAATGGTGTAGTTAAAGGAATCAAAGGGGTCAGGTGTTATCGGGATGACTTGTTGATTTACGGTAAGACTTTTGAGGAACATGATGTAAGAGTTGAAAAAGTGTTGAACGGATTAGTAAAAGCTGGATTGACTCTTCGATTTGACAAGTGTAAAGGATAGCCCAGCAGGCAAGGCACCGGGCCCTGATGCCATACCTATTGATGTTTTTAAAGCTGAAATTGATCTCTGGGCCCCATTACTAACCATTGTTATGAACTGTGCCTACACTTATGGACTTATCGCAACGTGGTCAGAGGCGATAGTTGTCCCCATTTTTAAAAAGGGGGACAGGCACGATCCATCTTGCTATCGCCCGATTTCCCTCCTTGACGCCTTAATGAACGTAGCTGGTCGCATCATTCTTAAGCGTGTGCAACAATGGCCTGAGGAAGGTAATATTCTATCCATCCTCCAATATGGCTTTCGCCCGGGGATGGGAACGGTTGAACAGAGTCTAAATTTGTATTTTTTAATTTCTAAGTGTAAGCAAGCTAAGAAAGGGAACCTTTTTATTACTTTTATTGATTTGAGTTCAGCCTTCAACTGTGTTGACCATAATCAGTTATGGGCCACACTTGAGGACCTGGGCATGGAACTTTCAATTCTTAATTTTATTAAGGAATTATACAGAGACGCTGGGGCGAGGGTGCACTTTGGACAACGAGGGTAGTGCTCGTCAAGGTTTTCCATCAAGAGGGGGGTGAGACAGGGGTGCATTTTAGCGCCCCTACTCTTCTCCCTCTATATTAATTCTATTGGCGACCACCTTAAGGGCTTCCAGTATGATTACCCCTCAGTCCGGGGTAACCCCGTCCCCATCCTCCTGTATGCGGACGACGCTGCCATCATGTCGCAAACCAGGTTGGGCTTACAGAGGGCTGTCTCAAAGTTTACACTTTTTATGAGGGAAAAGGGACTTAAGGTTAATATATCAAAAACCTTTTCCATGTCCTGTGGCCGTGGAACAAAGAAAACACCCTGTCCCATTTTCCTTGAGGGTAGAAGGGTAGAGTCAACAGACCAATTCCCCTATCTTGGGATTTCGTTTGACAGGAAGTGCTCCTGGCATACTGCAATTAAAGCTAGAAAATTTGCATTTTCTAGGGCGATTGGAGCATTACAGAATTTCGCGGCCAATATTGGGGGTAGACCCGTTAAGGAGTTGATTTTAATTTATAAGGCTAAATGTGTATCCACGGCCATCTATGGCTCAGGTATCTGGGGGATTGACGCATCTACCTCAATTCAGCCATCTGAAAATTGCTTCCTCAGATACCTTCTGGGGGTCCCTAAATCCTCAGCTAGCTATCTTACACAAATAGAATTGGGTCTCCCCTATATCTTTGACACTATAAAGATTGAGCCTATCCTAATATGGCACAAGCTCTGGGTTACTCCCGAGACAGCCTTTAATCGCAATATAATTTCTGACTGCCTAAACCTTGATGGGATAAGGCAAATTAAATGGCTGTCTTATGTGGAAACAATGCTGACCGAGATTGGTCATCCCGAGTTTTTTAAGAATCCACCTAGCATGGAAATGATGCCTAGGAAAGCCCTGAGAAAACTTGCAATGGACTACCTGGTCAATCAGAGATGGTCTGCGGAAAAACTGAAACATTCTGTTTTAGCTCATCTGCAGATCACCTCAGAACGAGGACTTCAATTGCACCTTGCAAGTGATCTTAGCTGCTATATTAGAATGCTCCTTTCAAGGTTTGGGATCTTTTTATCGTTTAATTACTTTCCCAGTCTGTAACGACTGGTCGAGAGATTTACCGCCCTGCCCCTGTGACGATCTCGCCCTCCAAACTAATATGGATAGTATTTTATTTTGTAAATTTTATGAGGTTCCAAGAAGGATCCTACTCAAACCAATTTTTAAGAAGTGGGGCCTCCGGTCTTGCAGAAACGCTTTTCTTAGATTGCAACGCCTAGAAAATATGGAAGTGGTCCACACCCTAGCAACATTTTGGAAACTTTTGGTAAAGTTTAGGAACTCGATGTAACATATGACACATGTTTAGGTATCTTAGATCTTTTTTAACTTATTGATTTTAAAGTACATGACTTCTGTTTGTATGTTGTTTTTATGGTTATTTTTTTGTTTTTAATGCACTTGGCACTTTGAGATTATACCTCTTCTTTTGTAATTTATGGTCTATTCGTCATGGCAATGTAAATTGGCACTTTGTGATATGTATTTGTTTTTAACATTGTATGCTTTTATGATATTAATTTGGACATCAAAATAAAGCTTCTTTGAACTTGAACTTGACAAGTGTAAGTTTGGTGTGACAGAGGTAGATTATTTAGGTCATCACATTTCAGGAAAGGGACTCAGACCAAAAAAGAGTTAGTAGACACTATTAGAACCATGTTCAAAAGAAGAGTTGGTATCATTTTTAGGAATGGCTGAGTTTTACGGAAAATTCATGAAGAATTTTGCAAATAAAACATGCCATTTAATAGGTTTGATTCAGAAAAGGGGGTGGTGATGAACAGAGTGTCTGAATTAAGCAGACCACTCTTACCCAGTCCAAAGATCAGGGCTTGATCCATCACCGTTATTTATCTCACTGCCCCATCCCAGCTCAGAACCTGGCTATATGCAAATTAGTCTGTCCCTGGCCCAGTGCATCATGGGAATAGGTTTGCTCTGTAAGAAGACAGAATTTGAAAACGTCAAATTGGATCTTAAAAGTGCACCAAATGTACAAGCTTACAATCCAGGGGACCTTCGCAAGAGATTTTTGAAAAGAAAGGTTTGGACTCGATTTCATCTAGAATCAGGAGATGGGTGATTTCACTACAAGAATTTGATTTTTGTATGGAATATATCCCAGGAGCAAGTAATGTTTCTGAAGATTGTCTCTGACGTCTTGTGGATACAGTTGAATGTAAAGATGTGGAAAAGGACGATTACTTGTTTGATGAATCTGACACGAGAGTTTGTGAAATCACTTCAGGAGTTATCAAAGAAGATGAATGGAGAGATGAAGTGAAAAAAGATAAGCAAATGCAGAAAGTTATGGAAATGATTGCACAAGATTAGGGTAATAAGTTGAAAAAGCCTTGGTTAATGGTGTGTGATGAATTGGCCATCAGTACTGAAATTCTAACCAGAGGCTCAAGATTGATTCCTCCAGTAAGTTTGAGAGACAACATCATAAATATGGCTGATGACACATGGGTATTTGTAAAACAAAGGAACGCATTAGGCAGGATTTTTCGTGGCCTGGCCTAGATTTGACGGTAGAACACAAGGTGCGTGACTGTGTTCCTTGTTCCATGAGTGATAAATTCCTATGGTTTGTAGGAAATTACACATGTGCCCTTGGGACGAGATAGCTATAGATATTGTTGGTCCACTGCATGGTGAGCATCAGACTCGATATTTGATTGTTTTACTTGATTTATACTTGCGCTGGATTGAAATAAGTTGTGCTTGTGATATTTCTACTCAAGCTGTGATAACATTTTTAGATAACATTTTTAAACGAGAAAGTTTTCCAGGTTCTTTGTTCTCAGATAATGATATTTGAGCAAGTGGGCATTGTTCATAAGAAAACTTTGCTTTATCATCCAGTAACTAATGGGGCAATTGAAAGATTGAACAAAATTCTGAAAGTATTCAGTTAGCACGAGTTAACAGTTTGAATTGGAGAGAGGAGTTACAACGAAGAATTTCAGCTTACAGAGTCACTCCACATTCATCAGCAGGAAAGACTCCATTTGCATTATTCAAAGCTAGATCTGCAAATACCATCATATGCCCTGGATGGATGTATTTGGATAAAGGGTGAAGGATAATAACATTGGTCAGTGGAGAAACAAAGAATTTAATTTACAAAGGAAAAGAAAGTTATATGTTGATGCTCGGAAATCGGCTGTGGAGGTGACATTCAAAGAAGGAGACAGAGTCAGAATAAAGCACCTGTTGGTTTTCTCAATTGGTCTAAATTCACTGATCTGAAGACAGTGGTAAAGATTTTCAAGAATGCGGTGAAAACTAATGATGGTCGCATCTAGAATTGTAGTCGTGTTGTTCACGTAAAACCAAAATGTAACAGTGAAAGTAGTGGAGATAGTTTATGTACATTTTCAAAGCAAAAACAGTGTTTGGATCCTATTCGAAAGAGTGTAAGCTATTGCAAGAGCCCAGTTTATCTTAAGGATTTTATAAGAAAATAGTCATTTAAGACATTATTTTCTTTTGCATTTTAGTTAGTTGCTTAGTTATTTAGGAGGGAAAATGGTGTGAGGAAAGTATTTATATTTATACATTATTTGCATTTTAATAGTGATAATAATTACTTTGTATAATTTATTTTCATTTTGTTATAAATTTTAAAGAGGAAGAAGTGTGATGTTGCTTAGATTCCATGTTAGAACATGGAGTGTTTAGCCTGTGTATTCTATGACTGTCAGTTGGCTGAAGTTCTCCTTGGATGGAGTCTTATTAATAAATGCTCAGCGTTATCTTAACATTTCCAGTGTTATTTGACGTTATTACAGTGTGTAGTAGTATCTAAAGTATCTGATTGATAATAATAAAATAAACAGCTTTTGCCATCCATAGGAGGCAGGTGGCTCCCAGACGCAAAGTTGTAAAAAATTGTAAATTGACATTGCTACCTTGACCACGAGGCACATGAATATGAAATAGATCATTGCTTCAGTCTCCCTCCTTGCTAGGTTGATGCATTAAAAAAATGGGTTTATGGGTTACAAGTGCACCAATGTGACCTTCAATTGTGCATCTTCCTGGGCACATTACCTCAACGCTGGAAAAGCCCACTTGGATGACTGTGGACCCACGTGGTGGACATCGGCGAGCATGTCTAATGCAATTGACTTGCTGGTAAGTTAATGTGAGGCAACTGCGCTACATGGTATGATGAACATGTGGCATAAGAGGAGGTGCACAGCACTGTGTTGACCCTAGTTTGAAAGAGCTATTAATGTTGTTCAGGTATACAAGGTTACATGTGCAATAATGAACAAGTCTGCTTCTGTGAAGGAAATGATGCCACCTGCCACATGCATTGCCAATGCAGAGGATGATTATCCACCCCTAGGATCCACCCCTTTAACCCATGCCTTGACTATAAACAAACTATTGCCATTTTAAAAATGTATAGCAATAAATGATCACAGCCATGAAATCCTGAAGTCATGTTTTCTGTTTATTCACAGAGCAACTAAGAACATATTTTGTCTTTTCAAATCACAAAAAGTATGGAAAGATACCTAATGTACAGTGATTATTTTTTGTTTAATTAGCAAAAACATGATGCATAATGGAATACCTCTATGAGCGACCGCGGGTATGTGCTGCCACAAAGAGTGCACGAGTGAGTACATGAGTGATCATTGGAAAAGGAGGAGAACCTGCCACGTGGTAAAGCAGGCTTGAATGGTTATGAGGTCAAGTCTGTCAAATGCTGAAGCAAGGTCGCAGACAGTCCAGAGAGATGACGGTGACCAAGACTTGTGCGGACAAATGTGGATACCTGTGTGGGAGAGGCCTCTGGTGCGGATCTGGACGGATCTTGATTGCATGCAGTTGAAGATGCAATGGTGGAACTGTAATGGGTGTGACATAGATAATGCTTCATTTTAAAATAGTAAGTGCCAGGGCTCTGACCTGGAGGCCACTGCAGCTTGCACCACCCACCGCCCTTGTCATCGCTGCTAAAACAACTACCAACAATCTCGCTTGCATGTATATGCGACAACTCAGATTATTCCAAGTCCCCACATCTAAAGGAATGGCTGGGGAGGCAGGTATTAGCACCATTTTAATATATATTGTATTCCCAAACAACTGTTGTTCTGCACTTCGCTAAAATAGATGAGCAGCGCCACCATGTGGTAGACTGTTCTAAGGATGGTGCTGACAATTAGGTGCTAAGCACCAGAAACCAAGCTTAGCACCGGAAAACACTGGCTAAAATTAAGCACTGTACATGGAGCAAATAGTGTCTCCTTTAGAGCTGGGTATAGTTCTTTGAGCAGATACAAATACATTTAGCACCCATTTCCAGCACTTCCTCAACAGGAGTTAAAGACAAAAGGCGCTCACTTGGGTTCTTGTTTTATGTGTTACATCAGCCAGGACCTGGATTTAAACGTGACTACAGAATATGAGGATTGCTTTACTTACGGGTGCAAATACTCGTGACCCTAATCACTTATTATTACAGCAAATGGTAAAACTTGGCGCACAAACTCAGCAGTGATTGAGACTGCTGGAAAGTGGACAAGAGTCTAAATCTGTACGCTGCTGCAGTTCAAGAATGCCAGAGAAAGAAGGGAGATGACATTCAAAGAAGTAGTTGCTAGTTAGTTTCTTGAACCCAAAGATCACAACAGCTGGTTTGAAGCACTGTGTGCAAAGGTCAGATTAGAGGCTGCGAGAAGTGGCGGATCTAAGATACAGTTGAAGGAGCAATTAAAGGCACAGGTGTTAGAAGGAGACAGGGATGGGAAGAGAAGGAGAAACATAGACCTCAACTGCACTAAGAGAAGAAAGAGACAGTACAACTGTGACTATAATGAGCTGCAACAAAAGCATTTTCATACAAACTGGGTCCTAGTATAACAGGACTTCGGAAATCTACTTCCGAAGACCCTAGGAACACAAAATCCAGAAAAAAAACAATAATAGATTTGTGAAGTCCTTGTTTTATCCTTTTGAACGGCCACGTTTGTTATCTTAGGAAATACAGGGGCATATTTACAAAGAAGTGGTGCAGCGTGCCATTATCCTCCTTGGCTTAACAACACGCTCTGCCACTTCTAAAACGCAGAGCTGCACAATATTTACAAGAATATGGTGTAGCCTTGCGGTTCCCCCTGCTCTGGCACCCTTGCACCATAGTGCGTTTAGGGGAAGATTGTTTATGTGCAGGAAGGTCCCTTTTCCTGGCCATAAACAATCTTTAAATGATTTGTTGTAACTTCTATGTGCCCTGCTTAATGCAATACACACACAATTCTCAAAACAGCATTCTTAAAAACTGTATTATTTATATGCCGGAAGGAGAACCGTTCTGTTTATAAACAATCATTGGCCTTTTGCTGTTTTCATGTGTGCTGCACAACGCAGCACACATGAATACAGCAAAAATGAGGAGAAATTAAACATTTCTACTCGCTGTGCCAGGGTAAGATCTCCCTGGTCTTAATTCTGGTGCTGCCTTCTATTTACGCCTCCCTTGTAAATAGAAGGCAGTGTCAGATTCAATGCTTTTTGTGGTGGGATGCCCATTGCAACATCCATTGCCCTCCCCTTTCATGCTAAGCATAGCATGAAAGGGGACCTTATTTACAAGGCAGCATTAAGCCACGGTAAGCGACTTAACACAGCCTTGTAAATAAGGCGAGACCCCTATTGCCATGCGATAGGGGCTTGTACATGTGCCCCTCATTGACTAAACAATTTTGCAGACTGCCCAATGCATATAACATGAATTGGCTATTATCATTTGTGAACTACTTTTAGCGATCCAATCTAGTGACTAATACGCTGCATATCAGAGCGCAGCTTTTGCAATAATGGATAGGTAGAATGTGATTTACTGATTTCAGGAATTCCCAGCCACAACACTTTTCCTTACTTGGATACTTGTCTTCTCAAGGGAAATGAAGACACTTTCACTGTTCTCCTGTGGTGACCTCCCAAGAGCAGTTAGGAGCTGCAAAAAGATGAAACACCATTAGACAAAGCATCCCTAAGGTACACCCCCGCATAATATATCATAGATCATTCTAAGGTCTGTTCCGAGCGATGCTGGGATGCCACGGACAGGTGACAAAGAGTTTGATTTTCGAAGACATCCAAAAGCTCATTGGTTTAGAGTAGAGCTGAGCTAAAAATGAATAAAATGAGCCCCACTGGGCTCTCTGAGCCAAAACAATGGACATAGGGTAAGTAGATCTCATTTAACCACATTGTCTCTTTTCTAGAAGACCAAGAGGCTGCCGGCTCATGTACAATACAAAAAGCAAAGGTCGTTGGAAACTACAAAATTATTGGGTTTGCATAGAGAGATGGGGACAGACTGGTAACGTTAGGGAGTCAAAATCACATTTGCGCTGTTAGGGGAGAAACCTACCAAGAGCTTTGTCTCTTACTCTTGCCTGTGCAGAGTGTCAGTGTGGCTAGAGTGTCAACCAAGACATGACTAAGGCTGACCCAACTGGTGTGCATCCACCCTTGAGAGCCTTAAGATTTAGAGATGAGCTTGGTGTGCAAAATCTCCTTGGCCAAAGGTGTGTCTTCCTTCAGCCCAGCGGAGTTGGTGAAATACAAAGGTTTGCAACATTGCTCAAGCTGCCAACCTTGATTTCTCTTCCACTTCTTTTCCCATGAAGGAGCCGTATTTTGTGGGGTATTTGTACATTGGTAGAGAGCATCAGTGCATTTAAAAAAGCTGTATGGCTACTGTTCATGTCGCAAACTCCCATTATAGCCCATTGACCATAATTGTTCTCATTTTACACTGGGCTTCCTGTGGATACCCCTGTCATTTGGAGTATATGGAGACAATGCTCAGCTGCCCTTCTGGCTAGATTTCTGCTGCGTTGCTGCTTGTTTTGGTCCTAACTTTAATCATAATTTACATGCCTCACACCCCATTCTCCATCACACTGCTCGGTGCTGTGTCACAAGACAAGAAAAGACCAGGGCTATGGTCATTCACATTCTTTCTTTGATAACTTTATTTCGACCACAATGGGTCGTAAAAGTGCATGTTAAAAAGCAGACAATAAAACATTAAAATTCAATTTTGGGTAATACATAGTTTAAGGCTAAAAAACAACACAATCATATATATATATACACCTATCTACAACAATAAAACACTTGTTGCTAAAAATAGAATTAAACCATCCGTATAGTTATCAAAGGAATTCATAAAGTATGTGGAATCCTTTAGTCTCAGTTTAAGTCATTATAAAGGTTCTGCGTTTTATCCACATTCCATTTAAAAAACGAGAAACAGAGAATACAACAGGGGGGTGGGTGTCATGTTTTAATACTCTAAGTGCATTTTCACAGTTGCGAAATCCCAAATTCCTGCAAATAGGTTTCACCCAACGATTACGTGACAACCCGTAAGCCGGGCAGAAAAAGAATACATGGCTTTTGTTTTCCAGTGGGTGTCAGCATGCCGGGCACTCAGTGCTTTTGTTCACATCCCATTTACAGGTGAATGACCTAAGTGGTAAACTGCCCATTCTTAGTTGCATATACAACTTTCTCGCTTGAGCAGGATAGATCATGTCAAGGAATTCCTCCTTCTTGTACTCTGCTTTTATGTGGAGGTTTGTCAGGTTGCCGGCTGTTGTACTGGCATGGAGGATCATCAGATTATGTTGCCTATACCTATTTACCAGGTCGACCCTGGCAAGAGCCGGGCAGGATAGCTCCGGAGATTCCCATAGCTCAGAAACACCAATCCTAGCACAGAGGTCCTTGATGTGGGATAGCCATGGGATTTTCTTTGGATTGGATGCAACCCACACCTCCTGGAACTCTGCACGATATGAGGCCAACTCTGGGACAGACCAAAGTCTTCTCCACAGGGAGTAGCCCTAGATCAAACCTTAGTGGAACCAGGGGAGTACTGAAAGATAAGCCAAACAAATTTCTCATGAATGAATGTTCGACTCTTGCCAGACTTTTCGGCCTGTAATAGCCCCAAAGTTCCGCCCCATATATGGAGGCTGTTCTTGCTTGTACCTTGTATATTTCTACGATGGGGGCAGCAGGCTTAAAGGCAGATGTTTTATACATTTTAGATAGACCACCCACAGTCTGCATCAATTTGCAGGGCAGACTTCGCTAGCTGGACATCCCACCCCAAATGTTCCTCGAGGGTAATGCCTAGGTATTCAAAGGTCTTTACTCTCTCGAGGAGTATACCGTTCAGGGCTGGGTTTGGTCGCGTCTGCCTCGGAGGGTTGAAAATCATGAATTTAGTTTTGGCTATATTGATCTCCAAACCACTTGACACACAGAAGTCTGCAAAACGATCAAGAATACGTTGGATACCTGTGGCTGTTCGGGACAAAAATATGGTGTTGTCCGCGAACATTAGTGCGGGCACTCTACCTGTGGCTAATCTCGGGGCATCCGTGTCCTTAATGCCTGAGAGGTGTTTTATAAGCCCATTAATATAAAGACAGAAAAGAGTGGGGGCCAGCACACATCCCTGGCGCGCCCCCCTTTGTACTGGGAATCGTGCTGACAGTTCTCCCGCTTTACCACATTTCCAGAATGAAGCCTAATCAACACTCCTAGGAGATAGGATGGCATGCCAAGATCGTGGAGAACTATCCACAATGTGTCCCTAGGGACCAGATCAAAGGCGGCCCGCAGGCCCACAAAGATGAGGTGGAGGCTGCCACCCTCCACACTCACTGTTTTCCAGTAAAGGACCTGGAGTCGGAAGATCTGGTCAATGGTTGATGTACCTATTCTAAAGCCCGCCTGTAGGGTACTCAGGATCTCGTTGTCCTCTTCCCATATCTGGATTCTTTCCAGAATTATTCGCCCGAATACCTTCTGTGCTATATCTATCAGGCTAATGGGCCTATAGTTCAAGGGTTGGAGGGGGCAACCTTTTTTAAAGATAGGGACTATCTCTGCCCCCAGCCAGGTCTCTGGCGGGTCCATCCCCATTAAGATTGTGTTAAACAGGACACAGAGATAGGGGGCCCATATTTTAGGTTCTGACCGAAACAAGTCAATCAATCAATCAATCAATCAATCAATCAATCAAGGTACTTGTAAAGCTCGCTGCTTACCAGTGAGGGTCTCAAGGCGCTGAGGGGTGGGGGGTGCCGCTACTGCTCGAAGAGCGAGGTCTTGAGGAGTCTTCTGAAGGTGAGTAGGTCTTGGGTCTGACGTAGGTGGGTAGGGAGGGTGTTCCAGGTTTTGGCGGCGAGGTAAGAGAAGGATCTGCCGCCGGCGGTCATGCGTTGGATGCGGGGGACATCTGCGAGGGCGCGGCTGGCGGAGCGGAGCTGGCGGGTGGGGGTGTAGAAGCTGAGTCTGCTGTTCAGGTATGCTGGTCCGGCGTCCCCGGGGATTTTGTCAATCCCCAGGGCTTTGTTAGGCAGTACCTTAGCAATGTCTGATTCCACTTCTAGTATTGATATCTCCTGGGCCCCCCCCAATCGATACTCATGGAGGAGGCTCTGGGACACCGGTACAGACTCGCCATTGCTCGAAAGTGAATAAAGGCTTCCAAATTGGTCTTCCCATACTGCTGGGGCTATATTAGGGCTTACTGCTTTTTTCCCTCCCCTCCCATCATTACTAACAATTGCCCAGAAGGATTTAAGATCACTGAGCTGTAAAGATGACCTCAGTTCGTCCCACTTTTCCTCCTCCCAGAGCTTTCTTTCCCTCTCTATGTCTTGCTTGTACTGCACCCGGAGTAACTTGATCCGGGATTTGTCTTTGGCCTTAATTGCTTTAACCAGGTCCCTTTTCTTTTTACGACAATCAGCATTGTACCATGGGTGGGTCATGGCTAAGTTTTCCCTATAGGTCTGGAGTGGGGAAAAAACCTCTAACATTATTGAGTCTAATTGTTTGTGGATTTCAACAGGTTTATTGTCCCTCCCGTCTATAGGGCACGTTGACCCTACCTCTGCCATGTCGCTAAGATAGGGTAAGACCTGAAGATATATTTGTGACTGGCTATTGGGAGAGCCCATTATCTGGGGCCATTTTACTCTCCGTCTAATATTGTGGAGAAGGAGGGGCTGTTGGGCAGGATTCGACTCGGTCTGGTTATTGGACAGTCCCCAACTCCCTGGCTTTAGAGACATAACCAGGGCATTGTGGTCTCTGTCTATCCGTTGATGGATCCTAAAATCATGGATCTTGTCCCATGATCTAGATTCGATCTAGATATAATCAATGATTGATGATTGCCCTTCTCTGTTAAACGTTGCGTGGCCGGGTCTATCCGATTTTAGTCGACCATTACAGGGCCTTACGGATAGAGACAGGGTACGGGAAGTAATTTGTAGAACCAACGGGGTCCAAGCTTTGACTGGTGGAATTAAGGTTTCCGGGATGTTCCAATACAGGTTCTCCTCAGGGTCAACCGGGTTCGAACTGACAGCTGAAATCACCACCAATGATTATACCTACCTCGGGATCAAGAGTCAGAGCGAATTCCCTAAATTGTTCAATAACCATGGACTCTTGCCCACTCTTTGTTGGCCTAGAGTAGATGTGTATTGTGGCTATATGCTTATTCCCTGGCAGGGTTAGCAAGACACATTGGTTGTCTGGGGAGTTTACTGTCAGCTGCTTAGCTGTAGCTCCCAGGTGGGTTGCTACCCAGATACTTAGCCCTCCTGACGGCCTTTCTCTACCTCCTTTTATAGCGGGAATATTAAATGTGGCAAAACCACTCCGCTGGTAAATGTCCAGGGCCCACGTCTCCTGCATAAGGCAGATGTCGTGTTTGTCCATGAACAAGCCCCAGTCTTCGGATATTAATTTGTTTTTTAGTCCTGCCACATTCCAGGAAAGTATGTTGATATTCCCATTTGCCTCCCTTTGTGTGGGGCTTATATTTTGGCCACAATTAATTGGTCTATGTGCACGGCCACCCCTCGGTTTAGTTCCCCTCCCCTCATTTACACAGCTGACCCCCCCGGTCCCCAACACTCCTACCCCAACACCTCCATTTTCCATAAGTCCTCCTGCCGCCTGTGACTGTTCTTCTGAGGGCCCGCCATTCCAACTGCTTGGTTCCCCCCTTTTTTTACCTTTATTATCCTCCCCCATAGCTTCTCTAGGATGATGAAGCGATTCATCTTGACAAAATTAGCCTTGACTTCCAGTAGGTTCTTACTATCCACTGCAGAAGATGGCAACTTCTTAGTCTTCGGCAGTCAATCTACAGATTCCAGAGTACTGTACCTATTGTGGTGATGGAACATGTCAAGCGACAAGGGGCTATTTTGGGGCCCATTCCAGTTGACATTGCCCATGAAGGGATTGCCTCCCTGGGGATCCTTGCCCGCCCAGTTTATCCCTCCTCGCTTGTGTGCTAAATAGGCATTACTGTTGGCACCCGGGTAGAAATAGGTTAATGGGAGGGATTTTATTAACGTTTCTGGGCTACCTGTCTTCACATTACATATGTGCTTGACTGTCCAACTATTCCTGAAATTAATCACAATACAGTCCCCTTCCATGTTTTTCCCTCGAGGCCCCACATGTGAAAGGATACATTGCTGGAGTTGCGTCACTTTTGAGACACACTCAAGCAATGCGCCACTTTTGCGCCATACAGATACGTCAGAAATACTGACGTATCTGTAACTCCTTGCGCCATGATGCGTCATACTGTAAATATGACGCATCATTGGTGGTGCAAGGAGGGCGCAGTGAAAAGTGACGCATCGCTGTTTTCAAGCAGCGATGCATCACTTTTCATAAATGTGCCCCATGGTATCTACATTTCAGTACCTTGTGGTTTATAGAGAGAAAAGAATTGAAAAACAATAATACCGAAGCACACACTCAAATATAGTCCAGTACATAAAGAGCTATGCTATGCTATGGAGTGCCAGACATTCCAAATACCTTTATTTCTGCTTCAGTCCTCCACTTTCCTATGCCTTGATTGTGAAATATTTGCACATTAAAAGCGGCCAACATGTGTTTCAACAAGAAATTACTTTTTCAAGAATGCAACAGTACATAAAAACAAGTTGATACAAACTGCATTTAAGAACGATGAAGATGAGGCGAAAGCTACAAAATAGTTTTCAACAACAAAAGGAGATTGAAACCCTAAATCATCACTATGGGATCTTTTGAAGTCTTAATGTGCTTGTTTGTCACATTTTGAAAAACGTGATCTTGAACGTCTCACCCAAATGTCACATAATTAAAACGAACTGTGAAAAATCACAAGCAAGACAAAGAGTCAACATGCATTAGCACAGCTGTAACTGTTCTCAATCAATGTGCAAATTACTCTGATTCGATCTTGTGCTGAAAGGATAAGCTATGGTTCCAACAAACACCATTTAAATAAAACTATAAGCCAAATACTTTAGACTCTGTCTTTTTTAGTAGATCAAACCGCATTAATGAATTCTATAAAGTATAATACGACTGAAATAAATAAAAAAATCTAAAATAAGGTGACACTGAAAAGTATGTAATCTGATCAATGAAAACCAGTTTCTAATAGATTAGATAAAAAATATGTGTTAACACACTCACTCCTAAGTAATGTTAAATGTATCTAGTCCATGCCCTAAATAAAGGCAGGAAGATTTGAAATAATACAAGCCCGATTTAATGCAAGTAAGCTCAAAAGCATACAAATTATGGTGAGTAGGTCACTGACCATGATAAGCCCACAATCGTATAGTAAACTTTGATCTGAACAAAATTATAAGAACTTAAATCGTTGTGTGTATTAAACCATTAAACCAATAAATGTTAAATCTAGATACCAATCAAAATTAGAGAACAGGCGTCCATTTATCGAAAATCGAACCAAAGAAACAGAAGCCATATTGAATGTAGAAATAAAGTTTGTAGTCAAAATAAAAAAATGACATATCGTGTCAGCCTCATCCGATAATTGACCACCATTTTAGAAAAGAGTGAAGATTGTGCATGTAATCCTAATTTGTCATTCATAACGCTCATGGGCCATCTTGTATGATATATAAAATTCACATCTTGTATCTCTAATAGTGGTAAAGTCTTGCATGTGTTATTCATCCCAAACAAATGTGTGATGTATAAGAGCAGGTACCTTAGCTATGATATTGAACATTCTTGTGCTTGTTAGTAACTTAGCCTTAACTGTAAGTAATGAAGCTTAATCTATCAAAACATATTGTGACAAATAGAGTTGAGGTACAACCAGTTGAATAAGGAATTTAAAGTTACAATGAGAACACTTACCACGTAAATAAATGGTATGTAGAACAATATTTGACATATGTAAACATGTACATCTGTACAAAATTGCTCTGAGTCTAATAATCCATCTTGTTTCACGTGTTCTTAGGGCTATGGTTCTATTACCACCCAGCAAGTTGCTTTGTAAGGTTGCAAAACCATGGAATTTCAGATTCATCATTTAAGCTCGGGCATTAACAGTGCTATAATGAACCACTAAAGGAAAATGCACATTCCTTTTTCTTGTAGCTCAAATATGTTCTTGGATTCTATCTTTCAAAGGTCTGATGGTACTGCCTATATGGAGCTGCTATTCTGAAGAGTAAATTGTTTCACCTTCACAATTACTGGAACATGTCATAGCCTCATCTGACAAGCTAGGTAGTTCTTAGTTGGACATCCGAGTATGGCCATCACATTCAGACTCCATAGGATGATGCCCTACTGAATGAGATAAGGTGGATCATTAGAATGAAATTAAACTCATCAGGGTTAAATATGCTCTCAGTCGGTTTGGAACCATTAGTGTCTTTATGAATTTTAGTCTTTGCCTGGGTAACATCCTGCTTCTTTAGAACTGTTTTGTTTTTGATCAGGGCTCATTGGGGATTGTTACAGCATCAGCGTGCTTTTTTAAATCAGGTGCACTGTTCATTAAGTGACCTGTGAGCATCCACTTCTCATAACAATTGAGCAACATTGATTAAGCCATGTGGAACTACAGTAGTGATGCACATTTTGCATGAATGTCTTTGCTTAGCTCAAATGCAGCTATGACCTTCGATCAATAAAATATGCTGTCTAAAATGTAGCCATTTTGTCTCCAGCACTACTACTTCAATTTGTTGCTGATATTGTTGCTTTTTTAAACCTTCATGAAGTCACCTAATTCAAAAACTTTCTAAAAACCTTTAGTGCATGGAATGCATCAGGACTTGATGTACCATGATGCTTCTGAAGCATGTAAATGGCTTTTTATAAATGCGTGACCGCTTAAGTGAGAATTCTTCCAACATTAAATATCTTTCACTGTCCTTGCTAAAATGAACCTGTGTAGTATCAGTAGTGCATATCTTTTCTTAAAAAATTGTTTCCTGAAATGTATCAATTACTATTTGAAAAACTGAAAAACTGAGGGGCATATTACCAAGAATAAGCGATAATTATCGCTAAGCTTGGTTAGAGCCAATAATTTTATCGCCGTGCTTCTCCTATTTTTATCGCTTAGAAATCTTGCAATTATCAAGGTTTATCTCCTAAGCGATAAAAATCGGCCAAAATGCATGAATATCGCTGTAAAGTCAGCGATATTCATGCATTACCGAGCTAATGCTCTTAGCCATGTTATCCACCTACCATTGGATAACATGGCTAACAACTGCTCTGGGCAGACGTTAGCTTTTGGAGATAATTGCGCTTAGCGCGAATATTTCCAAAAGTAGGTAATAGGAGATAGCGATGTTAGCGACTGTTTCCAGTCGCTAACATCTTGGCACGCCCACTTTGCATGTCATTAGCGATAAATATCGCTGACATGCAAAGTGGGCCCCAAGATGATTGCTATCTCCTACTAGCTGTCGCTATCTGGTGTTAGCGACAGCTAGGTAATAGGGCAATAAAATTATCGCTGCTTTAGCGGGAAAAATTCCCGCTAAAGCGGCGATAAGGCCCTTGGTAATATGCCCCTGAGTTCCTCTTTGAAATAGTTTGTCACCATAATTCTTTCTAATTGCTAAAATTACTGCACTGTTGTTAAAGACCGTTGACTTATGAAGGAGTCCTGCATAGTACAACACACAAAATACTCAGGTCTAGTCCCAAAAATTGGACCATATACCACCACCTAATGAGAAATACTGTCTCACTGTCTGTAGGGGTCCATTCCTTTTAGGAAAAAACCCTCACCCTCTCTTAGGTTGTAAGCTTCATCACAGGGTTCCTCCTCACATCACAACTGTGAGAAAGTCCTCCTTTTGTTCTGAATCACCCCCATTCTTTGATTGATACTGGTAGTAACTGCCTCTGATTGTGCCCTGGGTCCTGCTTACCAGACCCATTGCCAGTGCTCTACTTTAGAGGTATGTGGTGGTTAGGTATAGTTATAACTTGCAAAGACAGACCCCTGTAAGTCCCTAGTATATAATAGGGGATGCCGGTGATAAAGCTTGGGGCAGCCGTAAGGGAGCCGCCAGCTTCGCTCTGTTGTGAGGGGAACGGTCAACACTGCCTGCATTTAGGAGAACGGCCAAGGCAAACCACATCCCCCAGCAACCTCCACTCTGACGCCTGCTGTGACTCTGTGCTCAGAGCCCGGAGCTGCGATAAACTCTCTGCCAGCCTCCCGCAGCGCGGGATAACGGTGATAATGCTCGGAGCAGCCGTGAGGGGGCTGCCAGTATCGCTCTGCCGTGAGGGGAATGGCCAACACAGCCTGCATTTGTTTGCATCTGCCATGAGGGGAACAGCCGACGTGAACCACATCCCCCAGCAACCCCCGCTCTGTCGCCTGCTGTGACGCTGCCCCCCACGCCCAGAGGCGCAATAAAATCTCTGCCAGCCTCCCACAGCACGGGTCGCAGGTGATAATGCTCAGGACAGCCGTGAGGGCACCGCCAGCATCGCTCTGTTGTGAGGGGAATGGCCAACACTGCCTGCATTTGTTTCCATCTGCCTTGAGGGGAACGGCAAACGCGAACCACATCCCCCAGCAACCCCCGCTCTGACGCTGGCTGTGACGCCGCGCCCCCTGCCCGGAGGCGCGATACTATTTCTGCCAGCCTCCTGCAGCACAGGACACGTGCGGGCATGCCCAAGCTGCGCACGGGTAAACCCCGGGCCAAGGGAGGACCCGCTCTTGCCCGTCATTGGCAGGAAGTGGCAACCCTTTTGAATTTGCTTCTGGACAATGCTGAGCAAGCTACTGTGCATTCTATTCCACCCATCACTGTGTTGGCTGCTAATAACCGGCTGCTTGGTAGACTCGTCTCATTGACTCTGATGGTTCTGCTTTCTTCCGGCTGCAGGAGACTATATTTGTACTTTTATATCATTTGCTCTATTGGTCTGCGATCCTTTGTTGGGTTGGGGGCACATGTTTATTCACTGGTAGACTTTTGGTTCTTTTTAGAACTAGCGGTCCCCGGGTATACATGATGGGGAAGAGGAAAAGCATGGAAGGTGCTGGGGGAAGTGGGGCTAGCCGAGTAACAAAATGGAAAAGGGCTAGAAAGACTTTAAAACACCCAGGTAGTAATTGTGTCCTTGACAGGATAGACAATCTAATTAATGAGTGCAAATACATCTTAAAGGTCAATCAATCCATTCCCCCAACACTGGGGGACCTGGCTAATAGATCCCCTCTAAGTTCGAGATTAATCTGCCCAGTCATCCCAATAATGTTCCAAAAGCCACCCCCAAGAGGGCACCTATCAAATGAAAAAAGCTAGCTTTTTCCACCCAAGATACATCCCAAACCCATGCCATTACCCCTGCCAATATCAGCATTAGCTCATCTCAACAGGAACAAGGGCAAGTATCTGTGATCCCTTGCACAAATAGATTTCTACCTCTCCAAGGTGTCAGTGACAAGCATAGTGACAATGTGCCCTCACCTTCATCCCTTAGGTCGGTTGGCGCTACTGGGACGATTTGTATAGAAGATAAAACATAGCCCATGGACACCCTTTTCATTATAAACACACTGAGAACAGAAATTGGCACATTGAAAAGTATGATAGAGGATCTTAGTACCTTAGTTAGAACATTAGTGAAAACGGACTTGCCTCTTAAATAATAATATATCCCCGTACACGTTTACTATCCACAGTCCATGAATAATGACCTCAAGCCACAAGATCAAGCACTCTCTAGTAAAAAATGCATTTCATACGATTCCAACTCGCATCAATTAGCTACCTCTGCTTCTCTAACACAAAAGTATGCCCCTAACGAATCCTCGGCTTGGAGAACAAATAGACCTAATATTTCTATACAAGACAAGCTTAAGAGGTTAGCAACTCCACAGAATCCCGCAATTAGACACATTGTTCAGGCACCATAAGCTCAACCCCTTACCTATGAAAATTGGGATCAATTGCTCCTACTAGCTGCCAGGGCCAATATCAACTGTTCGCAAACTAAAAAATTTACATGGCCAATGTCCTGAGTATTAATATTAAGAACGCCCACGAGAGTGAGGAATCCCTAATTAATAAGGTGACCCACTGTTATTATTATTATTAACTCTTTATTGATTGGTTTAGCAAACCATTTACAAATTAAAACATGGCTAAATCGAATGATAAAATGACAGTTGTAAATGTGAAAAATTGTGGATTTAAATTTGCAAAAAAATTGGTGAACCATTATGGGCCAATAGTTCTACTGGAAGACATTGCTCTAGCTTTCCAATGATCTACACTCCGATTTGATTATTGAGACTGTAAACTTGACCCACTGGATACGTCATGTTAGGGGATGTCGATCAGTGATCAGAGACGACATTCTAAGAGCACGGAGATGCCCCTCCTAAATTAACCAATTTAATAACATCAAGATTACCTAAGGGAAACCGAGATTGCAGAAAACCTCCTTGCAATAGAATTTTGCTCTTGTCCCCCTGATGGGCCGTCAATCCAATTTAGGCATCTTCCCACACACAAGTTAGGCAGAACACAAACCACACAGGCATCAATTTACCTAGCAGGCAATTCTTCATTGGAGTCTAATGACTGCCTACAAGAATCAGTTATCCTAACGTCTTCTAATCTTCCAAACCATACTATGCAAAGTTCCCAACGCCAAGCTGGTACTAGAGGATCATCAACCTATCCAGACGAACAGCTAGCCCCCGACTTTCACATGTATGTTAGAATTATTACACAAAGCACTTTACTTTTTAAATTCCCATTGTCAGACTAAGCAAATGTAAAGCCTTTTTAAGTATTATATCACTGCCTACCTGTAATGATGAAGTTATGTATTTATCTACTATTGTTACTCTCCATTTATTATTATTTTTAAACATGACATATGCATTTCAGACTAAAGGTGCCAATCAATTAGCTGGCGGCACCAACATTCACGCTGATCAATATGCTGTATATTTGCACTCTCTTTTTCAAACAATACTAATGGCATTTTTATTTTGTAGCTTTTATGACATTTTTGTCGAAATAATGCTCAAATTGATTGATATAATAGGGCAAGAGGGATTCAAACTACGTATAGGTCCGTAGCACATAATAGGGCAGAGCGATTTAGAGGCCCAGTCATTTTCCTGAACTGGAGGGCGCACTGCTGTGTTGCCTGCTGTCACTTTAAAGGCGGTACAAAAAGGGGTGGTGATGGACGGAGCATCTGAACCAATCAAACACTCACACCCAGTCAAAAGATCTGGGTTTAATCCATCACCGTTCTTTAGCCCACTCTGCCACCCCAGTTCAGACATGGCTATATGCAAATCAGTCTGACCCTGTGCCTCATGGGAACAGTCCAGCCCGAACTGCCAAGCCATGCCTTCCCTGGACCGGAAACAAGTTTCCGAGGACCGGTTTCTGGCATTACAGCCGTCTTCAGCCCGGCTTCCTTGAATCCAGTGGCAAAGTGAGCAAGGGACTCACATCTGAGCAGACCCTGCCACACTTATGGCAGCCAAAAGCGGTATAAAAGGGGGTGGTGATGGACGGAGCATCTGAACCAATCAAACACTCACACCCAGTCAAAATATCTGGGTTTAATCCATCACCATTCTTTAGCCCACTCTGCCACCCCAGTTCAGACATGGCTATATGCAAATCAGTCTGACCCTGTGCCTCATGGGAACAGTCCAGCCCGAACTGCCAAGCCATGCCTTCCCTGGACCGGTAACAAGCTTTCCGAGGACCGGTTTCTGGCATTACAGCCGTCTTCAGCCCGGCTTCCTTGAATCCAGTAGCAAAGTGAGCAAGGGACTCACGTCCGAGCATACCCTGCCACACTTATGGCGGCCAAAAGCGGTACAAAAGGGGGTGGTGATGGACGGAGCATCTGAACCAATCAAACACTCACTCCCAGTCAAAAGATCTGGGTTTAATCCATCACCGTTCTTTAGCCCACTCTGCCACCCCAGTTCACTTTAAAGGCAGTTCTGCTTTGTAGACTGCCTTCAAAATTAATGTATATGCAAATATGACCTTGGAACTAAAGGTACTTCCAAAGTAATCTAACTTATTTTTACATACAAATAACCCCTAAGGTCCCTCCAAGTGACCCTGGTGAGGTGAAAATGTTGTTGTTCCTAATTGTATAGGACTAGTTCCATAGACTAACATTGAAATATTTTATTTAAGTATACATTTTGAAAGGAGTGATCTTGAAATGTCATTTGAGGACTTAAACTGACAGTTATGATAAATCCAACAACTTGCCACTGTTAGATCAATAATAACTAATATGACTCTATTTTCTCTAAGCCAAAATCAAACTTTCAAGCTGCCCTCTCCTGATTGGGAAGCCTCTGCCAGGCTGAGGCAAACTGTCTTAATGAGGTACAAACTGGCCTTCTAGAGAGACAAAGGATTTCCTGTGGGTGGAGAAATGCAGCTGCAGAAGCAAGAGGTAGGATGACGGAGGGGTGGCCAAACTGGTCTTCAGAGGGAGAATTACACATTAGGACGGCATAAGCTCACCTCCACATCCCGCAACCCCAGCCACACATGAGCAACTGTAATTAGATTAGTGTGAAGGATGGAAGGGGAGTGGTAGGGAATCTTAGCCAGGCCAGTGGGTTGGGTAAGTCTGATCTAACCTGCAAGGAGAAAATGTTTCCATGTTGGATTTTGGAAGAATTGTTCTTTTAGGGACAAGAAAATGCCACACTTTGGAGAAAGATCTTACACCAGGGTGGCACCCTGCATCCCATTAGTCAGGGGTTCCCCCTGCTTGATGCCCAGGAACACAACATACACATGGAAGAGTTGCTGTTAGAATGTGGTTTTCTGGTTGGCTAGAGGTTTTTCCTAAACCAGGCAGAATCCACCACTCTAATCAGGATAAGTGAGTTACACCCCCTTGGTAGCGTGGCAGAAGCAGCCAGGCTTAGCTCAGTGGTAAGGTGTAAAGCATTTGCACATAACAAACAGCAATACAATGGTAACACTACAAAAAGATACTACACCTGTTTTATAAAAATATCCAATATTAATCAATGCAAAACAAGGCCAAAATGATACAAATCTGACATACATTAATCCAACATACCAATAAAGCAAAAATTGACTTTAAAAACAGATCCTTAATGTTGGTAGCTCTGTCCGGGCTTTTAGACCTGGCAACATTGGCATGGGTTTCCCCTGTATTTTTTGCCTTTTGGATCCTGTGTTTTGCTGTGTGTTGGACTTCGTTTTGCCGGTCTAGATGCTTTGGGGACTTTGCCGCTGCTGATCAGTGCCAAAGTGCAAGTGCTCCCTCTGTAAACTGAGGTTATGGATTGGTGATTTCATGATTGGCATATTTGGTTTACTATTAAGTCCCTAGTGCAGTGCACAGTTTGTGCCAAGGGCCTGCAAACCAAACACTGCTAGTGGGTTTAAAGCACTGATTGTGCCATCTAATACAAACAGCCTTTCAAAGTTGACTCAGACCTGCCACTACAGAGTCTATGTCCAGTCTAGTACTGCCATGTCGACTTGCATAGTGCACCCACTTGCAAGGCCCTAACCTTCCCTTTTCTTACATATTCGTCACCCCAACAGGAGGCCCAAGGTACCCCTGTGGGCAGGGTACAGTGTATGTGAAAGTTAGGACATGCCCTGATGTGTGTTGCATGTCCTGATAGTGAAATACTGCCAATGTTGTTCTTCGCTATTGCAAGGCTATCTGTCCCATAGGATAGAATGGGGAGTTAACTTATAACATCTCATCAGTATAACTGTCCATGGAAACAAGATGGAAAAATTGGGTTTAGTATGGCTGGACTCAGAATATAAAAATAATTTTTTTACTAAAGATCATTTTTATATTGTGTGTTTGAAAATGCCACTTTTAGAAAGTAGGTATTTTCTTGCTTCACCATGCAGAGTGCCTCTGCTAGTTTTGTGTATTGACTGTCTGGTTTTGGAGTGACAGGAGCTGGGGATGTCCATTCTGTTCAGACAGCCACTTGGGGTGAGGTGTCTCCTGCCTTTCCAGGGTGAGTAAGAGCTGGGCTGAATAGACCTGGGCTGCATTTAGAGTAGGGGGAGGAGATTTATATCACACCTGAATGGACCTAGTCTTCCTTGGACAATTCTGTTTCCACCTCCTGCTGGGCAGCTACACCAGAGAGGACTGAACCGGTTTAGCAGAGCACAGACACTCTCTGCCTTCAGAGAACAAATGATTTTGTACTATAAAAAATGAGGCTCAGGCCCCTGAACTTTAGATCACTTTTGAACTTCAAGAGGAACCTCTGCCAAGGAGAAGATTTGGAAGAAACTGGAGGTGGAGTACTCCCCCTTTGCTGTGTGCTGTCTGGGGTTGGACGGCAGTGCAGGCCTCCTGCTTGATAAAGTATTTCCAAGGACTTGACCCCTGTTCAAGAGGTCTCGGGAACAGCAAAGACCTCACCATTATGCTGGGCACCGTCTCTGGATCCACTGATTTCAGTCACCGCAGAAGAAAAGTGCAACCGACTCTGTCACCGAGTCAGTCGCACGATTCGTGTCCTGAAGACCCTGCAGAAGGTACCGCGTCCTTGGTCTCACTGAAGCCGTCTTGACAATCATCACTGAGCCATTTTTCGCACCACATTCTTTGGGCACCGCATTCTGCACTGCCTCGCTTCACCCTGCCTGGACGCCACGACACTGTCGCTGCCTGCCTGGTACATTGACTCGCTCTGTCACCTGCACCCCAGCCTGTCATCATCCCATCGAACACAGCCTCACACTGAGCTGTAAGTCTTGGCCTCACCAACGCCGCCTGGACATTTGTCACCGAGCCCCCGCCTGCACCACCTTGTGAGGGCACCACACCCTGCACTGCTTCCAATTTTTGAAACGCAACCGCAACGCTTGCCCCGACTGGCTCATACCATTGTGTGAGCTACAACGAGAAAGGTACTGTTTTCAAGTCTGTCTTTCCTTTGCTGACCATGAACAGACACGTGCAGCTGGAAATGTTATCCTTTGTCATTTTCAGCATCGCAGTAGCCATTTCTGTAATTTAAAGGTTACCTTGCAATGTAATTATTATCACAATATTATATGTTGGCTTCTTTTTGTTGTTTTTGGCAGTGGCGGCTGGTGACATTTGAAAGTGGTGTGCGTAAAATTTGCAGCTAAGTGCACTAGGGTGACCGAGAAAATTTTGAAACTACAGTGCCCAAATGGCACCTTTATAAGCAAATTTGAGAAAGAAAGAAGGTTAATGAAGCAATTATGAAAATGTAGTTATGACATCAATAAAGAGTTTCCATATATTAACGAAGGTAGCTGCTTACTCGGTGTAACCACAGAACTTCATAACAGACTTTGAGATATGGTTTATAAACATAGTGTGAACAAAAGTGATGGTAAAAGCAGAACGTGCAGACAAGGGGGGAATTCAGGAATTTAGGAACAAACAACAATGCAGTGCAAAAAAAAACAGAGACTAAACACTGCAGGACAAGGGGACAGGGGAGACTGAAGGGGCCTGGAAGAAGTGTGTAGGTACAACAGCTGTTACCTCAGCCCTCTGGGCACTTTTGATTCATTTGTGCCAGGTAGCATTGCCTGTTGTGAGCATGTTTCAATCGACTTTGGCCACTTTTAAGTGGACTTTGCAAACCCTGCTCAAGACTGTTGCTCTAACGAAGGCTGGAAGGGGACCACAATTATCTTAGCCCTGGGGGGCAATTGAAAGCAATTTTGTCTTTACTGGGCACCATTTAAATTTATTTTCAATAAGTTTCTATGGCTTTCATTCCCTATTCCGAGTGAACCTTAGTTGGTGTGAGTGCTCTGGCCCTGCTGGGACCCACCTCAGAATGAAGGTAGAAGCAACCAACAGAAACGTTGGAGAAAATGAAAGAAAAAAGTGGTGTGAAAGTATGTTGAAGGGGAGACGGGGACCACACCAACACTCTTTTGTGTGTTCTTCTGCTCGAACAAAGGGGAAATAAGCATGCAAAAGAAAATGTTATGGATCGACGCCAAAACCGATCCACTGTAAGCAAGACACACAGTTGCCAATTCCAGCATTATCACATCCAGCCCAGATTTTTGGGGCATTCTGCTACTTGTAGCCCTGAATTTTCAATGGGCTAAACAACAGATCTTCAAATAGCAAAATGTAATGCATCAAGTGGGGCCTCCTGGGATCCATGGAATCTGTGTTTTTGTTTATGCCCTGACAAAAGGCTTGCATTTTATTGCTTGCATTTGGAAGCCGCCTCTGTCACCAAACCACTTTGTGCAGGCTACAAGCCATTTGTCAGGTCATAAACAAACACAGCGTGCATGCTTCAATCGACACTGGTGAGGCACAGGGTCAGGAAGCAAAAGAAGAAAGGACAATGGTTAGCCTCTTACATATTCTTGACAAGACGACGGTTGCCTTTTAATCTGAGCATTTTTGGCTCGCACTTACCCTCGTCAGTAAACCTCTTCAGACCATAAATTAAATCCATACTTATAACAGAGAGAACAGGTCGCACAAACGTTCGCCAAAACAATATCCACAATAAAAAATAAAAAATTTTGTTCGCGTATCTCTTTATATATCTTACCAACCATAAATGTAGCCTAGGCAAGATATAGAAAAAGAAATACATATTAATCATATCCTTCTAGGTACTGCCGAGCCCCAATACTTTGACTTGTCGAAATATTAATTTTGGACCAGAATTAAAGGCACATAAAGCTCATGTCACCGTATAGCATCTCTGGCACTCTTGCTCCACAATATTTCTCATATCTATCTATGCTTCTCGGGGGTGCATGCCGGCAGCATTTTAGTGAAGCATTTCTTTTATGGCATGTTTATAAAGCACAAACTCGACCCAAAGGTATTGGAGCAATTGTAGCAACTGGAAAGGGTACGAGTGTCTTACCCTGCCTTTGAATATCTCCTGAGTTCAGAATGGAAGTTCTGTTTGACACACGAAAAAAGATAAATCATGGACAACAGAGTACTCAGCACTGGGCTGCTTATAAAGACCCGTACACACGTGTACATGTGTTACCCCAGCAAAGCACTTCATATGACATTATGTTTCACACATAACATAACCAGACATATTTTCTTCACGCCAGTGATGGGAAGATTTAGGGCCAGATGTAGGTAATTCCGATTTACCTACTCTTAAATACCGAATCATACTGATTCGGTATTTAAGAGTAGGTAAATTGGAAGTAGGCAGATGTAGGTAATTTTTCTTTTAAAATTACCGATTCTGTAAGATTCGGTATTGACCGATTAGGTAAATACCGAATCAGTATTTCCCATTGATTCCTATGGGCCTTGAAGCCCATAGAAATCAATGGGGAATACCGAATCGGTATTTACCGAATCGGTAATTACCGAATCCTGGCAGGGGGAACGGGGTGTCACTTTGACACACTGTAGCACCCCAATTGCAGGCTTGTGTGCCCTAAGGGCATGTCTGTGTGCCACATGGCATAGGCATAGGTGTACATGCACAGATGTGCATGTACACTGAAATTCGGTATTTTACCACCCAATAGGATTGGGTGGTAAATACCGACTCCTAAAGGGCCTGTGGCACTCTTTGAAGTGCCAGCTACATCTGGATTTACCAAATCGGTAAATATACCGATTCGGTAAATTTACTGCATCAGTAAAAATCGGGCCCCCTACATCTCAAAAACCAATTACCGGTCGGTAACGGCCGAAATCGGCCGTTACCGACCAATAATTGGCGACCTACATCTAGCCCTAAGTGATTTGCCCAGAATCACAGTGATGTTGAGCCAACGCCAATACTCGAACCTGGCTAGTTCTCCAACTCCACAGTCGCCAGTTAGCATCTCTGGCCATTCAATCAGCATATCTGGCCATTACAGCACACCACAACGTTTCCCCCAAAGTGATCAGAAATTAATTAAATGAGATCCAGTCACGTCACACTTGAAAACAGAACAAGAATGTTATTACGGAGAGGAGGTGTGCCATTCCTAAGAAGATTCTTGTTCTGTTTTCAAGTGTGACGAGACTAGTTCTCTTATAATTAATTTCAGATCACTTTGGGGGGAAAAACACACAGCAGCGAGGGCTGACACGAAAAATAACTATAAACATTGCCTATGGAACCTGTTTCCTAGGACAATCACCCACTTTGTAGCCAGCCATTCCCTCTAACATATTATATAAAACGTTCACTTCCCTTACTGCATCACACATAGAAAGCGCACTACACGATTAAACTTCTTTCTCAGTCAGGAGCCTGCCGAGTGCTGCTTTCCTATTAGAACTCACAATATAGCTGGGTGTCGGTAAATTGTTCCTTCAGCTTTATTCAGCCTTCTTATTGGGCCTGGGGCGATGTTGCGAAAAACGCGTCAGTGCCCGATCACGCTCCTATGTATAGACATGGGGCACTGTTCTGAGCATGCGCTGCAAGTCTATGGAGTAGTGAATGTGTGTGAAGGCTGAAACGAAAAGCGCCCCTCACGCATGCACAATTCAGAGATGGAACCCTGCTAATACCATGGCCGGCTCTAGGCTCATGGTGGCCCTGTGCAGGGAGCGTAGGTGGGAGCCCCGGAAGAGGGGTTTCGGACCGTGGGGACAGAGGGAACATATATCAAGGTAAGTAGATAGCACACCCCCAAAACTCCAAAAGAAGAAGCAAAGCAGCGCAACCCCAAAAATCCAAAAGAACAAGTAAAGGAGCACACCCCCAAAAATGCAAAAGAAGAAGTAAGCGAGCACACCCCCAAAAAGCCAAAAGAAGAAGCAAAGGAGCACACCCCCAAAAAGCCAAAAGAAAAAGCAAAGGAGCACACCCCGAAAAATTCAAAAGAAGAAGCCACGGAGGATTTCTAGAATTTGCATGGCACTGGAATATGAGCATATTTTAAGTTGGTCCATGCATGCATGAGCATAAAATGTGAGTGCTGCCACTGAAAAGCCTTTTTTTCCTGAACTAAACTGGGGGATGCTGTACTGACCGAAACTGACAGCAGACTTGGGTTCAGAGCTATTTCCTAAGCTAGGAAAATAGATGTAAGGTACTGTCAAAATAAAACATAAATAAATAATATATCCATCCTGTAGGGGATGGTGTGCATAAATGATAGGCTAAGCGATTTTGGAAACGTGAATATGTTTACATTCAAAGGTTCTGTGATAAGGATTGCCTAAGCCTTTGTTGCACTTTTAGTGCGTAGCAATGAAAAAGCAATGATGTGGTACATAATTTAGTTCATGCGTCCTGGACTGTGGAAAAAGTTCAAACAAGGTGCACTTCTGAGTCTCACGAAAGTGGACAAATCTCGTCCAGCCGGAAGACACCTCTCGATTCTCACAGCGGCACGAGCCAAGCACACAACAAGCAACACTTATGTGGATGGCTGGCGGCTGATCCAACTGCTCAAGTGAAGTCACACATGCAAAGGGGCTGTAGACAGTCTGAGTTATCTGGTAATGTCGCCTCGTTTCACACCTCCAGGTTCACTGTTCACCAGACTAGAGTGCGCAGCGCCATTCACAGACTGCAGGGGAACAGTAACAGATGCCTTTTCTCGCACATCCACAACGTAATTTGTTAACTTTAAAAGTGCATGTGTGTGACATACATGCATGCGACTCATGTCGGTTCTGACACACGCGAGGAGTTAAGGAAAGCCTGCCCCTGCTGCGTGGAGAGCTTGTGTGTGTGTGTGTTTGTATGTGCGTGCTACCTATGCAAAGCAAGCAGCCTTTCCGACAGGACAAACGGATAATATACACTTTGCATGTTAAATCGAGGTCGGGTACGTCATACAATGTGAAAGCATTCGATACACAAGCTTCACACTGCCAGTAAAATATTAACACATCAAAACACAACGCCAATATTGCAATGTAAACTTATATACGCCCTTTCTACTCGTATTCAGTCTGTCTGTCCTATTTAATAATGTACTGCGATTTCTCTCTCTCTCTCGTACCCTGCCTGTCCCTCAAAAGAAACATAAAACGTATGTAATAGCTACGGGGGGTGACTCACTGTGTCAGGGCTTCGTCGTGGCGGCCCCTGGGGTTTGGCGGCCCTGTGCAGGTGCACACTTTGCACATGCCTAGGGCCGGCCCTGCTAATACCCCCTCCCCTCTACTGCTGACATCGCAATTTGCCTTTTAGCACTTAGCAGCACAGGAAGGAAGTCAGTCACAGATATTAAAAATCGAACAAAGAGACAATTTAGTTAATATTTTTCCGACATCGAAGCTTCAAGAGCAGGCTCACTTTCTGTCAGTGCTGGAGCTTGTGGGGCGCCGCTCTTCCGCGCTCTATGCACCAGCCGCCGCTGGTTTTTTGTCTTTTTTTAGTTTAGATAAAGTTTTACTTATTTTTTCTAAACTGGTGTGGTGTCCCTTTGTAGTGTTTTCACTGTGTTACTGTATGCATGCACAAATGCTTTAAACACTGCCTTTGAGGTAAGCCTGTCTGCTTGTGCCAAGCTACCAAGGGGGTATCCCCCTTACCCAGACTAGGAAAAAGGACCCCTACTTGGACAACGGTGCTAATCATTGCCAATTAGAGACCCACATATCGAACAGGGGCTATCACTGTGTCGAGTGCAAACAAATCTAACGGTTGTGGTTGACCTCGGTGTCTCGGGCCAGCTACGGTGTCAGGGAGACCCCTAAAACTGCACCTTTGAAGATACAGGGTGTCGAACCTTGCAGTGAGCTCTGGAGGAGTGGCACCAACAGCCATTGGTTTCAGGAGTCAGTGCAGGAGCCATCGGGCCCTAGAAGTCAAATACTTTGCAGGTCAAACTCCTTGAGTTTAAAGTCAGGAGCGCCAGCAGGCATTGGGGCTGCGGGGTGAAGCTGTTGCAGGGATTCTGCTCACACACAGAGCTGTGCACAGAGACCCAGGAAATCAGTGAATTGTGGTGGACCAAGAAACTCACCTCAGTACTTGGAACCCCTAGCTGACTAGCATCAGTGTCACATTAGCTCTTCGTCCTATAGCAAAGTAACCAATGATTAGACAATCCAGAACATGCGACTTAGGTTACTCTCAGGAATGGTGGGAATCAAGAACACTCTTTCATTTTTTATTCTCATACCAGTCCACAACATGGGTAAAAAAAGAGACACAATACAGTTTCAATATTTATTATAACGACGTGCTCCACGATGCAGTATTTTTGCAAGCATAGGCAGGCATATGATTAAAAATAATACAAGCAGCATTGTTACAATTCCATAAAACACAAAATGAAAAATCATATTATAATGATGGTTGTAACAGGTCCTATAATGCCTTGTATGCCACCCTCCCTAGCTAGGAACTATGTTTTATAAAATATAGAAGGTCTCTTAGGCTTGAATGGGGACCCCAGACCTCTAAGATCAGCAGGAGTAAATCACATAAGGATATGAAATAGCTCTCTGTCTCTCTGGAAACAGGCTTTCTTCAGAGTGTGTCAAATCATGTATGCAGTGCCATATTAAAGGCACCAGAATTTCAGTTAGCTACAGCTGTGTGCATGTTGTGTCTAAGCGTGAGCCGATCAGTTCGAATAACAGCTAAACATTGTTATGATAACCTTGGAGGCTTCAGAACTCACTGTGCAGACTAAGGTCGCGATGTAAGTCTAGGGATGTTGAAAGGGACCGTCGCGCCGGAAGGACTGTCTATCTTTACACTGGAGAGGGCGCACAGAGTTCCGGCAAGGCCGCTGGCCCCTGGAAGGCCACCAAGGCCAGTGATAGCCAGGATGGCGGGCCTGTATACGGTGGACAACAGTGGGGTGACACTGTTCCCAGATTATACGCTTAAGGTCCAGCGCCGCAGGGTGTCATTTGTAGCAGTTAAGAGGGCACTTCGGGATGAGGTTATTCAATACTCTCTGATGTTTCCGGCGCATTTGAGGATCACCATGGATGGCAAGATGCCCTTTCATGATAGACCAGAAGAGGCATGGTATTGACTGGAGATGTATAAAGGGGGCATTGGAGAAGCAGGGAGCAGAGCGAGAGCAGGACCAGAGGGACCAAGGCCGAGTAGACTGAGGCGTAATCGATGGCATCCACCGGCGGCTCAGAAACCGACGGAGACAGACAGAAATGGAGCAACTGGCAGCGCTGCAGGCACGACTATCTCTCAAGCAGGGAGAACTGCATCGCCGGAGAGGATGGAGTCGGAAGTGGGGACCGGTGAAGACGACGATGAACAGTCGGAAGCTTTAAGTTCGAACCTGCCTCAAGTGACAGCTGGGACAGCGGACGTGATTGTGAATGTGTGATGTAGATTCAGGCTGGACATGGGGAATGCACTAAGCAAGGGGGAGGGAGATTAGGGGGAGGATGGATTAGGACCAGGAGACTTCTGTGGGGGCTGTGGATCGTGAGTGTAAGAAGTCTCGCGGAGACGGAGCCCTGGAGGGGGCAGAGTTAATATAACGGGGATTGAGCGGAGATTAGCAGGCAGTTGGGTGTCCGACCTCTGAGGCCCAGGACTTACCCCCCATATGTTTGTATGGGTATAGCCCCCAAGGAGTGTGAGGGGTAATTGTGTAGTAGTTTGGATGGGTTCTAACGTTGTAGTGCCTGTTCTGGGGGGAGTTGGGAGGAGCAGGGGAGGGGTTGGGGGAGTTAGGGACACCGGTGTGCTCTTAGATGGGGGATGTGCGCAGGGCTGAGGTGGCTTGGCAAATGGGGACGCTACATGATTTCAAATGGACCACCTGAAATGTAAGGGGCTTCATACTATGCAAAGACGGCAAACGGTGCATGCTTATCTGGTGCGTTGGGGGGGTGCAGGTGGCACTCCTTCAGGAAACGCATATTAATAAGGCCGAGAGAGCAGCATTGAAGAAGAGGTGGAGAAGGTAACTATTTTATACGACTTACTCGGCCTTTGCCAGTGTGCCTTGGTGTGGGTAAGAGCAGGGGTTCCTTTTCAGCCAACAAAGCAATTGATCGATCCAGAGGGACGGTTTGTGGCGGTATCGGGGAGATTAAATGGAGTAGATGTGGCTCTGTGCAGTGTGTATGCCCCTAATGTTGATCAGCCTTCCTTTTTTGAAAGATTGACGGGGAGCCTGGCCCTATACTTAACGGGCGCAACAATACTGGGGGGGATTTCAATTCCATAGCAGACGTGGACAGGGATAGATCCCACCCCCCCTCTCCAATGCCCCATTGCACAGGACCTCAAAGGTACGGAGGGCATGGCAACACCCGGAGGTGAGGGATTATTCCTATTACTCTGGACTTCATGACTTGCATGTGCACCTAGACGCCATATTATGTACCCCCGATGACCATTCCAAGGTGATGGGTAGCGAATACTTAGCAAGGATAATATCAGATCATATCCCGCTACTAGTGCGCATAAGATGGAGCCGGGAGAGGTCCATCGTACCAACCTGGCAACTCCGTCCGGAGACGCTGGAATATCCGGTCTTTAGTGAGGAGCTGGGGAGAGGCATAGATCAATACTTTGAGAAGAATGAGCGGATGGGGACCTCAGTAGCAATCAAATGGGACGCGTTTAAAGTAGTGACCAGGGGTATCTGCATTAGCAAGGCAGTGGGAGTGCGGAAAATGTTATTGCTAGACTTGGAGACAGTGGAAGGCAAACTGAGAGAGGTGGAGAGGAACCGACCTGGGCGGCCGGAGATACAGAGGGAAGTAACGGAAACTAGAGAGGCAGTGGCGGTGCAGGTGCAGAGACTGCGCTCCTTTGATTATAAGAATTAGAGAATGCGGATGCATGCGGAGGGTGACAAGTTGGGTGCCCTGTTGGCATGGTTGGCTTATCCGGTGTCTCGGGGAACACCGATACTGGGCCTGAAGGCCCCCACTGGAGAGATGGCGCACACACAAACAGAGATTAATGGCCTGTTTCGTGAGTATTACACTGAGCTCTATAGTGGCCAATTGACTAAAGACGCTGAGAGCATTGGAGAGTATCTTGAGGAGGTGGCCTTGCCGAGTTTGAGTAGGGAGCAGGTAGACTTGTTGGGTAGTAAGATCACGGTAGGAGAGATTAGGAGTGTGATTAAACACATGGCCTGTAAAAAGACACCTGGGGTGGATGGCATTCCCATAGAATTCTACTCCAAATACCCGGACTGTTTGGCTCCACGTCAGCAGGTGGTGTATAAGGAGGCGCGTCCAGTGGGGAGGCTGCCTGCAACGACCAGGGAAGCTATTATTGTCCCTCTCCTAAAGCCTGGGAGGGAGGCTACTGATATGAAAGCGTATCGACCTCTATCTATGCTGACGACTGACTACAAAATCTTGAGGAGGATCCGGGCATCCCGCCTACTCCCATATATGACGCACTTAGTACATCGGAATCAATCGGGTTTTATACCTAAGCGTAACATGTCGACCAATGTGAGACGATTGTTACGAATTCTAGAGGACCACGCATCAACAGCCTTGATTCTTTCAGTGAACATAGAGAAGGCATTTGATAGTTTGGAATGGCCGTACCTTTTTCAAGTGCTGCGCAAGATTGGGCTGGGGGAGGCGTTTATGAAGTGGACCCAAATATTATATAATTCAGCGACGGCACGGATTAGAACGGGAGGGACAATGTCGTTCCCCTGCTCAGTGGAACGAGGAACGCGCCAGGGTTGCTCGCTGTCCCCACTCCTGTTTGCGTTAGCGATTGAGCCACTGGCGGTGCGAGCACGGTCAGGAAGGCATTATGTTGGGATGGAGCTGCGAGGAGAAACACACTATATATTGCTTAACGCCGATGAAATGCTGCTGTTCCTGGCTGCTCCTTGGGAAGTAGTTGCGGGAGCAAAGGAGACCTGATCTATACCCCAAGGTATACACTCTGAAGGACTGTACCTGCTGCACATTCTGAGACTACATACCTAAAGACTTTGCCTTGCATCAAAGAGGACTCCCTGCAAGCTACAGGATAAAGGAGCCCACCTGCATAATCTCCATCAGGATGTCCCCATCCTGAAGTCTTTTCTATGAGACAAACGACACTCCAGCCTTCTAGCAGCTTCTGCTGATTTGCCAGCCCTAGCAGCTGCTGAGGAAGAGGGCTGGGTGCACAAACTAGGATTCAAAGAGAAAAGCACAGTAAGGAATGCCAGCCAGCCCTATCCCTCTTCCAGTACCCCAAGGCCAGATGGCAGACTTAGGAATGGAATTTACAGGTGGTCTGGAGTGAGAGTGTTAGGGGAAATGAGCCACACCAGTAGGTTGGCTTAGCCAGATTACTCCCATGGAGAGGTATTTTCCATCTTGAATTTTAAAGTACAGTTCTTTGTGGGACACAAATATGCCACAATTTGGATGATCTTGGTATGCAGAACTTATGATTTTAGCTCTGTCTCCTAGGGCATCAGGTTATGCTGGTTATCCTGCTATATTTACAGTTTATTTTTCAAAAAACAAGTCTTGTCTCGTAGTTGATAATTGAATAATAAAGTTTTATTCAATATTTTCTTGTTTCATTCAGATGTTGTTTTCACATCTCATCGTTTATTCATTGATTGTGTTAAATCATCTCTTTAACAATTTAAATCATCAACTGATCATCTCTATTCCCAATGCATTTCGGCGCTCTGCGCCTTTATCAAGGGATCAATCTGTTAAAAAACAACAATATATTACATTACTCAAATGTTTTCATGCCCCCTCCTAAATGGTACATATGATTAGGTAAGACATTTCATTATTACATATATCATCGCTGTACTTGTTTACAATGCATGTGTACGTGCGTTCTAGTCAATAGGTCTGTTAACCGCCTTGTAAATATTATCGTGTCACCCTTATATCACTCTTATATCACTCTTAGGAAAACATTCTCTCTATCAGGCTCAGATAGTCATGTGGTAAATAATATGCGTCTGTCTCTGCATGCCGGGAGTACTGCTAGTGACGCGTGCGTGGTGTTTGTCTATTTAAAGGGGCAGTGCTTGTCTGAGTTATTTATAATAACCCAGACAAGCACTGCCCCTTTAAATAGACAAACACCACGCACGCGTCACTAGCAGTACTCCCGGCATGCAGAGAGGGTAAACGGTTCGAGAACGCCAACACGGTAAGCGCTGCTCCCCAGACGAGCTTAACATCCCAAGATAGAGAGGTTTTATCCCGCGTCTCTAAATGAGTTACGATATGGAGACTGGCACCTTTTTGTAAAGCAGTTCGAGACAGACGCATATTATTTACCACATGACTATCTGAGCCTGATAGAGAGAATGTTTTCCTAAGAGTGATATAAGGGTGACACGATAATATTTACAAGGCGGTTAACAGACCTATTGACTAGAACGCACGTACACATGCATTGTAAACAAGTACAGCGATGATATATGTAATAATGAAATGTCTTACCTAATCATATGTACCATTTAGGAGGGGGCATGAAAACATTTGAGTAATGTAATATATTGTTGTTTTTTAACAGATTGATCCCTTGATAAAGGCGCAGAGCGCCGAAATGCATTGGGAATAGAGATGATCAGTTGATGATTTAAATTGTTAAAGAGATGATTTAACACAATCAATGAATAAACGATGAGATGTGAAAACAACATCTGAATGAAACAAGAAAATATTGAATAAAACTTTATTATTCAATTATCAACTACGAGACAAGACTTGTTTTTTGAAAAATAAACGGTAAATATAGCAGGATAACCACCATAACCTGATGCCCTAGGAGACAGAGCTAAAATCATAAGTTCTGCATACCAAGATTATATACCAAGCACCCAAGAGTAGAGGGTGACACCTAGGAGCACGGAAATAACATAAACCGTTCAAAAAAACAGTGCACTTTCCCAACACCACAATTGTACAATTTGGATGATGCCATCATGCTTTTGGGTGGTACCCTGTACCACATTGCTCAGGGGTGGCCCCTTATCTGTCACCACAGAACAGTGGATAAATATGTGAGAGCTGCAAAGCAACCCAGATCTGCTGCCTGAAATGACAAGTAGAGTAAGGACTCACTGTGCTGGAAGTCTGGTCTGCACCCTTTCGGAGTGCACTCTGTAGGACTGCTCCTCCTGCACACTTGAACTGCAGCCATGAGGACTTTGCAATGCTTCATAAAGGAGTGGGCATCCTGAAAGCAACAGGTTAACAGAGCGTACCACCCAAATCTCCCCCAAAAAGTCCCTAGCCTGGAGAGAGTCCAGTAAACTGTTGAGGATTTGCATTTTGGTAATTGTAGTCCCCGCATCCCAAGGTCCATCTCAAAGATTCTTAACCCATGCATTGGTGTTGTGGACACTGTGAACCCCCAATGAGACCTTCTGGAAGAACTTCCAGAAGTTTGGGACTTTTTTGGTAAAAAAGCTCCATAATGTGAGTGACTCAATGTTGAGAGTAAAGATAGTGAATTTTAATCACAACCTGGCTCCAGGCCTCCAGAATTTCACAAGGGGCCTCGCAGAAAACCAAGCTGAGAATGTCAATTCAAATCAAACCTGAAGAGGAGCCTTGCTCGCCATTGAGAGAAAAAGTTCCAAAAAACAACTTGGTGTGAAGAAAAACATTTTAACTGAGGCCTCCTGCTTATTGTATCTGACGAGGGCACAGTCAGAGCCAGCCTCAAAATTTGACTTTGTCCCAGGCAAGTGCAAACGGATGTCCAAATTGGGCACTGTAGGGGCCTCATTTACTAGAAATGAATGCAGTGCAGTGCCACAAGCCATTTAGCTGTGCCATGCTGCATTAATTCCGATGCACAGGGATGTATCATATCTACAACAGCATGATGGATCCCTTTGCTTTCCCCTGCGCTAGAGAACAATTAGCAGCTGTGCGCCGATGCAGGCACCCTTGCACCAAAATGTAAGGGCGTCTGTGTTGAGGGGAATGATTGTGCACGTGCACATCCCTTAATGCACAAAAATATTCTGAAATCGCATTTTTGAACTTCTATATGTTTTGCTTAATGCAGCACACATAGAAGTTGAAAAGCTGCATTTTATGTCAATAACTGGTTTTCCTGCAGGAAGAGACACCTACCTGTACAACAAAAATACCAATAGATGATTTCCTTTTCCAATGTGGGTTGCAGAATGCAACATGCACAGAAAGAGGAAAAAAAACGTGCCGAAATGAAAACATTTCTATTGTTTGTACGTGGTAAGGCATAGCATTCAGATGCACTCCCAGGTTTACAATTTCTCGTAAATCTGGGAATGTGTCAGGTTCAATCGGTGTTGCGTGGGAACACCCACCGCAACACTCATCAAATGCCCCTGTCATGCAAAGTGCTGCGTGCAAAGTGCCATATTTAAAAGGTCAGGAAAAGGCATGCAGGGTTACCTTTTGTGTCCTTGTAAATATGGGGGAGCAAAATGGGCAGCCGGTGTAGCGGGAATTCCGTTCTCCTACAGAACTGTGCATAGAGACCTGGAACCTCAGTGAATTAGGGTGTGCCAAAACTCACCTTAGTACCCAAATCCCCTTACCGAGCTAGCTACAGTGTCTCATTGGTCATTACAAACTCCCAATGTTTAGACGAACCAGAACATGAACTTAGAATACCTCAGGTCACGTGGAACACATGAACACTCTTTCGTTATACAATCATTTCAAACCAGAACGTGGAGTAAATGAGGACACGTGCACATTTGAAATATTTATTTACTAATGCAGTGTTCTCAAACGCAGTATCTTAGATAATACAAGCAAACATATTATAAGAAGCAAAGTTATCAGCATAGTTACTAGTCCAGAAAAAGCAAAAGGTGACAACATGCTAAAATGCTGAAATGAATAGGGGTTAACAACACCTAATTCGCACCCTCCCTAACTAGCATATTATATTATATCTAAGAAGGTGTCTTTGGGTTTTAGTAAGGCGGCCCCATACCTCAAGGTGCTAATGGGAAGGGATCACATCATCTTCCACCAGCTCTCTGCATGCGAAGCACCATCAAGTGTGTGTCGTGTGCTCTGCGTAAGCAATATATAAAATGCGCCTAAAGCCAGATTCTGGCAGCAGCTGCATTAATGTTATGTCTAGGAAGGTGCGAAGATCAGACCTCACAACAGCACTGTGTCAAGTTATTCTTGAAGGTTTCAGCACTCACTGTACACACACAGTTTACCAAGCAATGCTGATATCAGAGCAATAACATATTATTCTCGAGTAAATCACAACGCTCTACTAGGCTGAAAGCTAAAGCAACAATTCATGTGTCGTGTGCAGAAGCAGCAAAAAAGTTAAAATGGCGTTTAAACATTTAATAAGCTCATGCTAACTTAACACAGTATATAGGCAATGAGTAACTATAAGACACCGGTGCATCCCAAAAAGTGACGTACTGTCAGTACCCCACAGACATTAGGCAAGATTTTCAGTATGTTCACCCAAGGTTAGGCATAAGAGCATTAACAGGAACCTTGCAAGAAGAACTAGAAACCCTAAGATGTTTGCCAGAAAACATTCTACTGTTGCAACCTTAAAGACTGGTCTGAAATGTCAAGCGTGCGCTGCCTCAGAGCAGCTCACTTCACTGAAGAATTAATCCTGGTCAGACATGTAGTTCTATGGTTCACAGAAGTTAGTTAGGGTAGAGACATCTCATTTAACTCTCAAAGTTTAGTTTTGTTGTGCTTTTTAATTAAGCTTCCGTTTACTCCCTTTTGATAGTATTACCAGACTCATAAATTGGGCAATTTTTGTCAGCTTCAGAACTGAGCTGAACCTTGACAATGGCACTGCTGAATCATTTTCCGACAGCCGGTGACTGGGAGCTGAACTCTGTCGGCTATGAAGTGAATCAATTAGGTTCATCAGTTCCGGGAACAAGAACGGAGTTCCAACAATTGAAAGATCTAAGGGGGATAGACTTAATGACGACCGGGCTGGGGCCCCCACCTGTGTCGAAGATAGTGATGTTGGGGCTGTTGGGCCTAACCCAAGGGTAATTAACTTCCTCTCCTGGAACATAGCGGGTCTCCAGAAAAAACGGTCTCTTCCAGAGTGGAATGAGTTTATTGGGAAGTTTAACGTCTGCCTGTTCCAGTTTGGCTCCTTTGTATAAATCAGGGTATACCACATATTTTATTTCAGCCACAAGCTCAGGAAAAGACAGCCCCTCTGGGGGACTACACATTTGAATCAACATCTCCCTCAATTGGTCTATCGTTATGCACAATCTCTTATCACAAGATATCTTACATTTGTTGATTGAAGGGCCAGTTAATGGTACAAATGTGGAGGTATTTAATGTATATGCTACAGGGTCTCCAGGTGCTCAAACATCAGCGACTATATCAGCATTGGAGCGAGAGTTATCTTGTATTTCACCTCACTCCAACATTATTGTAGCCGGGGACCTCAATTGTACATACGAACCTCTGAGCAGGGAAGACTTTCTGGGCACTAATGAGGAAGACAATAGACGAGCCATACCGATCCTCCATATAGCTCCTATTAAGAAGTTGTCGCAGAGGGACATCCAAATCAACGCCTTAACTTTAGAATATAATCTAAGAGCGGTAAACGGAAGGACACGCTCCGACCGGAGTGGGGCTAATACCTATAATAGGATAAGTTCCCCGTCCCGGATAGACTACATCTAGTTAGATGTCCGACTTTGGGGAGACCTCTTAGATATGGAAGTCAGGCACACCTTGGACAGTGATCACAATCCTTTATGTATGCACTTTAACAACAGCTGGGCACCCACCACCATTAAGCCATTTACCGCCACTTTAATGTCGTCAAAAGAGGTGTTTCCCTCTAATTGTAATCGATGCCTTAAATGACATAAGGTTTTACACCAAGAAGCTAAATTGCAGAACATAAGGGAACTCATTGATCAGAAGATCGAGGAGCTTGAACTGACCAATGGCAACCCCGAGAACGCTCACACTTTTACCTTTTCTAAATTCTCTCAAAATACAATAGCAATGTTGGGATCGTTCTTCACCCAAGAGAGTAGGGCAACAAAAGGATGTCCCCTAAGACCCTCTAACCTCTGGTATTCAGCTACATGCAGAGAAAAGAGGCAGGCACTATCTCTAGCTCTAAGGATGAAAAATGCCCTGATCATTAGAGCAGCAAGAAAGGATTATGCTAGCGCACAAGAGGTAACAAAGCGAAACTGGGAAGAGTCCCATTGGCAGGAGCCTAAATATGCCTCACAACAGAAAGACACTGTCTTGTTCTGGGAGTTAATTTATAAAGGGACTCGAAAGTGATCTGACCCAATCCCAAATTACATCACAGGGCAACAATGGCACAACCATTTTTCCAATCTATACAATGGCGATGCAGGCACCCTGTCCTCCCAGACTCAGACCTCCTTATCTACCTTCCAGGCTCCTTTACCACCTGATCTCTTCGACATTCATGAGGTAGATCTGGCAATAGAGAGTATAGCTCCTGGAAAGGATGCGGGGCCCGATGACCTGCCTGGAGATCTACTTTTGTAAGATCCAAAAGCCTGGGCCCATTTTATTCTGCTCTTAATGGACCTTATTGCTAGGGGACATGACGTTCCTGATTCAAGGAAGGGTGCGGAGGTAGTAAAAATGTACAAAAAGGGGAATAGGGAGGACCCTGCCAACTACAGGCCGATTAGCTTAATCAACGTGATACAGAAGGTGGTTGGCAGGGTGCTCCTTATGGAGGATGGGAACATCCTTTCACACTTCCAAGCAGGCATTAGACAGAAGGTGGGTAAGATGGATCAGGTGTTCAGATTCTTAAATGATACACTGGAAGACAGTGGTCATTGGGAAAGGCAGCTTATATCTGGCCTTCATTGACCTGAAGACCGCTTTTGATCTCGTCCCACAGGTCAAGCTCTGGCAGGTGCTGTACGATCTGAGTATTCCCCCTCTGATCCTTGATTTTATCAAACGCCTCCACGCGGGTAACTACGCCAAAATCAGGTGGGGCTCACAGGGCAGCTGACGAAGAGAGTCGCGGTGAATAGGGGGGTACGCCAGGGTTGCGTACTGGCCCCAACCTTGTTTTCTCTCTTTGTGAATGGGGTGGTAGACCATCTAAGAGAGGACCCAGACGATGCCCCTACCCTGGCCATAGAGAAATCTATCTCCTACCCTCCTATTCGCCAACGACACCCTCCTGATATCCTTAAGTCCGAGTGCTCTGCAAAAACTTCTAGACAGGTTCAGCCTGTTTTGCGTTTCACGGGGGCTGTCAATCAACACCAGTAACACTAAGCTAATGACACTATCCCCGTCGAAACGCTTTAGAAATAGTATCACGCTCAATGATACCCCACTTGATATAGTCGAGTCTTTTGACTATTTGGGAATTCGGGTCACCAATTCCAATGAAGTGGAGTTCCCATATGGCCAAGATGCTTCTCAACCACAAAAGGGTGTCTGGGGCAATTTTAAGAGAACAACAACTCTCTGTATGTAGGCCAGTAGCACCGGCCCTTGAAGTTTATGATGGCAAAGCACTTCCCTCGGCCCTCTTTGGGTCCGAATTATGGGGCTTCAAGAATACCACCGATCTTGTTAAGATCGGAAAACAAGTTTTTTAGAGGTTTGGTTACTCTCCCAACCTCTACTCCATTGAAGCCCCTATACCTGGATATGGGAAAACACTCTATCAGGGACATTGCTTGTCTCCGCCCCCTACTATTTTGGGCACGTATAAGAAGGACCACCGAGCTGGCCAATTGAAGTGAAAGAGTAGGCACTTACCTGAAGAAGAGGAAATCCTGATTTATTGACAAGTCAAGAAGTCATGCAAGTATCCTTTAAGGGAACAAAACAAGATCAAAATTATAATTAATAAGACGATGATAATATTGGAAAAGTAAGCAGAAAATAGCATAAATTCAAGGCATATTCTAATAACAAGAAGCAAGAAAAGCATATATCAAGAGAAAACAAAAACTAAAGAAATAGAAGAGGGGCAAAAGCCATTTTAATATTGGGTAAACACATGTAGTTTTAGATAAATGACTTCCAGGAAGAGTAGCTACAGGATGTGATAATTAAGTTGTATTTTGAAATCTTCCCTTATGCAGGGTCCCTCCTGAGCAATTGTAAAACGCTAAAGACACTGAAGGAAGAAACCAGAGAAGATGTTAGGAAGAAATCCAGTCAGACAAATACAAAACCATTGAAACCCTTTCATCAAGCATTTGCATTTGACTCGTGGGGGACATCTAGTAACCACCAGTTGAACTGCAACTCTTTGTAGAACTATTTTGATATTGGATACTATATAATATTCACTGCCCACTGCTAATCTCATCCCATAATGCGTTGCAGGGCATTTGGTTGGGAATGTTTTTTTGCCAATAACTGTGCCTGGGGTGGTCCTAAGAGGATGGGACCACCACCAAATCGTTCAATAAGATGTGCTTTTTTGTTTTCAAGGCATCTATTTGGTACTCCCCCTAGGTTAGGGAGGATACCAAAATCATCACATCTCTCACTGCTTGCTAATTTTTCAGTTTCACTTTTGTGAAAGTACTATATGCACTTTAGCATATAAAGATAGAGAATCTTAATGTATCATAACTGGCACTGTGTAGAATACCATTTGCAAATATTTTGCAATTTTTTCACAGTGCAGACAAATACACAATGTCGTCAGCTATGCTACGCAGACTATGTGTACTACGTGTAGTGCTGCTATGCAAACTATGCCCAGGCTTACTTTTATTAATCCGTGGGTGCAGTCAAACTGGTAGACAGCAAGAACAGCAATGTGAACATATTTAGGTGGGAAGCTGCACACCAATGTACTCAGTTTCTTCCATGGTCCAATTACTCAAATGTTCCAACTGTAGCGGCGTGCAAGCTTGGAGTTCTAACTTTACTACTCCTAAATGCCTTATGTGAATACCAAAAGTCGTAAAGTTACGATTTTGTCTCAGCTTAGAAGTAGTAAAGTTTGGAATCCTAACTTTACTAGTACTAAATGACTTTTGTGAATACCGAAAGTCGTAAATTTAGGATTTTGTCTCAGATTACTTGTGTGAATCGGGCCCATTGTGTTTGTGACCTTATTATAAGTGGTAGGGCCCTACTCATCACTGTTGACAAAACACTTTCCAACATCATCCAAATAGACTGGGCTACAACTCTGAATCAGATTGATATTCCCTGTGTACATAGCAGGTTTGCCTAACAGCTCAGAGTGTAAAGGAAAGCTAACTTAAAACTACTGCTTGGTGGACCCCCACTATTTTATTATGTATCCAAAGGGTAAGGTTAGAAACGCAAAAAATAGGGAAAGAACGTCAGCCCCAAAGAAAGTGGGGGTCCTACATACACCAGTAGTTCGGAAGAGAGAAGAATGGTGATTCTCTTTGGGAAAGTGTAGAATAGCAACACAGACATTTAGTAAGACACCCAGAGGAATACTCAGGAGAAGAGAATATAATCGCCCTGAAAAAATTCAATCACCCCAGGAAATGGGTAGGCCTTAACTGCAGACAAAACAATGTATCATTCATCTCACCTGAGATCGAGCATATTTGCAGTTACTGCATTATGAAGATGTATTGCTTACTTGATGCTTTGATTTAAGCTAATGTATAGTGATTTAAATGAAAAAGTTTCCCATCGATATCAATAAGCACTGTAACAGCATTTTTATCTTCAGCCCGTATGGTAACGCCTACTGCAAATAAAGATTGACATAATATACATGATTGCCATTACTCTTTAATGTTTATCTAATGTGATTTTTCTTTTTCAGGCCCTAAGGCAGTGATAAGAACTTGCCGCCATGAGACATGAAAATGAAAGCATTGTGACTGAATTCATACTTGAAGGATTCGCTTCAGACAAAGTCCTCCAAGTCCTCATTTTCATAATCTTTATCTTAATATATGCCTTAACCTTGCTGGGCAATGTAAGCATACTGATAATCATTTGCATGGCTCCCCGTCTTCATACACCTATGTACTTCTTTCTTGGCTCCCTGGCTGTTTTGGATTTTGGATTCTCTTCAACCTCATCCCCCAAGATGCTTGTTGACATGCTTGCTGAGAGGAAAGTCATCTCATTTTCTGGCTGCTTAACACAACTCTTTTTCTATGCAGGCTTTGGCAGCACTGAATTCTTCTTGTTGGCTATGATGGCATATGACCGGTATGTGGCTATATGTAACCCTTTGCTTTATACCCTTACAATGACGAAGAGCCTCACTTTCTATTTGGTAGCTGTATCATATTTTGGTGGTTTTCTGAACTCTCTGATTCATGCAGGTTGCTTTTTACAGTTATCTTTTTGTGGCCCTGATGTAATTGACCATTTCATGTGCGATTATCCTGTGCTTTTGAAGCTCTCTTGCTCTGACTTTACCATCAATGAACTGTTGCGTATTGTGTGTGCCTCTTTTGTGATGCTGATATCCCTCCTTATTGTTGTTATCTCATATGGCTATATTCTTGCTGCTGTTTTGAGGATCCGTACATCTGCAGGAAGACAAAGGGCCTTCTCAACTTGTACCTCCCACTTCATCTGTGTCTTTCTTTTCTATGGGACAATTCTCTTCATGGAAGTTCGACCCAACTCCAGCACTTCACATGAGCAGGACAAAGTGGTAGCAGTGTTCTCAACAGTTCTAATCCCTGTTCTGAACCCACTGATCTACAGCCTAAGGAATCAAGATATGAAAGAAGCATTCATAAAGATATTGAAGCCACGCCATGTTCTTTCAATAATGGATACCTCCTTGGCTTGAAAATAAGGCGGTCCAATATTTGGAGCAACTGAGCTAATAGACACTAATTCACACTTTTATTGCTACAACGCAAAGGTCAAATATATGTCTTTTAACACCGTATGTAAAACTGACATGAGAATAACACTATTTCCAGCCACACAGATAGCATGCAGCAATAACTTCACACAGGATACAATGAAGGCCACACGGCCTATTCACTGAGATGTGCCTTGCTGTATGAATATAATCCTTTAGATCTTGCTTTAGGTAAATATCATTAGTTAAAACAAATACACATGGCGAAATGTGTGGCAGAAACCATGAGTGCAGATGAGCTGAGTTTAATATGCTTTTATATATTGTAAAACATTGAAATGATGCTGTTGGAATAACAGTTTTCCTAATTCTGTTGTGATAATGTGACAGGAAGTGGTGTTTCTTTTTGGATAAATGCATATAATAAGTAACATGTTGGGTGAATGTTGAACAAGGCTCTTGTCAAGCTAAAATACATCATTTGTTGGTGATGTTGTTTTTGGAATTAAATAACATTGGTTGATGATACAATTGTTCTTGAGTGCTGGCAGCTATGGAAGCAGGATTTGTAACATATGTCATCTGGCACCTGTTTATTTACTGCAAAAGCAGGATTGGTGACAAATCCCCCTCCTGAGGCTAAGCCAGGGTAAGGCTGGAAGTTTGATATACCAGCAGGGGGGTGGTTAAGCACATGGTCTGGCTGGAAGTAAGGTAATGGGCACCCCCCTGCTCTACACAGCTGAAGACCATGTGCAGCACTGGTGGTTGGCCTTGATGTGTCGCAACTTTGAATATGATAGAAAGAAAAACAGAAGTTCACACAAAAAAATAAAGGTTAAAGTGACATCATAATCAGTTTCACTAAAAATCTAGTGTTGAAACAACACTGAAATTCAACAGTTATATTTTAGTGAACTAACTATAACTTGCAGTCACATCATGTGCTGCTTAAGACTTCAAATACTATATCACTCATAACATTTTGAAAAACATCATTGATGGCATCTCAAAAGACATCATTGATAATATCATTGATGACATCTCAAATTACAGTAAGTCCAAACGTCGATTTAAATAACTATAGTTGTTAGTACAGGATCTCCAGTGATGTCCAGCATAAAATTGGTGTCTGTACACATGTGTGTGCATAAAATGTAATAGCATGATCCCTGGAGTCAAGTGTAGATATTCATGTTACAAGTTACATGGTGCGATGTTTACTAACCAGTAAAGATGGGGGTGTAAGTAGTAAAGGCTCAGTGCAATGGACGTGGGTTGCAGAGGAATGTTTCAAGTAGGTTGTGACTTAACAGCAAAGCCTTTTGCAAACAATTTATGGGAAAAGCCTGTGAGATTTTGCTGATCAAGGATTAGCAATCAGTGGATGTATAGGTGTCCATGTTAAATAGTTGAAACACAGTGCTGATGGCAAGTTCTATGTAACAAGGACATTTTTAAGGTGTAAATGTTAATTTCCAAAGCTTCACTGATGGTATTGAGGTATTACAGATTGTAGAAGAATGTAGAATGTAAAGGTGAGGCACTTAGACATAGTTTAACTCACACTGGGGTGAAAGCATGACTCTATTTTAGGAATGCGTGTAGTGCGTTGAAGGTTGTCCATAGGTACTGGCAGATGTGTTTTGTCAGAGGAAAATGCATACCCATCAATCTCTTGACTTCAAACTGAATAAAGAAAAAAATGTTTGGGTGGGTGTTCAAGGATTAAAAACGGAGGTGACATTAACATCTGTGAAGGCATTTTGTTCGTTAGCTGGATGAATGACGTTTAAAAGAGGGAACATTCCAAAACATGCAGGTGACTTTACAGAAATTTAAAATGTCATGCGCAAGTTACAATTAGAACTTTTGAAAATCTACGGTGCTAAATTTGGCTGCAAGAAAAGCCAAATTATGTGGTGTAAAGAGCCATATTTTATGCCAATATTACCTCATTAATTATTCCCTTTAATAATATGAACACTGTCTGGGCTGAGGTTGCAAGTAATAATTTTATAATTTTATATGAACACCTACATCTAGTAATTGGCAAAGGAAAAGTGATTTATCACTATGTGGTAAAGTCTTGCTACTATAATGCAACAAGTGTAGCAGTGTTTTTATTAACTTTTAATCTGTTCTAGCTAGAAACAATTTTTTTGTTAAACTCTGCAAATAATTATGTAGATTGGGAGTGGAAGACTCTTTTTAAAGGCTATTTCGTCATCTTTTAATTTCTTATTTCAATTTTTGGTTGGTAAACTGGTACTATTGAGGCAAAATATTTTCCCAGAAAGTATTGGCATGTGTAAAAATGGCAAAATAATAAAGTAATACTATCAAAAAATCTGCCACGTTATGCTGCATATTTTGCCTTTTCTTAACTCATAATTTAGTGAACACCCCTGCATTATCTGGTGCTCTCCGGATACATAAATCTAGTGCCCTGGCTATAACTTGTTCCTTAAAGTAACTATAACCCACTCCCTCACCATGCACAGCAAATTGCTCCACATATCACATCACTCTTTACATGTTCTAAACTTTCATTGACTATGCATGATGGAGCCATGAGTTAAAGTTACTTTAGGGCACACATTATAGTTACTAGAGATAACTATAACTGGTGAATTTTGTGGTGTTCTGAGTTAAAAATGTTACTCTGCCACTGAAACGTTCACCTTACTAGATAGAACATCACTTTAACCTTTGTGTTTTTATGAGATATATATAGATATGTATATACACTGAAAGAACCATAGGTTTCAGGGGCGTTAGTTGGACATTTCATTCATACAAAACCATAGAAATCCCCCCGTTATAGTTAGTTCAGCTAACTATAACTTGCGCGCCCACAATGCACTGCTGATGACGTCACATACTGTATCAATCATGACATGGTCAGTGACATCACTCATTACATCACTGATGACATCTCAAATGACATCACTGATGACATCATCCTTGTGATATAGTCGCAGACCTCCTCTCACCCTAATATAACCTGCCCTATATACATATATGTATATATATATATATATATATATAGTACCTACTGGCAGTCATCGGTAGGTAGTTATAGTTGGTCCTAGTTTCCATAGAAAAATAATTTTGTGACTTGCCTATAACTTTGGCGTTGTTTGATCAAACTTCATGATATTTTGCCAAAAATTGTCAAGGTAGGTTCAAGTTATCATGGAAATTTTGGAGTGATCGGTGCAGTGGAGAACGAGAATTTGGGGTAAGTGAAATAAGGATGTGTTTGTAATGTTAATCCCTATAGGAACCTTTAGCTACACCTACAACCTGAACCGCTGAACCGACTCACACTAAATTTGTCTTTGAGGTAGATGTTAGTACAAGGAAGTGCCTTATGCATATTTGGTGTAAATCTGTTGAGTAGTTTATGAGAAATTCAAACCAAAAATTATACACTGGCTCCGGATATTTTTTGGTGGTTTCACAATTAATCTCAAAAGCACGCACAAACGGGCATGTTCTGATTGACTGGACAGAATCTCAACAGAAAATTGCGGCTGCAATGTTAATGCTTGGAACAGTTTCTGGTGTTGAAAATGGCTGAAAGACTAACATATGGGGCCAGAGTGAAGGTATTCTGACCCCATGTTTGAGGAACAGAGGTGTCGTTGACACAAAGTATGTGTCCAAAATAGATTTTTTGTAATTTCCCTGATAGTAACGATGATGCCATGACTTTCAGTGAGGCCCCCTGTGTATCCCCGCATGGACATTGCGACTATAGGTGTTTTTGTGAATATTGGTGTAAATGTGAAACAATATATCAGTGAATCATTAATGTGCATTGGTATAGAGATATTGAGATTTTGATGAATGTTTTATTAGAGTTATTTATACAGTGAGTTATCTACTGGAATGGTTAGAATGAATGATATAGTTATAATCTTTTTGTGTGGTGCTGGCTATTGAATTCCTGCTTTTGCTTTCCGCATTTGTGGCATATTCGGGGGATCGCAAAGACCAACATTATCGTGAAAATAGATAATAGGTTTTAGAGATACTAGAAATACACTAGAAAAACACGAGTTTGTTGCGTAGTGTAATAAACCCCTAGTGTGTAAAATACCGAACTATGTGTGCATATATTTGTTTTCACTTTACGGAAAAGGCTCTATTGTTGAGGTTACTGAGGTCATCGCTATGAAGTATGGTTTTTGAGGAAACATAGGAAACATGGTTTCAACCAAGAATGCATAAAGTGATTTGTGTAGGGCAATGTTCAGAATGGATTGTTTTACATACAATTTTTTTGAGAAGGACCCGAGGGAAGGAGTGATGGACAGGGCTGCCGTGACTCCAGTCAGGAGCCACGGCTCAGGCCAAGTGTTGTCTCCAAGCGAGACAGTTAAGAGGGTGGGGATTACCTTTTGGGCAGTAGGAACTGTCCTAGAGGATACTCAGTGGGGAAGAGAGACAGCCAGGGTGTGAAAGGGAACACCTATATTGTCTTCCCTTAGTCACTCACCTACACAAAACCTACCATCCTCTGGAGAACTCAAGCCGATTGGGAACCATGGACCTGGTGTGAAGTTTGGTATGCAGTGGTGTTTGGTGAAGGGGTTCACTTATTGCAAAGTGTAAAATTACTTGCCACGTACCAGTTTATGTTTCCCGAGGACATAGCAGAGAGGAAAGAAGAAGGCCGAAAAATACGAGCAAAAGAAGAAGATTGAAGTTAACATTTTGGTGTCACCCGAGCGGCTGAAAGACTCACAAGGAATAGAGATCAAGAGTAATAGAGAGATAACAATAAAGCAATCCCTTCCCTATCAATTATAGTTTGCCTCTGCCTACTTCTTGTCCTATCACACACAGTTAACAACGTCATCCTGATGTCCTAAATAATCGCAAAAACAGAAAATTGGTCTGAAAGAAGGTTAGTACAAAAATATCAGTTTAAACATACTTTAAAAGAAGCATGTATCTGGTAATATGTGTAGGGCAATGTTCAGAATGGATTTTTTTACATAATATTTTTTGATGTGTTATTGAATGTCTCCTTTTGTTTTTCATTTTCACGACATGTCTGCAGGGATTGCAATATCGTTGTGAAGACTGTCAAAAACTGAAGAAAATAAAACCTTAAAAAAAATCACAATATTTCATGTACTAGGGTGGCTCTGACAAGAGCTGTTGTGTTGGTTGTGTTTATATGGCTGCTATACATAAGACCGATACACCAAGACAGTGTGAGGGAAAAGCAACATCAGTTCTGCAAAGGTTTCCATCATGAGGATTACCAGCCCTACACCAGTCAATGTGCCTAGGTCATTGTCACGACTGTACACAATCATGAGGGGAGGAGCTTGGGGATCCACAATGGATAAACCAAAGCCAGCAACTGATGAAAATGTAAACCTCTCTGGCCAAACCAAGTAATAGGCACATTTGGAAAACCGAACTCCTTGTCAATACCTCTCTTTTTTGCAGCCTCTTAGCCAATAGATATAGCTGTGGCCCACAATCCATACTCTAAGCATTTTGAAGTGAAGGAGCAATTGTGGTCAGGAGAAGGCTGGAGCTGAATGAGGTACTTTTCCTAAAGAAAAGCAGTTAAAATGGAGTTTTAAAAAAAAGATATATTTAATTGGATGCTGTCAGCATGAAACTGAAAAAAATTAGGTAGTGTGTTTGATGCCTTAGCAAGAAGTCTTATTATTGTCTGTTGTTTAAGAAACAAAATGTTATGCAGACATGGATATTATTTAGAATCTGTGTATTAAAGCACACCTGATGTATCTTGTTTGAAAGTAGCATGTTCCTTCTAGAATGTGCTAAGAACATAAGACCTACTGGTTCTACTGGGTTGCTAGGTACAATGAGCTAAGAGTGCATTGGGGAAGGGTGTTATAGAGACAGAACGTGTTTCAATCAGTAGAGAAGTGATGACAGAATTTAACTGGGCAAGTTTTAATTTCCAACTAAGGACTGTGTAATGAACTGTTGTGTAGTATTTACATTTTAGAAAAATGAAGCTAGATATAGGTTTGAACTCCCGTTTTTGTGTGTGATTTATCTGCGATCATCACAAAAACATCACAAACACACATAGATAGGAATCTTTTTTTGAAAGAGAGGGAAAGGGTTAACAGATATTACCATTCACAAGTGGAGATAGTATAGAGTAAAATGAAAGACATGATTTTATTTGCTGCCTTTCACATGATCACGGACTGCAAAGTTGAAGAGGTTGCCATTTCATGGTTGCTTTGTATAACAGTGGTGCGCCTTTCTTGTGCTCAGTGTTTATAAATCTTAACAGTGTGAAAACTATCCTTAAAGAGCCAAAGCAACAATATATTGTACAAACTGAATTCCCTGGTTAGTAGATAACATTTTAAACCTTTTTAAATACTACATTAGAAATGGAGTTGTATATGGCAGTTTGATAAAAAATCACAGTGATATGAAAAAATAGATCACATGAACTGTATCTATTAGAGGGTATGTGTTTAAGAGGTTTGCGCTGAATATTTTGGGTTGAAAGAGAAAAAATTAATCAGTACCTCTTTATTTCATTGTCTACTTTTTTGAAAAATTATAGTGCAGTATTGTGGAAAGTTGCAATGAGGAACTAAGAATGTTATAAATGTCTAAAATTCAGGTTCATATTAGATACATCTATTATTTGCCTTCAGGGAGTTGTAGTACTTTTAGTAACATTATTAAACAGACGTAGTGAAGTCATAAATAAACGATGAGAACATGTTGTCTGCCTGTATATGAAGTAGAAATAGAAGTAATACTTGTTAGGTATGTATTGGGATGTGTTTGTCAATGTGGGTTTTAACTTACATGACTGTTTTGCATGTGCCTAGATATGGTTTTTTGTGGTTGCAGATAGCTATAAATACGGTGGGGCTTTTGAGTTTACTTAAAGATGCAGAGAGGCGTATAATTCCAGACACCTTCTCTCACTGAAGTAGTATCAGAGAGTGAACCAGAAAGGTGTATGGGTGTGTTCTTCCCAGTTGAAAAGTGTATAATCCAATCATATTTCTTTGTTTCCCGGTCACATGATCTTCGCAACGATCAGCGTCACCGTGAAGACCAAAAATTGAACAGAATAATATTTGGTTTGAAAATTAGTAGTCAAACATAAATGTTCATCGACTGATATTAAACCCTGAATGTGTTTTATACAATATATTATATATAAATATGTACTATACACTTTACCAAAAACAAGAGTTCGTCGCAGTTACCGACAACATCGCCGTGATCACACAACACACCAAATGAAAGTCTTTTAATTGAAAAAATTCTTCCAAATGTTAGGTTTAAAGAATATATCAATAAACATATTTTGTCAAATATTAATTAAAATATGTCTAAGTATATGTCACTGAGTTTTGAAAAAACACATGCACTTTGCGACTACCAATGATGCTGCGGTCTATAGAGTGACTGCAAACATATAAAACTTCCCATTGAAGACGTTTGTTCACAAAACCATCACACAAACTCAAATATAAACTCTACATTATTAAACATCTATTGGCTGCTATGAAGTAAAGTCTGCCTATCGATATCAATGATGTTGTTTGAGATGTAATCAGTGATGTCACTGACAATGTCATGAGTGATGTAATATTTGAGGTCATAAGCAGTGCATTGTGGCGGCGAAAACTATAGTTAGCTCAGCTAATTATAACTAAATTTCTCTGGTTTTGTATGAGTGAAATGTCAGCCTAACTATAACGTCCCTGTAACCTTTGTTTTGTTTTCACTGAATTTCCAAGGTTTTTTAAATTCTATTTCCTAACTATAATTTTTTCCAGTGGAAAGAAGATTATCTTTTAATGACATTGGACATTCTAACACTTTATACAAGCATTAACCATAAATATGGAATTAGAGCCCTTGAGCATTTTCTGGGCAGTAGACCAATATGGTTATGTCAACCAATATGTCCAATATGCTGGTCAATATGACATCATGCTGCTTAGAAAAAAACCTTTTTATGTTTCGGAATCGATCTTTCAGTAAGTCCGGATAGTTGCCATGGTGGCCCGTTTTACACCCAGCTTCACATGGGCTAGTGGGAGGAGTTTGCCCTCATGGCAAACTACAAGGAAACACTGGATAAACATATAATGGGATGGTTGAGATACATAGATGAACTTTTTATAATATAGCGGGGTCCAAAGACTTAAGTTTGTATCTGAAATCAATGTCAAATGACATCAATCTGAATTTTACAGCATCATTAAGTGCAGAATCGGTCTATTTTCTTGATATACAGGTTTACATTACTAACATGAGAATAGAAACTAGGTTACATTGAAAGGAGACAGCAGTTAACATGGTACTTCACACTACGAGCTTTCATCCAAACCACTTGATACACAGCATTCCTTATGGTGAAATGCTTAGACTCAAAATAATTTGTAGCAATGATGTGGATCTCAGGGAAGCCCAAAGTGACAGACACAGCAATCAGATACTCACAAATGTTAAGTAGATCAGATCTGTTGTTTTGGGATCAAAGAAAATAGAGAGGAAACTCTTCAGGGGCTTAATTCCAGCAAGGATCTCTATACTTGCTTGTAACGTCATCATTCCCTAATTTTGCCCATATTTGTTGTTTTACATAGACACATTAAATTATAACTTTTATACAAAAACCTGGAAGCTTATATGCCCTGTGGTAAATAAATAAATAATACCCTATTTTTGAATGTATAAATGAATAACAGATAGCTCAATAAAATAAGAGTCAAGATTCGAGGTAGTAGGAGTTTGCAGGTTTATTACAGCATAAAGGACAGGAACAGGACAACCTGCATAGGAATAGGATGACAGGGCCCAGCAGCGCTGCTGGTATCAGGATCGGGACAAAAAGAAGGCAGGGAATGGAAAGGAATGGAATGGAGAGAATAATTTGTAATAACAATACATGAGCATATATACATAACGCAAACACATAGCATTACATTGCAGTAGGTGTAACAGTGGGTGGAGCAGAAGGCATGACGCGTAGCAGTCGCGAAAGATAAAGGTGAAAGTGGGTGTAACAGGGCGTATACATAGACATGTGATGCAAACGTAACAGAATATGTCATGAATGGGGCGGAAACGGAGGGGGCTACCTAAGGAGCCGGGACCTCTAACCTGATGGTGCGCGCAAACTTGCAATGACGTGTTACTGGGAGAAGCTGGGGGCTATGAACTCTGTGCTAGGAGCAGAGACTGAAGTCTGGAGAGTCAGGGCGACATGTACCTAAACAGTATCTAGTATCTGATGTTTAGAGAACATGTTGATATAAACTAGAAGTCAGGAGAGGAAAGGCTAACTTGATTCTAAGACTGGACCATGCATTATTCTACATGTAGTGCGTGATGAAGAATACTAAATGACCATTAAATACAGTATTTCTCTTACATGGAGCCGAAAAGGCTAGACAATGACGGAAACTATTGATGCAGTTCAGTAGTTTAGGAATGCAGAGAAGGAGGACTGAACTGATAACTGGAATCATAACATACTTTTGGCAGACTCAGAGGCAGAGCCAGGGTGGACCGGGCACTGCGTGGCAGGAAGTGAGTGAAGGGTCGAGGATACAGGTGGGGGCTGTATCGCTCCTCAGCGAGGCTTCAGGAGACAGGAGCTGAATCTGGTGTCCAGGCCCTTTTGAGGCCTAGAAACGGGGACTTTACAATGAAATAACGTGCACACTGGGAAACGTGGCAACGTAGCTTTACATAGGCCTGATATTCGTAGTATTCACGAGAACTGGAAACTGGCATACTAGAGGTGGACACAACTATAATTGCGTCAGGAATCGAACATAGGGAATACATATGCATATTATTCATGCACACATAACATATGGTGGATGACACGTAGGGACACAGAACATGGCAAAATTTACTTTTCCACATTCCCTCCTTGTCACTACGTTTCCATCAGGAAACATCAATATTCATGATACCATCTATCATTTCATACAGTATCATTTGCTCGTCTCGAATTATCCTGGAACGGGATTTAGAACGGGGTTTGGGACTAGGAATACAAGAAGTAGCACAAATGCCGCAAATCGCAGGGCCACATTGTATACAGAGACAGCAGCTGAATATGATCGCTACTGCAATACCTAGGAAGGACAATATTTTCCATCCCCAGGCGGAAATTATATTCCAGAACCAACCGGACCATGTCCAGGTGCCTGGATCTTGGTGTAACAGATGGGCAATTTTATGGAGTCTGGTTATAGCTGAATAAACAGACGGCGCGTTATTTGGAATGAAAATGCAGCAACTAGATCCAATGACTCTACAGGCCCCGCCCCTATCGGCCAGTATGACGTCAAGGACGAGACGATTCTGTAAAACGACAAATCTCATAGCAGATTGCTCTTCGGTTAAGTTACCTAGAGCAGAGGCAGTCTCATTTACTACAGCTTCGAGGGTTCTTGTTAACCTACGGATTAGCTTACTATTCTGGATAGGTCCTATAAAGAAAAAGAAACCTCTATTGAAATCTGTATACTGTTCTAGAGCAGTTTCAGTATAATCGACAATTGGGGACTCCCTTTTATGTCTAATGTGTACTAGATGTGTATTCCTGTGATAATCAGATGGGGCTAGAAAAACAGGTGGCAGTAGGAAGGCAATGTAACAGGTTCCCTCCCAATCGAGGGGCAGACGAACATATGCAGTTTGACCACAAATAAAATAAGAATGACGTGAAGCTTTGAAAATGGATTTCCCACTGTCACTATACTTGACAATAGTAGTACAATCACTATGTCCTACATGTACGGAACCATTATTTCGGACACATAATTCGCCTTTAACTGGTAGTACTGAAATAGCAGGTAAGTCTGGAGTAGAATCAGACTGGACATTCAGGACCATGAAATTCGACGAATAATTACCTAAGTTATACACTTCATTTTCTAGATCTAAACCTGTTCTGTGGGGGAGACCTTGCTTGTCTGGGAAACATGTACTGTTAAGGAAAGACATATCTGTTGAGGATGACGTTAACGTGGACCATGCTCCACACGAACCATTATGTGAAAACGGATAAGGAAAAAGTGGCAGAACTCCCTTCGGGGTCTGGAAAGGGGGGAGTCGACCACACACCCAACAATTAGTGGCATTGCTGGTCTGGTGTGAGTAATGTAACATGCGGATAAAGGAATTATTTCGCATAGCGAGGCGGTAAGAGAGTTCATGAGGAGGCAGATCACTAAACATGTGCTCTACTGTAGCATTAGCAGACTTATTTACATGAAGAACTGGGAAATACAAGAAAAATGCATAACTGGTGCAGGAAATCATAATGCTGAGAAATAAAATGAAACTTAGAAAAACGATACATCGGATTGAGTTTTGACTAACTCTCTCACTATGGGGGTCTATTTTATACATGTCAGAAACAGTCTAACCGTTTCACCTAGGGGAGGACTTAGACAATCAAACTGGCTGACTTATTTTACTAGACCGGAGTTTTAGTTTATACTCCTGTTGCGGAGTTTTCTCTAACAGGGGAGGGGTTGTAGCAATGTCTTTTGCGGGACAGTCCTTGAGAACAATATTTTGGCAATCCTTCAAATCCTGGGAAATGTTCTTTAAGACGGGTTTCAGTCCATTAAATTGTTTTATATGAGAAAGGTGCACCCAGCCTTTGCGACCTTCCAACTTCACGGCTGTACGGGTGGTGAGGAGGACCTGTCGGGGCTCTTTCCAGCGAGGCTCCAGCGGACTTGATCTGTCAAAATTCCTGACCATCACCATGGATCCTGGAACGATTTCATGCGGTGCCACCTCGGTATTGTCTGGAAATGCGGCGGCAACCTGTGAACGACATGAGTTGAGGGCAGACATCAAGGAAGCTAGGTAATCTGTCAGCATATTACATGAAACATCGGTAATACTTCGGGGTCTAGGAGTACCCCACATATTTGGGGGGCGGCCGAAAACGACCTCATACGGGGACAGACCTGATCTGGAATGTGCGACCATGCGCATATAAAATAAAGCGACTGGCAGAGCTACTAGCCAGTCCACACCTTTTTCTTTACATACTTTAGCGATACGAATTTTCAGAGTCTGATTATGTCTCTCTACGAGACCGGCTGCTTCAGGATGGCGTACACAATGAAACTTCCACTGGTACCCTAATAACAGGGAAACATGCTTCATGAGTTCAGATGAGAATGGCTGGCCGTTGTCAGAATATACGACTCTAGGGAGTCCATAACGAGGGAAGAACTCACGAACCAACTGCTTGGCAGTGGTCGCGGCTGTGTAATCTGGGACTGGATATGCTTCTGTCCACCTGGACAAAGCGCATACAACTACAAGGACATACTTGAAACCTCGACATCGCTCCATCTGAATATAATCCATCTGGAGGACTTCAAAAGGGTGGTCAGGAGGCTGGAATCCACCTTGTTCCACCGGGACACTTTTACCTGGATTAAACTGACAACATATCATACAGGTACGGACTTTCTGCTTGGCTGCAGCTCGTAAATGCTTGTTGAACCAAATGTTCTGGATACTGTCTAACATAGCTTTTTCTCCTAAATGTGCTGGACTATGTGCGGTATTAATAATGACTTGAACCATAGAGTGGGGGAGAAACCATGTGGCTCTACCCTTCGTTAACCATCCTTGATCTGTCTGGACCCCTCCTTGTTCGGACCATTTCTTGATTTCCTCAGGAGTAGCATGTAACTGTATGTCTATGACATCTTGAGTAGGGTCCTTAACTGTCATGCATGTAATCGGATCTGGAGTATGTGTCTGTATCGGATTAACTGAAATGTCTGGAGTCTGTGCTGTAAGCTTGGCTGTGCGATCTGCTAGATCATTACCTTGAGAAATAATGTCAGTAACTTTCGTATGTGCTTTGCATTTCATAATAGCAATGGATGTCGGTAAATGTATGGCATCCAACAGAGCTTGAATAAGGAGACCATGCTGAATCTTGGTTCCATGAGAAGTCATGAAACCTCTCTCCTGCCAGAGCACTCCGAAGTCGTGTACAACTCCAAATGCGTAGCGTGAATCTGTGTAAACATTAACTTTCAAGTTCTTGGCGTGTATACAGGCTTGTGTCAGAGCAACTAGCTCTGCTGCTTGAGCAGACAGGGTGTCAATACGGTGTGTCTCAATAACTTCAGTGTCAGTAGTCACTGCATACGCGGCGACTAGTTCTCCTGTACTTGTTCTCATACATGAACCATCCACATAAAGTGTCAGGTCGGGATCTAGTAACGGAATATCTGTCAGATCTTGTCTTGGCTTTGTCGTAATGTTAACTACTTCCACACAGTCATGTGTGGCAGAATTCGAAGTAACTGAGGGTAACAGTGTAGCAGGATTCAGGATGTTGCAGCGTCTGATTTCTATGTGTGGCTGGAACAGTGTCAATTCATAACCTGTTAAACGTGCAATTGTCAAGTGCTGAGTTTGTGTTCGGTTTAAAAGAACTTCCACGGAATGTGGAACTTGTACTGTCAAGGAGTGTCCTAAGACTATGGAATCACTTTGTCTGATAGCTAGTGCTGTGGCTGCAACTGACTTGAGGCACGCAGGCAGAGCCTGGGCTACAGGATCTAATGTGCTCGAAAAATAAGCACAGGGCTTGTATTGTCCTGCTTGATCTTGTGTGAGAACAGATAATGCTGTACCTTCGCGTTCAGTAACGAAAAGTGTAAAAGGCTTACTGTAGTTCGGTGTCGCTAGAACTGGAGCTTGGCATAGGGCTTTCTTTAACTCATTGAAACTAAGTGTATGTTCAGATGTCCAAGGGAGGACAGTCGATACGGCTGCCTCCTGTGTCGTTAACTGTATCAGTGGTTTGGCTAGAAATGCATACTGAGGAATCCATTGTCTGCAATAAGAAGTAAGGCCAATAAAAGCACGTACCTCCTTCTGGGTCTTGGGCTGAGGAAGACTCGCTATGAACTGGATACGGTCTGGTGTCAACTGCCTACCCCTCTTGGACAGTAAGTGTCCTAAGTAGACCACTTGCTGGACACAGAATTGAAGCTTAGAAGGGGACACCTTGTGCCCCATCTCGGCTAGGAAGTACAAGACTGTAAGGGATGCTCGCTCGCAAGCACGTTCAGAACGGGCTGTGATCAGGAGATCATCGACATACTGGAGCAGGGCAGTGTCAGTTGGCATGTGAATGTTGTCTAGTTGTCTCTTAAGTGCTTGACTGTAAATACTAGGACTTTCTGTGAAACCTTGAGGAGCTCGTGTGAACATATAGCTCCTTCCATTTAAACAAAATCCGAAAAGGAACTGGCTGTCTGGATGAATAGGAACGCTGAAAAACGCGTTCTTGAGGTCGATTACAGTAAAGAACGTGGCTTCGGAATCAATGGCTGTTAATAGGGAAGAGATGTCTGGGACAACTGGGTACTGAGGAACAATACATTTATTAAGTTCTCGTAAGTCAATCACTAATCGATATACTGGGGGTGCATTAGGATCAGTACGTTTCATGACTGGAATAATCGGAGAATTGCATACATTGGAGTCAGTTTCTACAACTACTCCTTGAGCCATGAGCTCGTCAATAATTTTGGATAAGGCTGCTACAGCCTCCGGTGGCAATCTGTACTGTCTGATTCGTGGTAACACTACACCTGGCTTGAGAGTCACACGATAGGGTGTGATTTGCATATAACCAACATCAGTTGGACCTTGTGCCCATAGATGCTGCGGGACATTAGACAGCCTTGAATCAAAATCTCGTAATACATAGTGACCCTTAAAGTCACGTAGGAACAATCGTATTCCCTCTGGGGAACAGCATATAACTGCACCTAACTCTTTCAGTGTCTTAATGCCTAATAGGTTTTCTGGACATGACTTAGTAAGTAACAGATCAGTAGTACGGGACAATGGACCTACTTCTAGAGAAATTGGCTTTGATATTTCATTTACGATGGGTTTTCCTGAAAATCCAAGGGAAACATTTCTTGAGCCTGAGAGCGGAGCCCCTGGAACTTCGGCGTGACTAATTGTGGTCCTACTTGCCCCTGTATCAATCAAAAACTTTCTGTCTTTCCCTAATACTTGACTATGAACATAGGGACCTTCTTGATCTACAGGTATCTCGATGAGAGGCAAGCCTACCTCCCTCTCTAGGCTGTTTCATGAATACTGCTGGTACTCTGGATACTCAGACTGTGCATACTGGTACATCTGCGATGTGACATGCTGTGTTGCAGCGATAGGCTGCGGTGCGGTAACTGTCTGTGGTGCATTCTGTGGCTGAGGAATCTGTGAAACTTGTTCTTGTCTAGGCGGACGTGGTCTTTCTTTAGTTTTACCGGTAGCTATGTTGTGTTTCAGAACTGCACACTCGTTTATAAAATGGCCTGGCTGTTTACAATAATTGCAGTTCCCTTTAACGGGAGCTGCAGGATGACTGGCTTGATTTGGACCCCTCTTCTGACTGTCTTGAGGAACAGATTGTGCAACTAGTACTTTCATTTTCGTGTCTTTCATACGTTTTCTTTCGTGTTCTTGCTCTTCTCTAATCCTATTCTGGTGGTATTGGAGCATTTGCAACATCTGGGACGGGGTATTAGCTTGCCAGGTACTTTCAACTTTCAAAACTCGATTTTTAATTGATGGACTTGAATTCTCGACTAATTTAGTAACAAAAAGGTGAGGGTATGACTCACTACTTGTCTTGAGGCCACTGTTGATGCTAAAACATTTTTCAAATCTGGAATAAAAATCACTAATATCTTCGTCTTGTTTCTGTTTACAGGCTGAGATTGCATCCCAGTCTTCTTTTCTAGTTGTCAATAATCTGGGTAAAACTTGTATTAATAATTCCGGTAATTCTTTACATTTATCTCCAAGACCGGTACCTGGTACTCGTGCCTTATCTTCAGCTTCTAGAACTGCCCAATCGATCTTTTTCTCTCCCACCTCCCATTCTTTTTCCTTGAGCTTTTCATACACCCCTGCGGGCAACAGAACTTTTAACATTTTAATTATATCTGGATACGTGTATTCTCCCATACGGAGCATGTCTTTTAATTCTCTATGGAACCCTGCTGGATCTTTGTCATGACAGGGAATTAATTTCTTCATCTCAAGAAGTTCCATCTTTGTGATCGGAGTGTATACAAACACTCGTTGCATTTCGCCACCCGTTCCTCTAACTGGGTGGACTTCTCGTAACGGATTCTGTCTGTCTATGTAAAATGGTTTACTTTCTGGGGGTGAGACATGAACAAAATGCGGGTTCAGAAACGTTCTATATTTGTGGCGCTGTTCTAGAATGACACTAATTAAATCGGTACCTAGACCTCTCCATCTATACTGGAGTAACTCGTTCAGGATATCGTGTAACGGACCTGGATCAGAATGTTGACCCTCATACAGAGTAATGAGGTGCTGGGTCATATACATACCCACCAGTCGTTGCTCGGCTGGGGGCATTTTCAGAAACATTTGTGCCACTATTTCGTCTGGAAAAGTGGTAGAATCAGTAATCCATCGGACTGCTGATCGGACTAGTTCTTGTTCATGCATAGTACTTAACTCACTGTAACCGATTCGTGATTTCAGAATGTGATCGGTAGCTTGAAACACTTGTTCTAGTGAACCTTGTTCTGGTGCTGGAGAATGAAAAATAGACTTGTGTTCTAGGCGTAAATGGCGATCTGGAAATCTAGGTTTTCCTACATACGCTATTCTGTCAGGATTCTCATCCTCTACCTCTTCAGTATCAGAGTTACTTTCTTTCTCGCTTACTTGTGCTGCTTTACGCTGTTCGTGTAATTTTATTATTTCTTTACGGATTTTCTTGTACATACTCTCCATAGCACCGACGGTTTTGTGCTTACCCTCGGCTATATTATCACTCCACCTTGTCAGGGTTCTCATTTCAGCTTGATCTTTAGACGGGTAATCTTGTTCTCTTATTAGACAATTGATCAGAAACTTTAATATCATGAGCTGGATCTCGGCTTTCCTTTGAGACATGGCCTCGCCAATGCTTTCTGGATCATCCCCTGTACGGATGAAACGATATATTCTGTCTAGATCTTCTTTCATATTCGGTAAGGTGACTAGATACTCGGCCACCTTTCTTACGCGGAATGAATATAGAACCATACTATCCTCGCCTGGGACTGGATCATAGCCGCATTCGGCAAGGGATTTTCTTATTTCTGCTACAGTCTGATGTCTGGGCGTACGCTGTGACGCTTGTGCATGTAATTCGGCTGTCGTTAAACGCTTGTGCGGCGGCGGGGTTCGAGGAAGACCTCCTCCTGCGGCCCCTAAACTAGAGTCGTCTACTGAGGCTCTTCGTCCTGGCAGAGTGGGAAATGGAAATGTAGGCTGGACTTGTATGGCGGGCTGGACCGGGGGTACCGTAACAGGTACTCCGGTGTCTGGAGGAGCGGGAAGTGCCTGATTTACAGGGACTGGCGGAGCGCGAACAGGATTTGCATACTCCGGGACTGTGTCGTCCAAATAGGACGAAATAAAAATATCAGCTGCGGTCTGTTTGTGACGTAGCTTGGTCGGAACTAATGGTGGCGGGAAATTACTGGATGTCTCTGGGGTCGCTTTTGGCAAGCCCTCGGCAAGAAGAGGATACATACCCCTATTAAGGGCATGCCTCTGTCTGTCTGACTGTTCGGCTTTGACTTGTTCACCTATCTCGATTAATTCTTTTTCTTGTGCTCGTTCTAAGGATTCTCTACTTAATTCTGACTTTCTGATTTCTTTTTCGGTTCTTTTATGGGCTTCTTTGCGCCATAACTCGATGGCATCTTTCTGTGACTGTCTGGCTTTCTTTTTCCATAATGCTTCTTCTACTCGCATGATGCACTCGGCATCCCATGTACCCGATACGGGCCATCTATACTTTTCTTCTAACTGTTTGGTATACTCTACCCATAAATCTAGATACAAAATGGCGCTTATGCCATGCTTCTGATACATAAAATGACCTGGACTGTCCCTAGGCGGAACTGGAACTGCTGCTTCCAGCAGACCCTTTCTAGTTTTTAACTGACGTAACTTCGAAAAGAGTGGCATGACTGGACTGTAATCTAGACACAATACAATACACAATGAACACGATACTTATTCCCCATTCATACCACGACATTAAAATACATGAAAAACATTTAGAAATAACAGTTCGAACAGAATACTACCTGGAATACGGACTCAGAAAAACAGAATGCAGGAATTTTCTCGAGAACTGAACTGACTAGAACAGAAACTAGATGCACTGCTGAAACAGTACGAGACTTACCGGTCTCATAAAGAGACACGTCAGGACCCGCATCCACCAAAGTGGACACTTCGTTTGTGGGACTGTGTACCACCAACCCACGGACCAGAGTCAATTAAATTGACCCTGTCTAGATACTACCCCAGTAACGGTACTCACCGGGCAGCAAGAACGGAAGGCCTCGGACTGGACTGGACTGCTTCGACGACGGACGACGAACTTCGGACTTCAGTTACGGGTGGACCTCCGGATACCTCGGACCTTGGACTCTCGGCTTGGGCTCTGGTCGGGACTCGCCGCGTTCCTCCACCGCCTCGTCTGGATGCTGGACCGCCTCCTCCGTCTCCTCCGTGGGCCTGAGGGATACTTGAAGCAGAAATATCTGCCGGTGCACGGTATGGTTCCGTCACGGCTGCAGAGGGTCAGGGGGCCGGCGTGGCTTCACCGGCGCGTGGGGAAAGGGCAAGTCCCTGTTCGGGCGCCATTATGTGGTAAATAAATAAATAATACCCTATTTTTGAATGTATAAATGAATAACAGATAGCTCAATAAAATAAGAGTCAAGATTCGAGGTAGTAGGAGTTTGCAGGTTTATTACAGCATAAAGGTCAGGAACAGGACAACCTGCATAGGAATAGGATGACAGGGCCCAGCAGCGCTGCTGGTATCAGGATCGGGACAAAAAGAAGGCAGGGAATGGAAAGGAATGGAATGGAGAGAATAATTTGTAATAACAATACATGAGCATATATACATAACGCAAACACATAGCATTACATTGCAGTAGGCGGAACAGTGGGTGGAGCAGAAGGCATGACGCGTAGCAGTCGCGAAAGATAAAGGTGAAAGTGGGTGTAACAGGGCGTATACATAGACATGTGATGCAAACGTAACAGAATATGTCATGAATGGGGCGGAAACGGAGGGGGCTACCTAAGGAGCCGGGACCTCTAACCTGATGGTGCGCGCAAACTTGCAATGACGTGTTACTGGGAGAAGCTGGGGGCTATGAACTCTGTGCTAGGAGCAGAGACTGAAGTCTGGAGAGTCAGGGCGACATGTACCTAAACAGTATCTAGTATCTGATGTTTAGAGAACATGTTGATATAAACTAGAAGTCAGGAGAGGAAAGGCTAACTTGATTCTAAGACTGGACCATGCATTATTCTACATGTAGTGCGTGATGAAGAATACTAAATGACCATTAAATACAGTATTTCTCTTACATGGAGCCGAAAAGGCTAGACAATGACGGAAACTATTGATGCAGTTCAGTAGTTTAGGAATGCAGAGAAGGAGGACTGAACTGATAACTGGAATCATAACATACTTTTGGCAGACTCAGAGGCAGAGCCAGGGTGGACCGGGCACTGCGTGGCAGGAAGTGAGTGAAGGGTCGAGGATACAGGTGGGGGCTGTATCGCTCCTCAGCGAGGCTTCAGGAGACAGGAGCTGAATCTGGTGTCCAGGCCCTTTTGAGGCCTAGAAACGGGGACTTTACAATGAAATAACGTGCACACTGGGAAACGTGGCAACGTAGCTTTACATAGGCCTGATATTCGTAGTATTCACGAGAACTGGAAACTGGCATACTAGAGGTGGACACAACTATAATTGCGTCAGGAATCGAACATAGGGAATACATATGCATATTAATCATGCACACATAACATATGGTGGATGACACGTAGGGACACAGAACATGGCAAAATTTACTTTTCCACAGCCCTCCAACTCCATTAGGATATCCCATAGCTAATATTCCCTAGGATAACCTATACCTTTAGATTAACTTTAGATTAACTTTATTAAGGTAACAGTCGAGAAGAATATTCACATTCTATAAGAAAGCTATTTACGCTGCTACCTCTTGTACTTAATATATCAGTGTATTCTACTAATATTGATTTTGTATCGATTACGGGTCACATGTTACTTTTTTGCACTACAGCACTCTAAACAAATTGTAACAATAGGTACATATCAGCATTAGGCCTAAGGGCTATATTATGCCAATAGGGTCTCAACAATTTAAATTCAAGTTATGATAAGGCAGTCGTTATTAAATAAACAACCAATGATCTGTGCTCTGGGGATTGGGGTCCCCGAGCAGAAATCAGACTCCTGTTTTATTACAAAAAATAAAAGAAATGGTTAAGGCTCCTGGGGATGGAGTCCAAGGGGCCCAAAAGCATCAAGGGAAGGGGGGACACACAGCTGCCCTTCTGAGAATTAGAAAAACAGAAGCCGGCAACTAGCTGAGGCCCTGCCCCCTTTCTCCACTACTCTGCAAATGCCCCTCCTGGCACTCTCTTGATTGAAGGATGAAGTCCCCTTTGTTTCTGAGTGACTGTAGGGGCCAACTAGCCCACCTGTTACCTCCATTAATCGCCACACAGCTGGATTGCTGTGGGGTGGACAGAGGCCACACCCCTTGCCTCTTGAGGGTCCCAGAAGTAAAGTATACGTCATCCCCTAATTAACAGTGTACCAGCAGGTGCGTGGTGGCAAAAGGGGGCATGGCATCTGACCACCTCTTAGCAAGTCAGCTGTGTGGGGCTTACTAGTGGCAACAGTAGGCGTGTTGACCCCCAGGGACCGTCAAGAGACAAAGGGACTTTAACCCCCAACCAAGAACTTGCCAGGAGACTCAGAGTGGTGTGGAAAGGGGGCGTGGTCTGCGGCCACCTCTCTCTCTAGTCCCACTGTGTTAGGCTTACTGGAGGAAACAGGTAGGCTAGTTGGACCCTAAGGACCCCCAGCAGTGAAGGGGACTTCATCCCCCACCCAAGAGCCCACCAGGAGGCATGTTTGCAGACTGGTGGAGAAAAGGGGTGTGGCCTCCTATCAGAACTCAGCAATCCTGCTGTGTGGGACTTAATGGAGGTAGCAGGAGGGGTAGTCGGCCCACAAGGTTGCTGCAGTGATGGAGGTGTTCACTATGTTGGTGAGTTTTGTGCTGATTCAAACAATCAGCCAATCATTTGTAAAGCGCACTACTTACCTGTGAGGGTCTCAAGGAGCTGAGGGGTGGGAAATGCTGCTACTGCCAGGTCTTGAGAAGTCTTGGGTCTGCCGTAGGTGGGTGGGGAGGGTTTTCCAAGTCTTGGCGGCGAGGTGGGAGAGTTACTTGTCACCTGAGGTCACTCTTCGGATGAGGGGGACTGTGGCGAGGGAGAGGTCGGTGGAGCGGAGCTGGCGGGTGGGGGTGTAGAAGCTGAGTCGGCTGTTGAGGTCCGCTGGTCCGGTGTTGTGAAGAGCCTTGTGTGCGTGGGTGAGGAGCTTGAAGATTATCCTCTTGTTGACGGGGAGCCAGTGCAGGTTTCTCAGGTAGGATGTGATGTGGCTGCAGCAAGGGATGTCGAGGGCCATGAGTGCAGAGGTGTTCTAGATGGGTTGGAGCCGTTTCAGCGGTTTGGCTGAGGCTTCTGTGTAGAGGGTGTTTCCATTGTCCAACCTGCTGCTGACGAGAGCCTGGGAGACCGTTCTCATTTCGGTGGGGATCCACTTGTAGATCTTGCAGAGCATGTGGAAGGTGTTGAAGCAGGAGGAAGAGAAGGCGTTGACCTGCTTGATCATGTAGAGGGTAGAGTTGAGGATGACCCCCAGGTTGCATGTGTGGTCGGTGCTGTTCCCAGTGCTGTCAGCCACCAGGAGTCATTACAGGCTGAGGGGGTGGATCCGAGGATGAGGACCTCCATCTTGTCAGAGTTCAGCTTCAGTCGGCAGTTCCTCATCTATTCGGCGACAGCCTTTATTCCTTTGTGGAGGTTGGTTTTGATGGTGTGGGGTCCTTGGTGAAGGAGAGGATCAGCTGGGTGTCGTCCGTGTAGGAGATGATGTTGCGGTCATGCAGTCAGATGACGTGGGCGAGCGGTGCCATGTAGATGTTGAACAGCGTTGGGCTGAGGGATGAGCCCTGGGGTACGCCACAGATGATCTTGGTGTCTTTGGAGTGGAAAGGGGGAGGTGGACGCTCTGTGTTCTACCGGAGAGGAAGGAGGTGGTCCAGTCCAGGGTCTTCTCTTGGATACCGGCGTCATGGAGGCGTGTTCACAGTGTGCGATGGCAGACCGTGTCGAAGGCAGCTGACAGGTCCAGGAGGATGACGGCCGCGGGTTCTCCATTGTCTAGAAGGGTCCTGATGTCATCGGTGGCGGCGATGAGGGCAGTCTCGGTACTTTGGTTGCTGCGGAACCCGGACTGGGACGGGTCCAGGATGCTGTTACCCTCGAGGTAGCAGTTCAGTTGTCCGTTGACGGTCTTTTCGATGACCTCCGCCGGGAACGGTAGCAGGGAGATGGGCTGGAAGTTCTTGAGGTCCTTGGGGTCCACCTTGGGTTTGTTGAGTAAGGCGTTGATCTCGGCCTGCTTCCAGCTCTCCGGGAAGTTTGCTGTCTTGAAGTAGATGTTGATGGAGGTGGGGGGCAATGGCAGTGCAGGCTTTGTTGAAGATGTGGTGTGGGCATGGGTCTGACAGAGATCCAAAGTGGATGGTGCTCATGATCTTGATGGTGTCGTCGTCGTTGATGTTGGTCCAGGAGAGTAGGCAGTTGGTGCGGATTATGGTCGTGGGGGCGGTGGTCTCAGTGGTTGTCGGGGCGGTCATGGTGTTGAAGCTGTCGTGGATGTCTGCGATCTTGCGATGGAAGAAGGTGGCGCACAGATCTTGCGAAGGTGGGATGTCGTTAGTGTTGGAGCTGGGGTTGGAGAGTTCCTTCACGATGTTGAAGAGCTCTTTGCTGTTGTGTATGTTGTTGTCTAGGCTGATCTGATGAGATGATGGTGTCTGTGTGCGGCGTTCTTGTGGGCTGCATAGCTGTCCGGTGTTCGTTCACAGAGCCACTTCCTCTCCATCTTTCGGCAGGTTGGCTTGGAGGCCTGGTGGTCTTCAGTGAACCAGCTGGCTTTCTTGCTGGTGTCGCTTTGGGAGGGTTTCTTGAGCGGGGTAAGGGTGTTGGCGCAGTCGTTGATCCACTGTCTGAGGTTGCGGGCTGCGGTACTGGCGTTGGTGGGGTCGGCGGGTGAGCTTTGGGAGAGGGTGGTGGTTAGCTTCGGTGACTTTGTTCTAGCAGCACTGAGGTATCTTTTGGGTGTGGTGGTACATGGTGGGTTTCTGGAAGGTGAAGTGGATGCAGTGATTATCGGTCCAGTGGAGTTTGGTAGTGTAGTTGAAGGAGACATGGGGGCTTGCGGAAAAGATAGGGTCGAGCATGTGGCCGGCAGCCTGTGTGGGTTTAGTGATGAGTTGTCTGAGTCAGAGGTTGGCTAGGTTGTCGATCAGGGTGGTGGAGTTGGTGTCGTTGTTGTCTCGAGGTGGAAGTTCAGGTCCCCGAGGAGGATATAGTCCGTGGAGGCGACGGCATGTGAGCTGACGAAGTCGGCGATGGATTTTGATTCAAGGTTGAAGAGGTGGTGGGGCAGTGGGCACCCCAGAATGGATGGAAGACATGATGGCTGTGGTGCTTTGGGCAGTGAGCGAAGCCCAAAAGGTGTTTGCTTGACTGGTGTTTGATGGTTGGTTTAGTTCGTTGAGGTGGAGGGTAAAAACTGTTGTAGATGGTGGTAATCTTGCTGTGGAAGTAGGGTGTAACAGAGTTCTTTGAAGGTGTTGATGGTGTTCTCTGTGTCTGTTGGGCTGGATAATTGAATCTTTTGAAGAGTTCCTTAGAGTGTTTGGCCTCAATGTCGATCTGGGCAGTGATGGCTGCTTTATTGGTTATTTACTCTTTGAAAATTCACATTTGTTGTTCTGTACATTGGATTTTCAACATTTTGGTATCATTTTAAAGGTAAAAATATGTTCTATTATTATACATTTTGTTGGATTTGTACTGTGCTGTGTCGTTTTCTTTTTTACTGTTTTGGTGATATTAAATGCTTTACACTTACCAGTTTCTTAAGTGAATGAAGCCTGACTGTTCATTGCCAAGCTAACAAGGGTTGAACAATGATTAATTTATTAAGACTTAACTAGAGCGTATTAGTGATTGTGTTAATATTACCTGCTGAAGGGACACACCTCCACCTACTAATAACCAACTTTCCTACAGTTTGAAATAAAGGTGCCTACCTGATGCAAATGGACCTGTATGTATATAAACTTCAAAGCCAAAGCACAGCTCTAATTGGTACATAATGGATCACTAACATAATCAATTCATATGATATTGAAACAAACACACACACATTCACTCCCAGTACAGAGATTTCCTGCTTATAGGAAGTGTGCTGCCAGTGTCCAGGTTCACCCAACTTTTAATGTCTGTCCAATGGCTTGATTTGTCTTTCTCCCAGACAGTGGACAAAGGATCTGGGTGTGTAGAGGTGAGGGTTTTCCTGACCAAACTGCTGCAGAGGAGCTGAGCTCCTACCTTGATTACACTTCAAAGGATAGTCCGGGGATTGTACCCAACCCTTCCTGACTACTGAAGAACCCACCTGTCACTGGAATATGAAGCTCACACCCTGGCTAGCCTGGCATTTGCTTCACTAAGCTAGCTAGAGCTGAACCCAGGGGAAACAGAGCCAGTTTCAGAACTAGGTAAAGGCATGTCCCCCACCCACAGACTGACACTGGTCATCTTGTATTGTATTGTATTGTATTGTGTTCTTATATAGAGCTGCTATCAACCTACGGGTATCTTGGCGATCAGACAAGAATTAACGATTATACCTACAGTTCCAGATTAGAAAAGATTATCTAGCCCCTAGGGAATAGTAAGGTCTTCAACTCCTTCCTGAATTTCAGCAGGCAGCTAGCTACCCTAAGGCCCTGTGGCAGCCCATTCCATAGTTGTCCAGCTGCCACACTGAAAGCCCTGGCCCCCATTCTGGACCGTTTGAATCTGGGGACCAGGACTAGGCCAGTGTTAGCAGACCGCAGTTGTCTAGGGGGCTCGTACCAATTGAATTTATCCTGCAGTGGTAAAGGTCCCTGTCCATGAACCGCGCTAAAGACGATGCATAGTGATTTAAAGCTGACCCGTTCTTTAATTGGTAACCAGTGAAGGTCTCTCAGTGCCAAGAATGTTGAGGAGCTCCATGGTCTGTTTAGAGCCACCTTAGCTGCCGCCGACTGCACCCTTTGGAGCCCTTGGAAGATGTACTGAGGGGCACCCAAGTACAGGGCATTGCAGTAATCCAACCTGCTCAACACTAAGCTCCTTACTACCAAGGCTCGAGAGACAACTGGTAGTAACGGGAGGATCTTTCTCAGCATACGAATTAGTTTAAAGCCAACTTGGATGGTTTTGTTGGCCTGTGACACCATTTGAAGGTTGGCGTCCATTTGCACTCCCAGATTACGCACGGTGTTGGTCAGATTCAGAGAGTCTTATCTGGGGTAAGCCTAAAATCTGTCATGGGGTGCTTTAAGATTTTTGCAGCTGAGCAGTACATCACATCCGTTTTCCCTCCATTTAATTGAAGCGTGTTAGCCCTGAGCTAGCCCGCTGCTTTCCGCATGCACTCCTGGAAGGCCTCTACTGAGGTCTCCTGCTTGCCCTCCAAGGAGAAAATCAATTGAGTATCATCCGCGTAATTTATAACGCTGATACCAAAGGATTTGATGATGGACAATAGGGGTTTCAGGTACACATGAAATAAAATGGGACTAACTGAAGACCCCTGTGGGACCCGGTGCGGGACGGGAGAAACTTCTGATGCAAACTGGCCTAGGGTCACCATCTGTTGGCGGTCTTGGAGGTACAACTGTGGCCACTCAAGGGCTCTTCCTCTCACTCCATTGTTCCACAATCTTTGTAGCAGCACGGCATGACTCACAGTGTCGAAGGCCGCCGACATATCTAAAAGGACCAGAATCGACGCGTCCCCTCTGTTGGCGCGCAGTCGAAGGTTGTCCATCACTGTGGTCAATGCCGTTTCCGTCCTGTGTGCTGGTCGGAACCCAAATTGAAATGCATCCAGCAACCGATTATCCTCTAGATGCTTAGAAAGGGTTCTACTGACTGTCTTTTCCAAGATCTTTATTGGGAACGGGAGGAGGGAAATCGGCCTGAAGCTGGCAGGTAATGTGGGATCCAGCGACGGCTTCTTTAGCAGCGGAAAAACCATCGCTTGCTTCCATGCAGCTGGCACGATACCTTCTTCCAGGGACTGATTGCAGATACTAAGAAGCTGTGGGAACAGTATTTTGCCAAATTGTTTCCAATATCTGTGGGGAATAGGATCAGCCGGGGATCCTAAAGTAACACTAAGAGCCATATTAGCAAAGGAATCCTCTGTAAATAATTGGAACTAGGTTAATAAAGAGTTAACATTTAACTCAATACTTGGCTCCTTCTGTTCAGTGTCTAGAGGCTGGGTATTATGGGGGACTAAGGGGCATATTATCAAGGACAGGCGATACATTATCGCCGCTTTTATCGGCAGGAAACTGCCGATAAAGCGGCGATAATGGCCTTGATAATATGCTCTATGAATTCCAATCGAAGCCCATGTTAGATGTGTGAGAGGAAGGGGTCCCAGTGTATACAAGAAGCAATTAAATACAATTAAAGTGAGTTAATCGACAACAACTACTTTGATCCGCAAAGTTTAATTCACAATGGGATGCAGTATATTAAATATACATCATGTAGAGAACAGTCAACTGTATTGAAAGTCATACAGTGCCCCAAGGAGGGAAGAGGGACGTGGTAGTGAGAGGTTAGGGAAGTGATGGGATTGTGTGACAGTAAAATCAATCCTTTAAACACTTATTCATGCTATAAATGGTGTAGCAAAACTTGCATTATGCATAGCGACATTATTTGGAAGAAAGGCATACGACACAAGATACAGTGTATATACAGAATGTTGGCGTGTGGTTGCCGCAATTAGAATACGTCGAAATTGTTCCACCAAAGATGACTATTTCTCTGAATCACAGGATCTCTCTAATCGCTTGCTAAACCGTGGCTATCCAAGACGTCTGATCAAAAAGGCACGCAAACGTGCTTGGTTCTATCCCCGTGAGGAACTACTAGTACCGAAAGACAGACCTGACCAGGAAGAGAGTCGTATTGTATGTGTCACCACTTTCAATACCAAAAGCAACAGCATCAAAAGAATCATTAACAAGCACTGGCATCTGGTTTCTGATGACATCAAACAACCCTTGACACCGCTCCATGCATTTAAGAAAGCCAAATGTATCAGGGACCATGTTGTTAGCTCGTTTTTATCCCCTGACTGTCAACCTACGATCAACACCCTATGGAATCTACCGCCAGTCGTTGGTCATTCCAAATGTGGCCATTGTAAGGCTTGTGATTCCACCATCCAGACGAAGGATTTTGTACACCTCCATCTTACTGTCAAACTCAAATCCTTCAGTAATTGTAATTCCAGTAACGTCATCTACGCCATTGTTTGCCCATGCCATAAGATCTATATTGGCCAAACCCAGCAAAAAATTAAAGCTCGTATATTACAACACATGAGCCGTATTCGATGTGACGTCGAAGGCGCACCCTTAGTAGAACATTTCAAGTTGAATTCCCATCCACCGGAGAGCATGCGATGGTTGGTCATTGAAAAAGTAACAATGGGACCACGAGGTGGCAACATCTCTGATATCCTTAACACGCGAGAACTGAAATGGATTTACTTCTTCAATTCCATTGAAACTGGTCTTAATGAACTTGATAGTTCATTTTCCCAATTGGCCACTCTATTCTGAATTAGTCTGGTTCGCCTTTATCCACACAAGTTAGCTTTAATGTTCCACCTTATGGCTTGTTACTTTCCACTACGTCCTGATTCCATGTGTGGTTATGATACACTACTGTCAAAGATGCAATACCTGCCAATTTACGTACTGTTGGGCCTTTACCCTCGTGTTTGAGAGGTACGCTCATATCTCACGGACATTGTGCTTTACTAATATAGCGTTTTCTTGAATTTTTCCATTTTTCTCTAATTTTATATTATCACTATATGTGTAATCATTTATGCATGTTGTTGGATTGTACTCCAAGGGCACCTGACACATTACCATCCTTAGCCCATACCAGCTTTCCTCATCTTCACCGATCGTGGTAGACGATCTAGTCTTTCTTCCAACTCTATGATGACTTGGGCTCCCACGTGACCCGTCACCATGACTACCTTCACAAACGAGGAAACGCGGCATTGCTCGGCGGCCCGCGTACGGAGCTTTTCAATTCAGTTCTACCGAGTGAGTATTGCTATGCTCAACGCCCATTCCCCGCTTCAAATCTCCCCACGGTGATTTGTTCCTTTAACTCAATATTCCCCATTTCTTGCCTTATCAGACCCATCACGGATTCCCATGATGTCAGAATCTACCGATCCCTGAGACCAAACAGGACGTCAGCATTCGGTAAGCACTGCTTTACTGTCCCCGACCTGGACATCATTTTAACCTTCTAATTCCTGAATTACAACTATTGCCTGCTCATCTCTCCAGATGCAGCACTATTGTCCTCTATTCCGAGTTTTTCAAGTTGATGACTGATCCTGAGACCAACAGGACGCCAACACTCGGTAAGCACGTTCTCACTGTCCCCGACTGGCCATTGATAAAACCCCCTTGACTGCCTTCTTATTCTGATTTAATTACTGCTCGCTCATCCTTCCAGATGCGGCAGCACTGCTCTCCATTCCCCACTCGAGATCTTCCAGTGGAGTACCGACTTTTTGGTATGTGGTTGATTTTAATTCAGTACATTGCACCAGCCTTAAATTCTGTGCCTATCTCCACTGGGTAGTCACGGTTCTCTTTATAGACCGCCAACAGCAAGTGTATGGCCGGCTCCTACCGTATCAGCCTTATTACCTAGGTTTTCATATAGAGGCCCTTTTAATTCTCGAATTAACCAATGAATTACCATGTTTAAAGTTATTGTACCCGCTCAATTCAAGCTGTGTCTAATTAAGGATATGAACCCATCGAATGAATCTACCATTAATTATGTTTGTCTCTACCTATGTGATAATTTCGAGGCAGGATTCATCACCCTCTAATTTTAAACTTATTCATACTTCCAATAGGTCCTTTGCCCCCCCCTGTCCTGATGAAGACCCCGCAGCAAGGTTAAACGATCCTGCAACCTCAGAGGGTCGAAACGTCGACAGTTTGTTTCAATTGCGGCAACCACACGCCAACATTCTGTATATACACTGTATCTTGTGTCGTATGCCTTTCTTCCAAATAATGTCGCTATGCATAATGCAAGTTGTTGCTACACCATTTATAGCATGAATAAGTGTTTAAAGGATTGATTTTACTGTCACACAATCCCATCACTTCCCTAACCTCTCACTACCACGTCCCTCTTCCCTCCTTGGGGCACTGTATGACTTTCAATACAGTTGACTGTTCTCTACATGATGTATATTTAATATACTGCATCCCATTGTGAATTAAACTTTGCGGATCAAAGTAGTTGTTGTCGATTAACTCACTTTAATTGTATTTAATTGCTTCTTGTATACACTGGGACCCCTTCCTCTCAGTATTAATCTAACCCAGGTCCCAGTGACTGTGTATGGGTCCAACCCCCCGTCTATAAACCACATCTAACATGGGCTTCGATTGGAATTCATAGAGCATATTATCAAGGCCATTATCGCCGCTTTATCGGCAGTTTCCTGCCGATAAAAGCGGCGATAATGTATCGCCTGTCCTTGATAATATGCCCCTAAGTTCCCGACAATATTATGAATTTTCTCGTGAAAATAGCCTGAGATGTCATCGCAGAGCTGTTGTGAAGCAATTGTCTTGTTGTATTGGCTGGGGGGCAAGGTAATGTCCTTATAAATCTTAAAAAGAGTTTTGGTACTATTCGTGGAATTCAGGATAGTGGTGGCATAAAAATTGGCTTTTGTTTTAGCAATTGCTGTTTTATATTGGAGTTGGGCTAGCTTAAAAAGGTTTCTATCTACATCTTCGTACTGTCTCCTCCAGCTCCTTTCTGCCTTTCTACGAAGACAGCGGAGTTCTCTTAACTCTGCATTAAACCAGGGGGCTGAATTCTTATCCTTATTTTTAATTTTGCACCTTGGGAGTAGGCGATCTAGATTCCTGACCATGGTGCTGCAGTACTTTTGGTAGCTCTTCTTGCCGAGTCAGTAGAGGTTAGATTATCATTTTCCTCAATCAGGGCTTGCGCCGTGTCACTATCCAGTTTAGCCCACCTCCTATCCAGTCTGTATGTGCTTGCGGCCCTTTCTCTTTCCTGTTGAGCCCCTACCCTACTTGTGAAAAGGACCAGATGGTGATCAGTCCACGTTTGGGGTAGAATATCTTGTACCAATGTTTCATCCTCGCTGGCGAATACTAAATCTAGTGTGTGCCCCCTTGATGAGTGCTCTGATGTATCAGCTGTTGCAAATTCAAATTTGCCCACGTCCGTTGTAAATCTCTCAGATGCTTCACCAGATTTTCAGTCTCCCAGAGATTAAAGTCCCCCAGTATAATTACTCTTGTGTAGGACAGAGCAAAATTCATAATGCTCTCATATAGGCTCTGGTAATTTGTACATTGTCCCGGGGGCCTATAACATACTATGCCTGAGAGTAAGTCCCCCTTACTTCCTTGTAAAGTGAATCCCATCAATTCAATTCCACTAATTTCATCCAACGCTAGGGGAACGCAGTTCCATTCCTCCTTAAAGATCACCCCCACACCTCCCCCTCTGCCCGTCAATCTGGGGCTATGCCATGCCTTATAACCAGGTGGGCATGCTAAACCTAATTCAACTGCAGAATTATCGTTAGTCCAAGTCTCCGTTAAGAACAACATATCGAGATCCGAATCTTCGGCCGCACAAGATATCTCAAGGTGGTGTTTAATGAGTGACCTACAGTTGATTAAACCACAGTTTAAATGCCTGCCTTTACCGGTTGTCGTGTTCATCGGCGTACTCTTCCGATTATCTATAGCCAGCAGCTCCTCCCGGGAATAGAAAAGCCGCTGTTGGGGAGATGAGGCGCCTTGGATGTTGGAGTTTTGAGCGTTTATGGCAGCAGGACCGGCCTTAGGCGCGGCCAGGTCGCGGACGGGCGCAGACGGGCTTGCCTCTGGCACGCCATCTGCGCGCCCGCTGCGCGCGTCTGCTGCGCGTCTGCATTGGCTGTTTTAAATAGGCAGTCTAGTGCAGCTGGTCAGCAACTAGACTGTCAACCAAGATGGCTGCCCCAAAATGTCCACTCTATGTCCCTGAGATTGGGGTGAAAGTCTGCTAAGCAGCGTGTGCTTTTAAAAATGTTTAAGGTGCAAGTAAGTGGCGTTTTCAGAATTATAAAGCAAAATACCTAAAAACAGGTTTTATTAAAAATTCTGCTATCGCGATCCCTGTGCTATTCACAGCGTAACTTTTTAAATATTTGGCAGGCTTTGTTGGTCCGAGCACAGCAACAATTCAGTTCTCGCAATCAAGCACTCAGATATACCGTGCCTTCTCTGTCTAATGTGCCGCGCGTCTGCATTGGCTGTTTTAAATAGGCAGTCTAGTGCAGCTGGTCAGCAACTAGACTGTCAACCAAGATGGCTGCCCCAAAATGTCCACTCTATGTCCCTGAGATCGGGGTGAAAGTCTGCTAAGCAGCGTGTGCTTTTAAAAATGTTTAAGGTGCAAGTAAGAGGCGTTTTCAGAATTATAATGCAAAATCCCTAAAAACAGGTTTTATTAAAATTCTGCTATCGGGAACCCTGTGCTATTCACAGCGGGACGTTTTAAATATTTTGCAGGCTTTGTTGGTCCGAGCACAGGAACAATTCAGTTCTCGCAATCAAGCACTCAGATATACCGTGCCTTCTCTGTCTAATGTCACAACCTAAAAGCAGAATACTCTCCTTCTTTCCAGCTGAGCAGACACAACTAAAGCTGACCAGCTCTCATTAATAGACCATCCTCAATGGACAAGTCATCCGCCACTTGAACATACATCTTAAATTCAAAACTCAGGTTTCTCTCCCTTGGCCAAACCAACTCCACATGTCTCAAGACTGTCAGCGTGGAATCATCATTTTTTAGGGCTTGGTGCCATTCATTCTCAGAGAGCTCACACAACTGCGGAATATCAACAGCTGCTGCAATGAACTCTTCTTTGTCTTCCTCGCTTACATCATTGTCATGTTCAACAGTAACAGACAAATGTAAAAGGTAGTCTGCACAGCTGTTCTTACTACCAGGAATATATTCAGGTACAAAATCAAACTGTAACAATTTAGAGGACAAGTGAACAATATGTGGAGTGAAACTTATAACATTCTTTCCACTCAAAATGAAAATCAGAGGCTTGTGATCTGTTTGTAAACAATTTTATTTGCCCCATACAAAGTTGTGAAACTTCATCACTGTCCACCAACAGGCCTATAACTCGTTCTCATTGACAGAGTACTTTGTTTCTCTCTGACAACACTCTTGAGGCAAAACCATGGTTCTCACCTCCCCACCTTTAGTTCGACTCAACACAGCAGCGACCCCAACATTGCTTGCATCAACAGTCAAAGTGCATTGAAGTTCTGGATCATAGTGTTTTAACACTTTGGGTGAAATAAGAAGCCGCTTAACCCAATCAAACACATCTTGGCATTAAGCATTCCATTTAAACGCTGCTCCCATCATAAGCAGCTGTGACAAAAGCCTCAGCTTGGTGGCAAAGTCTGGTACAGAACGCAAATTAAATTCACATAGTTCTAAAAAAGATTTGAGACTAGCCTTGGGTGAGGGACCCTTGGTGTGAGAAATGGAATCCACCAAGCTCGACTTCGAGAGAATACCTTGGCTGGTGACCAAATGCCCCAAATACTCAACTTCCTTTGTAAGAAAAGCACACTTGTCTCTCCATAGTACCACACCATTGGACTGAAACCTAGATAAGACCTCCTGAAGTGAGGCATCACGTGGAGACCTATCCGGAGCAAAGATTAATATGTCATTCTGGAAAACAGACAATCCTTTAATATCCTTGAGCATATTGTTCATTACTCGCTGGAAAACCCATGTTGCAGGCGCAAGATCAAACAGCATACGAACATATTGGTAAGTGCCAAAAGGAGAAACAAAAGCAGCGAGATGCCTCGACTCCTGTGACAACTCAATTTGGTGGTATGCAGAGACGAAGTCTAACTTGGAGAAGATCTTAGCATCCTTCAATCCTGCCAAAAATTCATTAATGTTGGGGAGCGGGTGAAAAGCTACCCAAAACTCTTTCGTCAAACATGGGTGATCAATGCAAACTCTTTACTCCCCGTTCTGTTTGCGGGCAACCATAAGGGAGAGAGCTACAAGGAAGAGTTAATAGGCTCAATTATGCCGTTTCTGCACATGCAATCAAGCTCTTTCTCAAAATCCTACCTTATGCTAAAAGGGATGTTGCTCAGTGCGTGCTCAATAGGGTTAGCCCCATCCTTAACAATGGTTCTGTGCTGGAAACCCTTCACTCTCCCAAACCTGAAAACACATGGTGAAATGTGTTAATAATACTCCCCAGATCCAATTTGTCCCTCACCACCAGAACTTGTTCACTGGACCCAGGTTTGTGCACCACCACAAACAACCCTTGGTGAAAGAAGCCTAATATGTTCAAACCCTTGTGTGCAATGTATACTCTCCCTACCATTTTCCTACTTCTAAACTCCATAATGTCTTCTATGTACCCATGCAAAAACAACAGTTGATGGACAGAAAGCAGAACAATGTCATACATTCACCCCAGTACAGAGATCTGGGCCTAAATCCATCGTTATTTTGCACTCCACACCACCCCAGTTCGGACATGGCCATATGCAAATCAGCCTTGACCCTGTGCCTCATGGGAACAGTCCAGCCCGAACTGCCAAGCCATGTCTTTCCTGGACCGGAAACAAGCATCCTAGGACCGGTTTCTAGCTATCAGCCATCTTCAGCCAGGATAGCTTGACTCCAGTGGTGTGGAGAGCATGGGTCTCATGTCTGAGCATACCCATCCCACTCGGGGCGAAAAATGCAAAAACAACAGTTGATGGACAGAATGCAGAACAATGTCACACATTCACCCCAGTACAGAGATCTGGGCCTAAATCCATCGTTTTTTTGCACTCCTCACCACCCCAGTTCAGACATGGCCATATGCAAATCAGCCTTGACCCTGTGCCTCATGGGAACAGTCCAGCCCGAACTGCCAAACCATGTCTTTCCTGGACCGGAATCAAGCATTCTAGGAACGGTTTCTAGCTATCAGCTGTCTTCAGCCAGGATAGCTTGACTCCAGTGGTGTGGAGAGCATGGGTCCCACGTCTGAGCATACCCATCCCACTCGGGGCGACAAATGCAAAAACAACAGTTGATGGACAGAATGCAGAACAATGTCATACATTCACCCCAATAGAGAGATCTGGGCCTAAATCCCTCGTTTTTTTGCACTCCACACCACCTCAGTTCAGACATGGCCAGTTGCAAATCAGCCTTGACCCTGTGCCTCATGGGAACAGTCCAGCCCGAACTGCCAAGCCATGTCTTTCCTGGACCGGAATCAAGCATCCTAGGACCGGTTTCTAGCTATCAGCCATCTTCAGCCCGGATAGCTTGACTCCAGTGGTGTGGAGAGCATGGGTCTCACGTCTGAGCATACCCATCCCACTCGGGGCGACGAATGCAAAAACAACAGTTGATGGACAGAATGCAGAACAATGTCATACATTCACCCCAGTACAGAGATCTGGGGCTAAATCCATCGTTTTTTTGCACTCCACACCACCACAGTTAAGACATGGCCATATGCAAATCAGCCTTGACCCTGTGCCTCATGGGAACAGTCCAGCCCGAACTGCCAAGCCATGTCTTTCCTGGACCGGAATCAAGCATCCTAGGACCGGTTTCTAGCTATCAGCCGTCTTCAGCCAGGATAGCTTGACTCCAGTGGTATGGAGAGCATGGGTCTCACGTCTGAGCATACCCATCTTACTCGGGGCAACAAATGCAAAAACAACAGTTGATGGACAGAATGCAGAACAATGTCATACATTCACCCCAGGACAGAGATCTGGGCCTAAATCCATCGTTTTTTTGCACTCCACACCACCCCAGTTCAGACAGGGCCATATGCAAATCAACCTTGACCCAGTGCCTCATGGGAACAGTCCAGCCCGAACTGCCAAGCCATGTGTTTCCTGGACTGGAATCAAGCATCCTAGGACCGGGTTCTAGCTATCAGCCGCCTTCAGCCAGGATAGCTTGAATCCAGTGGTGAGGAGAGCATGGGTCTCACGTCTGAGCATACCCATCCCACTCGGGGCGACAAATGCGAAAACAACAGTTGATGGACAGAATGCTGAACAATCTCATACATTCACCCCAGTACAGAGATCTGGGCCTAAATCCATCGTTTGTTTGCACTCCACACCACCCCAGTTCAGACATGGCCATATGCAAATCAGCCTTGACCCTGTGCCTCATGGGAACAGTCCAGCCCGAACTGCCAAGCCATGTCTTTCCTGGACCGGAATCAAGCATCCTAGGACCGGTTTCTAGCTAGCAGCCGTCTTCAGCCAGGATAGCTTGACTCCAGTGGTGTGAAGAGCATGGGTCTCACGTCTGAGCATACCCATCCCACTCGCGGCGACAAATGCAAAAACAACAGTTGATGGACAGAATGCAGAACAATCTCATACATTAGCCCCAATACAGAGATCTGGGCCTAAATCCATCGTTTTTTTGCACTCCACACCACCCCAGTTCAGACATGGCCATATGCAAATCAGCCTTGACCCTGTGCCTCATGGGAACAGTCCTGCCCGAACTGCCAAGCCATGTCTTTCCTGGACCGGAATCAAGCATCCTAGGACCGGTTTCTAGCTATCAGCTGTCTTCAGCCACGATAGCTTGACTCCAGTGGTGTGGAGAGCATGGGTCTCACGTCTGAGCATACCCATCCCACTCGGGGCGACAAATGCAAAAACAACAGTTGATGGACAGAATGCAGAACAATGCCATACATTCACCCCAATACAGAGATCTGGGCCTAAATCCATTGTTTTTTGCACTCCACACCACCTTAGTTCAGACATGGCCATATGCAAATCAGCCTTGACCCTGTGGCTCATGGGAACAGTCCAGCCCGAACTGCCAAGCCATGTCTTTCCTGGACCGGAATCAAGCATCCTAGGACCGGTTTCTAGCTATCAGCCGTCTTCAGCCCGGATAGCTTGACTCCAGTGGTGTGGAGAGCATGGGTCTCACGTCTGAGCATACCCATCCCACTCGGGGAGACAAATGCAAAAACAACAGTTGATGGACAGAATGCAGAACAATGTCATACATTCACCCCAGTACAGAGATATGGTCCTAAATCCATCATTTTTTTGCACTCCACACCACCCCAGTTCAGACATGGCCATATGCAAAGCAGCCTTGACCCTTTGCCTCATGGGAACAGTCCAGCCCGAACTGCCAAGCCATGTCTTTCCTGGACCGGAATCAAGCATCCTAGGACCGGTTTCTAGCTATCAGCTGTCTTCAGCCAGGATAGCTTGACTCCAGTGGTGGGGAGAGCATGGGTCTCACGTCTGAGCATACCCATCCCACTCGGGGCAACAAAGGCAAAAACAACAGTTGATGGACAAAATGCAGAACAATGTCATACATTCACCCCAGTACAGAGATCTGGGCCTAAATCCATCGTTTTTTTGCACTCCACACCACCCCAGTTCAGACATGGCCATATGCAAATCAGCCTTGACCCTGTGCCTCATGGGAACAGTCCAGCCCGAACTGCCAAGCCATGTCTTTCTTGGACCGGAATCAAGCATCCTAGGACCGGTTTCTAGCTATCAGCCGTCTTCAGCCAGGATAGCTTGACTCCAGCGGTGTGGAGAGCATGGGTCTCACGTCTGAGCATACCCATCCCACTCGGGGCGACAAATGCAAAAACAACAGTTGATTGACAGAATGCAGAACAATGTCATACACTCACCCCAGTACAGAGATTCAGGCCTAAATCCATTGTTTTTATGCACTCCACACCACCCCAGTTCAGACATGGCCATGTGCAAATCAGCCTTGACCCTGTGCCTCATGGGAACAGTCCAGCCCGAACTGCCAAGCCATGTCTTTCCTGGACCGGAATCAAGCATCCTAGGACCGGTTTCTAGCTATCAGCCGTCTTCAGCCAGGATAGCTTGACTCCAGTGGTGTGGAGAGCATGGGTCCCACGTCTGAGCATACCCATCCCACTCGGGGCGACAAATGCAAAAACAACAGTTGATGGACAGAATGCAGAACAATGTCATACATTCACCCCAATAGAGAGATCTGGGCCTAAATCCCTCGTTTTTTTGCACTCCACACCACCTCAGTTCAGACATGGCCAGTTGCAAATCAGCCTTGACCCTGTGCCTCATGGGAACAGTCCAGCCCGAACTGCCAAGCCATGTCTTTCCTGGACCGGAATCAAGCATCCTAGGACCGGTTTCTAGCTATCATCCATCTTCAGCCCGGATAGCTTGACTCCAGTGGTGTGGAGAGCATGGGTCTCACGTCTGAGCATACCCATCCCACTCGGGGCGACAAATGCAAAAACAACAGTTGATGGACAGAATGCAGAACAATGTCATACATTCACCCCAGTACAGAGATCTGGGGCTAAATCCATCGTTTTTTTGCACTCCACACCACCCCAGTTAAGACATGGCCATATGCAAATCAGCCTTGACCCTGTGCCTCATGGGAACAGTCCAGCCCGAACTGCCAAGCCATGTCTTTCCTGGACAGGAATCAAGCATCCTAGGACCGGTTTCTAGCTATCAGCCGTCTTCAGCCAGGATAGCTTGACTCCAGTGGTATGGAGAGCATGGGTCTCACGTCTGAGCATACCCATCTTACTCGGAGCAACAAATGCAAAAACAACAGTTGATGGACAGAATGCAGAACAATGTCATACATTCACCCCAGGACAGAAATCTGGGCCTAAATCCATCGTTTTTTTGCACTCCACACCACCCCAGTTCAGACATGGCCATATGCAAATCAGCCATGACCCTGTGCCTCATGGGAACAGTCCAGCCCGAACTGCCAAGCCATGTCTTTCCTGGACCGGAATCAAGCATCCTAGGACCGGTTTCTAGCTAGCAGCCGTCTTCAGCCACGATAGCTTGACACCAGTGGTGTGAAGAGCATGGGTCTCACGTCTGAGCATACCCATCCCACTCGCGGCGACAAATGCAAAAACAACAGTTGATGGACAGAATGCAGAACAATCTCATACATTAGCCCCAGTACAGAGATCTGGGCCTAAATCCATCGTTTTTTTGCACTCCACACCACCCCAGTTCAGACATGGCCATATGCAAAGCAGACTTGACCCTTTGCCTCATGGGAACAGTCCAGCCCGAACTGCCAAGTCATATCTTTCCTGGACCGGAATCAAGCATCCTAGGACCGGTTTCTAGCTATCAGCTGTCTTCAGCCAGGATAGCTTGGCTCCAGTGGTGTGGAGAGCATGGGTCTCACGTCTGAGCATACCCATCCCACTCGGGGCGACAAAGGCAAAAACAACAGTTGATGGACAGAATGCAGAACAATGTCATACATTCACCCCAATACAGAGATCTGGGCCTAAATCCATCGTTTTTTTGCACTCCACACCACCCCAGTTCAGACATGGTCATATGCAAATCAGCCTTGACCCTGTGCCTCATGGGAACAGTCCAGCCCGAACTGCCAAGCCATGTCTTTCCTGGACAGGAATCAAGCATCCTAGGACCGGTTTCTAGCTATCAGCCGTCTTCAGCCAGGATAGCTTGACTCCAGTGGTATGGAGAGCATGGGTCTCACGTCTGAGCATACCCATCTTACTCGGAGCAACAAATGCAAAAACAACAGTTGATGGACAGAATGCAGAACAATGTCATACATTCACCCCAGGACAGAGATCTGGGCCTAAATCCATCGTTTTTTTGCACTCCACACCACCCCAGTTCAGACATGGCCATATGCAAATCAGCCATGACCCTGTGCCTCATGGGAACAGTCCAGCCCGAACTGCCAAGCCATGTCTTTCCTGGACCGGAATCAAGCATCCTAGGACCGGTTTCTAGCTAGCAGCCGTCTTCAGCCACGATAGCTTGACACCAGTGGTGTGAAGAGCATGGGTCTCACGTCTGAGCATACCCATCCCACTCGCGGCGACAAATGCAAAAACAACAGTTGATGGACAGAATGCAGAACAATCTCATACATTAGCCCCAGTACAGAGATCTGGGCCTAAATCCATCGTTTTTTTGCACTCCACACCACCCCAGTTCAGACATGGCCATATGCAAAGCAGACTTGACCCTTTGCCTCATGGGAACAGTCCAGCCCGAACTGCCAAGTCATATCTTTCCTGGACCGGAATCAAGCATCCTAGGACCGGTTTCTAGCTATCAGCTGTCTTCAGCCAGGATAGCTTGGCTCCAGTGGTGTGGAGAGCATGGGTCTCACGTCTGAGCATACCCATCCCACTCGGGGCGACAAAGGCAAAAACAACAGTTGATGGACAGAATGCAGAACAATGTCATACATTCACCCCAATACAGAGATCTGGGCCTAAATCCATCGTTTTTTTGCACTCCACACCACCCCAGTTCAGACATGGTCATATGCAAATCAGCCTTGACCCTGTGCCTCATGGGAACAGTCCTGCCCGAACTGCCAAGCCATGTCTTTCCTGGACCGGAATCAAGCATCCTAGGACCGGTTTCTAGCTATCAGCCGTCTTCAGCCAGGATAGCTTGACTCCAGTGGTGTGGATAGCATGGGTCTCATGTCTGAGCATACCCATCCCACTCGGGCCAAAAAATGCAAAAATAACAGTTGATGGACAGAATGCAGAACAATGTCATGCATTCACCCCAGTACAGAGATCTGGGCCTAAATCCATCGTTTTTTTTGCACTCCTCACCACCGCAGCTCAGACATGGCCATATGCAAATCAGCCTTGACCCTGTGCCTCATGGGAACAGTCCAGCCCGAACTGCCAAGCCATGTCTTTCCTGGACCGGAATCAAGCATCCTAGGACCGGTTTCTAGCTATCAGCTGTCTTCAGCCACGATAGCTTGACTCCAGTGGTGTGGAGAGCATGGGTCTCACGTCTGAGCATACCCATCCCACTCGGGGCGACAAATGCAAAAACAACAGTTGATGGACAGAATGCAGAACAATGCCATACATTCACCCCAATACAGAGATCTGGGCCTAAATCCATTGATTTTTTGCACTCCACACCACCTCAGTTAAGACATGGCCATATGCAAATCAGCCATGACCCTGTGCCTCATGGGAACAGTCCAGCCCGAACTGCCAAGCCATGTCTTTCCTGGACCGGAATCAAGCATCCTAGGACCGGTTTCTAGCTAGCAGCCGTCTTCAGCCACGATAGCTTGACACCAGTGGTGTGAAGAGCATGGGTCTCACGTCTGAGCATACCCATCCCACTCGCGGCGACAAATGCAAAAACAACAGTTGATGGACAGAATGCAGAACAATCTCATACATTAGCCCCAGTACAGAGATCTGGGCCTAAATCCATCGTTTTTTTGCACTCCACACCACCCCAGTTCAGACATGGCCATATGCAAAGCAGACTTGACCCTTTGCCTCATGGGAACAGTCCAGCCCGAACTGCCAAGTCATATCTTTCCTGGACCGGAATCAAGCATCCTAGGACCGGTTTCTAGCTATCAGCTGTCTTCAGCCAGGATAGCTTGGCTCCAGTGGTGTGGAGAGCATGGGTCTCACGTCTGAGCATACCCATCCCACTCGGGGCGACAAAGGCAAAAACAACAGTTGATGGACAGAATGCAGAACAATGTCATACATTCACCCCAATACAGAGATCTGGGCCTAAATCCATCGTTTTTTTGCACTCCACACCACCCCAGTTCAGACATGGTCATATGCAAATCAGCCTTGACCCTGTGCCTCATGGGAACAGTCCTGCCCGAACTGCCAAGCCATGTCTTTCCTGGACCGGAATCAAGCATCCTAGGACCGGTTTCTAGCTATCAGCCGTCTTCAGCCAGGATAGCTTGACTCCAGTGGTGTGGATAGCATGGGTCTCATGTCTGAGCATACCCATCCCACTCGGGCCAAAAAATGCAAAAATAACAGTTGATGGACAGAATGCAGAACAATGTCATGCATTCACCCCAGTACAGAGATCTGGGCCTAAATCCATCGTTTTTTTTGCACTCCTCACCACCCCAGCTCAGACATGGCCATATGCAAATCAGCCTTGACCCTGTGCCTCATGGGAACAGTCCAGCCCGAACTGCCAAGCCATGTCTTTCCTGGACCGGAATCAAGCATCCTAGGACCGGTTTCTAGCTATCAGCTGTCTTCAGCCACGATAGCTTGACTCCAGTGGTGTGGAGAGCATGGGTCTCACGTCTGAGCATACCCATCCCACTCGGGGCGACAAATGCAAAAACAACAGTTGATGGACAGAATGCAGAACAATGCCATACATTCACCCCAATACAGAGATCTGGGCCTAAATCCATTGATTTTTTGCACTCCACACCACCTCAGTTAAGACATGGCCATATGCAAATCAGCCTTGACCCTGTGCCTCATGGGAACAGTCCAGCCCGAACTGCCAAGCCATGTCTTTCCTGGACCGGAATCAAGCATCCTAGGACCGGTTTCTAGCTATCGGCCGTCTTCAGCCCAGATAGCTTGACTCCAGTGGTGTGGAGAGCATGGGTCTCACGTCTGAGCATACCCATCCCACTCGGGGAGACAAATGCAAAAACAACAGTTGATGGACAGAATGCAGAACAATGTCATACATTCACCCCAGTACAGAGATATGGTCCTAAATCCATCATTTTTTTGCACTCCACACCACCCCAGTTCAGACATGGCCATATGCAAATCAGCCTTGACCCTGTGCCTCATGGGAACAGTCCAGCCCGAACTGCCAAGCCATGTCTTTCCTGGACCGGAATCAAGCATCCTGGGACCGGTTTCTAGCTAGCAGCCGTCTTCAGCCAGGATAGCTTGACTCCAGTGGTGTGGAGAGCATGGGTCTCACGTCTGAGCATACCCATCCCACTCGGGGCAACAAAGGCAAAAACAACAGTTGATGGAAAGAATGCAGAACAATGTCATACATTCACCCCAGTACAGAGATTCAGGCCTAAATCCATTGTTTTTATGCACTCCACACCACCCCAGTTCAGACATGGCCATGTGCAAATCAGCCTTGACCCTGTGCCTCATGGGAACAGTCCAGCCCGAACTGCCAAGCCATGTCTTTCCTGGACCGGAATCAAGCATCCTAGGACCGGTTTCTAGCTATCAGCTGTCTTCAGCCAGGATAGCTTGACTCCAGTGGTGGGGAGAGCATGGGTCTCACGTCTGAGCATACCCATCCCACTCGGGGCAACAAAGGCAAAAACAACAGTTGATGGACAGAATGCAGAACAATGTCATACATTCACCCCAGTACAGAGATCTGGGCCTAAATCCATCGTTTTTTTGCTCTCCACACCACCCCAGTTCAGACATGGCCATATGCAAATCAGCCTTGACCCTGTGCCTCATGGGAACAGTCCAGCCCGAACTGCCAAGCCATGTCTTTCTTGGACCGGAATCAAGCATCCTAGGACCGGTTTCTAGCTATCAGCCGTCTTCAGCCAGGATAGCTTGACTCCAGCGGTGTGGAGAGCATGGGTCTCACGTCTGAGCATACCCATCCCACTCGGGGCGACAAATGCAAAAACAACAGTTGATTGACAGAATGCAGAACAATGTCATACATTCACCCCAGTACAGAGATTCAGGCCTAAATCCATTGTTTTTATGCACTCCACACCACCCCAGTTCAGACATGGCCATGTGCAAATCAGCCTTGACCCTGTGCCTCATGGGAACAGTCCAGCCCGAACTGCCAAGCCATGTCTTTCCTGGACCGGAATCAAGCATCCTAGGACCGGTTTCTAGCTATCAGCCGTCTTCAGCCAGGATAGCTTGACTCCAGTGGTGTGGAGAGCATGGGTCTCACGTCTGATCATGCCCATCCCACTCGGGGCGACAAATGCAAAAACAACAGTTGATTGACAGAATGCAGAACAATGTCATACATTCACCTCAGTACAGAGATCAGGGCCTAAATCCATCTTTTTTTGCACTCTACACCACCCCTGTTCAGACATGGCCATATGCAAATCAGCCTTGACCCTGTGCCTCATGGGAACAGTCTAGCCCGAACTGCCAAGCCATGTCTTTCCTGGACCGGAATCAAGCATCCTAGGACCGGATTCTAGCTATCAGCCGTCTTCAGCCAGGATAGCTTGACTCCAGTGGTGTGGAGAGCATGGGTCTCACGTCTGAGCATACCCATCCCACTCGGGCGACAAATGCAAAAACAACAGTTGATGGACAGAATGCAGAACAATGTCATACATTCACCCCAGCACAGAGATCTGGGCCTAAATCCATCGTTTTTTTGCACTCCACACCACCCCAGTTCAGACATGGCCATATGCAAATCAGCCTTAACCCTGTGCCTCATGGGAACAGTCCAGCCCAAATGGCCAAGCCATGTCTTTCCTGGACCGGAATCAAGCATCCTAGGACCGGTTTCTAGCTATCAGCCGTCTTCAGCCAGGATAGCTTGACTCCAGTGGTGTGGAGAGCATGGGTCTCACGTCTGAGCATACCCATCCCATTCGGGGCGACAAAGTGTGGCAGGGTATGCTCATATGTGAGTCCCTTGCTCACTTTGCCACTGGATACAAGCAAGCCGGGCTGAAGACGGCTGGAATGCCAGAAACCGGTCCTCGGAAGCTCGTTTCCAGTCCAGGGAAGACATTGCTTGGCAGTTCGGGCTGGACTGTTCCCATGAGGCACAGGGTCAGACTGATTTGCATATAGCCATGTCTGAACTGGGGTGGCAGAGTGGGCTAAATAACGGTGATGGATTAAACCCAGATCTTTTGACTGGGTGTGAGTGTTTGATTGATTCAGATGCTCCGTCCATCAGCACCCTCTTTTGTACTTCTATGTACCCAGACAAATATATTTCAGGTCTTTCACAGGAGATCGCTTTATGATCAGGATGTAAAAGTGGTCTGGTGGGCTATGTTTTGTCGTACCGCTCCTGAGTGATCATGGAGATACATGCCCTGAAATCTGCCAACACTTTCAACATTTTATCTCTAACCAAAACATCTACATACGCATCGACATATAGCTCAGGATTTCCCACCGTGACTTCCTCACTCTGCATCACCATGAACATGTCCCTGAGATCTTTGCTGATGGATTCATTCCCATCACCTACTATATCATCATCTATGACACATTTAACAGAGGACAAATGCTAGCCTCTGCTGGATTGGCAAACCTTAGCAAAGTGACCAGCTCTATTACAAATTTGGCAGGTCACAAACTTTGCTGGGCACTTACCACCCTTTTGTACCCGCATCTGTAACAAATATTTTGTTGACAAAAAAATGAATGTTGCCTATCATCATAAGTTGGACATGGCTTGTCGGACGATTTACTGTCTATATCTTCTTTTACACCCGTCACTTTAACCACTGAGACAGGATCACCGTTTTTAGTTTTTTTTTCCTTAGCTGACAATTAAGAAGTTTCAATGTTCTCTACAATTTTAATAGTATCCTCCAACATTGGATTGCTGATCAACAACAACTTTTGCTTGATCATCTTATCAGTACAATGCCAAATGAATTGGCCTCTGACCAATTGATCTGCAAAATTTTCAAATTGACAATCAGAAATTAATCTTCTCAATGGCATTATGTAAGCATTGACATCCTCACTGGCATTTTGAACTCGTAAGAAAAAAATATGGCGTAACACAACCAAACTTGGTTGGACATCAAACCTGGCCTGGAGCCTTTTTATAGTGTCATGATAATCGTCAAGGATATCCTCTCCATCAACATCTGTTAAGGCAAATGCTTCAAAATGGCCCTGCTTTCAAATCCCAATGAATAAACCAGAAGATATTTATTTCTCTCAGCCCTGAATCGATTTGCACCAATTACCCCTAAGTATGATTAGAACCATTCAAATTTCTGTTTCCACTTGAAGGGGGGTTTCACCTGGTGCTTCTAAAAATGAGGGTGGGGGTGCAACTGCCTGCATCTTTCCACACAATACTTCTCCTCCCTGTGTGGGGCAGAATAATGCAACCAGGAAACAGACAGAGCTTCCTCTTGAAACAAACCCTTACACAAAGTGTAGCAAAAGCCCCCTCACAAGACAATGAGGAGTTGAATTTGTAGCCAGCAAAGTTTAACCATGGTGTACAGGTGACCAAAGTGGGTTAGGGATATTGCCCCGGAGAAACAATGTTTTTATGGTTTAAATCTTTTATTGAGTTTTCAAAACAGGAAAAACATACAGACCACGCTGCCCCATCAAATGAAACAATGCCGAATTCTTCCTGTTTAACACAAACGAAAGTGTACGGTAGTGAGAATAACGACAATGAAAGACTTGTAGAGTCCTTGTGAAGGGGAAACGTTGTCCAACCCCCCTTACAAAGCTGTGCTCTCGCAACTACATTAAGGTGTCACAGAAAAAAAGTACAATGACCAATGTGATTCAATGAACAGAAGCAGATTCTTTCGTGTGTTTCTTGTCACAGCAAGATGATGGTTTATTTGTATCCAGACTTGAGGAATATCACAGTTAGCCGACACGTGTTTCGTCGTGTATAGTTGAGTCAACACGACTCTTCAGGGCTGGTGGTACAAAAATAACGTATGCATATTCAATTATGCGTCATGTCACTGTAACATACTGCATATGGTGATTGGAGTGCATTCTACATGCAGTAGTGACGTGCGTATCCATTCGCACATAGTGGGTGTGTTTAGTGATGACGCTCGAGATCTAGGAAGTGTACCACTACAAGGATGTGAGTGGTTAACCTTGAGTGGTAGTGCAAAGGTGATGAAGTTTGGTGATATAACGTCTGAGTGTGTGATGAGTGTTCGCACGCACACAGTAGTCCTGCAAACAGAAGGTTCGTGAAGTGATAAAGCGTTCAAAAGAAAGCAATCTAAAGTGAAGTGAAGTGTGAAATTAATGGTGATAAGTTCAAACGGTTGCGTTTATGTGTAATTTAGAATTAAATATCGGCGGTGTCCGAAGTGAGTTAAAAGAAAACAAACTCTCTCTAAACGGTAAAGTATTTACCTTAAGACTCAACTCCAAACATATGGGTTGAGACTAGTCTGGACCTCGTGGTTGTGTTCTGTGTAGGTAGATAAGAGAGAGACTGGAGGAAAAAAGGAAAAAACTCATCAGGAAGGCATTAAACTGGGGATGTCCAAGGACATCTGTTTATCACGCTGAAATCGGAGTAGTAAGGTTAAAAGGGGGACAGAGTGGAAGGTATCCTTACCACTATGTCATTAAGAATCAAAATCGTGACTGAGTAGGAATGGTGTATCCAGTGGAGTCACGTGCAAGATACACTTTTTGCTGCTAAATTCCGCCCTATTGGGTAGGTCAGCGTCTTCGAAAATTAGCGCTCTAGTAGAGAGAAAAGCATAAAATGCAAAAATATCAGACTTGAGGTGCCGTATATCGCGGCGCTCTAGATGACATTAATTATACTGTAGGCGGAAATCATTGGTAGGTTGAGAGTAAAGCAGTACCTGAATGCGGGTGCGTATCAGGCAGTAACCGGGAGGGGATCCATCTGTATAAGTGCTGCAGAAAACGGGTTTGTTTTCTCTTTGGCGGTGAGCTGTAGAGAGTGAAAAGATTGTATGCGCACGCATTAGACATGCGAGAGCCTGGTCGTATGGGCTTCGAAAGTTGATTTAAAAGGGAAAATAGTTGTTGTGGAGAAAACCCAACAACTTACCCGTGGTGCGGTATCCCTCCTCTGTTAGTTCCCGGTCGTCGTCTCTCGTGTACGGACACGTGACCTGGGGGGAGGTGTCGTCATATAGGAGTATTAGACATAAACGATGTCCAGTCATATGCTGTCAAAACATGGACGCCATGTTTGAGAGGGGAACTATATATGCGAGATGTTCCGTCTTAAAGTGTTGTTGTCTTGTAAACGAATGAAGGCGTGCAATTATTTTAAGGGGAAATGATGCGTACCGAAACAGGATATGTGGGCAATATTGTTTCAAATATTGGTAGAAGAAGAATACATTCTAACGATTGATGGTAGAATAAAATTGAATTCCAACGACTGTCAAGCTACTTTGTCTTGCTCCATTCAATATCTAGTCAAATCTGATTATGCAGTGTCCTTCCGATTAGGTGAAACGTAATTGTGAATACCAACGGCTGGTGTGGGCCGGTGCTCATAGATGTGGTGTGATATATAGAGAGCAATTGGATGACATAGCTGCCACCAGGGTGAGAGTGCACCATCATCACCACTCATTCGTGAGTTCACTCATAATGTTCTCAACAGTAATTTGTTTCAATATGAATTGGCAAACGGTGTGATTGCATTCATGTGACAGACCACAGTACAGGAAAAACATTAAGTTATACAGTACATCTTAAATTCAATACTAAACAGTACATGCAATCGGTGGCATCATCCTCTTCCAAAAAATTTTATAAACATCTCTAGCAGTGTCTATGTTTGTTTACATGACTCAGTGACTGGTATTTAAAAACAACAATGCAGTGAATGTCACAAATAGAGGATCCCAAGGGGTAACTGTTAGTCACCCAGAAAGAATTGAAGCTCAGGATCGTAGTTAAGCCCATGTTCCACGCTTTGTAAACGCATGATCCACGTGGCTTCTCTACGTCTGAGTGTCAATTCACGGTTGCCCCCTCTGATATTGAGGGGAATCATGTCAATCCCAAAGACACGTACTTTGATGTCATCCTCCAGAGGTTGACATTCAGCTATGTGTAGGGCTACTGGGTATCTGGGATCTCTCTTCTGAATAGCTCTCATGTGTTCTGAGATTCTTTCTTTGAGAGCCCTGATCGTGCTGCCTACATAAATCTTGCCGCATTGGCATTCAATTATGTACACTACGAATTTGGTCAGGCAAGTAATGTTATGTTTGATTTTGTATACTGTCCCTTCAGGACCCTTGAAAGTAGTGGTACCATGTTTCCCCCAGATGCACATGGAGCAGAAACCACACTTGTGGAATCCAAGGCCTCGTGTGGATAGCCAATCACGAGCTGTAGTGTTCGGGGGAACTGTGGGGCTCAATTTATTTCTCAGAGTAAATCCTTTTCTGTATGTGATGGAAGGTCTGTCTGGCAGAAATTCCTTGAGCACAGGATCATCTGTTAAGAGTTTCCAGTGTTTGTTAAAGCTCTTTTTGGTGGTGTGATTGAGTGCATTGAATTCTGTTACAAGTCTGATTTGTTGGCCAGAGGACTCTGCCTCTGTACGTGTCTTTAAACAATCTGGTCTCGGGATGATTCTGGTCCTTAGTTCTGCTTTCTTGAGGGATGTATTAGAGTACCCTCTCTTACGAAACCTGTCTTTCATGTTGGAGATGCAATTCTCATACTCACTGGATTCGCTACAGTTACGTTTAGCTCTTAGGAATTCTCCATATGGGATGGAACGTAACTGGTGCTCAGGGTGAAAGCTAGAGGCATGAAGTATAGAGTTACAGGAAGTAGGTTTCCTGAACAATTTAGAATGTAGTCGGTTGTCCTTCACATAAAATTCTAGATCTAAGAATTCCATATTGGTAAGGCTATGTCGCATGGTGAAGCTTATTTCCCACGTGTTGGTGTTCAAATACTCAAAAAAAGAAAGAAGAAGTTCCTCAGAACCTGACCATAAGAGAAAACAATCGTCGAGGTATCGACCCCAAAAAACTATGGAGTCGACGTATTGAGTTCCTTTGGTGCCCCAAATCAAATCAGCCTCCAAAGCCCCCATAAAGAGATTAGCGAAGGAGGGAGAGAATTTGGAGCCCATAGCTACTCCCTTTTTTTGTCGATACCATTTCCGATCAAAAATAAAGAAGTTGTTCTCTAGGATGATTTTCATCATGTGTAGTAGCATGTTGGTGTGTGCCCAAAGTGAAGCCGGTCTGTTAGATAGAAGTTTGGTAATGGCCGATATGCCTAGTTCGGGATTAATGCTGGTATAGAGAGACACCACATCCATGGTTACTAATATGGTGTCTCGTTGCCATTCCATATCTGACATGATACTCAGTATGTGTTTGGAGTCTTGTATGTAAGAAGGAAGGTTCTTGACTAGAGGTCCCAAGAAAAGATCCACATACTCTGCGATTCTTTCGGTGGGACCCCCAATTCCCGATACTATCGGTCTACCCGGTGGAAACGGTAGATTCTTGTGAACCTTGGGTAAAGTATACAACCAAGGAAAAGTGGGTCTGAAGACTTTGAGGTACAGGTACTCATTGTCATCCAGAAGACCAGATTGTTTCCAGTTAAGAAGGAGTCCATTAAGTAAAAGTGTTAGTGGACCCATGGGGTTATGGTTAAGTAACTCATAACATGAGTCATCATTAAGCTGGCCATGGATCTCGTTGTTGTAGTCGGTCAGATCCTTGACCACCACATTACCCCCTTTGTCTGCCTCCCTGATGATAATGTTGGGGTTATTGCTTAAAGTGGAAAGTGCTAGCCGTTCCCCTTTAGTCAAGTTGTCTTTATACTTAAATTTGGTGTTTAAGTTCTTGGTATTAATGTTATTAAGATCCTCAAGAACGTGTCTGTGGAAGTTGTCAATTACATTACCCCCTGATAGTGTGGGTGTCCATTTGGATTTGCTTTTCAAACCGCTCGCCATGCTGTAATCAGTCTCTACATCAAGCTCCTCAAGTAACCTTTCCATTTCAAGAGGACTGTCTTCCCTGTCTGTTAAAGAAAGAAGCAGGTGTGTAGATTGCACATCTTTAATGGTTAAAGAAACATCATCAAAAACATTAGGAATGTGTCTAGGTTGTCTCTGCGTATCTTGTAATCCAGCAAAATGTTTTTTAAGTTTAAGATTGCGTATAAACTTAAAAATATCAATCTTGGTTTGGCAAATGTCACCGGTGGCATAGGGATTAAAGTTCAGGCCTCTACTGAGTAGGGAGACCATCTCCGGTGTCAAGGGAAATGAGGAAAGATTAATGACTTGTACCGTGTCAACTGGTGTGGCTAATTCCTCTGTGTCCCTGACCTCAGTTTCCTGCGATAGTCTTCGCTTATTCCCACGTTTGCCCCTGTGGGGTTTGGGCCTACAGCGACCTTTGGTGGCTGTGTCCTGTTGCCCTTCCTCACACGTTCCATTTCTAAAAAAAAGGTAGAACTGTTGGGCTCTGTATTGGCTAGAGTTTCGTTCTCAATGTAACTGAGTCCAGTAGAGCTTAGTGAAGTGGTGCTGGAATTGACAGAACTGGTGGTAGTGGATCTACCTGCCTGCGGACCTGTCCAACCCCCCCATACCCTCTCCCTTGTCCACAAAGCAAAAGAAAAGGGAAGAGGGATCCGCCAAGCCAATGAGAGAGAGGTCATGAGCCGATCCTCAGTTCTGCACCTTGCGCTTGCGCGTCAGAGCCTTCTGTTCCTCGATCGGGGTATCTGCTAGGCGCAGGAGACGTAAGTAGCGAGGGCAGCTTAGCTCCCTGAACTCCCCCTTGAGCAAAGTTAAAAAGGGCCACCAAAGTTCTGAAAACTCCTCTCCCCTCCCCGCTCTCGCCAAGGACAACTTCTCCATACCCAGTATCATCCATAGCCTATGGAGCTGACCTATGTGTGGGGGATGTAGCGTGGACCTCCAATGTGCCAAGATGTTCTGCATGGCTTCCCCAAGAGCAATCGCTATGAGCCTTCCTCTCCTGGATTTCAAAGGGTACATTAAAGCATTAGGGAGTCCTAGCAGAATGTAAGCGGGGAATCTAGGAAGTTGGGTATCAAGATGTGAGTCTATGTCGTCCAAAATCGTGCTCCAATAGTATTGTAAACGGTCACAGCTCCAAAGTAAGTGCTCCAGTGTGCCTAGCTCCCCACACCCTCTCCAGCAGCGATCACTAACGCGGGGATCCCAATGATGTAGGCGTTCAGGTGTATGACCAGTAGGTGGCCACTTTGGTCAAAGTTTCAGTGAGGCCCGTGTGGTAGGCAGAGTGTCTGGCCCTGTGATATATGCCGCCCCATTCTTTGTGTGTGAGTGACCTCCCCAGGTCCCGCTCCCATCCGGTCCTACCTGCGTTGTATGTATAGGTGGTTGTGAGGAGGAGATGTTGGTACAGGTCAGAGATCAGTTTCTTATCGGAGGAGCGGGTTACTAGCCACTTTTCATACGGAGTGAGGAAACGCTGTGCGCCTGGTCTGACCTCCGGCTATTGTGCCCAGTGGCGGACCTGCAAATAGGGTAGGCGATCGGACTCTGGTATACCATAGTCCTCCCTTACTTGTTGAAAGGAGAGGATACCATTTGGGTTGAACAAATGCCCCAGGGCCCTACAGGGAGAACGTCTCCAGGCTGCAAATGCTCTGGAGTCCAAGCCCGGGGAAATGTCAGGGTTAGCGAAAAGCGGGGTCATCGGAGAGGGAAAAGACGTAAGCTCGTGTCAGACAGCAATTCGGTCCCATACATCCAAGACGGTGCTCATAATCTGCGATGCGTATAGGTTGGGGGGGCGGTGGCGCCTGGGGAGAAAGGGAACCCCCTGAAGGGGCAAGCCCGCAACGGCTTGATCCTGAAAAAGCCAGTTCTTGCCCGATTCCAGCTGGTGCCATTCCACTAGGGTGCAAAGTTGTGCCGCTTATAGTATAAGAGGAGGTCGGGGACCCCAACTCCACCGTGAGCAGGCGGGAGTACTGCGATCGCATGTTTGAAGCGTGGACGGCGACCATTCCAAATGAAGCGTGCCAAATCGGACTGTGTTCGTTGAAGCCAACCTGCTGGTGTTTGCAGTGGAAGAGTCTGGAACACATAAAGGATTTGGGGTAGCAGGGTCATCTTTGTAGCTGCTATCCTCCCCAGCCAGGAGAGAGAATGGCGCTTCCATCGCCAGAGTTCGTCGCCGAGGCGCGAGCGGAGCCTGTTATAGTTCGCTCCAGCAGTGGCCGGGATGGTTGGGCCCAGCAGAACTCCTAGATAGGGGATCGTGGTACTTGACCATTGTATATCAAATTCGCCTTGTACCTCGATGAGTGTCTCCGGCGACAGGGAGATATTGAGGGCCTCCGATTTCTCAACGTTAATTTTGAACCCAGAAGCCAACGCAAAGGTATGAAGTTCGATAAAAAGGGCTTGAAGCGATTGCATCGGCTCAGTGAGGGAGAGTAATATATCATCCGCATAGAGACTGATCTTGTGCACGTCGCCATCAAAGGGGATGCCCTAGATAAGGTTATGTTGCCTGACCCATTGCGCTAATGGCTCCATAGGATGTATGACATTACAACGCATGCTTTTACCACGCATGCTGTTACGACGCAGTTTTTACAACGCATGCTGTTACAACGCATAGCGCTTAGGGGTGCTGGATAGTGAATAGTTTAATTTACTATTCCAACTCCAGTCTCCGTGGATAGTAGGGAAGGTGTTGGATAGTAAATTAAATCTATTCCCTATCCTAGAGCGCCCCCCCCCAGCGCAATGCGTTGTAATGACATGCGTTGTAATAGTTGAGTCGTAAAGGCACTGCGTGGTAAAAGTTGCGTTGTAAAGGATGTTTCCCGGCTCCATATATAGGGCAAAAAGGAAATGGGAGAGTGGGCACCCCTGCCTGGTCCCCCTGCCAAATGGAATGCGTGGTGAAGTGTGCCCGTTGACACAGACCGTGGCATTGGGTCGGCCATAGCAATTCAGTATACGGTTGCGGAGAACTTCTCCCACACCAAAATGTTGTAACACCTGTTCCAGGTAAGGCCAGTGCACCCTGTCAAAGGCCTTTTTGGCGTCGATGGTAAGTAGCATGCAATCCGGTCTCGTCCGCGACCCGGCCTCAATGATGTGGAGGACCCGTCTGGTGTTATCACTGGTTTGTCGTTGGGGTATGAAACCTGCTTGGTCAGGTTCCACCAGTTGTTGCATATATGGTGCCAACCTGCTAGCGAGGATGCCCGTGTACAGTTTGAGGTCCAAGTTTAAGAGGGATATCGGCCTATAGGAACTACAACGTGTGGGGTCCCGGCCGGGTTTTGGTATGACCATTATTGCTGCTTCCAGGAGGTCCGCAGGGATTGCGCCAGGCTGGTCAAAGGTGTTAAAAAGGTCTTGTAACAGGGGGGCCACCTGATGACAAAACGTTTAATAAAAGGCCGCCGAGTTGCCATCCGGGCCCGGGGATTTCCTTAGTTTTAGGCGAGATATCGCCGAGATCACCTCCTCCAGGCCAATGGGCCGGTCGAGGAACTCCGCTTGTGCCGCATTCAGGGACGGGAGGTGTGAGCCTCCTAGGTATGCGCGTCCGGCCTGAAAGTCGAGCGGGTCACCTGCCTATAGAGTTTCATAAATTTCCCCAAAAGCTGCGGCTATGTCAGCGCCGTCGAGCGCGAGGTCTCCCCGTCGGGTCTGTGTGGATCTTACGCCCTGCCTTTGGCGCCGTTCTCTCAGCTTGCTCGCCAATAGTTTCCCACAGCGATCACCCCCACTATAATACGCATGCCGGAGGTGGAAAGCTGCATATTCCGCGGTGTCCTAATCTAGGGCAGGCAACATTTTTCTCTCCGTGCAGAGTTGGCGCCACGCCCGAGCTGCCGCTGTGCGTTGGTGCATCTGTTCCAGCTCCGCTACGCGTTGGGTTATTTCAGCTCTCTTTTGAGTGCGTTCTCTGTTATTGGCTGTAGCAATGGAGATGAATTCTCCGTGCAGGACAGCTTTGAGTGCAGCCAACTGTGTGGCCTTGGGGGTGTCGGCGTTGGCATTGTAGGTTAAAAATTGGGCGGTGGCAGTTTTAATCCGCTCTACTATGGTAGGGTCCTGGAGCAAGGCATCCCGAAGGTGCCAATGTCGAGGTGGGGCAGGCGTGGCTGGAAAGAGGAAGGTGGCCAGTACCGGGGAGTGATCCGACAAGGAGGCCGGGAGGATGTCAACATCCTTCACTCGGAGCACCAGTTGTGAGGAGCACAGAAGGTAATCAAGCCTAGCGTAGGATTTGTGAGCCGCGGAGTAGTAGGTGTATGCCGTGGAGTGTGGGTGGATGTGCCTCCACAGGTCGATGAGACCTCAGTCCGAGAGGTGTGCATGTCCCGCCCTGGAGAGGGATCCCACCTGCCCCGAGCGCTGGCAGGAGCGGTCCGCCGTGTTATGGAATACCAAGTTGAGGTCACCCCCTAGTAGTAAATGTGGGTGGGTGTTGGCTGTGGCCGCCACCTAGGCCGTGTGTAGGAATTTCTCCTGACCCTCGTTAGGTGCGTATATGGATCCCACTAAAATTGTCTGTCCGGCAATCAGAAAGCGGTGTATCAGCAACCTGCCCTTGATCTCTAACTCCCGCTGCAAAACCTGACCAAAAAAGGATTTGGACACTAGAATCGCTGCACCCGCCACCTTCTTTGTTGAGGACGAGAAAAACTGCATGGGGAAGGCTCGGGACTTAAGTCGATGGTGATCTTTTGGCAGCAAATGCGTCTCCTGTAGGAGGCATATATCTGCTGTGGAGTGCTCCAAGAGGGAGAGTATCGCCCGATGCTTGATTGGATTGTTAAGTCCCCTCACATTAAGAGAGAGGATTTTCAGTTGGAGGGACATCATGTGTAATCAGCAGGACCTGCATGGCTCTGAGCAAGGCGGGGGAATGGAAAGGGGAACACAAAAATAAGTCGACAAGGAGGACCCCTCCCCCCAAAAACAAACTCCCCTGCCCCCAAACCCCCTCCTGAGCCCTGCCCCCTCCCCCCTCCCCTAGCCCCACCCCTAGACTTCAAAGCCCTGTCCCTGCCAGCCACCACCCGTTCCCCAACTCCCCAACTGTGTGAGTCCATAGTCCCAGTCCTGTCAGAACAACATAGGGCTGTGGTAGTGTTACCTGTTGGAGCACTGTCCAGTGGTGGCCTCCGTGGCCCCCGCCTGTCCCCCCGCTATGAATACAAACGTGCGAAGAAGTCCCCCCCTTGGGACAGAATCAATCAGAAGCTGGTGTTTCTTTGGCCACCACAAGGATGGCCGTTGCTCTCTCCTGCGAGATGATGTGGGCTTCAGGCTTCAAGCGCGGTTTCGGGGAACGTCTGCGGCTGACCGTGTGCCAGCCATCTCTGGGTTGTCCCCGTGCAGGCCTTGGTGGTGAAGACTTCTCCTCTATCTCTATGCCCAGAAACTTGCAAGTGTCCTTGAGCGAGCGCAACTGCTGCAGGGCTCCATTCCATTTGAAGATAAGTCGAAACGGGTGGCCCCAGGAATGCGAAATCTCGTGTTGACGAAGGAAGTCCGTGGCAACCTTAAATGTCTTCCGTATCTGCAACGTGATCGCTGAAAGGTCCTGGTACAGAGCGATGGGATGGCTGCGGAACTGAAGCAGTTGTTTCCTCCTGGCCTCGCGGAGAATTGTTTCCTTGTGTGGGAAGTCAGGGAGAAAGCCAGCATGTCCGTAGACGGGCCAGATGAATGCCTGGGGGCCCCCACCCTGTGTGCTCTGTCTATCCTGATTAACCCTGGGCTTAAAACTACACTAACGAAACATGCAAACTTTGTAGTAAATCGCAATTTGCACATAGTACAGTACCAAAACTGTGCTTAATCACGTAGCGTAGCATCTATATCAACAAGATGCTTTAAAAAAGCAATTTTACATGCTTAACAACATATAACCAATTCACAAAAATGAATTTTTGCATTAAAATCATTAGGTAATGAGAGAGCTGATGATTTTGGGGTCCCCCTAATCTAGGGGGAGCACCAAGCAGATGCCGTGAACACAAAGAGCATAAACAAAAAGCACATTTTGTTGAACTTCAGTGGTGATCCCATCATTTTAGGACCACCCCAAGCACAGTTTTGGCAAAAAAACAATCCCAACCAAAGGCCCTGCAAAGCATTATGGGACGAGATTAGCAGTGGGCAGTGAATATTATAGTATCCAATATCAAAATAATGCTACAAAGAGCTGCAGTTCACCTAGTTGTTACTAGATGTCCCTCATGAGTCAAATGCAAAGCATTGAAATTATTCTTACATCAAGCTGCAGTTCCACTGGTCATCCCTAGATGTCCCGCACGAGTCAAATGCAAAGCATTGAAATTATTCTTAGATCAAGCTGCAGTTCCACTGGTCGTCCCTAGATGTCCCTCACGAGTCAAATGCAAAACCATTGAAACCCTTTCATCAAGCCTTTACATTTGACTTGTTAGGGACATCGAGGGGCATATTACCAACAACTAGCGATAATTTTTGTCTCTAACTTGTTTAGAGACAAAAATTATCGCCGCACATCGGCGATTTTTATCGCAGATAAACCTTGCTATTAGCAAGGTTTATCGCAAATGCGATAAAAAACGGCCGCAATGCATGAATATCGCTGAAAAGTCAGCGATATTCATGCATTATCGAGCAAATGCTCTTAGCCATGTTATCCACCTCCCATTGGATAACATGGTGAAGAACTGCTCAGGGCAGGTGTTAGCTTTTGGAGATATTCGCGCTTAGCGCGAATATCTCCAAAAGTTGGTAATAGGAGATAGCGATGTTAGCGACTGTTTCCAGTCGCTAACATCTTGGCACGCCCTCTTTGCATGTCATTAGTGATAAATATCACTGACATGCAAAGCGGGGCCCAAGATGGTCGCTATCTCCTATTAGCTGTCACTAACTGGTGTTAGCGACAGCTTGGTAATAGGGAGATAATTTTATCTCCGCTTTCTTGGCTTTTAAAGCCAAAAAAGCGGAGATAAACCCCTTGATAATATACCCCTTAGTAACCACCAGTTGAACTGCAGTTCTTTGTAGAATTATTTTGATATTGTATACTATATAATATTCACTGCCCACTGCTAATCTCATCCCATAATCCTTTGGTTGGGAATGTTTTTTTGCCAATAACTGTGTTTGGGTTTGTCCTAAGAGGATGGGACCACAATTAAATTGTTCAATAAGATGTGCTTTTTTGTTTTCAAGGCATCTGTTTGGTACTCTCCCTAGGTTAGGGAGGATCCCAAAATCATCACATCTCCCACTGCTTGCTAATTATTCAGTTTCACCATTGTGAAAGTACTATATGTGCTTTAGCTGGAACGTAACTGGTGCTCAGGGTGAAAGCTAGAGGCATGAAGTATAGAGTTACAGGAAGTAGGTTTCCTGAACAATTTAGAATGTAGTCGGTTGTCCTTCACATAAAATTCTAGATCTAAGAATTCCATATTGGTAAGGCTATGTCGCATGGTGAAGCTTATTTCCCACGTGTTGGTGTTCAAATACTCAAAAAAAGAAAGAAGAAGTTCCTCAGAACCTGACCATAAGAAAAAACAATCGTCGAGGTATCGACCCCAAAAAACTATGGAGTCGACGTATTGAGTTCCTTTGGTGCCCCAAATCAAATCAGCCTCCAAAAGCCCCCATAAAGAGATTAGCGAAGGAGGGAGAGAATTTGGAGCCCATAGCTACTCCCTTTTTTTGTCGATACCATTTCCGATCAAAAATAAAGAAGTTGTTCTCTAGGATGATTTTCATCATGTGTAGTAGCATGTTGGTGTGTGCCCAAAGTGAAGCCGGTCTGTTAGATAGAAGTTTGGTAATGGCCGATATGCCTAGTTCGGGATTAATGCTGGTATAGAGAGACACCACATCCATGGTTACTAATATGGTGTCTCGTTGCCATTCCATATCTGACATGATACTCAGTATGTGTTTGGAGTCTTGTATGTAAGAAGGAAGGTTCTTGACTAGAGGTCCCAAGAAAAGATCCACATACTCTGCGATTCTTTCGGTGGGACCCCCAATTCCCGATACTATCGGTCTACCCGGTGGAAACGGTAGATTCTTGTGAACCTTGGGTAAAGTATACAACCAAGGAAAAGTGGGTCTGAAGACTTTGAGGTACAGGTACTCATTGTCATCCAGAAGACCAGATTGTTTCCAGTTAAGAAGGAGTCCATTAAGTAAAAGTGTTAGTGGACCCATGGGGTTATGGTTAAGTAACTCATAACATGAGTCATCATTAAGCTGGCCATGGATCTCGTTGTTGTAGTCGGTCAGATCCATGACCACCACATTACCCCCTTTGTCTGCCTCCCTGATGATAATGTTGGGGTTATTGCTTAAAGTGGAAAGTGCTAGCCGTTCCCCTTTAGTCAAGTTATCTTTATACTTAAATTTGGTGTTTAAGTTCTTGGTATTAATGTTATTAAGATCCTCAAGAACGTGTCTGTGGAAGTTGTCAATTACATTACCCCCTGATAGTGTGGGTGTCCATTTGGATTTGCTTTTCAAACCGCTCGCCATGCTGTAATCAGTCTCTACATCAAGCTCCTCAAGTAACCTTTCCATTTCAAGAGGACTGTCTTCCCTGTCTGTTAAAGAAAGAAGCAGGTGTGTAGATTGCACATCTTTAATGGTTAAAGAAACATCATCAAAAACATTAGGAATGTGTCTAGGTTGTCTCTGCGTATCTTGTAATCCAGCAAAATGTTTTTTAAGTTTAAGATTGCGTATAAACTTAAAAATATCAATCTTGGTTTGGCAAATGTCACCGGTGGCATAGGGATTAAAGTTCAGGCCTCTACTGAGTAGGGAGACCATCTCCGGTGTCAAGGGAAATGAGGAAAGATTAATGACTTGTACCGTGTCAACTGGTGTGGCTAATTCCTCTGTGTCCCTGACCTCAGTTTCCTGCGATAGTCTTCGCTTATTCCCACGTTTGCCCCTGTGGGGTTTGGGCCTACAGCGACCTTTGGTGGCTGTGTCCTGTTGCCCTTCCTCACACGTTCCATTTCTAAAAAAAAGGTAGAACTGTTGGGCTCTGTATTGGCTAGAGTTTCGTTCTCAATGTCACTGAGTCCAGTAGAGCTTAGTGAAGTGGTGCTGGAATTGACAGAACTGGTGGTAGTGGATCTACCTGCCTGCGGACCTGTCCAACCCCCCCATACCCTCTCCCTTGTCCACAAAGCAAAAGAAAAGGGAAGAGGGATCCGCCAAGCCAATGAGAGAGAGGTCATGAGCCGATCCTCAGTTCTGCACCTTGCGCTTGCGCGTCAGAGCCTTCTGTTCCTCGATCGGGGTATCTGCTAGGCGCAGGAGACGTAAGTAGCGAGGGCAGCTTAGCTCCCTGAACTCCCCCTTGAGCAAAGTTAAAAAGGGCCACCAAAGTTCTGAAAACTCCTCTCCCCTCCCCGCTCTCGCCAAGGACAACTTCTCCATACCCAGTATCATCCATAGCCTATGGAGCTGACCTATGTGTGGGGGATGTAGCGTGGACCTCCAATGTGCCAAGATGTTCTGCATGGCTTCCCCAAGAGCAATCGCTATGAGCCTTCCTCTCCTGGATTTCAAAGGGTACATTAAAGCATTAGGGAGTCCTAGCAGAATGTAAGCGGGGAATCTAGGAAGTTGGGTATCAAGATGTGAGTCTATGTCGTCCAAAATCGTGCTCCAATAGTATTGTAAACGGTCACAGCTCCAAAGTAAGTGCTCCAGTGTGCCTAGCTCCCCACACCCTCTCCAGCAGCGATCACTAACGCGGGGATCCCAATGATGTAGGCGTTCAGGTGTATGACCAGTAGGTGGCCACTTTGGTCAAAGTTTCAGTGAGGCCCGTGTGGTAGGCAGAGTGTCTGGCCCTGTGATATATGCCGCCCCATTCTTTGTGTGTGAGTGACCTCCCCAGGTCCCGCTCCCATCCGGTCCTACCTGCGTTGTATGTATAGGTGGTTGTGAGGAGGAGATGTTGGTACAGGTCAGAGATCAGTTTCTTATCGGAGGAGCGGGTTACTAGCCACTTTTCATACGGAGTGAGGAAACGCTGTGCGCCTGGTCTGACCTCCGGCTATTGTGCCCAGTGGCGGACCTGCAAATAGGGTAGACGATCGGACTCTGGTATACCATAGTCCTCCCTTACTTGTTGAAAGGAGAGGATACCATTTGGGTTGAACAAATGCCCCAGGGCCCTACAGGGAGAACGTCTCCAGGCTGCAAATGCTCTGGAGTCCAAGCCCGGGGAAATGTCAGGGTTAGCGAAAAGCGGGGTCATCGGAGAGGGAAAAGACGTAAGCTCGTGTCAGACAGCAATTCGGTCCCATACATCCAAGACGGTGCTCATAATCTGCGATGCGTATAGGTTGGGGGGGGCGGTGGCGCCTGGGGAGAAAGGGAACCCCCTGAAGGGGCAAGCCCGCAACGGCTTGATCCTGAAAAAGCCAGTTCTTGCCCGATTCCAGCTGGTGCCATTCCACTAGGGTGCAAAGTTGTGCCGCTTATAGTATAAGAGGAGGTCGGGGACCCCAACTCCACCGTGAGCAGGCGGGAGTACTGCGATCGCATGTTTGAAGCGTGGACGGCGACCATTCCAAATGAAGCGTGCCAAATCGGACTGTGTTCGTTGAAGCCAACCTGCTGGTGTTTGCAGTGGAAGAGTCTGGAACACATAAAGGATTTGGGGTAGCAGGGTCATCTTTGTAGCTGCTATCCTCCCCAGCCAGGAGAGAGAATGGCGCTTCCATCGCCAGAGTTCGTCGCCGAGGCGCGAGCGGAGCCTGTTATAGTTCGCTCCAGCAGTGGCCGGGATGGTTGGGCCCAGCAGAACTCCTAGATAGGGGATCGTGGTACTTGACCATTGTATATCAAATTCGCCTTGTACCTCGATGAGTGTCTCCGGCGACAGGGAGATATTGAGGGCCTCCGATTTCTCAACGTTAATTTTGAACCCAGAAGCCAACGCAAAGGTATGAAGTTCGATAAAAAGGGCTCGAAGCGATTGCATCGGCTCAGTGAGGGAGAGTAATATATCATCCGCATAGAGACTGATCTTGTGCACGTCGCCATCAAAGGGGATGCCCTAGATAAGGTTATGTTGCCTGACCCATTGCGCTAATGGCTCCATAGGATGTATGACATTACAACGCATGCTTTTACCACGCATGCTGTTACGACGCAGTTTTTACAACGCATGCTGTTACAACGCATAGCGCTTAGGGGTGCTGGATAGTGAATAGTTTAATTTACTATTCCAACTCCAGTCTCCGTGGATAGTAGGGAAGGTGTTGGATAGTAAATTAAATCTATTCCCTATCCTAGAGCGCCCCCCCAGCGCAATGCGTTGTAATGACATGCGTTGTAATAGTTGAGTCGTAAAGGCACTGCGTGGTAAAAGTTGCGTTGTAAAGGATGTTTCCCGGCTCCATATATAGGGCAAAAAGGAAATGGGAGAGTGGGCACCCCTGCCTGGTCCCCCTGCCAAATGGAATGCGTGGTGAAGTGTGCCCGTTGACACAGACCGTGGCATTGGGTCGGCCATAGCAATTCAGTATACGGTTGCGGAGAACTTCTCCCACACCAAAATGTTGTAACACCTGTTCCAGGTAAGGCCAGTGCACCCTGTCAAAGGCCTTTTTGGCGTCGATGGTAAGTAGCATGCAATCCGGTCTTGTCCGCGACCCGGCCTCAATGAGGTGGAGGACCCGTCTGGTGTTATCACTGGTTTGTCGTTGGGGTATGAAACCTGCTTGGTCAGGTTCCACCAGTTGTTGCATATATGGTGCCAACCTGCTAGCGAGGATGCCCGTGTACAGTTTGAGGTCCAAGTTTAAGAGGGATATCGGCCTATAGGAACTACAACGTGTGGGGTCCCGGCCGGGTTTTGGTATGACCATTATTGCTGCTTCCAGGAGGTCCGCAGGGATTGCGCCAGGCTGGTCAAAGGTGTTAAAAAGGTCTTGTAACAGGGGGGCCACCTGATGACAAAACGTTTAATAAAAGGCCGCCGAGTTGCCATCCGGGCCCGGGGATTTCCTTAGTTTTAGGCGAGATATCGCCGAGATCACCTCCTCCAGGCCAATGGGCCGGTCGAGGAACTCCGCTTGTGCCGCATTCAGGGACGGGAGGTGTGAGCCTCCTAGGTATGCGCGTCCGGCCTGAAAGTCGAGCGGGTCACCTGCCTATAGAGTTTCATAAAATTCCCCAAAAGCTGCGGCTATGTCAGCGCCGTCGAGCGCGAGGTCTCCCCGTCGGGTCTGTGTGGATCTTACGCCCTGCCTTTGGCGCCGTTCTCTCAGCTTGCTCGCCAATAGTTTCCCACAGCGATCACCCCCACTATAATACGCATGCCGGAGGTGGAAAGCTGCATATTCCGCGGTGTCCTAATCTAGGGCAGGCAACATTTTTCTCTCCGTGCAGAGTTGGCGCCACGCCCGAGCTGCCGCTGTGCGTTGGTGCATCTGTTCCAGCTCCGCTACGCGTTGGGTTATTTCAGCTCTCTTTTGAGTGCGTTCTCTGTTATTGGCTGTAGCAATGGAGATGAATTCTCCGTGCAGGACAGCTTTGAGTGCAGCCAACTGTGTGGCCTTGGGGGTATCGGCGTTGGCATTGTAGGTTAAAAACTGGGCGGTGGCAGTTTTAATCCGCTCTACTATGGTAGGGTCCTGGAGCAAGGCATCCCGAAGGTGCGAATGGCGAGGTGGGGCAGGCGTGGCTGGAAAGAGGAAGGTGGCCAGTACCGGGGAGTGATCCGACAAGGAGGCCGGGAGGATGTCAACATCCTTCACTCGGAGCACCAGTTGTGAGGAGCACAGAAGGTAATCAAGCCTAGCGTAGGATTTGTGAGCCGCGGAGTAGTAGGTGTATGCCGTGGAGTGTGGGTGGATGTGCCTCCACAGGTCGATGAGACCTCAGTCCGAGAGGTGTGCATGTCCCGCCCTGGAGAGGGATCCCACCTGCCCCGAGCGCTGGCAGGAGCGGTCCGCCGTGTTATGGAATACCAAGTTGAGGTCACCCCCTAGTAGTAAATGTGGGTGGGTGTTGGCTGTGGCCGCCACCTAGGCCGTGTGTAGGAATTTCTCCTGACCCTCGTTAGGTGCGTATATGGATCCCACTAAAATTGTCTGTCCGGCAATCAGAAAGCGGTGTATCAGCAACCTGCCCTTGATCTCTAACTCCCGCTGCAAAACCTGACCAAAAAAGGATTTGGACACTAGAATCGCTGCACCCGCCACCTTCTTTGTTGAGGACGAGAAAAACTGCATGGGGAAGGCTCGGGACTTAAGTCGATGGTGATCTTTTGGCAGCAAATGCGTCTCCTGTAGGAGGCATATATCTGCTGTGGAGTGCTCCAAGAGGGAGAGTATCGCCCGATGCTTGATTGGATTGTTAAGTCCCCTCACATTAAGAGAGAGGATTTTCAGTTGGAGGGACATCATGTGTAATCAGCAGGACCTGCATGGCTCTGAGCAAGGCGGGGGAATGGAAAGGGGAACACAAAAATAAGTCGACAAGGAGGACCCCTCCCCCCAAAAACAAACTCCCCTGCCCCCAAACCCCCTCCTGAGCCCTGCCCCCTCCCCCCTCCCCTAGCCCCACCCCTAGACTTCAAAGCCCTGTCCCTGCCAGCCACCACCCGTTCCCCAACTCCCCAACTGTGTGAGTCCATAGTCCCAGTCCTGTCAGAACAACATAGGGCTGTGGTAGTGTTACCTGTTGGAGCACTGTCCAGTGGTGGCCTCCGTGGCCCCCGCCTGCCCCCCCGCTATGAATACAAACGTGCGAAGAAGTCCCCCCCTTGGGACAGAATCAATCAGAAGCTGGTGTTTCTTTGGCCACCACAAGGATGGCCGTTGCTCTCTCCTGCGAGATGATGTGGGCTTCAGGCTTCAAGCGCGGTTTCGGGGAACGTCTGCGGCTGACCGTGTGCCAGCCATCTCTGGGTTGTCCCCGTGCAGGCCTTGGTGGTGAAGACTTCTCCTCTATCTCTATGCCCAGAAACTTGCAAGTGTCCTTGAGCGAGCGCAACTGCTGCAGGGCTCCATTCCATTTGAAGATAAGTCGAAACGGGTGGCCCCAGGAATACGAAATCTCGTGCTGACGAAGGAAGTCCGTGGCAACCTTAAATGTCTTCCGTATCTGCAACGTGATCGCTGAAAGGTCCTGGTACAGAGCGATGGGATGGCTGCGGAACTGAAGCAGTTGTTTCCTCCTGGCCTCGCGGAGAATTGTTTCCTTGTGTGGGAAGTCAGGGAGAAAGCCAGCATGTCCGTAGACGGGCCAGATGAATGCCTGGGGGGCCCCCACCCTGTGTGCTCTGTCTATCCTGATTAACCCTGGGCTTAAAACTACACTAACGAAACATGCAAACTTTGTAGTAAATCGCAATTTGCACATAGTACAGTACCAAAACTGTGCTTAATCACGTAGCGTAGCATCTATATCAACAAGATGCTTTAAAAAAGCAATTTTACATGCTTAACAACATATAACCAATTCACAAAAATGAATTTTTGCATTAAAATCATTAGGTAATGAGAGAGCTGATGATTTTGGGGTCCCCCCTAATCTAGGGGGAGCACCAAGCAGATGCCGTGAACACAAAGAGCATAAACAAAAAGCACATTTTGTTGAACTTCAGTGGTGATCCCATCATTTTAGGACCACCCCAAGCACAGTTTTGGCAAAAAAACAATCCCAACCAAAGGCCCTGCAAAGCATTATGGGACGAGATTAGCAGTGGGCAGTGAATATTATAGTATCCAATATCAAAATAATGCTACAAAGAGCTGCAGTTCACCTAGTTGTTACTAGATGTCCCTCATGAGTCAAATGCAAAGCATTGAAATTATTCTTACATCAAGCTGCAGTTCCACTGGTCATCCCTAGATGTCCCGCACGAGTCAAATGCAAAGCATTGAAATTATTCTTAGATCAAGCTGCAGTTCCACTGGTCGTCCCTAGATGTCCCTCACGAGTCAAATGCAAAACCATTGAAACCCTTTCATCAAGCCTTTACATTTGACTTGTTAGGGACATCTAGTAACCACCAGTTGAACTGCAGTTCTTTGTAGAATTATTTTGATATTGTATACTATATAATATTCACTGCCCACTGCTAATCTCATCCCATAATCCTTTGGTTGGGAATGTTTTTTTGCCAATAACTGTGTTTGGGTTTGTCCTAAGAGGATGGGACCACAATTAAATTGTTCAATAAGATGTGCTTTTTTGTTTTCAAGGCATCTGTTTGGTACTCTCCCTAGGTTAGGGAGGATCCCAAAATCATCACATCTCCCACTGCTTGCTAATCATTCAGTTTCACCATTGTGAAAGTACTATATGTGCTTTAGCATATAAAGATAGATTTACTTATTTTATCATATTTGGTCATGTACAGGAAGCTTTTTGCAACTATATTTGCACAGTACAGACAAGTACACAGTGTCATCAACTACGCTACACAGACTGCGTGTACTATGTGAAGTTTAAAGTATACTACGTGAAACTACATGTAGTGCAGCTATGTAAACTACGCCCAGGCTTAATCCTGATGCCAAAGTCGGAGGATTCTCCCAGGTTGTCCCTGAAAAGGTCTTGTAGGTAGCCAGTGATGTCCGCCCCCTCTGTGTGACGAGGGACCCCCCGGACCCGTATGTTGTTGCGACAGGACCGGTTTTCTAAGTCCTCCGCGTGGGCCTGTAGGTCCCGATGTTGGTCTTTGAGCTGCAAGACTTCTTGTTGTAACTGCTCGACCTCCTCACTCCGGGCTCGATCGGCGTCTTCAATAGCGACCACGCGCTCCCCAAGGCGTTCTACGTCCCGCCTGAGCTCCCTGACCTCACCGGCTGCGTCCTGTTTTAGTGATCCGAAATCGTCCCTCAGGGAGTTAAATAACGACTCCAAAAAGGATTTGGTGATGGGCACATTGTCTTCAGAGGGAGACGGTTGTGATTTCGGGACCTCGGGGGAAGGCGGCCCTTTTTCAGTCCTGGTCTGGTTCTTTGCGAGCATCTCCAGGAGCGTGCGGTCCCCCTTCTTTCTGAGGCCCGCCATGATGTCCACTGTGCCGCCTCCGGTTCTGCGTGTGGGCTGCTCGGGGCCCCCTGGTGCTTCTATGTGTGCCAGCGTAACCCCTGGTGCGGTCCTCCCCAGTTATGCGGTGCTCCGCGCGCTGCTCTGGTGTCCAGCGCCTGTATAGATGATCCCAGCGGCCACAAAGGGACAGTTCTGTCGCGTGGTGTCCGTCGTCCCGGGGCACCGCTTCTCTCCGCCTCACCCCTAGATTAATCTCCTGGCTGGGGAAAGGGCGCCTCCCGCCCCGGCCACGACAAGTCCAGATGATGAGCTTTCCACGGTGAGACTGCTTCTCCGCCGAGATACCTGACAGGAGCACGGCCCCCGGGCCCTGCTGTGGTGGTGTCTGTATGCTGCTGGATGCCCACCCGGGACCATCGCTCAGAATGGCGTCACTCCACCAAGGCCTTTCGGCCCGCTGCCCCCGGGGGTTTTGCGTTGCTGCCCCAGTGATTGGGCACGTGGGCTCCGGTGCTCTGGCCCCCGGGTGTCCCCCGCTCCGTGTCAGTCCCTGTCCTGGGTACTGCCGCTCTGCGTGGTCAAGGCCCTGTTAGGCCCAACGCCGGGGGCTCAATTGTGCCCCCCGAGCCCTCGGCCTCCACCGGCCCCATGCGGCTCTCCATACCTTTCGGGGTCCCTCAGGGCTGTAGATCGGCTGGCTCTCCTTCTGCGCCCCCCGGGTATTGTCTCAGCGTCACTCCATCCTCAACGGCACCATAGGACACGCCAGCTAGCTCCCGTGTAGGCCCGGAGCCGGGGCCTCAATTACTGCTCCTCCCGGCTGACTCCACCCCACAACACTGCCGGCGTCGCACAGCCGGCCATGGACGTCGCCAACCGCCTGTTCTCGTCTGCGCCTCCTGGCCAGCGGGTAGGGGTCGCGGGCAGCTCTTGTCTTTGGCGGGTCCCGGTCCGCTACCAGGGAGAGGCACGGCTGCAGCCAGGGGATGTCCCGGCGCGGCTGCAGCGAAGTGTCTGGTCAAACCGGAACGGCCGTGAGAAGCCCCACGAGAGCAGCCAGGGCTCAAGGTGCATGGGGGGTATATTCAGCTGCAAAAGGGGCGCTAAAGGGGACTAAAACGGGGAGCCACTCGGGAGACGTCTGATCAGTCCGCCATCTTGGCCACGCCCCTCAAAACAATGTTTTTAGAGAAAATACCGACAGGAAACAGTAACTTTGAAGACACAACCCTTTCACATGAGCATGAATCCCTGGGCAGGTAATTGTCACAGAAAAAAACTCAATGCTTGAACGTAGCGCAATTTTACAACATCAGGCTTACTGTACGAGCAGTACGGGCACATTACTGGTAACCAGTAACCCAGCTGTAGCTCAAAGCACAGTTTAGGGGATGTGACACACATGTAGAATACCTCCAAAACCGGCACTTGATCCCCTACTATTTTTACCTTGAACAGTAAAAACTCATGTTCTAATGGTTGGATTTTCATTGTTTTGAGATAATTTTTCCCATGTATAAATTCTGGTATTTGCTTTATATTGCGGTAGCACAATTATGTTTAGCATCTTCATGGCTTCAGTCTGAAGTACCGTCTTATGAACTGTGGTGTGCCCGGTTTTACAATATATATAATCTGGATCACAGTTTGTATTCTGTTAAAGGACCTAGAAAACACAAATTTGGTATCTATGTATGGGGGGCAATGATTGATCACATGGTATAACTTGAAATAAATAAATTGATTTTATGCATCATTATCGGATCTATCTGTATTTATTGATGTTTTGATACTGTAGATTAAATAAAAACAGTTTTGAAGTCATTTAATGTCTTTTTTAAATTGGTTTGGGAGTGTTCTTGTGTGGTGTTTTTACTTTATTACTGTTAAGGTGTTGCAAAAATGCTTCATGCATTGCCTTAAGTCAGGTCAGTCTGCTTTTGTGCCAAGCCACTAGAAGGTTAAGCATGGGTGTATTTAGTAACTTAAGTATTTCACACTGACAAGGTCCCTTTTTCAACCAATAATCCAATTTCTTACAATAACACTTGACATTGGCTTAATGGGGTCTTACATGATGGTGGTGTGATATGAAAAACAATGTTTGTCACAGTAAATCAATCAATAAATCAAACAGGATTTATAAAGCACTGCTATTCACTCGCAAGGGTTTACAGGCACTATTGGCCAACATCTAAGCATTCCTGTCACACCATCACACCAGCCAAGATATTCAGCAGCTGCTGGTAAATGTATTGGACATCTGAAGGTCTGTACATATATTTAACCCCAAGCTAAATTGTATCTGTCCCAGCAGATGATTAGAGCCAAGGCTTCAGAACCACATGACAAAAACCATTATTTGCATATGTATTTTTAAAATTAATATCTAGTTTTTTCAGTAACAATCCTCTTTTTAAGGTTTTAGGAGCATATTTTACTGATTTTGCTTTGTTGATGTTTAGGTTTTCAATTTTGTAATGAACATTGAAAAACACTTTTCCTTATAAAATTCCAGGCCCACTGACGATGGAAAGCAAATGATAAGCTGTGGATTCTGAAAAAAACAGCATATTTTTCACCTTGCACAACAATCATTTCCTACAAATCATTGAGCTTGGAATCTCTAGACTCTTTTCCCTTTTGAGTTCTAGATCATTAGGTTTTGTAATTAGTGTCTAACATTTACTAAGGCTTGATAATAATATTGTTCAATAATTAGAGGACATTCATGTAAACTCACTCCTGAGGTTTGTGGCAGATCTAAATTCCCACAGGTTAACTGTCCTAAATTATATATTCTTTCAATGAGGTATTTGGTTTTTCATTTGAAACTCTGTTTATGGAGATGTGAAGAGTAGAGAGATCAAGTTTTAAAGGTAGGGGGATATGCAGCAGTGTTGATAGAACACGAAATGTCTTTCAGCAGCATGCACAAAATAAAGCAATGAGCTACCTAATACTGTCTGCCTTTGCCTAAGATCTTTTTTCATTTGCAAAGAATACCATCATTGCAAAATCATCAATGACTGAGAAGATCCCATTACAAATGTTCACGAAGAAGGTCTCAGGTCAAATGGAAGATGAGGAAAAGACAGCAAGTAAATATTTTATGAAAATCAGCACAAGGTAATATAATCTGAATATTTTAATGGAAATAATACAAATCAGATGAATGTAGGATTCCTCAAACAAATAACAATATAACAGGAAAGGTGATTGGTAAAGATTACCCTCATGTTGCACATGTACCACAGACAGAGATGGTGCACTACAAAGCAGGGTGGAAAAAAACAGCAAAGGATGTTAGTTCCAAAAAGAAACATGTAAAGGGTGGCCTTTTGGTCAACAATGTCCTTAAATGGGATAGCAGCAGACATATCTACCAACTAGTCAGTAGACCAACATACACAGCAGGCCAGATTTGTATTTGTATCCTGTTTTCTTGTTCAACATTGAAAGTACAAACTTAATGGTGCAACTTCAGTCTTGGTAGGATCATTCCCTTATCATTGTCCATCTTTTTTATATCTGTTCTCCACAACAAGACTACGTTTAAACCTATCCTAGTTGGATACCACAGTTCTATAAATGTGGAAAACTTCATGAATATATATGACAGGCGGCTGGATCACAATATATCTTTCACTTGATACTGTTCTAGAAGTACCGCTCGACGATGGTTTAGACGACAAATTACTTCTTTCAGTGTCGATTTGTCTTAACTGATGTTGCCGCTTGGCTGTGTAGGTGCACGTCGAATGTTGCTTCTAGAACATTCCGGTGACCATTTTGTCTTCACGCTGTGACATACTTTCTTTTTCCTTTGCCTTGCAAACCATCATACAATGGTTCTCCTTTCCACAGCCTTTACATATTGTGCGGAAGCGAAAAACCACATCTAAAACGTAACATCACCTTGTGTCTTTAAGACTGTGGCTCTGGTTTACTTTTCACACTCATGACTGACACAGTCTGGGTGCCTCCAGCCTCCTTGCATTAAATGTTCGAGGTAGTAAGTAAGGACATACCCAGAGCAAAACCTTTTAGCACAGGATTACAAAAGCAGATTTCTTGAGGTTTTTAGGACCATGGCCTGCTCTTAAAAAAATTAAACTTAAAAGTTTAATTTGTGTTTGTTTAAAGCAATCCTGTTTTCCTATAAGGGAAACAGACTACATTAAAAACAATTGCTTTCTTTAAAAGCAATCACAGACATGGTGGTCTGCTGACCCCAGAAGGCCACCATCCCAGTGATTATTGAGATTCATAGTTGGTCACAAGCTGCGGTCTAACTCATTAATATACATGAGATAGGTCGTTTTGTGACCCCACTAGGAATCCCTATTTTAAAAATAATTCTTCAGTATGTTAGGTATTGTGATTTTTAAATTCCGATTCTGTAAGAATCGCAATTTAGAAATGGCAATTCTTAATGTTGCTACATCTGGCCGGATGTTGTCAAGGCAACATAAGTATTGTAACTCTACTTTGCAATAAATATATATGCTACATTACCCCAGTCCCTGAGATTCTGTGACAGTGTATTCACAGTCAACTGAATAACTCCTTGAACCACAGGTAAACCGTGCAAGAAACTATACAGCAGGCCACAAGCATGTTTTATACAAACACACATGCCCTAAACTATATTACCAAATATATGCTGAACACACTCAAACAGGTATGTAGATCTATCCAATCCATATGCAGACTCACTAAAATTAACAGCTGAATGCCAAAAGGCTTCCTTATAATTGATATTATTATATTTTATTGAAGAATATGCTCTTTGCTACTAGTCAATGTCTTACAACCTAGAACAGTGGTTCTCAGCCTGTGGACCGGGGACCCCTGGTGGTCAACACTGCCTACTCATGGGGTCCACAACAAATCGTATTAACAGATTAATAACGTGTACATAAATAAGGATGTAAAATTTAAAATTGATATTAGGATTTTGAAATTAGAGGCAAAATATTATGTCAGTATCTTCAGATTGATTTGTGTAACAGTGCACGTGTAAAGCAGATGATATTAAGGATGGCGGTTTGACTTAATTGAATTTATTAAAAAAACAACCAATTGTAATTATTAATTATTCGTTTCTTGTTCTGTGGTACAAATCATCATATTGCATATGTTGGAGTCCTCAGCTTCAACTGGTGATTCCATGGGTCAAAAAGATTAAACACCACTGACCTAGCGGATACCTCTGACACCGCAAAAGTAGGATTGTCCTTCCAAACACGTTGCAATAATTTAAAAATGGATTTCATCACATTTACACACTGTGCCACAAAGTAGCTTTTCTCTACCATAATTCCCACGCAGAACTGGATGTACACAAACATTGTCGGATTCTATTCAGGCTTCTATAACTCCTGCTCAAATTCCCCAGAAAGGACGTACTGTGAAAAATATAGAGGTTTCAAGGCTGGGATTCCTAGCTGTGTAAACTACAGCATCAGATCAACTAAAATACTTGCTAACTTTCTAAACTAGGTGCATTCCCGTCAGTCTGAGCCCAACTTAGAAGGTATGATACAGTGGCATGGCTAGAAATCTGAAACAATCTGTCTTTAGCCATTGAACAGCAACATAAATAGATACAGGTCCCTGACAGAATCACAAAAAAACTCTTTTAATAGCAAATAAATGTTAACTCATGGCTGGTGTGGGCAACCGTATTCTCTGCAAAATGTAGCATAACTACGGAATCATGGTAAACTAATTATTAATGGCAAGTAAATCCACTGTTTGTCCTGACTGGAGTAACTACTGTACTAAGTTGTTACAGATGAAGATGATGTACCAGGCGTATCATTCTTTAGCCCTTCTGCTCCTTATTTTAATGAACTGCAAATCAGCAGGGTGTTTTTTCAGGAGGAGCACTTTAATCCTGAAACAGCGAGAACCAACCTTTCAGGAGCAGGTAGAGAGTGCCAAATTTGTGGAACATATTTAATGAAGCAATCCAGGCATTGGTCAGTGTTGGGAAGTGGTTTATTAGTAGTGATAAGTAGGGACCTACCACTAGTAATAAGGCCACAAACACAATAAAAAGGTTCAGTCAAGGTCTCAATACATTATTCCCTTGCTCAACCCTTGGTAGCTGGACCCAGTTGTGTAAAGCATTTAAAAATACATTAAGTAAACACACCACACAATAAACCCCCAACACCAATTTATACATATAAGGTTATATATTTTATGAACATAGAGAAAACTAAATAAATTACTCTTCCTAGGTAGGCCCACAAGCAGTCTCAGTGCGGAGATACCCCTATGAGGTAATTCAGGCGCTCTATAAGTCTCATAAATAAACTAAACAACAAAAATACAATGTAGAGAACCACTAGATATTAATTTTTAAAGTTTAAACACTTTTTAGGTGCCTAACAATGCAAAGCGCCAACTTGGGCCATCTGGTCCCAACTGACCAGGACAAAGTCAAAGTTTGAGGCACACATGGAGCACGGTTGGACACACTAAGCGGGAGGCCTGGCCCAAAATGTTACCTTTGGACCTAGAAACTTTATCTGAGCTTTTCCTAGATTCCGCTTGACGCGTTGGCCAACTCCTGGAAGTCTTTTTGAACACTGGAGCTCCGCAATTTCAGAAGGACAAACATGAAATCCAGACAGGGTCACGGTTCGTCGTCCATAGCTTGACTCTCAATGGCGGGTCAGTCCACTTAGGGAGATTTTTACCATAATTGCTCCAAACTTCTGGAACTTCTTCCTGAAATTCCTCTTGTGGGTTCAAAGTGTCCAAAACACCAATCCAATCTTCTAAAAGTTCTGCGATGGTCCTTGGGGTGTTGGGACTTTGTTTCCCATGATGTACCTGGCTAACTCCTGAAAAGTGCACTGGACACACTGCAGATGGTGTAGATGATGCAGGTGGAGCTCTGTTGCTTTCGGGGAGACCACTCCTTAATATTTGTGAAGCCAGGCTAAGTCCTTATGGGGTATGGTTCCAGACTTTGCCGCAGACTCAGTCCTCTAGAGTACAATCCTTGGGGTGCCAATCTGGGATTCAGTAGGGCAGTACATCTCCTTGTTGATTCAGTCAGAGATATGAGTTGCTGGGCAATATTCCCATATTTATTGTCACACAGGAGGGCTTCCCTGATCAATGCGGTGCATGATGCCACCCTCAGGTATAACCACTTCCTCCAAAGTATGGCAAATTCTTGACCCAAAAATCACTATTCTTCCAAAATTGGAAATGGAGAAACTCTCACCTGGAGGCCCACTGGCAAGGCTAAGGTTCCCTAACACTCAAATGTCAGCCCCTCTGCTAATTTAATTACAAGGGCTCCTGTCTGGCTGGGGGTGCAGGATGTTGGGGTGGGTTTGTACCTCACTAAACTGTTGTTCCCTTTTTGAAGACCATTTTGGCTACTTCACCCTCATCCTGTATTTTGCTCCACAGCTTGCAGTTCTTCACCCACAGGAAAACGTTTTTTGTATTTTACTAGTCAGGCCACTCCACACCTCAATACGACAGCTTGGCTCAGCCTGACAGAAGCTAAACCATCAAAGCAGGGCTGCTAGAAGGCTGGATTTTGGTTTGCAGAAAATAAAGTTATATAACTTCTTTGGTATGATAGTTATAATAAATCTAACAGTAGCAAGTTTATTCTATTAGTTTCAAACATCAAAGTATATTTTAGCTCCCTTCTTTCAATAGTGTGCTACAATGGGGGGAAAAAAAATGATAGTTTTTCCCTCACCAGAGCATATAAAACATCTTTTATAATACTCCTGCTAATAGTTACAAGGCATCCTACCATGGGGCACCTAAGGTAGACCTTAGGGGTGACTTATATGTAAAAATAAGTTCGTTTGAGATGTTGGAAGTACCTTTAATTCCAAATTTGAAATTGAATATCATTTGAATGTATAGGCAGCACAAAAAGCAGGAGTGCCTTTAAAATGATAGCAGATAGTACAGTATTGCACGCTTATGTGCTTTTAGATTACTGGGCCTTGAGACCTACATGCCCTATTATGTACTAGGGACGTACAGGTAGGCTGTCAGTACTAATTGAAATTCAACCAAATTCCATATAGCTTATAATAAGAGAACTGGCCCTGGGTACAGTCAGAGTCAATTACCACAAGTATCAATCAAAAAATGGGGGTGATCATGGCAAAAAGGATGACTTTCTCACAGTCAGGTTCGAATCCGTTGAACTAGAAGTGAAAAGTTGGTAAGACAGTGTTGGGCAAATCTAAGGTAAGAGGCCTTCAGTTGAATTATGCCATCTGTTTCCATCAAATATTTTTGTAACATTTTTCTTGTTTATGTTTTCAAAGACATGGTTGATAGCATTACATTTATGTATATTATCTATTATAGTTTTGTGTTCAATTTACTGCACAACAGCAAGTTTCCATCTTACCTTTTACACATGATATCCTTTACTTAAAAATGACATTGCAAGTATAGTTATAACTTAATAGAACATGGGTATTCGAACATTCGCCTGTGGTTTTGACAATGTGCTTTCTAAATATGAACAGTCTGCGACACTTGAGATAAATGCCGTCTCCCTTAGCACAACCAATTGGAACGTGAAGACGTTCTGAAGAATTGTAATCAAGCTTCAACAAATCATGATTTCCATCATAGTTTATTCCATGTTATATCCACAGGAAATTGTTCAAATCATTAAGCAGATTGCTAGTTAGATATCCTTTAACTTTCCCAAGGAATATGCATAAGAATCATTGAGAATTCACCCAATGCATTTCGGACTGGTAAAGTCCTTCATCAGGGGTAGTCTGAAAATAATATAAACAAAAATATATGTTGGATCTTTTCAAGTGTCAAGTTGCACAAAAAACATAGGAGGTCGACTAAGTTCTGAGTGATAACCAGCATGCTGTATGGTGATACATAATTCAGCCAGTATAACGTGTCAGGTTGAATGAGAAACAACTTAAAGTCCTAGAACGGGTAGCAGTGAAACCATGGAACGAACAGAATAATAAGACGTGACTAAACAGTCAAAAGCAATATTACATGAATCGCAAAGCGGAATATGCCATAAGTGTAAAGGACTCTCCCAAAATGTGTTGGATAGGTGTTAACGGGTTGAGAAATTTAAATAGTACAGAGAACAAAAACGTGTTGGGGTTAGTGCAGAAGCCGTTAATAGAAGATTTCGAAACGGATAGCAGTGAAATTTTAGAGCGCTCTAATCAAACGCTGTGCGGAAAGTGGAAAGAAGACGTTAAACGTGAATAACAAGCGGGATATACCATGCGTCCAAGTGCAGTTAGTCTAATCAAAGTGCTAACGAGTAACAAACAGAACTTACTATTTAGACAAACGTGAACAGCATGTCAACGCCGTTAGGCCATCATTACACCGATGTGTGTATTGGTGTTAAAAAAATAGTGAAGGTTCTAAATATGACCCATTTAATGTAATAAATAAAACAGATTATGGATTTTGTCCCCATTATTTAACAACTAAGTTCATTGGGACCGATTTAACAGGTGTGTGTTTAGTTCTGTTTAGCTTGTAAATTAGTGTATTTTCGTGTTTTGTCTCCCTAAAACCTTCTCTCGAGTTGTTTCCTTGTTCAATATGATTTGCAGTGCTGACATGTGAAACATTTTCCTGCCTTCAAATAAAGAAGTTCCATGTCAAACTTTTTGCCCATTCTCCAATGCCCCGGAACATTAATCAAAACTCCAAGTCCAGGTACAAGGAGGTGAAATCACCTCAGTATGCTTAGGTGGAGATCTGACTTTGGCACCTGGATGATCTTACAAGGGATTAAGCCTGGGCGGAGTTCATAGAGTTCGGGTATGCGGAACTCCACGAAGTGCAAAAAAAAGCGGTGGAGTGCTTTAGATAAATGCTGTTTCATGGTGATTTTCAGTGCCAGATGCTTGTTCGCACTGTGTAATCATTGTGAATGGCACAATGCACAGCACAAGCAGGCACTGCTTCCTTTCTGCCGCTCGAGTAGATTTTTACTCAACGCTTTCTCAATGCAAACATGAACCAAATTGACTTCATCAGGTCTGTACAAGCGTCTTATTCATCAAAACAACAATATCCAATTTGCTCAATATATCAGCCAGAAACATCAAGTGTATCTCAATGTCAGTACAGCAAAGTATATTGTAGGATTCTGAACTTCTTCTGCCATGAAAATAATGTCCTTATTCCGAATTTCCCATGCGCTCCACAAGTGCTTGCATTGTCCATGTCAGCCAGCATGTATATATGATGATTAAGACGCTTGTATAGCTCTGATGAATTCTGTTTGGTTCATGTACCTATGGCGAAACACTTGTTGGCTACACATTGTTAATGGCTATGAATTGTGATTGAGGCTTATTCTGAAATCTCCAGAAGTGAATTACAACTTACTGTGATGATGGAAGAATAAAGAAATAATGAATTGTAACCAAGGAACACAGACACTAATTTGCCCCTACATTTGAATGTTGTGTTGCTCAGGGACCATATAGATAATATGGAAGTAGATTTCCCACACCTCAATATTTAAATATTTGTAAATTGCAAGTACTTGTAGTTGTGTGAGATATCATTGATGTTGGATTTCATCTGAAAATGGAACTGATGATGAGTCACAACCTGGGTTATTGTGTGTAGAGACATTCATTGTGAGCCCCGGGGCAGTGCAAGCAGATTTAAGACCTGTTTCCCTTGCATTATCCTCAATCTTTAAGAATGCCACTATTTGCCCATGACCGAGAAGTGGCAACAACCAAACACATCTCCAAACTGTGACATGCTTGAAAACACCTAACAGAAGGCTTGAGCAAAACAATGTTTTCTCATGACCTTCTCATATGTCTAAAAAAAGTATGAAAAGGACCTTAATTTGGTAACATTGTAGATTGTGGGCTTTTGTATGAAAACTGAGACATTTCTAGCATTTTTAATTTCCCATGTTCACAAAAATTATTTTCCACGTCTGAACATCTATGTTGAAAACCTTTTTTAGCACAGTTGTCTATATTATATTTTTTATACACATGTAATGTGTTATACATTTTCTGCAGAAGCATCAGAGTATCAACACCCACCTAATGGGTATATGTGCTAACACTTCTGCAAACTAGCTAGACATCCTGCTTTGATGCATTGTGGGAAAGGGAGGCAGAAAGATGTGCCACATCCACTAAAATGTGGCTCATTTTCTCTGTCTCGTGGCACTGGCACACTTGTGGCAACCTAGTGCCATGCTACAAGGGTACCTGAGCTATGAGCAGGATTGTTTTTCGTGAGAGTTGGGAGGATCTATGATGCTGGATCAAGAAGTCATCAGAAGTCCAGCTGGACCAGTCCTCCCAATGTTGGAAGCGCAGGCAGCACACCCTGACACACCTAATGACCTACAATACTTGTAGTGGCCTATACGGAGCTTGAAGTTCTTATATGAGTTTAACATGCTAAATAACCCTTTTTTTGTTACAGCAACAAATGTTGCCATCACCATTATGGTTGACACATGTCCAACTCACAAGAAGAGTGTACACTTTAAACAAGGTGTCTGATGGTGAAATATGAATTTATGGAAAAGGATACCACTTGATTTTTGCTCACGCAAAAACCACTGTTTTGAGCAGACATATGCCTGCCTAAACCACAAATATACATGATTCTATGTGATGTTATAAGGAACAGTTGTAACAAACGTTATAATTGCGCCAATTGTCATGCTCCCTCCCTATTCTGAACAATGTTTATTTATTATTTTATTTTTATTCTGAGAGTTTTATATAGCCCTGGCTAGACCCGGAGGTATCAGAGCACTTTATATAAGGTTCCACAGAAATTACAAAACTACATGAGTTACACGTTACATCAGTTACTAGTAAAACCTTTCAATTGAGTAGAAGACGAAATAAATGGAGCTAAAAAGGGTAAGTGGGGTATATATAAATATATGCAACACATTAAAGAGCGAGAAGAGGAGACAAATAGAGCAGATAGGGGAGAGGGGGAGTGAGACGGGAGAGGAGGAGGAGGTAGTAGACAATATGAGAGACAAAGGGAAAGTCTGCCCAATGACCCACTGGGTAGGTGAGGGCCAAGAAGGGAATCCACAGCCAGTCTCCCCTTTAGCTCTCAAGGTAGCTCCATAGGGCATCAGTCAGATAGCTAGGTCTCAACAGACGAGGGAGAATTCACAGAAGAATGTCCAGATGTGAAACAGGATGGAAACTCAAAACCAAGTGGGTGAGGGCAAATGTCAGGAACTGGAAAGGAGATAAGTAGAGTGGATTGAGGTAGGGGGTAGTATGAAGGGGGAGGAGAGAGATAAGGTCAGGAGAGACAAAGGAGAGTCTGCCGGGGAGGGAATCCACAGCCCATCTCTCCAATAGCTATCGGGTAGCTCCACGGGCATCAATTAGAATAGCTAGGTCTCAACAGTCAAGGGAGGTTTCCCAGAGTAAATATCCTGGTGTGAGGGCAGGAACATGTTTGGGTGATGGCAGAGATAGAGCATTAAGGAGGGTCCCACTGAGGTGGCCATCATGAGGTCAAGCAAAGTGGAAGGTGAGTTCTTGAAGTTCGAATTCCAACAGTCCCCAAAAGTCTCTATAACTCAGAGGGCAGGGGGTGTAAGCTAAGCAGTGGCTCAGCATGAGGATAGGGCAAAGGACCACCATTCTTCAATGGGGAGAGTGTGTAGTTAAGAAATGACCACCAGTGGGAGAGACAGCCGCTATTGGCAGGTCGGGCTGGGCGCCTCTGGTGTCAATCAGGTTGTCCCTCAAGGTCAGAACAGTAGTTATGGATCCAGTTCGATTTGTTGGTTAACGCATCTAGCTGTCGCAGCAGTTGTGAATCATTGCAGTTATGCCCTCTTACCAGATGCCGGTGATCAGCTCTGCGGAACAGACGTGAGTGACGGGAGATCGAGGTCACGGAATTCTATTCCGACGCTGAGTCCTCAGGGAGATCCTTGCAGTATTACCCGGTCAGCACTGGGCTAATCGAATTGAAGTGTCCTCTACCCAGATGCCAGGACAGCGCCCAGGAACAGCCCCATGGGGCCGGAAGTCAGGTCGGAGGACGATTCTTGTAAAGTAAGTATAATCATGCTATTGAGGTTAACTATTTCTGTTCAATGGTCTGAATTTCCAGGGATTTATGCTGATGGTGATCCCTTATCCCCGGAGCCCTCTAGAAGAGCTCCTACCCCAGTGGGTATCTAGGCACTAAGTCGAAGAGACTGAGCTGGTACAGATCTAGAAGATGCTAGGACTATTTGCTAAAAAGCCAGGTTTTAAGATTCTTCCTGAATTCTGGTAGATTTGCCTTAAGTTCTAGTTGTCGGAGCGAGTTCCACAGCCTCGATGTACATGAAAAAAAAAACTCCCACCCCAGTTAGCTTTCTTAAATCTGGGGATTACAAGATTTCCAATGATGGAGGAGCACAAAGAATGTGCTAGGATATAATGTTGAAAACGCTGTATCACATAATTAGGGGCAACACCTTGTGCCCTGATGGCAATGCAGAGTGCCTTAAATTGAAAGTTTTTGCCTATGGGGAGCCATTGTAGTTGGACCAACGCTTCAGTTGTGGATTTATATTTCAGATTGCCTAGCAGTAGCCACACTGCTGCATTCTGCAGCATCTGTAACTTATGTAAAAACATTGTGATCCTGGGCTGCAATGGGTCCAGGATTATCAGTAATAGACACAACAATCTGCGTATCATCAGAATACGAAACGAATGAGAAGCCAAAATATCTAATTGAAGATGCAAATGGGCTAACATAAAGATTTAGAAACAGATTTACAAGGACTGGCACATCCCTGCATATTAGCAGGGATGCGCCAGTAAAAATGCGACACGCAGAAATACCCTTTACAATGCGACGCACTGTGGTGCAAGGATAGTCAGATGTATGTCGCATCTTATGCAGCAAGGGCAGCGCATTGCTGGAGTTGTGTCGCAAGCGCGACGCAACTCCAACAGTACTCAGGGGCGCCATATACCTAACATGCTGCGTCACTCCTTAAGCCTGCTTTAAGCACGCGTAAGGTTTTGACACAGCAGGGAGGTAAAAGTGACTCAGTGAAATCTTGTAGATTTCACTGCATCACTTTTAAGGGGCTTCCTTGCTACGGAATGCCCACCCTGCATACATTATACCTGATGCAGGAAAAATGTAGCACAGGGCTTTACAACAAGATGCATCTCACTGGATGCATCATGTTGTAAATCTGTCGCATAGTGGCGCATTGTTTACAGCGCCGTTGCGTCACAGAAGGGATACAACGGTGTTGTATAAATGTCACAAGGGGCCTGTAAATCTGCCCCTAAGTAGATTTGGGCTCATAGATGAGCCCTGAGGTACCCCACAAGGCAGCGAGACGGCCGGTGAGGTTAAATTGCCAAAGGAGAACTTCTGGATTCGGTCAGACAGAAAAGAGGTAATAAACTTAAGCGCGTTGTCTTTAAACCTAATTGATTTGAGTCTGTCAATTAGAAGAGCATGATTGACCATATCAAATGTTGCAGATAGATCCCCAAAAATCAAGGCTGCTTTTTACCAGCTTTCTATTGTCTGTCTGATTTCTTCCGTAGCTGTGATCAATGCCAGCTCAGTACTGTGGTGACTACGCAACACGAACTGCATAGAATCAGGACTCTTGGTTTTGTCTAAAAAGGTTGTCAACTTTTTCAACCTATTTACCAGGAAATGGTAATCGAGTGACTGTTCAATGGGTATTAGTGTCACCAGTGTCCAAGCTGGTCTTTTTTTAATAATGGAAGAATTGACCCTATCTCCCAGTCTATTGGAAAATATGCTACTTCAAATGGTTTTGTAAAGATGTACTTGAGGTATGTGACTTTCACCTCTGGGACCAAATGAATTATTCTAGCTGGACAAGGGTCCCATGGTGAGCCCGATTTGATCTGGATTGATATCTTTTGCTTCTGATCCACTGTCAATGGGATAGAGTGCCTACCTTGTAAGTGCCATTAGGTGATCTACTGTTTAAATCAATAGTTTGACTAGCATCTAAGAAAGAATCATAGACTGACGTGACTTTGTCTTGGAAATGGAGTGATAGCTTGTTACAGAATTGTTGGTTATTATTAATGTATTTGAATCAGGAACTTTTGACTGTTGTGAAGCAATTCCTTGGGCGAAATCATAGCTACTTTTATTTTTTGCCACAATATAGTTCTTTTTCTAAATTAGAAATATGTTTTTGTAGGTCTGCAAATTGATTTTGCATGTCTCTTTTTCTACTGATTTACACTTGAGTCTCCATTTACGTTCTAATATTCTACATTCCTGTTTTTTCCGTCTGAGATTATCATTGAACCATGGTTTAGAAGGATTAATCTTATGACTATGAGAGTCGTTTCCTGGAGCTGACTGGGTTAGCAATACATCCAGCCATTGATGATAATTACATGCAGCTGTGTCCGAATCCAGTCAAACCAATGGAGTTAAATGGATAAGAGCTGAACTGAGATGACCAGCATCAATAGTGTAGGGTTTTTGGACCCCAGATAGCCCATTTATCTCAAACATGATTGCCTTATGGTCAGACCATGTCAAGGGGAGAGAGAATGCCCAGTTAATCTGTAAATTGGTAGTAAAAATGCCATCCAGAAGATGATAAGCTTCATGTGTGGGGCCCTGAATGATCTGTGTTAGACCTGCACCTGTTATATGATACAGTAGATTCATAGAATCTGGATCAAGCAAGTTTTCCATATGTAAGTTTAAGTCGCCTGGAATACTGAATTCTACTGAGTTGACTTTTAGTTCTATAAGACTACCAACGGATTGCCGGAAAAGATGCTCTAGTCCTGGGCAGTAGGTAAATAAGAAGTCCATTAAAAGAATAGTGACTGTTGATTTCAATCTTAAAGTTTATGGACTCACATGATAGCATGTTAGGCATAATGTTAAAAACGGTTTTATTTAAAAAAAAAAAAAACATTTCTTTACTATGAAATTTTTTACAGCATAGTCCCTCCGCCCCGGAACCCCCCCCCCCCCCCCCCCCCGACCCCCACTCCTCCGATCCGGTCATCTGTTTGCTTGTCACAGACTGAAAAAGAGTTAAGAAAGAGAAAAAGGGTAAGAAAATAGGGAAGAAGGAGAAAAAGAGAAGAATTGAGGGATAGATCACAAGAAAACATGAAAATTATCACATTCAGACATGTTCAAGAGTCATAAACATCAGAATTAAACATTAGAATATAATGGCATTATTTATATTTCATAAGTATAATATTCTATTTTATAGTTCTTGACTTCGTATCCATTGTGTTAGGGGAACCCAGATTTCTAGACCCTTTATTTTCTTTTTGCTCCCTTTCTCCGATAAATTGCTATCTCTAGAGTGTAGCTAAGAGTCTTGCCCGCCACTGTGAAAAGGTCGGGGGGTTTGGATCCAGCCAGCTAGATGCTAAGCATATTCTATAAACAGCCATGGAGACGAATATGAGCCCCTGCATTCTTTTCGGCCTGTTATTCCCGTCTCTACCTAACATGATTTCAGCTACTGTAATTTCTATATTTGAGTTCCAGATTTGGGATAAAAATTTTGATATTTTGCATCTAAGGGATCCTAATTTTTCACATGTGGCAAAAAAAAGATGGACTATGTCGGCTGCTGTTATCAAGCATCTAGGACATTGTGTGCCTTTGCCTGTGCTCCATTTGGCTATTTATAGGGTGTGTGATATAATTGGAAAAAGGTTTTATAGTATTGCACTTGCAGTTTAGGCGACATTAAAAGCGATTGATAGAGTTGAAATGCCTGTTGAACTGAATCCTCGTTCAAATCTAGCTTATTTTGCCATTTGATTATATGTTTGTCCATATCGTCTGTTAATAGGGAAACCAAGTTAATATATAATTCTCCTATTTTTGCTGTGATGTTTCTATTGAGGATTTCTATAGTTTGAATCTTGTAGAATTCCGCACTTCCACCACCTTTTTTTATTAGAAAATCTCTTATTTGAAGGAATTTAAAGAAGTCTCGGAGTTCTAAACAAGGGTCCCACGGTGAGCCCGATTTGATCTGGATTAATATCTTTTGCTTCTGATCCACTGTCAATGGGATAGAGTGCCTACCTTGTAAGTGCCATTAGGTGATCTACTGTTTAAATCAATAGTTTGACTAGCATCTAAGAAAGAATCATAGACTGACCTGACTTTGTTGGGACGTCCCCTTCTCGTGTATATTATAATATAGGATCTTACTATATTTCAGGAGTGTGGCCCACCAGTAAATCTTGAAATTAGGGGCGGCAAGTCCAACTCTTTCTTGCGGGAGCGATATATATCTGTAAGCTCTGCGTGATCTTGTATATCCCCATATAAACCGTGAGAATATGTTGTCTATTGCTTTGAATATGCGTTGATCAAAATTAAGGCAGATAGTGCGGAAAAAATACAAACATTTCGGGAGATAGATCATTTTGATGATATTGCATCTGCCTATTAAGGTTAGGTGTAAATTGTGTAATTTGCTAAGATTCCCCGTGGTTTCTTTCAAGAGTGGGTCTATATTGATTTTGACTAATTGGTCTAGATTCCATGTGATTTTTACGCCTAGATATACAGCGTTCTCAACAATCCTTTCGTCTCTATAATTGATTTTTTAATTTATAATTATCTGCGTCTTGCCCTGATTTAGTTTATAACCTGAGATCTCGCCGAAGAGGCCTGCTTCTTTTTCCATCATTTTGGTGGCCACACGAGGATCACTAGTGACGATCGCGATATCATCTGCGTATGCTAGAGTCTTGGTGGATCCATATGGTGTCTTAATGGGCAAAATAGCCGGATTAGTCTCCAGTTTGCGGATGAATGGATCGATAGCTATCGCGAACAAAAGCGGGGAGCACGGGCACCCCTGTCTAGTCCCTCTGGTCACGTCTATCCTGTTTGATAGTCCGCCATTTATCATAATGACTGCTTCTGGGTTATGGTACAAGTTGCGTGTAGCATTAATAAATCGTTCCCCAATCCCACTCTTTGACATAGCCGTCCATAAATATTGCCAGGAGACCCTGTCGAAGGCCTTCTCTGCGTCCAAGAGTATAAGCGCCATAGGGTCTCCTGCAACTTCTGCTACGTCAAAGAGTGTGATGACTCTTTGTACATGATCCGTCGTGGATCTGCCAGGGATGAATCCATGTTGTCGGACCGATATGATCTTGTGGATGATTAGAGCAAGTCTGCTGGCTAATAATTTGGCGTAAATTTTAGAATCGCAGTTGATTAGGGTGATCGGGCGATAGGATCCCAGTTCTGCTGGTTCTTTGTTTTTTTTAAAACACTACAATTTTGGCCCGTGCCCATGATTTTGGTGGTTCCCCCCCTAGGGAGACTTGAGTCATTAAATCAGTTAAGATATTTTTTAGTGATTTATGAAATCTCGCATAGAATTCGGCAGGAATTCCATCCAATCCAGTTGCCTTTCCTTTGGCTAAGCTGTTGATGGACAGCAGAATTTCCATCCACTGTGGTATGGTCGCTAAATTATCTTGGTCAGTGTATGATAATTGAGGTGCAGTGACCTGCTCTAAATATGCATTAATACGTTCTTGGTCTTTATTGGTTTCTTTATATAGATCTTGATAATATTTTTGAAATTCTGACCTGATCTCTTCTGGGTCTTGCTGGAGAACATTGTTGCAGTCCTTAATCTCTTTGTTTGTGTTGGTGGTATTTTCTTGCCTCGTGCGGATGGCGAGGTGGTGCCCTATTTTCTCGCTTAGTTCATATACTGTTGCTTTTTGGATCGTGGCATTACAAATTGCTTTTTCTGCAAATATTTCTGTTAATCTATTTTTTGCAATGGCGATTTTGCGCGATGCCGTTTCTATATTTATACCCCCTTCAATGGGTCATACAAGATCTTCCTCAGCCTCTATTAGTTTCCCCTGTAGTTCAGTTATCTTTTGTTTGGCAGCTTTGTTATTCCTTATTGAGAAGCGCAGGGTTTCTCCCCTGATGCCTGCTTTTAAAGTGTCCCACACTACGTCTAGGGGTGCGCTACCCAGGCTATCTGCCAGAAATTCCAGTATCCATTTCTCAATAAGTTGGCAGTAATTCTCGTTCATTAGTAAAGCCCTTTCAAATGTCCAATTATTTTGGTCTGTTTGAATTTTGTCGGTGTCAATGCTTAAGATTAATGGGTTGTGGTCTGACAGGGCCCTGGGTAATTTGTCGATGTGGCATTTGGTAATAAGGGTGTGGGAGACACGCATATAGTTTAATCTGGCAAATTTGAGGTGTGGATGGGAGAAGAACGTATACCCAGATTTATGGGGGTATTTAGATTGCCAACAGTCGGAGAGCCCATGTGTGTTGCATAGTGCTTGAAAGGCCCTAAATACCTTGGGCTTCCTCCCCTGGTATTTGAAATTTGGTCCAGAGGACCAGTCAGATGGTAGGTTAAGGTTAAAGTCGCCTGAGATTACTAGTGGGAGTGGCCAGTGCGATAGTTCACTAGATACGACTTCCAGTAGGTCGGGATCATCCGTGATACAGCCATAGATGGAACAGATGGTTAACCTCTTACCCCCACTGTATTGACATTCTGTAATTGCCCATCGCCCAAGTTTGTCTGCCGCAAAGCGAGTACATTGGAGCCCTCCTCCTATTGCCAGGATTGCTACCCCACGTGTCTTACTTGCCTGTGTGGTGGCTGTAATAAGTATGTAACCCAGCGTTTGTAAGAGATGGCGTTGCGATGCCTCCACATGAGTCTCTTGAAGACATACGATTGATCTCAATCACATATATTTATAGAAACGATTTTTAGCTTAGCCATATCAAAGTTTTTTTTTTTCTTCCCTTTCCCTCCTTTTTTTTCTCTCCTATGCATGAGTGATGTGTCTGGTGTGATGTGCCTATAGTGTGTATTCTGTTTATGATTGGCTTTCTTAGGTTTCTTGTAGACCGGATTGCCCGCCCACCCTTTCCCCCCACCGTCCCCACCCTTGCCATCCCACTCCAACCCTCCCCTGATGCCCCTCTCTACTCCCCACCCACCTATTGAGACGTCCTGGGTCATAGGACACCCAGGTGTGGGCGTCAGTTAGGACAGTGCGCCTCAGTATGCCCCGTGGCCTGGTCTTGAGTAAGTACATCTAGGGTAAATAAGATACAAATACACTATTTCTCTTTGTTATCAAGCCCTCCCTATACTAAGACATACTTTCCCCCTCAGTTTGACCCCTTCTTGTTGTATACCCAAGACCAAATCCACTGATGAGATTGTCCTTTTTTGAGTTTTCATCCCTTTATCTGTTGTTTATTCGTTTCAAGGTTTTTGTTGTTTTCCAATGTTTTGCTTGGCTGTCTCCGAGATTGCTTTCAGATAGGAAAAAAAAGCTTAAAAAGCTTTTAGTTGTTCCCTTGTGGATTACTTTCAGTCGTGCTGGATTTTGTAAGAACACGGTTTCTCCGATTTGTTTGAATGGGGTGATCAGTTGCCTCATTCTCCACCTCCGTTCTACTGTGGTGTTAGCGAAGTCTGGGCACGCGAAGAAGGAAAAGCCTTTGAATTCTTTTTTGTTTGTAGGTCTGGCGATATCGTAGACAGCCTCTCTTAGCCTAAAGTTCCCAAAGTTGACCAACATAGCTCTGGGGCATTGGGGTGTCTTATAAGCGCGTTTAGGGAGTGTCAAGGGGAAGCGATGCGCGCGCTGAACTTCGCTGTTCATATCCCAGGTTTCAAATTCGGGAAAGGTTGTTTTTAGCATGTTGGCCATGAAACCCCTTGGGTCCGTTCCCTCCGCGCCTTCGGGAATGCCGAGGAAGCGAAGATTATTTCTCCTGCCTCTGTTTTCTAAATCTTCAACTTTTTGCATCAGGTCTTTGATGATTCCTTCGTCTTCTTTTCCTTGTTTTTGGAGTTTAGCGACGTCAGACTCTAGATCCTCTGTGCAAGTTTTGACCGACGCCATTCTGTTCGAGATTTCAGAGCATGTTTGGTCTACCTTGTGGACAGCTCATTGGAGTTTTTGCATGGCAGCGTGGTTCCTGTTGCTGTCCTTCTTAACATCTTTGTGAAAATGCTTGATGGAGTTTAGTACTTCGCACAGTGATGGCTTCCTTGACTTTCCCGTTCCAATGCAATCTTCATTTAGCAGTGGGGTATTTTCTTCAGGATCCCCCATATTGTGGCCGTATGATTCCGGTCCTCTTACAGTCTTTGGGGTTGAGCCATTTTGTGTGTGATTAGACCTTGCTTTTGCTTGATCCGTATTCTTTGGTTTCATCATAGGATGTTTTGCAGTGCCTTCTGTGCTTTGTTCTTTTATTCTCCTGCCTTTTCTTTGGAGTGATATTTTGACCGGGTGCACCTGATTTCCCTAAGACTGTGATGTCAGTTACCTCCAGGGTTGTTATTGTTGGTTTATGGCCTGTGCTTGATTCACTTGCCTCACCTGCTTCTCCCGCCTCCTCTGACTCGCTTGTCATGCTGGAGATGGAGACTCCTGTCTCATAGATATCTGAGTCAGACTCCTCGGACGATGTTTGTTTGGGTGTGTAGGGAAGAGTTCACTTTCTGCGGGTATAATTGTAATTGAACTTGCGTTCTCTTTCACTTTTCCCTTAATGATGTCTATGCACAGAGACCGGTTTTCTAGAGTGGAGTCTGAAGTGGCTGACAGACCCATACTGTGCCGCCTTTCTTCATCAAATTGTTTATATTGTCCCTTTTCGTTATCCAGTATAGCCTGTTGCTGTATCGCCTTTTTTAATGATTTGCTCTGTCCCTCCTTGGGCATTGGGCTGAATATGTTCGATATCCCTGGCTGAGAGTCTGCCTGTTGACCAGTGATTTTTGCAGCAGCTTTCAGGTTTTTTATAGCCTGTAATCTCTTTGCTTTTTTGGCCAATAGCTCGAGATTATCATTGTTGTTATCGTAATCCTCCGTCGCTTTGTCCTTCTCATTTGCTTTCTCTTTGCCTTTATCTTTATCTTTATCTTTATCCTTGTCTTTGTCCGCCACTTTTTCCGACTTATGATCTGAATTTTTGTCTGTCTTTTTCTCAGCGTTTTTATTTTAGTTTTTGTCCTTGCCCTTAGGTTTGTCATTACTGCTGCCGCTGTTTCTCTCTTCATTATATTCTTTTGCTTTGGAGTGTTTTTAAAGGGATCTCTGAATATAATTGCAAGGCCTCTGCCCTTTTTTAGTGGGTGGGCGTGTCTATATATCCTGAAACCTCCAGGTAATGCTGAAAGTAGGTTTGAGTCAGATGTTGAATCTGCCTAGGTTTCAGTGATAAAGGCCAGGTCAATATTATTGCTCTCCATAAAGACAGCAAACTCTAATGCAATCTAAACAAGCAATCTGGCATTGATAAGTGTACAGCTACACAAAGTTTGGGATTTCTTAAGGGGTACATCTATTAATTTAGTGGCAATGAGTGACTTACAGTGAAAATTAATAAGAGGAAGATTACAAGCTGGGCATTTTGAAACTTTATGGCAGCAATGAGGGTCCAACTGAGGACCCCTACAGGGATTACCTGAACAGTTGTTCTTTGTTTCTGAGGACAAAATAGCAGGGGGGCTGGTGGTGAGTACAGTGCGAGCGTGGACAGGCACAGACAGGTGCAGATGGGCATGCCTTTGGCGCTCCAGGGACGTGGACGCACTAACAGGCCAGCTTTATAGCCAGTTGTCAGGTGGCTAAGGGGGGCGTGGGCTATAAAGCGACTTTAAAATTATAAAAGTGAGGGCAAAGTAAAGATAAACTCAGGTCCAACAACCCCTGCCGAGCCTCACAATAAATCATACACATAAAAAACTGCCCTTCCAAAATGGCAGTGATAACATTGAGCGTTGTGGGAGCCAGGCAACCCCCGATGCACTCTAGTTCTACAAGGAAATGAAAATCCTGTTTAGTCCCCAAGCGGCTTTGTGGTCTCACTGACAAGCTGGCATTATAGCCCAACATCAAGTGTTTAAGGGGGGCATGATCTAAAGTGCTCCTCGGTGTGAGTTTTAAATTTAAATCCAGTTCTGCCCTCAAGCGACTCAGTCAAACAAACAGGCCACAAGTTATAATTATGTCAATTGTCATGTCCCTCACTATTGTGAACAATGTTACATTAGCCCTATTACAGGTGAGATAGCATAAAATGCACTTATGATACAGTGGATGCTCCAATTCAAATTGGTGAGTTGTTATTATAGACAAACTCTATTTAGCATGTAAGCCAAAATGACAGGAAACATCAGATTAAATGGCTATATTTTTGATTATTAACATATCACAAATGTTTTGCATCAAAAATACATTTTATGCTAAAAGTGAAAGATTTGCATGATGTCTTACTCCTTAACAAATGTGCATGTAAGCCAGTCTGTTCTAAAAAAAATCTTGATAGGCATACATTTTTTGATAAAACAATCAGGAATATGTACACATTGGTGACAGCGTAACACATACCTCATACGTTTTTTTATCAATTTCCTTTATTATGTCCAGATCAAAGATACATTTTCCAAAAAATAAGATACTTAAAGGGACTATGGCAGAAGGAATGTTCCATCACATATATGTTGGAGTACTCCATCTGGTAAACTCCAAATCAGGCTCAACTCAATACTCATTCGAAAATTGTAGAAATGCGTCAAGGTTTAATTTGTTGCATATTGAAATTCGCTTACTGTCATTAAATTATGAGTGAATCACTGTATGAAATATTTACTGTGATGTTATACCAATTTGTTCCTAAAGAACAAAGGTTAGTTGTGCTTATAATGATTTTTTGTGACATAAATTCACCATTCAATACAACAAATCGGAACCACTAAGAGGTGTTAAAAAGTTCCTGGAGACAGTTTAAAAAGTTGAATGGAAAGATCATAAATTATATTCTAGCTATATGGGGACATTTTAAAACTGTGACCAAATGGTTTCTGAAGATGTTCCCTACATGGACTAGATAATGATAAAAAATGAACCAGAGTTTGAATAAATAGAAGCAAGTGAAATTGTTTTCAGAAGAAAATGCATGACTGTTCTGTTTACATAGATACAATAAAGTTATTGCATATGTCTATTCAGCATTTTCAGAAGCAGGCGAAGGAGACAGTGACCATGAAGGTAGGGCAGCAACTGGCCTCTGTTTTTCAGGTGTTGAGACCACAGATACCAATGGACACAATGGCACAGAGAGTGAGAGGACTGCAATGGAGGCCACCAGCCAATCATCATCAGCTTCAGAAGGCTTCACAAGTGAACAGTCCCTAGTGATGGTGGACCTACAGGAATTGACTCACCTGTATCCTTTTCTGCCATCCAGATTGCCATCTCTACCCTTCCTCTTACTCCCCACAGTTGGCCATAACTGCCCCCCCATTAGGGCTGGGGTCTCCATTGCCACAGTCACCTCACCCCCTGCCCCAGGCTCCCGCTACGCTGGGTGAGGAGGCTATTGCCCTCCTACACAGTATCTCTATAGGCCAGATTGCACTCCTGAATGCCATCCAGGTCCTTAGTTGCCATATGCAACAAATAGTAGCAACGCAGTTGGAATGCATTTATAGTGCTATTTTGGGCCTGCAGTGATCATTTACAATACTAAAACAACAATTGATGAACAGAATTTTGCACAATGGCAAAACATTCACCCCCAGTCACAGATCTGGGTTTAATCCATAGTTATTGTGCTCACCACACCACCCCAGTTCAGACATGGCCATATGCAAATTAGTCTTGACCCTGTGCCTCATGGGAACAGTCCAGCCCGAACTGCCAAGCCATGTCTTCCCTGGACCAAAATCAAGCATCCTAGGATCAGTTTCTGGCTATCAGTCGTCATCAGCCAGGATAACTTGATTCCTGTGGCATGGAGAGCACGAGACCCACGTCTGAGCATACCCGTCCCACTCGGGGTGACATTGCAAAAACACCAAATGATGGACAGAATATTGCAAAATGGCAAAACATTCACCCCCAGTCACAGATCTGGGTTTAATCCATCGTTATTTTGCTCACCACACCACCCCAGGTCAGACATGGCCATATGCAAATTAGTCTTGACCCTGTGCCTCATGGGAACAGTCCAGCCCGAACTCCCAAGCCATGTCTTCCCTGGACCGTAATCAAGCGTCCTAGGACCGCGTTCTGGCTATCAGCCGTCATCAGCCAGGATAGCTTGATTCCAGTGGCATGGAGTGCACAGGACTCATGTCTGAGCATACCCGTCCCACTCGGAGTGACAAATGCAAAAACAACAAATGATGGACGGAATGTTGTACAATGGCAAAACGTTCACCCCCAGTCACAGACCTGGGTTTAATCCATTGTTATTTTGCTCACCACACCACCCCAGTTCAAACATGGCCATATGCAAATCAGTCTTCACCCTGTGCCTCATGGGGACAGTCCAGCCCGACCTGCCAAGCCATGTCTTCCCTGGACCGGAATCAAGCATCCTAGGATCGGTTTCTGGCTATCAGCCATCATCATCCAGGATAGCTTGATTCCAGTGGCATGGAGAGCACGGGACTTACGTCTGAGCATACCCGTCTCACTCGGAGTGACAAATGCAAAAACAACAAACACATTTGCAATACTAGCCCCCTAACTTACTGCAGTTTTCCAACCAGCCTACTCTTCTTCCCCAACTCAGGGTCTGTTCTCATCTCAATTCCAAACTACCACCCCATCCCAAGCACACTCACTGCTTTGCAGGTCCACTTCAACATTCACACACCCACACACATAAACACAACATTCAAAGAAACACACGCAAACACACACACATTATACAGACACTATAGATACTACACACAGTCCCACCACAACTACCACTATACCCACAACCACTACAACCACAACCACACCCATAGCCACCACACCTACAACCACCACAACTACCATCACAACACCAATCACCTGCAACCCCACCACAACCACTTCCACTCCAACAACCACCAGCACCCCTACCCACACCACAACCACCAGCACCCACACAAGTATCAGCACGCCTAAAAGCAATACCCCAAGGACCCCACGGAGTGCTTGTACAGTGTTGGAATATGACCACGTACTCTGAACAAGTCCATGGGAAAGTCACAGTTGAAGTTTTAAAGTGTAAGAACCCTTCCTAGTGGACTTCAAAGAAGCCCGTGGAAGATAGAAGGTTGGAGAGCCACCTCACCCGTGGATACCGAGGTACCCAATCCCAGGGAAGCAGTTGAACCCAATGGAGGACCCAATGGAGGACTTCAAAGAAGAGCCGCTGCTGGAAAGGAGAAAAGAGTCAGCTGGAATCTAAAGGTGATTTCTTGTTGAGGAGTACCCGAAAGCAGAGATGATATTGTCTGGGTCACCTGGGAGTGACCAGGGGCTCAGTAGACAAATTCCCAACAATGTCCAATGCTTCAGGTTGGTTGATGGAGCTGTGGGGACCAGGAGATGTTGAGGACAACTAGGAGCCAGATGTGAGCTGTCCCATGAAGGATGTCGAGAGCTAAGGGGCGGTGTCTGGCAGGAGCACCAACAAGCCTTGGCAACGGCAACCCATGAAAAAGGTCAAGGTGTGTACGATATGGACCAGCAAGGCCCAGGAGACTCACCACACACAGGGGAATCATGGCGAGCCTGGAGCAAACAGGGGAGTCCAAGAAAAGCAAAGGTGATTCTCAATTGGACCTATAAGCCGGAGCTACAGGAGAGGACCTTGAGCAATTTCACCAAACAACAGCCCACGGAGCACTCAGTGTGAGGAGGTCAAAGTTCTTGGTAGGAAATGGTGCCAGAGGTTGGGGCTACTAGGAGCACAATGCACTGGTTCAGGAATTGCCAACAAACACATGCACTTGCAAATACACGTGGTGCACAGAGGTTCTGGTATTGCAGCCACACAAAGGACACAGGCTTCAAACTTGGTAAGAGGGCAGCTCGGGCCTGTAGGGATGTAGAACTCCACCTCCTGTGTTGCTGGACCCTTCAGAGTTTGTAGGAGATTAGGATCGGCAGACCGGTCAGCGGTGTTGAGGTGCTTGCAAATGCAGGGGATTGACTCCTTCACTCCAAGGGAGATTATCTTCAGTTGTCCTTGATGCTCCACAGGTCCTACACAAATTCTGTATGGTGCAATGGCACAGGCAAGGCTTCAGACTGAGTCGGGCCCAAATGAAGTCCAGCAAAGTCCAGAGTGTTCAGATCATCGAAGTGCAGTGGTTTCTTGTTTAGAATCTTGTCCACGTCAAATCTAAGGTCCTACAGTCAGACAAGTCCTTAAGTACCCCAGGAGAGAATTGGAAAGATTCAGGGGACACTCCCAGGGGAGGTTACTCCAATGTCCTTTATCCAGTTTTGCACCAGAGCAGGAGCCAGCGGGCTCCCAGGACTGGTCTATACTATGCACAGGAACACCAAATGTGCCCCTCATGCGGAATTTCGGTCACTGGCAAGCATACCCTCCCAGACCTAATACACTAAGGGCCAGATGTAGGTAATCCCAGTTTACCAACTCTTAATTACCGAATCATACGGATTCGGTATTTCAGATTCAGAAAACGGGATGTAGGTAAAAAATCAGCAAAAAATACTGAGTCTGTAACATTTGGATTTTTTGTATCAGTATTTACCGAATCGGTAAATACCGATTCGGAAAAAAACGATTTGTTAATACCCATTCAACCCTATGGGCCTCCAGGACCAAAGGAATGAATGGGAGTTACCGAATCGGTATTTACCGATTTGGTAAATACCGATTTGGTAAATACAAAAAACACCCAATTGAGCCTGTCAACCAATCAGGAACACCCACCACACCCCACAACAAAGCAACAGAGGAACCAACCAATCAGATGCAACTACCCCTCCCTAGTACCTGGAAGTGGCCACACCCATGCAGGTGCAGAGCAACTGAACTGTTTGGAGAGCTGGAGGAAACACAGAGGAACAGGCTGCCCTGAGCATAGCTGAGATGCATAATGGAGTCCCAGGATGGCCAGAAGGATGGCGCTGAGCGCAACAGGAAAATGAAATTCAACCCAGCAGAACTGCAGGTGCTGGTGTAGGAGGTCGTCAAACACCACACCCAGCTCTTTGGAAAGCAGTCTCTGCATGTTGCAGAGTCTTTTAAAAGGAACACCTGCTGGAGAACCAGTCCAAGGTCAATGCCATTGGGGGTCATACACAGGGAAATTGATGACCTGAAAAAAAGATGGTATGACCTGCAGAACATAACAAAAAAGAAACTTGTATCCCAGAGAAAGGAAGCCGGAGCCACAGGTGGAGGGAGGAACCGTGCACCAAGACTAACAGACCTGGAGCAGCTGGTGGAATCCACCCTGGAGCCAGAAAGTATTCATGGGATCGGGGAAGCTGACAGCTCAGCCAGAGCTGCAAAAAACCAAGGTAAGATGCATGGACATGAATCCCCACCATTTTCCCTGACTCCCTTCCCCAATGTGGGTGTCTGCATCAAACTCCAGAACTGGTTTTAAGTTTTTCCAGGAATGCATCATGGGAGACGTAGTCATAGGAACATACATCAATGCAGTCAACATTGAAATCAGCAAGGCATGCCACACACTACATCCATAAGCTGTTGAAGACTAGGCAATTGTGTGATAGGAATGTGATTTAATAATGACACAGAGGTGTACAACACCACTGACCCAATGTTCATATCAGTCCACAAGAGAGTCATCGCGCAGTACAGCGCAGGAAAGGGAGGAGAGGGCGCCGGCAACGGAGAGGAGTGAGAAAACACCCGAAAGAGCAGGTCAAAGCACTATTCTGCCACACACACCCACAGCGTAGGCAGCCACTACACCCGATGGAACCACCACACCACAGCCTCTGTCACATCTGCTGTTTGGCTCACAACAGTTGGAACCACCAGCACTTTCCCCCACACCAACCTCAGAGTCATCGGTGCTGGGAAGGCCAAGGAGACATGATGTGCCCCCTCTCAGGATTCTGGAGACGTCAGATGAGGAAGATGTGGAGGGGCTCACACCAACAAACCCACCTCTGGCTGACAACGCTGGGCAGCAGACTTTATCTGGAGCTGTGCGTGCCGGTGTCCGAGGCCGAAGGGTACGGGAGAGAGGCGAAGGCCAGGATGGAGAGGGGGTCTTTTGTTGTCTTGAGGCCACCATGGTGAAAGAACAGCGCCTGCAAGCAAAGGGCATTTTATCAGTACATAGACAGGTGCGCTATTGAGTACCAGAATGGCCAACATAGACCGGGGGATTGGCTCCATGACAGAGAGCATGCAGTCCATGGCAGAGGGAATGAGGGACATGGCACAGTGCATGAGTGCTCTCTGTGAAAAACTAGATAGTGACCACTCCGAGAGAGGCAGGGATCGACAATGCATGCAGCAACATACCAAAGCCATGAACCGGCTTGCCACGGCAACCTCCCTGCTATGTGGCCGCTATCTCGCCATGCAGGATGACATTGTGCACTGCTGCACGGATTTGTCGAGGGGGATGGGGAGAGTCACCTCTGCCATGGAGCTACTACTCGCACACCAGGCAGCCACTGCTAGGGACACAGGTGTCGGGGACACAGAAGACTCCACCAGCAGGAGTGGCTCTAGCACTCCTGTTCCTGACATTCGAAGGAGCAGCAGGGACCAATCTGCTTACCCAGGCACCACTGCAACCGTTGACACCCAGCCTCATGCATCCTGCACTGTAGTGCGTGGGCGCAAACATTGATGACGCACTCAACCCACATGACAGGTCACGGTGAGGTCAACTGTGACCACCCTGTGTGGAATACAGACATTGTAGTACCATGGTGTGGTATCAGTAAACTGACGTAGTGACTATTAAACTACGTAATTCAAATACTAAGCCTGCCTGTCTCCTTACTTACTTATAAATAGCTGCGTGTGATCTCTGCCCGTCTCAGTCTCCCATCTGTTGCTGGTGCTGCTCCTGCTGCATAGGGCTCTGCCTGTTCTGTTCCATCATCAATGTCCTCATGATGTGTGATCTCCACATCTGTGCCTTCCTTGTTGGCAAGATTGTACAGCATGGCACAGGTCGCAATTATTTTGCAGCAGATGATTGGAGTGTACTGCGGTGCACCTCCGCTCTTGTGGATGCAGTGGAACCTGCTTTTTAGAAGTACAAATGTGCGTTCTACAAAGCTGCGTGTTGCTCTGTGTGCCACATTGTAACGCCTCTCACTCCTGGTAGATGGATTCATGTAGGGGGTGGAAACAAAGGACCGCAGAGCATAAGCACTATTGCCTAGGTGGAAAAGAGAGTGTCATTAGTTACATACTCATGATTGATTCATCTGCATTGACTATCAGGGTGTGTCACAGGTATTTACCTTATATGTATCCATCCCCAAAATCTCCAGCAACAAGGTGTGTGTATATCCCACTGTTCTGGAAGATGTACGAGTCGTGGGTGCTCCCTGGGAATTTGGCAACAATGTCTGTTATGATGTTGCCAGCGTTGCATATCACCTGCACATTGATTGAATGCGTTGACTTCCCGTTCCTGTAAATGTGATCTGTGGCTGCAGGTGGGCAGAGTGGGATGTGGGTGCCATCTATACAGCCTATGACGTGAGGGAAGTGTGCCAGTTGATAGAAATCCGTTTTGGTCTTCGCAAGTTTCGCAGGTGTGTCAGGGAACCTAATATGATGCATTCTCTGCATAATGGCCTAAAGGAACTTCCTGAAGAAACGCGACAGGCAGCTCTGGGACACACCACCTACTGCAGCAATCACACTCTGGTAACTCCCATAGGCAAGCAGGTGTAGGCTACAAAGCACCTGCACATGTGGTGGGCTGGCGTACGCCCTTGGTGTTGGGTGATCCAGGAGTGGGTGAAGGTCCCTGATCAAGTCCAGGATGGTTTGGGGGTATAGCCTGTACCTTTGCAGTATCTCTGGCTCAGTCAGTTGGAAGAGCGTTATCTTCTACCTGCAGACTTGCTCCTCCCTTCTCCATACCCTCTCTCCTGCTGCCTGTATCCGTAGCCGCCTTGTTATGACGTAGAAAGCCGCCATTCTGATAACACGGTTGCATTTTGGGTCCTTATTTTATAGCCTGCACCTGGTTACCACCTGCTTTCAATCCATGGTAAATACCGACTCCTAAATACCGAATTTCATGAAAGTCTGTATTTTTTAGGTTTCCTACATCTCGATAGTCATTTTTTATCATTTCTTATTTACCGATTCGGTAAATAAGAATTCGGTAAATAAATATTCTGAACATTCAGATTTGGTAGAATACCTACTCGTATTTACGATTCAGTTGAATTTTGACCCCTACATCTCATTTTCCAAATACCGGTCGGTAACGGCCGAAATTACCGAATTTTGGCCATTACCGACCGGTATTTGGCTACCTACATCTGGCCCTAAATCCTGTCTGGGAGCTGGTCACACCTCCCTGTGACAGGATGACTATTGTTCTGCCTTCCCCTGCTCGAGCTTGGCTCAGCAGCAGGAGGGCAGAATTGTTTCTCTGGTTGGCAGCAACCATTTTGTGCTGTCCGGAGTTAGACGGCTGGTACTGGGGTCACCAGGGACCCCAAAAAGCTCGCTTCTGAGGGGTAGAATCATATCTCCCACACTGGTTACCAGTGTGGGGGGGTATGATTCCAACATGTTTGACACCAAACATGATTGGGCTTGTTTCCGCCATTTTAGAGTTGGTCATCACACGGTTGCGTAACGCCCCTCTATATGTCATATATGGCTGCTTCACTGACAACCTGGGAGAATGGATTCCATAGGCTACAGGGGCGTCCTGGTCATGCAGTTGCACCCTCTCACTTAAAACCAAGCACCATGCCTTCAGGATTTTAGATGCCTGCAATAGGAGTGACTTATAGGTTGTAAGTGCAGTGACCCTTAGATATAGAAAACCTATATCTTAAGTAAGTGCTGCATGCACCAACTTACACAGGCTGCAATGGCAGGCCTGTAGTTCCATTTTGCATGGTCTCTCACGTGTGGCATAATACATGTTTCAGCCCATGGGAGGCGCCTGGGGTACCTATGCCCTGTGTGCATGTGTACCATATAAAAGGGACTGACAAGGTCACCCCAGCATCCAATCTGGAGAGTACTTAAGTGCATGGCATAACAGTTTAAGGAGAAAGCAGATAGACTGGGGTCCTGATTAGCAGGATCCCAGTCAGACTAGTCAAAAAAGTATTACGTTTAGCAAAAAATGGTGGTAATCATGAAAAGCGGTGATGCACCGTTACATCGCAACTTTTACAACGGGAGTCTATTACAACGGAACTTTTACAACGCAGGATCCATTACATCGGATGCCATTACAACGCATGGCATTACATAGCAGATGCTATTACAACGCATGGCATTACATCGTAAGTATAGGTAAGTATTTAATTTTTATTTAATACATTTAATTAATATTAATTATAATTAAAGGGTTTGGGTTTTGGGGTAAAGGGGTGTTTTTAGGTTTTAGGGCAGGGTTTGGGTTTTGGGGTACAGGGGTGTTTTTAGGTTTCAGGGCAGGGTTTGGGTTTTGGGGTACAGGGGTGTTTTTAGGTTTCAGGGCAGGGTTTGGGTTTTGGGGTACAGGGGTGTTTTTAGGTTTCAGGGCAGGGTTTGGGTTTTGGGGTACAGGGGTGTTTTTAGGTTTCAGGGCAGGGTTTGGGTTTTGGGGTACAGGGGTGTTTTTAGGTTTCAGGGCAGGGTTTGGGTTTTGGGGTACAGGGGTATTTTTAGATTTTAGGGTTGGGTTTGGGTTTTGGGGTACAGGGGTGTTTTAGGGTTCAGGGTTGGGTTTGTGCTTAGGGCTAATTAAATTATATTTACCATTTATAAATTAATTAAAATATATTTATTAAATTAAATTAATTATATTATATTAATTACATTTTTTAATTAAATTAATTAAATTAAATAAATTATTTTAATTAATTTAATTTAATTACAATTTTAAAAATATTTAAATTAAATTAATTTCATTATATTAATTAATTAAAATTAATTACAATTTTTATTAAAATTAAATTAAATAAATAGATTTAAATCTAGTAAATTAAATTAATTACTATTTTAAAATGTATTTTAATTAAATTAATTAAATTAAATTAATTAAATTAACTTAATTAAATTTTTTTAAAAAAGGTATACTTACCTATACTTACGATGTAATGCCATGCGTTGTAATAGCATCTGCTATGTAATGCCATGCGTTGTAATGGCATCCGATGTAATGGATCCTGCGTTGTAAAAATTCCGATGTAACGGAATGCGTTGTAAAAAACCGCGTTGTAGTGACACCAATCCATGAAAAGCAGATCCTACTTTCCTATAAAGGGTATCCAAAAGGTCTTTCATAGCCATTACATGTTAAAAATCCTCTCCGTTTTCGATCACCACTGAAGCCTCTCCCATAAAATCTGTTTCTGGGGGTGGAAGGTCAAATGGGGGGTGGAAGTTCAAATGGGTGTCAAAATTTGAATGCTTGAACCATGTGCCATAGTCAAAGTAGGGTCTTGATGAAGCTTGACCCTGTGTTCCCCCGGCCCTGCTAAAAACCTTATCTTGGTGGATCTTCTTCCTGTCCTTGTAGGATTTTTGTATTGAACTGAATGTTCTCATGTATTTGTCCATATCCCTTATGAAGTCATCACCAAAGAGTAATTCCTGGGAGGTAGGTTTTCCCTCCTTACTGGCCAGTCCGACCAGTTTAGGGTCAATATTTAAAGATGGGAGAAGATTGCATGTGGGAGGGCTTTATACCTTATTAGAATGCTATTGAGGCTTCATATTCTTCGATTGTTGCTGCTGTGAGCCATGCCATAATATTATAATGAACATAGTAATTTTGGTGCAAGCATTCATCAAGACAATTCCTTCGAAATGGGGTTTGAGATTTTTTTTAATTAAAATTCCACACTCCTGGGTGAAATTGCTTGACTTATGTAACTAATCAAGTGACACAATCCCATTGATACCTTTAATATTACATGCAGTGCATCACCAAACATGTAAAGTCAGTGCATCTGTTGTGTGAATATGGTAATAATGAGCCTGCTGACATTTTGGCCATTATAGACCATTGTAAAGTTGGTCAATAGGATGACTGTACAATTTAGAATCAACACTAGGCATTTGGATACCTCAGTGCAATCTAGGTGTATCTAGGTTTTTTCAATCAAACCTAGATACAAGGAAGTGGCAATTTTGACTGCAGAGGTATATCATTTGAGCAGCATAAAAGAACCACCGTAACCCTCTGTCAACACCTGTTGTTTAGTGAAATGAGCCTCACAAAAAACAACTCCATGTTAAACAGTAAATAAAGGCAGTTCATGTTTTTTGAAAGAGAGCAAGATGTTACTGCATAGAATCTTTTTAAGGTGAAGCCAAAACCTTTGGGGATATAGGGCCTGTTTGGAGTGCTTTTGCAGATATGCCCTTATTACAAGTTGAACACTTTTGTGAGGGAGTAACCATCCAGCAAACGCAAGCGCCAAATATTAAAGAGCCCCTGAAGGTGCTTGCCAGGCTAGTGAAGAATGCCACTGACATGGGGAAAGCTTATAGCACACCTGTGATTTTACATCATATAATGTGCACATTTTACCCAGCCAAATATTTACCGTAAGATGTGGGAAATGTGTGCAAAAAATATAAAGTGTGTAATTTTGCAGTCATGTCCAGGTTTAGAGTTTGTTCAAAATATTGAATTATTATCAAATATTAAATATTATTTTCCACTACTTAATATCATATATGTATATATATTTTGTTCGTATTGATGAAATACCAAATACAGAATTTTGTGAAAATAAAATATTGTGTCAAGAATATTGTGATGCCAAAAAGTGACCAGAAACATAAAAAGTAAAAATATTAAGTGGAGTTTTTAATATTGTTGTGAAAAATATAATTTTCAAAATCATCATTGTATATAATATTGTTTTAATGTTCTATTTAATATGGATTTCTCTGGTATTTAATTAGTGTTGTGTATTTAATATAGTAATAACACTTAGGGCCTCATTACAATGAGACCGGGAAACCCTCCGAACACAGTTCAGTGGCTTTTCAAGCCTGATTTTGGGTTTCACTTTCGACCACTGCATTACAATGCAGGTGGTCGAAAGTGAAACCAGATGGTCATTCTGGCTGGATTGTAATGCGCTCAAGGAGGCATGCGCCATAATCCTTGTGGACTGCGCTTCCGCCAATGGGATTACGATGTCGGTTTCCAACAGGCTTTCAATGTTGGGCTTTCCCACATGGAAAGTCTATTGGAAAGTGACATTGAGGGCCCCTAGGGGGTGCCGAGGTGCTGACGTGTGCAGGTTTGCCTGGTCGCATTTAAATTGAGCTTGTAGGGGCATTCTTGGTTTTAAATCAGATGTTGTCTGAGGGCTTTTAAATATATTTGTACTGCGTCTTTGCACATTGCTCTACCTTTACTTGTCTGTGCTTCCTGCTCCCACCTTGCACCCCGGTCCACTGTGGTCGATACCGTTTGAGTGGAGGGTGTAGGCGGTTCCTTCGATCCTCTACCGGCTGGCGATGGGCAGAGACAGGGGGGATAGCGCTCTAGTGAGCCAACCCTACTTTAACTGCTGTCCTGTCCACCGCGCGGCTGACATGTGCAGGTTTGCCTGGTTGCATTTAAATTAAGCTTGTAGGAGCATTCTTGTTTTTAAATCAGACATTGTCTGAGGGATTTTAAATATATTTGTACTGCGTCTTTGCTTCCTGCTCCCTCCTTGCACCCCGGTCCACCGCAGTCAATACCATTTGAGTGAAGGGTGTAGGCGGTTCCTTTGCTCCTCTGTCGGCTGGCGCTCTAGTCAGCCAACCCTACTTAAACAGCATGTCCTGTCCAACGTGCAGCGGAAGCGCGCAGTGGGCGCGCCACCAGCGCACCAAATGCAATCCCATCTGCACCCGTCCGAGCCAAGTCTGCACCAGGCGTCAAGAATGCTGTTAGTTCTCCCAGAGATGCTGTAAGTTCTCCGCAGCGATCCACTCTTAGGACAAGGTATTCAGAGGAGGAACTTTTGAAATTGCGTTTGGCTAGTTCACAGCCTTGCAAGCATGTTTTTTATCCTAAAACCATATTCATGTATGTGGTGCGTTCTTGGCATCATAGGGGGTGGGGTAAAGTTTCCTTGCATTATCAAAAACATAGTTACCCCCTTGGAAACTGGGAAGTTACTTCAGGGTTTTCTTATCAATGCCAGGTCCCTGATCAAAATACTGTTGTCTTACAATATAAACCTGAATGGATTTTTATAACTGAAACCTGGGCCAGCGATTATTCTGGCCCTGACCTTTGGAGGCTATCCCTCTAGGATATTGCCTCACCAGACTGGACAGAGTAGGATGACGGGGAGGGGGTCTAGGCATTCGGTTCAGGTATAATCTCACTTGATGCTTTGAACCACTCACCTCTCTGTCCGACAATTTCCAGGCATTATATTTTTCTATAAATATGACCCCAACAGAAAGTTTCTCCGGTGTCCTATGTTACAGACAGCGGGGCCCTAGGGCACCCTTTAGCTAGGACTGGTGCAACTGGTTGGAGCTCTTCCTAGAAAGAGCCAATTTTACTCTTCTTGTGGATTTTAACTTTCATTTAGAGAACAATGCTAGTCTTGATACACAAACCCTTTTGGAATGCATGAACGGCTGTGGCTTTTCGCAACTTGTTAAATTTCCCTCACAAGTAGCAGGCCACACCCTAGGTGGGAACTTTTTCAATGACCATCGGATTAGGGTGGGAGAGCCCCTCCCACTAGCCTGGTCAGAACACTTTGCGATTCCATTTAAATTAAGGTTATCAGCAGCTGGGAACATCCATCCAGAAAATGTTAAAGTGGCTGATAAACAAAATTTTAATCAGATCAGCAATGAGGACGTTGCCAACCTTTTTATAGATTTCCAGCTTCCGGAATACCTAAGCACTAATTCAGCTGCAGACAAGCTTTCACAAAAGCTATTAGCAGTCATGGACACTCTTGCTCCTAAGAAATGTCACTATTTGGCTAAAAAAAGGCCTTCCGCACCTTGGTTCTCGGATAGACTGCGAAAGATGAGACAGGAGTGAGGAAGAAAGGGGAGACTGTGGCGTAGAGATCTTGCACCCTCGGGTAGAGAAGTGCATAAACAATGATTGAAAGCATATAAAACAGCCATCATGGAGGAAAAAGGAAGGTACTATCTAGAAATCGTAGTGTCGCTCAAAACATCTAAGGAGCTTTTTAACATCGTGAATTCTCTTGTCTCGCCCACAGTTAATGACTCAGTGGTGCCGTCACAGGAGCTCTGTGATAGACTCTTCTTTTGCTCTAAGATAACCAACATATATTTTCAATTGGATACTTTAAATCGAAACAAGACATTGATCACCCTACCTGACATCCACCTGATGGATAGCTTCAATAAGGTGGTGCCTCCCAGCTTACTTGCCTTTCCTAAGCTACCTCCCGAAACTGTAGAGCACGTTTTAGAAGGAGTTAAGTCAGGATCACCTACGGATCCCTGCCCCTAAAGGTTCTTAAAATGCCAAATCTGCAATTATTCCGCACATTACCACAGTCCTTAATTTAGCGATTTCTGAGGGACAATATCCCCTGGCGTGGAAGGCGGCAGTGATTAGGCCACTGTTAAAAAAGCCCTCTTTGTCCGACGGAACTTAAAAACTTTTGTCCTATTTCTCTCCTGCCGGTTCCAGCTAAGTTTTCGGAATCCTACCTGAACATTCATTTAAGTGCCTATTTGAGGGACCACCAAATTTTGGATGGCTCTCAGCATGGGCTTAGAAGCTGCCACAGCATCGAAATTGCTGTTACTGTGGTTTTTTTATAGCATCAGGTCACAGGTGGATGCAGGACATACCACCTTACTAGTTTTACTTGATCTTACCGCAGTGTTTGATACCCTGTCCCCCTTGAGACTTGTGGAACGTCTCAGGGAGATAGGTATTGGGGACTCGGCCTTGGATCTTCTCGCCTCCTTTCCTAGGGACCGATTTCAAACAGTAAAATTGGGAAGCTTCTGCTCTGATTCTGCCTCCCTTGTTTGCAGAGTGCCTCCGCGCTCTTCCTTGAGCCGTAGGCTATTAAACATCTATGTGGCCCGCTTGCAAGGGTGGTGAAATCGTTTGGGTTGGAGGTGTTGTCTTATGCGGACGACAGTCAAATAATGGTGTCCATCACTCACAATGTCAGAGACTCTGCTAGAAACTTTAAAAATTGTATGCAAGCAGTCTAGTCATGGATGGTACAAAATTATCTAAAATGAACGGCGATAAGACAGAGGTTCTGATCTTTGGTGATAAGATGGACACTTGGTCAGGGGAGTGGTGGCCTGACTCCCTGAGTACATGTCCTACTCCCGTCTCTCAAGGTAAAAACCTGGAAGTGGTGGTCAACAACCCCCTTTCTTTGAACCTGCAGGTCTCCAGGACAGTGGCTACCTGCTTTGGGCTAATTAGGCTCACTAGGAAAATCTCAGGATTCCTTTCTTTTGCAGCTCGCAAACAAGTTGTAGTTGCACTAATACTGTCCAGATTGGATTATTGCAATGCCCTGTAACTGCTGCAGCCAACTTATGGAACTCTCTCCCTGATGAATATCGGGTCAAAGATCATATACTCGCTTCTGAAAGTCTTTAAAGACCTAGTTGTTCCCTGGGGGGCTGGTTTCAGTGTTTGCGCGTCTACCTGCATATTGTACTGCCTCTAGCGCCTTGATGCCGCTCTAAAACTTGATATATTCATTCAAGGTGTACCATCCCTGTTAATCCCTTCACCGGGTGGCAGGCACATAGAGGTGCTTGCCACGCCGTGCAGGGATGAACAGATTCTCCCATTTCTCTATGGGAGCTTGTGCTATGGCTGGTTTACGGCTGCAGCACAAGCTCCCATAGAAAAATGGGAGTATGCGACTGCAGCATTTGCAGTCTCATTCTAATGCTGCGTTCTGAACTGCCGACCAGAGGTCGGTCAGTCCCGATTCCGCAATGGTGTCAAGCAGATGAGAGTCCCCCCAACATCATAATACGGCCATTAGTTTCTATTTTAGGTTATTTAATTAGCAAACTTTAGAAATCATTTTCTAAGCAGTAACTAAAGTAATTTATTTAAGTTTTCTAAAGTTATAGGAGTGGGATGTTCGGTTAAAGGGGTATAGGATTGGTTGATTTTTAAAATAAGCTTGTAAAAAGTTTTCTGACCAATTTGCTCTATGTGTGATAATTTTGGGAATTTAAGTTAATATATTTTGTTATGAGAAAATATATGTTTACATTAGCTGATTTTATTAATATGACATTAGTTTTTTCACTTTGTCACTTAGATTTTTACATTTGTTTCTTATTTACTTAATTGTTTTGAGAAAGTTTATGTACATTGCTGTACATTTATTTGTATAATAATATTATCAAACTTTAATTTCTTGGACTTTTTTTACTTTTTTATCTTTTATATTTTTAAATGTGTTGTTTAGTTGGAAAAGAAAGGAGAAATTAAAAATCCTTTTAACAGCTCCTTTTAAATGCCATTAATATTTGGTGGTAACTCCTGTCACTATTGTTTTTAGATAGGGTTTTGAATCAAAAGGCATGGGCAGTTGCATAGGAACGCCCATGTAATGCCCTCTTACTGCTAAGTAATGTAAAGCAGTGCATTGCAATGCTTTGTATTACTTTTAAGGTACTTTCCAGCACAAAACAAGTTTTTCATTGGCAAATAAATGATAAAAAACATTTTGTGCTGGGTAGAAATACTTTTGTGATGCTTGCCCAGCACAAAATGTTTGTAAATCTACAGTTTTTTGCATTTGTAAAAATACAAAAACTCATGATCCCGATACCATCTGAGCTTCATCCCATGATTTGGTGGTCATTTTGCAGTTTTCACTTCCCATTTATACCAGGTTTTATCAGGGATTGAAAGACAGTAACAACTGTCCATTCGACTGCACATTCTGAATTGCCTAGCCTCCAACTGAACTTACTTTGCAAGGCTCTTGAAGGAGTATGTCAGTTTAGAGACAAAGTAGTCTATCCCACCTGGATTACGCGAATAGTCTTTCTATGGGTCTATCGCTTATTTGACGCACAGGCTCCTGATTATCCATAATGCTGCAGCTAAGCCAATCCAGCAGGTCCCGCTCCATCATCATATTTTGCTGCATTTGAGGCAGTTTCACTGACTTCCTGTTGTAAGGCCCTGACCTTGGCATTCAGAGCACTCACAGACAAGGGCCCTCGCTACCTGAGAATACGACTTGGTCAGTAGCAACAAAAGAGATCGCTGAGATTGAACCACCTCTGACGTATGTGTATCCCCAGGTTTTACAGAGCCTGGCAAATGGGTCGATCATTTGCTGTTTTGATGGCAGATCTCTGGAACACCCTACCTATCAACTTCCCCATGGCCGAATCCAAGTGCCACTTCATGAATGAAATATAAATCTGGCTTCCTGATCAAAACTAGATTTGACAGTCCTGTCCCATAATCAGTCTCTGCCTTGGAGTCCAGGGACATTTCCTCTGAAGCAGCCGAGCGTAGTAAAAATTCCAGTAATTGATTGATCTTAATCAGGTAGGAAGACCTTCAGTTTAGTGGAGAGGTTACTTTTGGCACCTTTATTAGTTTGCACTCCAAGGGGCATATTATCAAGACAGGCGATGAAATTATAGCCGTCTTAGCGGCAGAAAACTGCAGCTAAAACGGCGATAATGGGCTCGATAATATGCTCTTTGGAATTCCAATCGAAGCACATGTAAGATGTCCTTCACATTTAACATGAGCCTCAATTGGAATTCCATATTATCAAGCCTATTATCGCCAAACTGCCGCTAAAATGGCGATAATTTCATCGCCTGTCATGATAATATGCCCCATAACTATAACATTGAAAACAACATATATTCATCTGAGTTATATATATAAAAAACAACGTTATTATCAAATAATGGCTGGACCAATGTTTAGATGAAATAAGTAGGCATACAAAAGGTGGACGGGAGATTTGTCTTTTTCTAGGAAATCTCAGAAGGAAAGAATAGAATAACTGTGAAAGGATACAATCACTGCAGGGAATAAGTGGCTCTTACTCGCAGTCAAAAAAATTGATCTTTCATATCACCTGAAATCACACATTGTTATGGTTACATTATAATGAAGATGCATTGCATATCTAAGGAGGTGTAAAGTGATTCCAGCTAAAAAGTTGCTCATCAATTAATGCTGTAGCAACAATTCTTCATGAGCCATTAAAGCAGTATCTCCGGAGATGAAAGATTGACATAGTATGTTTCAATATCATTACGCATTACAGATTATCTTAAGTGATCTTTCTTCTTTCATGTCCTCAGACAGGGGTACCAACAGCCATGAAGGCCGAAAATAAAAGCATTGTGACTGAATTCATACTTAGGGGGCTCACCACAGACACAGACCTCCAAGTCCTTCTTTTCATAATCTTTATCGTAATATATGCCTCAACCCTGCTGGGCAATGGGTGCATACTGATGGTCATTCGCATGGATCCCCATCTTCATACGCCCATGTACTTCTTTCTTGGCTCCCTGGCTGCTTTGGATTTAGGTTTCTCATCTACCTCTTCCCCCAAGATGCTTGTTGACATGCTTGTGGAAAGGAAGGTCATCTCATTTTTTGGCTGCTTAACTCAGGTCTATTTCTATGCAGGCTTTGGCAGCACTGAGTTTTTTCTGTTAGCCATGATGGCATATGACCGATATGTAGCTATTTGTAACCCATTGCTTTATACCCTTACAATGACGAAGAGCCTCACTATCCATTTGGTAACTGTATCATACGTTAGTGGATTTCTGCACTCTCTGATTCACACAGGTGGCATTTGGAGGTTATCATTTTGTGGCCCTGATATCATTGACCATTTCATGTGTGATTATCCTGTGATTTTTAAACTCTCCTGTACCAACTTTACCATCAATGAACAGTTGCTTATTGTGTTTGCCGCCGTTGTGATGCTGATATCCCTCCTCATCGTCCTCATCTCATATGCCTATATACTTGTTGCTGTCTTGAGAATCCGTACTTCAGCAGGAAGACGCAGGGCCTTCTCAACCTGTACCTCCCACTTCATCTGTGTCGTTCTTTATTATGGAACAATTCTCTTCATGGAACTTCGACCCAGCACCAGCCCTTCACATGCGCAAGACAAGGTGGTAGCAGTGCTCTCAACAGTTATTATCCCTGTGCTAAATCCACTGATCTACAGCCTAAGGAATCAGGATATGAAAGAAGCAGTGAAGAAGAAACTAAACCAAGTCATGTTCTTTCAGTAATAGATACCTCCAGGTCTTGAAAATAATTGAGGCTCAATATTTAGAACAAATAGACTAATAGACACACATTCAGATATGTATAAATTCTGTGCAAAGGTCAAAATATTATATATATTCACAGTAGAGTTAAATTGACCTAAGAATGACAGTTTACTGATGAACAAATTGCATGTAACAATTACTTCATACAGGGAAACAATGAGGATCAGGAGGCTTCTTCATTGTGATTTACCGTATGGCACAAACATACCTAATTAGAGCCTGACTTTGGTTTATATATTTTGTTAAAACAGATATGCATGACAAAATGGGTGGCCTAAACCATGAATGCAGATGGGCATGTGTGATATGCTGTTAATTGACGTTGGTTCTTCGCCTTTCTTGATTCATGTCCCCTCCCATACGCTCAACCATAGTAATAAATAGCAGACTACACTCTGCATAGTGTACTATAATATTGAGTTGATTTGGGATGATATTGTCAGAACGTGCCAGCTGAAAACTTAACGTTGCAAACTATCTATGGGACAAAAACCTGTTTCAGAAAAAATATAACTGCTGTGGAAATATTGGCCATTTGGTGGGCATGTTGTGGGCAAGCAAATTGTTTAATAGAATATTTTTCCCTTTTATATAAAATATCCAATTTAAATATAGAGAGCAATTCTGATTTCTTAAAACAAAATGCTGATATACATTCCTCAAACAGGAACTAATTTAACTGCACCACAATTATGTGTTGTAAAAAGGAGGAATTATTCTTTCAGAAGAAGAATTTTCTATTTCTTCCATTTATATTGTGATCACAACATGAAATGGGGTTTCCGTTTGGGTATATGCACATTATAAATGGGTGAATGTTGAGCAAGGTTCTTGTCAAGTCAAAATGTGTCATGTGTGAGTGATACCACATAAAAAGACATTTAAAATCCGTCTGACAATGCAATTGTTCTTGAGTGCTGGCAATTGTTGTTTTTGCTATGACAAAAGTATTGGTGACATGTTTCATCTGGCATCTGTGCATTCACTGCAAAGCAGCATTGGTGACAAACCACCTGTGGGGATGTTGGGTAGCCGTGGGGGTTTTTGGCACAGGGCTTGGATAGAGACAAGGTATGCTGATGGGGTGGTAGTCACAGGTTTGCCTGAAAGGGTTGGGCACCTGCTCAACTTTGAATATATAAAAACACACAGAAATTCACTGAATAATAGGTTAACGTGGCATTATAATTAAATGTAAGATTTTACCTCATTTTTATGCGCCTTCAGAAATCCACAATTATTTACAACAAGGGGTGGTGATGGACAGAGTCTCTGAATTAAGCAGAGTACTCTCACCCAGTCAAGAGATCAGGGCTAGATCCAACACCGTTTTTTAGCTCATTGCACCATCCCAGTTTCAGAACCTGGCTGTATGCAAATTAGTCTGTCCCTGGACCAGTGCATCATGGGAACAGGGCAGACCAGACTACAAAAGCCAATTCTTACACTGGGAAGGAAACAAGCTTCCGGGGACCGGTTTCTGGCATTTCAGCTGTCTTCGGCCCGGCTTGCTTGAATCCTGATGGTGCAATGAGCAAGGGACTCACATCTGAGTATAACCTTCCACGCTTAGGGTGGACAAAATTATTTACAACAATGGGTGGTGATGGACAAAGTCTCTGAATTAAGCAGAGTACTCTCACCCAGGCAAGAGATCAGGGCTAGATCCAACACCGTTTTTTAGCTCATTGCACCATCCCAGTTTCAGAACCTGGCTGTATGCAAATTAGTCTGTCCCTGGCCCAGTGCATCATGGGAACAGGGCAGACCAGACTACAAAAGCCAATTCTTACACTGGGAAGGAAACAAGCTTCCAGGGACCGGTTTCTGGCATTTCAGCTGTCTTCGGCCCGGCTTGTTTGAATCCTGATGGTGCAATGAGCCAGGGACTCACATCTGAGTATACCCTTCCACGCTTAGGGTGGACAAAATTATTTACAACAAGAGGTGGTGATGGACAGAGTCTCTGAATTAAGCAGAGTACTCTCACCCAGTCAAGAGATCAGGGCTAGATCCAACACCGTTTTTTAGCTCATTGCACCATCCCAGTTTCAGAACCTGGCTGTATGCAAATTAGTCTGTCCCTGGCCCAGTGCATCATGGGAACAGGGCAGACCAGACTACAAAAGCCAATTCTTACACTGGGAAGGAAACAAGCTTCCGGGGACCGGTTTCTGGCATTTCAGCCGTCTTCGGCCCGGCTTGCTTGAATCCTGATGGTGCAATGAGCAAGGGACTCACATCTGAGTATACCCTTCCACGCTTAGGGTGGACAAAATTATTTACAACAAGGGGTGGTGATGGACAGAGTCTCTGAATTAAGCAGAGTACTCTCACCCAGTCAAGAGATCAGGGCTAGATCCAACACCGTTTTTTAGCTCATTGCACCATCCCAGTTTCTGAACCTGGCTGTATGAAAATTAGTCTGTAGCTTGGTAGTTTGGTCTGCCCTGTTCCCATGATGCACTGGGCCAGGGACAGACTAATTTGCATGTAGCCAGGTTCTGAACTGGGATGGTGCAGTGAGCTAAAAAACGGTGATGGATCAAGCCCTGATCTGTTGACTGGGTAGGAGTGTTCTGATTAACTCAGATACTCTGTCCATCACCACCCCCTTTTTGGAATTATTTTTGGCCACCATAAGTGTGGAAGGGTATGCTCAGACATGAGTCCCTTGCTCACTGCACCATCAGGATTCAAGCAAGCCAAGAAGCTTGTTTACTTTCCAGTGAAGAATTGGCTTGGTAGTTTTGTTTGCCTTGTTCCCATGATGCATTGGGCCAGGGACAGACTAATTTGCATGTAGCCAGGTTCTGAACTGGGATGGTGCAGTGAGCTAAAAAAAGGTGATGGATCAAGCCCTGATCTGTTGACTGGGTAGGAGTGTTCTGATTAACTCAGATACTCTGTCCATCACCACCCCCTTTTTGGATTTATTCAGAAATCCACAGGCAAAAACCAAGGGTTAAAGTGTTAAATGAGTTAAGAACTAACATTTCAAAGATAACAAAGGGGCATATTATCAAGGGGGTTTATCTCTGCTTTTTTGGCTTTAAAAGCCAAGAAAGCGGAGATAAAATTATCTCCCTATTACCTAGCTGTCGCTAACACCAGTTAGCGACAGCTAGTAGGAGATAGCGACCATCTTGGGCCCCACTTTGCATTTCAGTGATATTTATTACTAATGACATGCAAAGTGGGCGTGCCAAGATGTTAGCGACTGGAAACAGTCGCTAACATCGCTATCTCCTATTACCAACTTTTGGAGATATTCGCGCTAAGTGCGAATATCTCCAAAAACGAACAGTTCTTAGCCATGTTATCCAATGGGAGGTGGATAACATGGCTAAGAGCATTAGCTCGGTAGTGCATGAATATCGCTGACTTTTCAGCGATATTCATGCATTGCGGCCGTTTTTTATCGCATTTGCGATAAACCTTGATAATAGCAAGGTTTATCTGCGATAATTTCTGACGAAGCTTAGCGTTAAAAAATTCGTTGCTAAGCATCGTTAGCGGTAAATATCGCTTAAAATACTGACATTTGGCCGTCATAGTTTAGTAATTTAACTATACTTGCACTTGCTGGAGAGGAAATCACCTTTGCCTTTTATGACAAGAGAAACCGAACATAACACTTTCAGAAAGAGAAAAATAATGAACATGCACCAAATATACATTATAGAAAATCTGTCAAAAACACAACAGTATAGTCACTGCATCATAAACATATATATAAAAAGTGTAATTTAGAATATATCATTTGTATTATAGAATGTGATTTACTAAATAAAATACCTATAATTTATTAATGTGTGTTAGAAAAACATGCAAATGGTGAACTCTCATGTTATAAATTTTAACCTCAGATTGTTTTTAAACCTCATTTATATGAAAGAATAACGAATGATCAATCCTGATTATAATAATAGACTTTACGAAAATGATTTTCTTTGTATGTGCAACCGTTTGCACCGAAAATGAAAAAAGAAAAGTGGATGCTGCACATTTCTATTTGATGATGTCTCTGGGGACCTATATAGACTGTACTTCATATATATGTATATATCAATCTTATTTACTTGAAAAATAAATCTCAGATATATAGTCTGAAATGTATTTATACTTTGGTACTTACCAAACATTGCAAGTACCCTATACTGACACTTATTTTTTGTAATCATGCTAAATGATCCTAAGTGCATCAGAAGTTATGCAAAACAGCATGGCACCTTCATGTTCTCTTATGAATGTATGCTTCAAATTTTATATAGTCTGTGTGATATTTGCCCAAATTATTATTGGCCTGAATGCACGTGTAAGTTCTTCTGCCCAACTAACCTCACAGTTCGTGAGAGAATTCCTCAGTTTATCAAATGATGTGCAGCCGTGTTTTACTTACTAAGTTCACATGTACTGTACGGAAGATTTTGCTACATGTTTGCTAATGTTTAAGGAAATCTGCCTGGGAAACTGTCCTCTTCAACTCTCTCCTATGCTCCAGCTAAAAGAACATTGGGGCATATTATCAAGGGGGTTTATCTCCGCATTTTTGGCTTTAAAAGCCAAGAAAGCGGAGATAAAATTATCTCCCTATTACCTAGCTGTCGCTTACACCAGTTAGCGACAGCTAGCAGGAGATAGCGACCATCTTGGGCCCCACTTTGCATGTCAGTGATATTTATCACTAATGACATGGAAAGTGGGCGTGCCAAGATGTTAGCAACTGGAAACAGTCGCTAACATCGCTATCTCCTATTACCAACTTTTGGAGATATTCGCGCTGCCCCTGAGCAGTTCTTAGCCATGTTATCTAATGGGAGGTGGATAACATGGCTAAGAGCATTAGCTCGGTAATGCATGAATATCGCTGACCTTTCAGCGATATTCATGCATTGCGGCCGTTTTTTATCGCATTTGCGATAAACCTTGGTAATACCAAGGATTGTTCTAACATTTCACATGCTAACCGACTGCTCCATTGTCCCACCTATTTCTCTGCATTTTGTGTCTTCATTATGTCGTCTGAAACTCGCTCCATATGAACTAACCAATGGACTAAGTGGGCTCACTAGATGAGGTGATTCCAGGGGGTGTCACCCCTGGAAACACAAAAAAAATAATATTGTCTGACTTAAGGGATTAGTAGCATTATTATTATTATTATTACAGCAATTTAAGTATATGCAGCTTGATGGTGATGGTGATAGACGACTGCTGTTCTGCACGCTTCCTATGAACTGCTAAATGGAGATTTTCTGAACTTACCTGGCAAATTTACTTAATGCGGACTCATCTGGCTTCATTCCTTAACTGACGCATATGCTAAATGCGATTACTGGTCTCTTCCTTTGGGGACTACTCAAACTGGCAAATTCATGACCCTTTCTAAACTCTTGAGCTTTTGGCACTTATTTGACCTTTATTAATGTGTCTTATTACCCAATGGAAAATATTGATGCACTTATCTTTCAAAAATGTTATAAACTAATCTAAATTGCTACTTTGACTCAGCTGTCATGATTTATCCTTACATGTGTGAATGTGCATTCTCAATTTAGTTTTACTAATGACTAGAGGAGATGATATTAGACGACTCTCAGAGTACCACATTCTAAAGTAATTATTCTGTATAGCTCTAATTGAACTTTTGGTGTGCATGATTCTGGCTTGCCTACAATTCTTCTGGAGATTTGGGCTTGCAGTGATAATCTTATACCTTTATAGCACTGTCTTGGGAGTTATATCTACTTGAGCTTGATATCACATTTGTAGTTCAGTTGTCCAATTCCTGGTCCTCATTGGATGATTGTTGGGACCATATCCAACCCCTCTCAGCACACTGCAAGGTCTATCAGAGGACCAAGAGAGTGGTCGGTCCATTATGGAATTTCCCATCCATAGATTTGGGTCCAGTAAATGCTACAGCACTCTCATGTCATAAACTGCTTAAGTCCTCACATATTTGATCACTTATGACATTTTAAATGAGATCATCTATGATAATGCCAATCACACTACTCCATAATTCCTTACATCAATTTCAAAAAGGGAGTTGCTAGTAAAGGATGTATAGTCATTTATAGCATACAGTTACTGCTGGTAAACTTGTGAGTGCATAGAATGTAAATAGCATTATTCCTGAGGTCAAGTGTGCTTGTGCATGTTGAAAGTTACATGGTGCACCATTTACAAACCAGGAAAGTTTGGGGTCAAGTAGTAAGCTATGTTAAACAAGGTAAAAGCTGAGTGTACTTGATGTGAAGATTTACATGTGCTGGTGGTGAAAAATCTTAAAAGTCCTTTTTCACTCTTGAAAAGCACTGGGTTACATTATATTACCTTATAATGAATAACTAAAATTTGGGACTCGATAGAAACAAGACTCATTGCAATAGGAATTTAAAGTCTAAACTAACTTTCAAGTCTGATTTCAGATTAATATTTTGAAAATTCTACTTTTAGAAATGTGGTATTGTCCTGCATACCAAAGCCACATTTGTCTTCCTGACAGTGTCCAGGGTCACCCAAAGGTTTATGGCTCTCCTGTGGTATGATGTGTAATCCTCTCAGAGAGTGGACAAAGGATCTGGGTGAGGACAGGTGAGGGTCTGCCTGAAAGCATATCAGGGAAGGAACTGTGTACCCGGCCAATAATGCACTTCAAATAAAAGCCTGGGGGTGATACCCCCCGTTCTTGACTACTGAAGAAGCCTACCCTATAAATGACAGATGCAGCTCACACCTTGGCATGTCTACCCTTAAGGTCACTAAGCAAGCTAAGCAAGCTGGAGCCAAACTCACGGGAAAAGGAAGAAATTACTGGAACTCCGGTGAAGAGAGTAATCTTCAAGATACTTACCCACACTTACAAATACCTCCACAACATAAGGCCCCCAAAATCTCACCAATAGAATCTCCTTCCACGTACCCTAGAGGAACCTCCAATCCACCGACCTGGCCATCCCAGAGCCCCAGCTCATCCACGGAGCAAGACCGAGTAAAAAAACTTCTCCTACATAGCGGCCAAGTCCTGGAACGAGTTCCCGATCGACATCGGGCGCGCCCTCATCCGACACATCTTCAGGAAAACACTCCAGACTGACCAGTGCTGCCCCCCTCCCCCCAGGGCCTTCAGACACTCACAGATGAGTAGTATGCATACCACTCCATGATTGATTGATAGAACCTAAAATCAGAATACTCCGGGTCCTGAAAAAATTCAGAAGAAGGACTGTCCTTCTGACTGAAGGAGAAATACTGGACCTATCTTCCTTGAACCCAGGACCCCAGAAGTAACCCCAAGGGTCGATTGGCTGATCTCCTGTTTGAGCTATATAGACAACAACATTTTTTCTAGTTGACAAGGAGCAACTGAAAATTAGAAAACAGGACAGGACTTGGTCATCTCAGAAGACCTCTGTGAGAGTAAGTCGTGATACCCACCCTAAGCATTGTACTTAATGTCCTGGACCTTTGAATGGAATCAGAGTGTGCTGTTCCCTGCTTAACAGAAGGTTTCTCTGGATCCAATACAAAGCAGGATAGAATTATGCACGGCTTTGCATTGCAGAACAACAATACTCCTGGTTGGAGGCTGCACTGAAACTGATGGAATTTCTAAATTGGTTTGGGATTCTTCTTCTTTTGTGTTTTCTCTTTGTTACGGTTTGAGTGTTGCTAAAATTATTTACGGATTGCCTCTAAGTTAAGCCTGACTACTTTTGTACCACATTTTCAGAGGGTTAAGCGCACATTTATTTAGTTATGTATGTGTTTAACCCTGACAAGTATTGTGATTGTTATTTGACATAGGTTCTCACTGTTGTATCTTGTGTGCTGTTGGATGCACATGTGTTAGGGAGAATGTCCAGAGGATTTTGTGATGAGAGTGGGAGTCAGCGGTGGCCCCCAGGTTGGCTCCCGGTATGTAAAGATGGAAAATGGTATTACTTACCCTCACTGATGCCTGGTTTGTTAATAATCACACCATATTTGATGACGAGCGGTTCACAATGAGCCTGGCCCACATGTTAAACAGTACAGACTCGACAACGTACACCATGACAGGGAAGTGTATAGGGCATCTGGATATGTCCGGAACCTTATCAGCAACCTGGTGAGGAGCTGTCTTTGTTTAGGGGCCACCTTGACGATTAGGGGGGATAAACAAAGTAATGAAATATGTTATCAGAAAATACTAAGTATTACTATGTGCTTGAGCTGAACGCGGCATGGGAGCACAATGGCTGCCACATGAGTGACATACGATCCGAGCGGTATCCCCCCGCTAGCAACTGTTACCAGGGAAAGAAATGCTAAGGTCATTGTATGGCCTCCAGCAAAGATTATTTAAAGGACTGTGAGTGAGATGCACAGTAAAACTAGATGTATAGGGATTAAAATATCATGCATCCAATATGAAAAAATAATCAAAAGGAACACTTTCCAGGTGTTGGTGGCATGTTCAAGTAAGAATTAGTAAAGTGTGCCACTAAACAAATACATTTCTCAATAGTAGCTTTCTCACGGTTGCTGCATTATTGACCTTTGAAGGTATAATTGCACCAACTACCTTTTTGAACACATATGGTGAACCTGTGACCCTGTGGGAAGATTTGATGGAGGGCTTTGAAGCCTATATAGTACCAAAGGTGGCAACATATTTACAGCAACGGACAAAGTGGCAATGCTTAAGCATCGTTTAGAGGCAGAAGGCTGGCCCATTTTGAAACATCTTTCTACACTGCTGTTGAAGAGAACAAAGAGAAGGACCTAGATGAGTTTGAAGCAGCTATGCGAAGGTTATACATAAACTATGGAAAAAAAAGAAATGAAGTAGTGGTATGATCTAAGTTTCTTAGGGGAAGTCAATGTCCGAGTATTACAGCTGTCATCCGTAGGGTAATCGTCCACCAAAATATTTTGCCTGCTATCTCCTACTTTACTATATCTAGTTGTTGGCCATAGAGCTCTAAGCACTTTACCACTGCTGAACAGTGCTAATGCTAAGGTTCATTTGCTTCTCCTAAACATGGTGGCATTGCTTTATACAGGACTGGCCTCCTTAGTTTACCTATAAGTCCCTTGTAAAGTGGTATTCCATATGCACAGGGCCTGTAATATAAATGCTATTCGTAGGTCTGCAGCACTGGTTGACCCACCCACACAAGTAGCCCTTTAAACCTTTCTTGGGCCTGCAATTGTAATGCCTGTGTGTGCAGTTAACTGCCACTTTGACTTGGCATTTAAAACTACTTGCCAAGCCTTAAACTCCTCTTTTACTACACATTTGTCACCCCTAAGGTAGGCTCTAGGTAGCCATAAGGGTGGGTGCTGTGTAACTAAAAGTTAGGACATGTACTTTTAAGTTTACCTGTTGTGGTAGTGACAACCGGCTACATTTGTTTTTCACTACAGTGAAGCCTACTCCTTTCACAGGCCAGCATTGGGAATTCCTTAAAACACTATTAATCTGCAATTCCAGATTAGAAAGGAATAGGTGCATCATGCTTCATATCTTTGGAATGGTAATGATAAATCCTCCTTCCTGGTAAAGTTGGATTTAACATTACTGTTTTATAAATGCCACTTTTAGGATGTGGACATTTCTCTGCCCTTAGTGGTCTGTGCGCCTTGTAGGCTTTCTCCAATAAACGTCAGGGATGGGTGACAGGTACACTTTGTATATTCTCTCTAGACAGCCAAAAACATGGGAAGGGTGTGTGTGACAAAGAACCCATCGGCATACTTCTACATTCTGATAGTTTTTCCTGGGCAGAAAGAATGAGGGGGAGCTGACACGAATCCCTGAATAGGCAGTGTCCTTTATCCCACAGAAAGGGCTGATTACCCCTTACCGATCTTCTGGCAGACAGGACTGGTGTGAAAGAGGACATCTGCACTGCGAGGGCCTGCTTTGAAGTCACCCCCACTTCATTCAGTACAATACTGGACCTTTGAAGTACTCTGTCAGAAGTAAAAAGTACAGTGCTACAAAGATTCCCACTTTGTCTGACTATTGCTTGGAAGGAACTGCTTTCTGCTGAGCTGAGCTGTCCTCCGGATCTCTACCCTGCCCAGAACAAGGAATGGACCCATTTCACTGAAACCCAGACTGTCTCCAAGGGCTTGCTGGCTTGCCTACTGTTCTGTGGTCTCAGGTCCATCAACGATTTCTCTCAACTCTACATCAGCACCTGGTTTGGTCTTGTTTTTTTCATAAAATTATTCACTATTTTGATAAACCTGTGTGGAGTATTTTTGTGGTGTTTTCATTGTGTTACTGTGTGTGCATGTGTTTGTGTCTGTGTGTGGGGGGTATGTATGTGTTGCACAAGTACTTTACAAATTGGCTCTTTAGAAAAGCCTGACTGCTCTGTTTCATGCTACCAGTGAGTGAGCACAATTTATCTTTTAGTGTCTATCTAGCTTACCCTAACTGGGATTGTGGTCCCTACTTGGACAGGCTACATAACTCTGCCATCGAGAGCCCCTATCTCTAACATTGGTGATCAGCGGTGAGGATATGACTTGTGATTGTGTAATTCCATGAAGTAATTCATTGTTTACTACAACTCTATATTATGACAAATTTGAACCTTATTCAATAGTTCCCAATTGGCTTTTTTATTTTTTTTTGCTAAAACCATTTCTCACTCTTTGAGCTGGACAGGTTAGAATCTTACACTGTGCTCCAGCTGAAGTATTTCTGTAAGAACTTTCATGTGTCTAATAAGGGTTGTACCAGGAAGGTGCAGCTACAGCCGACTTTGAGAGCCAGGGTGGAGACCCAGAAGGTAGGGGATGACCACCCAGGTGAGGAGGAGCAAGAAATTCCTGAGGCGGAGGATGACTTGATTCTGGATTCAATGTGTATTTAGGAGTGCCTGGCGAAGGGGCCAACAACTTACCAGGGGCAATGGTGGTTCCAAGACCAATGGGCAGTATCTCTTCTAGCAACCTGTCCCCAGAGGAGTTAGACAGGAGGGTGAAGCAGGCTGGTGAAGAAATGAGGCTGGCCATGGAGGAGAAGAAACTGAATCATGTGCTCAATCTCAAAGAGCTGGACATTAGAGCCCTACAAGTGGGACACAACAACAGCAATGGTGACAGCATACCTGCAGTATCCACTGATGAGTCTAGAGTTTGGATAGCCAAGGATTTGACACCCAGTTGTGTGGTGGAGAACTACATCAACAAATTGTTTACCACCAAGAGCTCAACACAAACATGTATGGACTTCTTGGATTAGGCCACCAAGGCACTGAAGGGTTGCGAGAGGAGCAGCAATGTTGATGATTATTCAGGCGGTAGAACTTGATTTTAAAGGAGCGCATGCTTGATATTTGTTTTCCAGATCTGCGTTAACACCTAGTTGATAGCAAGCTTACTGGCCCCAGGAAGCTTGTTGAGGAGGTTGATATCTGTGTCAACAGCTAGGTAGACATCTGACGGGGGAGACTCCAAACAGTGTGGTCAGGTTCCACCAGATGAAGGAGGAGGGAGATCAAACAACAGAGTTCTTTAAAGACCCTCAAAACATATCACAGGGTAAAGAGTGTAGTTCTCATTCACAATCTAGCAACCACAAGAAAAACTATCATGATCAGAATCAGTAACCCACGCCCATCAAGTGTTGAGTGCTACAAGTACGGATACTACAAGGGGGATCCCTAGTGTACAAAAAGAGCACCACCTCCATTTGGAGTAAATAATCCAGGGGGACTTGTGTAGTGCTGGGGGAGGAATAATCATAATCAATGTGAGAAATGTTATGGGGTTACCCTAGGGCCCCGGAGTAACAGTAAGATGGCTCGTAGGAACCTTGGGCCCGATTCACAGAATGAACTTAAGACTCAATCCTAAATTTACTACTATTTTGGTATTCACAGAATGCACTTACTACGTTTGGCATTCACAGAATGGACTTACTACTTTTGGCATTCACAGAAGTTAGGATTTTGTCTTAAGTTTGTCTTAAGACAAACTTAAGACAGACTTAAGACAGACTTAAGACAGACTTAAGACATACTTAAGACAAAATCCTAACTTCTGTTAATACCAAAAGTAGTAAGTTCATTCTGTGAATGACAAAAGTAATAAGTGCATTCTGTGAATACCAAAATAGTAGTAAGTTTAGGATTGAGTCTTAAGTTCATTCTGTGAATCGGGGCCCATGTGCCCTATAATACTACAATGTTTAGGCAATGGATCACCATCAATCAGCAAGGTGTGGAAACTCTGTGGGATGCAGGTGCTAGCATGACTATGGTAAAGAGTCAGCTGGTGTTCACAGAGCAGATGATTTTCCATTGGATTCCATCAAGCAGTAGTTCTTGACAACAAGAAGGGTCACTGGCCAGTGGCCCTTGTTCCATTTGAGTAGGGGGGTTTAGCTATTCTGAAGGTTGCTGTGAGCACTACCATGCCTGTGGACTGTTTGCTTAGTAATAACCTTGAGCAAACTATCTGGAAAGAAGTGGAGCATAAGGCTTCTGTGGAGATGTTAGGGTTACCCAATTGGATTTGTACTACAATAAGGTCCCTGGCTGTCCAAGAGGTGAGTGAAAAATTACTGGATCCTGGAACAATGGTGCAGCTAGCTTCTAAGAAAGGGAAAGACAGAAGGCACTGGAAACCAGCCCCCGAGTTTCTTCCCAGTGAGGTAGATGAGGTACCAGTGGTGGCCGCCCTGGATCCCACTGAGGACGGCACTGCTTTCCTTGGTGATCTGCCTGTGCTTGCTGAATGGCATATAGAAGGAGAACCCACCAAGCAGGGCATGAGGCAACAGGCTGAAATCCAAGCCGCAAGTGATGTCTCTTGGAGTTATCAAATTTACTGGGAAGACAACGTATTTTTACAGTGAACCTCAGGCATGTGCATGGGACATCATAGGCCTTAGTGGTCACCTACGTTTGCAGGGCCTTCCTACTGGAAGTGGCTCACAAACATAGCCTGTCAGGACACCTGGGCCAATCAAGAACTTTGGAAGGCATGTCTCACGTTTTTATTGGCATAGGATCAAGAATGACTCAGACGCATTCTGCAGGACATATGTAAACTGCCAGGCCAAAGGGAAGAGGTGGCAGTGGCTGAAAGTCCACTTTAATCCCTTACCTTTCATCGGGACACCCTTTGAGTGGGTTGCCATCCACATTCCCCTATTTGTAGGCATCTCTGATTGCTCATTTACAAAGCTACAGTTAATCCAAAGTACCGCTGCTAAACTAATCTGTAATATGGACAGATTTATATCTGCATCGGCTTGCTTGGTTTCTCTACACTGGTTACCAATGCAGAAAAGTTTGCATTTAAAGAACTTATGCCATGCTCACAAGGCCGGGTACAATTCTGAACCTGAGATCCGACAGGTTAGAGCGGAATTTTACAAGTCTACATGTGGCTTGAAATCCCGTAATCTAGCAGTGACCAGTACTAAACGTGTAAAGAAAGTCAAAAAAGGAGGTTAGCCATTTTTTTACTTAGCTGCAGTCTAGTGACAAACTTTACCCTAGACAAAATCATGCCATTAGTTATCAAGAGGCAATCCCTATGAGAACCATGACTGCGCCTGCAATGGCAAAGACCCTGATGGGGATTTTTACCCCAGTGGGCTTCCCCAAGAAAGTTATCGCTGACAGGGGCACACATTTCACGCTGGCATATATGCAATCAATGTGGAAGGAGTGTGGGATAACCTTCAAGTTCTCTACTCCTTGCCATTCACAAACAAATGGGCTTGCAGAGAGATTCAACCAGATGCAGAAGCGCATGATTAGAGGCCTAAATGAGGCCCAGAGGAGTAAATGGGACATCATCTTACCCTGTCTGTTTTTGCCTACAGGGAGGTACCACACAGAAGAGGAAGAGGAGAGTGAACCTATCCCCAAGCTCCTAGACTCCAAGGAGACTCCTAAACAACTGAGGACTGCCATATAGTGTTCGCAGAGTACTCCTCTTATTTCTCCCTTATTCATGGGACTATCCACTTGTATACCGTGATGTGGACACAGAGGGACGACCTCTTTGTTAACAATAAGTATTACAGGATGTCAGATAAGGTGAGGGCCAGCATCAAACGTGAGGTCAGTAAGATGCTGGAGTTGGGGGTAATAGAACCCTCCAGAAGGGTTAAAGAAGATGGTGTTTAGTGATGTGAACAAAGTAACAGGTGCAGAGATTGAGACAGACGGAAAGGTTTTGAGAAACAAATTAAGCATGCCATGGGTGATAATTGTGGATGGGCAAGACAAGGAAACAGTATGTTACAAATGCGGACGGACAAGTAAGTTGCTACTATTTCCACATGTCCTGCAATAGGTACAATTTTCAGGAAGTGTAGGGCTAAAGGACATTTTGCCAGAGTATCCAAAGCTAAGAGTGAGAATTGTACTATGAGAGCAAAAAATGTGTTTGCTCCTGCAGAAAGTGGTGACAAAAATGAGGTGCCACAGGAATTTTGTATTGTAGGTATGTAAAGAGGGAACTGTGAGCCATATGGATAGCCCTTCCGGTAGAATCACTGTTGATGATGTGGAGGTCCAAGTGATGGTTGATTCAGGAGCTCATGTATAAATAGAAAGAGAGAGTAAGGGATTTTTCACAAGTGTGAAAGGAACGTACTCCCAGTCCCCAAGACTCAAGTATAACGATAACAAAAAAGGAGTATCACCATGACAATCTAAGAAAGATTCTGAATGGAATGTGCTTAGAACACAAGGGATATTAGCCTTTTGTTTAAAAACCCCTCACTCACCAACCTGGTTGGTGACATGCTTCATCATTGGGGTCCACCCTGATGACCGAGTGTCATCAGGGTGTGCTGCGACACCTGAACTACAGTGGAGCTGGTTTTTTTGAGTGATTAGTGCAAAAAAAAGTGGTGTTAAAAATTGTCCTTGTATAACTTTTTTGAAAAAACTTTATTCGCAAGTAACTGGACAATATTAAAAACAGTGAGAAGATACTGGTGGGTGATTATGACCGTGAGTATCTATGTGAATGGTCTACATGTTTCAACCTATGCGAGGTAAATCCCAGGTTTTCATCAGGACCAGAAGGAAAATGGATGGTCTACACACACTAACGTGCATCCAATCCTAGATTCCTGAAGCCTAGTTGCAAAAATCGGCAGTAGGCAATGACTCAAACCTAAAATAGGCGAGGAAAAAAGAGACCTGTGGGAGGAACAGAGGAAAAGCAGTCACAATCACACAATGTCGACTCTCACGTGTTATGATTCAGGAGCTCTGCATACTCCGATTGGAGAACAACAGCTAGGCAAATCTCCCAATGGATTTTTTAGACTTCCAGATGTGGTAAGGGCAAATATTATGGTTCTATATCCTGTGGTGAAAGCAGAAAGTTGCAGTATCTGCTGGACCCGTTTGTTGCACTGTGACAGACCTTCGAGCACTTTTTAAAAATCTCACCTTTCACTTATTTTAAAACTGTTGCTGATCCTAACGCTTTTTTAAAATTGTTGATAACTCCTACTCCACTCGGAGTTTGGTTTGGGTGGTGTACTTCCCCTGCCCTGGTATGCCACGGTAATTAGTGATGTTTGAGCGGAGGGCAGTGCTTTGATCTAGGCGCATTTGCGGTTCCTGGTTCAGGGCTGGAGTTGGTGGGTTAGTTGGGGGGGGGGAATACCCTACTTAATGTGAATGCCTGAGCAGGCGCGCTGAGGCAAAAGCAGAGATTGGCAATATCTGCTGGACCTATTTGGTGCACCATGACACAACTTCTAGCGCTTTTTTAAAATCTCATTTTTCAGTTATTTTACAACTGTTGCTGATCTTAATGCTTTTTAAAAATTGTTGAACTCCCCCCGGAGTTTCGTTCGGGTGGTGTACTTCGCCTGCCCTGGTCTGCCGTGGCAATTAGTGCTGTTTGAGCAAAGGGCAGTGCTTTGATCTAGGCGCATTTCCAGTTTCCGGTTCAGGGCTGGAGTTGGCGGTCTAGTTGGGGAAGGGAATGCCCTACTTAACACACATGCCTGAGTGGACGCGCAGCAGACGCGTGGTGCGGGCGCGCTGCCGACACGCCAAAGGAAGGCCTGTATGAGTCTTGGAAGCTGCCAGTGCCAGCCACGCTGCCTGTTTTCCAATGGAGTCGCAGGGCGGACGCAGATGTTTCAGTCGTCATGATTTTGATAGGTTTAGACTGTCATAATGGTAATTTTGAATGCCATTGGGCCGTTCTTAAAAATCACAGGAGATGAGAACACTGTAATTTTAGTTTTAGTATGGAGTTGGTAGATCTAACTCCTTCGGATGATCCTCTACAACAACCTTGAAAGGGGACTGCATACGAGCAGCATTAATTAACTCCCGCTCACTTATTAAGCATGCCCCAGACATATTCCAGCTCGATGAGCAATTAGATCTACTATTTGTGACTCAGACATGACTTAAGAGTTTTCTGCCCCAGTGGTAGAATGAACCATCCCTTGGGGATACAAAATAGCAAGGAGAGACCGTTAAGGGGGTAGGGGCCGAGGCATAGCGGTCGTGTTTAGGGACATATGGGTCCTAACACGCGAGGATACACTAGGCATCGGTGATGGAGAGGCTCATGATTTCTCTATTACTAGTTCTCTTGGACCATCATGAAGCCTCTCTAAGCGTCTCTCTCCGGGCAGACAGTCGCAGAGAATAGACACCTCTGCTCTTTGCATGGCTCTGTTAGACCCATGTCCTACTGCCGCTACCAATCAAATGGAGCGTTAGAGAGTCTTTCTAACTGGATTTCCCAGGCTATTGAATCTTTCACCCCACTCTTCTCTCATAGGCGAGCAAGAAACGCACCGTCAAAACCCTGGTACTCAAGCAAGCTCAAAGAACTAAAACTGTCCTGTAAAAATACTCAAACGCAGATGGAGTCAGGAATACTGCTCCCTGGCTAAAATAGCATTAAGAAGGGCTCAGAGAGATTATTATGCTGCCATTAGTGAGGCTAAAAGCTGCTTTTATGCAGAGCACATTTCTATGTCCAAAAACAACTCAAAATAATTTTTTGCCATCGTCCAGAGTTTTCTAACACCTACCGCTGAGAGCATTGCTCTTCCTGCTTTGGCGGAATGGTGGGAGAAGTTATTGTGCTTCTTCATCGATAACATCCAAGTGATTCAGGACAGTTAAGGGACCAGCCACTTGGGCTGGCAGGGCCCTGCTTTCTGAATAGCTCAGCTTCCACTCTGTAAGTTCCCCCGCTGATGGAATTCTCTCCCATCGCCTCGCTGGACTCATTGTTCATTCTTAAATCGCTCAAGTCAGGCACTCCAACAGACTCATGTCTGCCTAGGTTGCTAGCGTGGTTTGCTGAGGTGGTTAATCCAGAGGTAAATATCATAATGAATCTGTCCATCAAGACTGCCACAGTCCCATTGGCATGGAAGCAGGCTATATTATTACCGCTTTTGAAAAACCCTTCCCTAGATCCTGCTATACTTGCCAGTTATCGCCTTATCTCTCTTCTTCCGGCTGCAGCAAAGGTGTGCGAGAAGGCAGTCTTTAAACAGCTTGCCACCTTTATGGAGTCATCTGGCACTCTCCATCCTGCCCAATATGGATTTAGGGCGACCTACAGTACAGAGACTGCTCTTGTCAAAATGTCAGAAGCAATAAGGGAATGCCTAGATGCAGGCGGCAGAGCAGCTCTGATTTTATTGGACCTCTCAGGCGCCTTCGATACGGTGCAACATCAACAACTACTTGCCCGTCTTTCTAGCATTGGCATGTCTGGATGCATCTGGGATTGGCTCAAATCTTTCTTAGAGGTGGGTACCCAGCAGGTTTGGTTCCCACCATTCTCGTCGGCCCCCAGAAGGGTGTCTACAGGAGTTTTGCCAGGCTCTACTCTGAGCCCCCTGCTTTTTATTATCTATGTCACTCCCATGATTTATCTGGCAGAGGAGCTGGGAGCAAAGATTATAGCCTATGCGGATGATACCCAGCTCCTCTTCACTTGGATGGAAAACGACCGGTTACAGCTCAAAACAGTCTTTCTGCCGTTTTCAAATGGCTTGCACTGGCGCAGCTGAAGTGCAACGAGGACAAGTCAGAGGTCCTTCTGTATGGATCCTTTGCGCCTTCTTTCAGGGAGGCTTTGTGGCCCTCAGAGCATCCCTTGCCCAATTCGGTTGTTAACCCCACTAAGAACTTGAGGGTCTGGTTTGGCGAGGACCTTAGGTTCTCCATGTAGATAAAGAAGCTTGCAGGGGTATGCTTTGGCACACTTAAATCGCTCAGAAAGTTTCTTCCTCTGTTACCCAGGCCAGCTGAGGAAATGGTGACTCATGCTCTCGTCTTGTAATTCATTGACTAAGCCAATGCTTTGTACATAGGCTTGCCTGGGTAACAGCTAAAAAAAACTGCAAACAATACAGAATGCAGCAGCTTGCGTTTTGATGGAAATTCCAGGAAGATGAAACGTGAAAAAGCATTTGCGGGATCTCCACCGGCTTGCGGTGGTTCATCGAGTCCAGTTTAAAGCTCTCACTCTGGCTCATAGGGCCCTGCATGGATCGGGGCTGGTTTATCTTAGGAGGCACTTCGCCTTCTATATCCCCCACAGACGTTTGGCGCCCTGCTGTGCAGCAACTGGCAGTGGTTCCTCGCTTCCACAAGACTCGTTTGGGGGGCAGCTCTCTTTCCGTTAAAGCAGCAGAAGCTTGGAACTCCCTCCCTTTAAAGTTACAGAATATTCAGGACACTAGGTTGTTCAAGAAGCAATTAAAGACCTTACTTTTTAACTTAGTTTTTAATCTCCACGCCGAGACACTCCTGAGTATCTTTATGCAAAACAAATGCAAATGAAATCAAGATTCTGATAGCCACTGTGATCAACGTTTCCATGCTTTATAGCCTGTATTAAGTGCACTCACACTAAGTTATGTTCAAGTATTGCTTTTGAATACAAGTGATTTTCTTTTACATGTGATTTGTTGGTCTAAATCTCCCTTTGAGAGGGCTAAGAGTGATTGCGCAATGTCACCCAGGCGTATTGCCATTAGCTGACCTATATTTGTAAATTGTTACATAGTATTGAGTAGATTGTGTGTAATAATTTAATTTTTCCTTTTTCAAATAAAGATTCTATCTAGAGATCATCAGCTAGATTCATCAATGTCAAAATCTGCGATTCCTAAATTGTGAGAAAAAGCGAATCGCAATTAAGAAATCGCAGATTGGCATTCATGAATATTTGTGAGAAAAAAAAGCGAATCGCAATCGGCCGCAATCGCCGATTGCGAGCCCCCGTAAATCGGTAAATATGCGCATAATCGACCGATACCCGTGTTGAAATTGCGATCTCGCAATTACCGAAATCGCAAATTGCGATCTCGCTAACTGCGAGATCGCAAAAATGGGAAGTCGCATCCTGAGCACAGTGATGACATCACAACCAGGAAGTAGGCAGGTTCCACCCTCATTCAGCAGTGAGAGCCTGAACTGGAAGCAGCATCATCAGAGGTCCCCTCCAGTGTGCCTACAGGAGTAAACCAGGAGACACCCCAGTGGCAAGCATGTCACAGGAAGCTGCAGGTGGATCTTCCAGTGGGAGAAAGAGGAAAATTAATTTTTCAAAGCAAGAGCTCGAATTTTTGATTGAAGGAGTCTGCAAGGACTACAATCGGCTCTTCGGTAAAGACTCCAGAAGGGTGCTCGAGGCGGATAAAAGGCGGCTATGGTTGCGCATCCGCGCTAAAGTAAACTCTGTGGGGGTGACCCAGCGCTCGGTGGACGAGCTAAAAAAACGCTAGTATGACCTCAGAGGGCGATCAAAGGAGAAGATTGCGGAGAGGCTGGGAGAGCGTGTGGCGACAGGTGGAGGGGAGCCCACTATCCCACCAAACACACCACTGGAGGATCGAGTGGAGGACACCATAAATCTGCAGGCATGCGTGGGTGTGACCCAGCTGGACTCCTCCCGACTCACCCAAGACACACCAGGTAAGTGCCATGCGACTGCGACCCCCTGTCCCCTAACAATGTCCATGACTCCAGAGCATCCCATATCAAACCCCAGTCATGCAGCCAAAGCACACCACTAAAGCGCTATAGCATTGTGGAACATGTAGTCTGACCACAATTACCATCTTGCCCCATTAAGCCAGACATGTTTAGTGAGAGTCAATCCTGCAGCGAGTCAGGGAATGGTAGTCTGCATGCATGTAGGAAGCCTAAATGTATAAGAAACATGTCACTAATCAACGTCCACTTTACATCACAGGTGGTGCAGAAGTCCCCAGCACAGACAGCGGTGCCCTGGTAATTAAGGAGATTATGGAGGACACAGAGGGAGACACACATCTATCCCCACAGCCCGGACCATCAGGGCAAGCTGCCGCACCAGCGGTCATTACACCACCTGCCCCTGTGGCCAGTGCCGCCCCTGTGCCACCAGGCGCTGCAGTACCACTGCGCGTCACACAACCACCAGTGGGGCTTGCAACACCAGCAGCAGTTCGCCAACTAACCCACCACCCTGCGGCTGTGAGGAGCCAGTCAAGCGGATTGGTGAGGGTGCAGCGCACTAACAATTCCCGCACTGGCAGGGGACAAAACGTGCGACCAGGTGGGCTCTCCATTGAGCGCCGTATGCTACATGGGCATCAAACCCAGGAGCGTCATCTTGCGGCTATCCACCTCCAACTGAACAAGACCGCCCGAAATGTAGCACAAATATCAGACCGCATGGAGAGGATGACAGCTGCTATGGAGGCCAACACACAGGCCATGTCCAGCCACCGGGATCTCAACCGCCGCAGACACCGACAGCTGCTGACCCGCCTGTCAGCATACACGCGGTCCAACTATATAATTGGGAATGCGACCTCCCAGCTCTCGCGACGCTCCTTGGCCATGCAGGTCCAAATGGTCCAGTGCTGCCAGGACGTCGCGAGAGCTCTGGAGCAGGTGTCAACAGCAGTGCAGGGCATGCAGGCTAACAGCCATGGCCAGGCGGGGGGGGGCAGACGACACTAGTGAGGCTACATCCAGCCATAGCAGCCAGTCCATTCCACCGGTGGTAGCACCCCACCGCAGCAGCAGGCCCTCTGCTGCCTCACGGCCCAATCAGGAGGAGGATGTAGAAAGGAGGTTGGGAGAATCTGCATTGAACAATAGAACATTTACATGAGGGGCCATGCTGCTGCTACAAGCATCCCCTCCTGAACAACAGACATATGACGCAATATGTCATTCATGTACCAGTTTGCAGAATGTCCAGTTTATTGTGCTGTAACGATCACAAGTATTCTGACTAACTTAATCTGACTCATGTCGTTATTAATGTTGTCATGCATGAGTTAAGTAATGGGTGTGGGTGCACTAGAAATAGTTCATGCAGATTTGGTTACGGCGCCTTTGTCCTTCTGCAGGATTCTCCCCGCATGTATGACGCACATGTGCAGGTGGTTGGTTGTCCCCTTCCGACTCACTGCCAGAGATGTCAACAGGGATCCTGCGCTTGGTAGCAATGTTGTGAAGGATAGCACACATAGCCCCAGTCAGGCGGTACTTAGCGTAAATTTGCTCCCTGGTTTGGCCCAGAAGGGTGACTGGCGGAATTTCGCTCCTGGATCCTCCGTCTGTTCCGTGCTGCTCGCTGTAGCCTTCGCCACCTCACCACCATGTAGAGTCCTGGCATTGTGAGAATCCTCAGGCTCCAGCTGCATGTCCTTAAATGTGTTTGGTCAGCGCTGCACCTGTTGGTAGTTTGTTAACCGTTTTTTGAGGCAACATTTTTTTTCCTTACTGGTTACCACCTGATTTGTGTTCTTCTTAATTTGCGCGTCGCAATTTGCGATTTTCTGTTTTTTCGCTTTTAGCGATTTTTCATGAATGGCGATTGCGAATATTTTGCGACTTCGCAAATGAATTTGCAAAATCCATGGTTTCTCGCAATTTCAGATTCGCAAATGCCCATCTTCCAGGAATCTGCAAATTTATTTGCGAAGTCGCAATTTTTATTTTGCGATTTCGCATTTTTGGAATTTTCTGTATCATGAATTCCTTTCCGTCAAATTGCGATCGCAATTGCGAATTCGCAGCTATTGCGATCGCAATTTCGCTTCATGAATCTAGCTGCATGTATTAAGTGTTATAATTGTGTATCTGTGAATGATCAATACTAGCCCACACCACATCCCTTGAGTAGGCTTTTTGACGGTAAAGAGCGTTTAGTTTGCATCCTAAACAACGCATGCCATAACAACACGGTCGTTACAATGACTGCGTTGTTATTTCACATACCGTTACAATGCAAGTCGGAACAACGACTTGCGTTAGGGGGCAAAAGGTGTTGAATTTAAAATCCAACACCTTCCCTAGTGTCCGCACAGACTTGAGTTGGAATAGTAAATTATACTATTCCAACGTCCAGCAAGTCGTTGTTCCAACTTGCATTGTAACGGTATGCGAAATAACAACGCAGTTGTTGTAACAACCGCGTTGTTATGGCATGCGTTGTAAACGCATGCGAAAAAACTTCCTATATTCATTTTGTCTTCTCTGCTTTTGCTACCCCAAGCACTACAATGGGTGTTTGGTTCTCAGTGAGGACACATATAGACCCATTACTTGTCCAAGCCACACAACTAATTATTTGTTTTCTCACACTTTTGATATATAGCAATAAATCAATTGATTTGGTTGAATACTTTGAATGTGTTTTAGAGTTCCAGGGTGTCACTACCCAGTCAAAAGTGTACGTTGCAAAGGATGGGTCTTGTCTGTAGGGATGGCCACAATAGAGGGCATTACAAATCTGATGGCATCACAATCATCTAGAAGTAGGTGAAGACAAAGATAAATGTAGTGCAATAATTTGGGTTTGTTGAAGGGTTTCTCACATAATACAATACCGAAGGATGCAACTGTATCCAAAGCGTATAAAGCATGTCCTTTGCCATTCACCATGTAATATCCTTTAAGGAAATAGATGCAAGGATTATGTGAGGAAAACATTATTGAAGAAATTGAAGCATCAGAACAGTTAGCTCTGATTGTGCTAACAAAAAAGGACAATGGGGATCCACGGAAGTGTGTGGATCTCTGTGATCTAAGTGCAGCAAAAGTAGTGGAGAGGCATTCTTTGCCCAACATTGGTGATATGCTGATGTTAGTCAATAGGGCTAGACTGTTTTCCAGGTTGGACTCTGCATACCACCAAATACTATTGCATCCTGAATCTAGGCTACAAATGTCTTTAATACGCCTGATGGATCATACCAATTCGTACTTATGTCCTTTGGCGTGGCCTCGGCATCAGCAGTCTTTAACACCTTGGCTGCTATGACATTTCCCCTCCTGTGCTGTTGATGGAGAAATCCCATTGTTCATGACGAGCTCAGCTCGTCAGAAGCACAGCTCGTCATGAGCATGGAAGAGGTTAAGAGGGCAATCCATCATTTGTTCCGTGATGTACCTAATGTGTCATATTTCTAAGATGACAATTTGATTTTTGGCAAGGATAAGAAGACTCATGACAGAGTGTTAAATAAAGTGGTATCCATTTTGCAAAGGTGTTGACAATCACAATGGAAAAATGCAAGATTGAAGTGAGAAGGTTGGAATATCAGAGGCATTGAGTGGATGACCATGGTGGAAAAGAGAGAATCTCCACAGCGGATCACACGGCAAGCATCGCAAATTTCCAAAGTTCCACAAAATGTTCACTCTTATTGTGATGTCCAACCTCCAGGACCTGCTGTGGTTCGGTTCCACTGGAATCCCAGATAGAAAATTATAAAAGAGTGGAGGCAGCACCAGTCGTAAAGTAAATTGCAAGAGGCCAGAGTTGTGCAAAAATAGATTTTTCTTTTTATTTTCGTTTTTTTCCAAAGTGCACAGGACAGCAAACGCGTTTCGCTCCCCAACCACGGGAGCTTCGTCAGGGCTGAAAACAATGTGAAATATACATATACATTAATGATACATACTAACATATACAAAATACATCACAAAAAATACACAATTAAAAACAAGTTATACAGGACCTAAGAACACACAGGATGGCACTTAAAACAACAGAATCACATGTACATATATAGCAACATAGAAACTTCATGAGCACTTGCAACCTTAAGTAGGGGAAATACATAACGCCCAGTTGAAGTAACAGTTGAATTTAAAACTTGATTGGCTATAGGGCTAATTTTTTCACCCCACAAGTCAACGCCATTGGGCGCATAAAAAGGCAAGACATTGAAATAATGAAGAAGAAAGGGGTCAGGTTATAGGGTAAAAATAGAAAGGAGGAAGGGGAGAAGGCAACTAATGTCATAAATACTCAGGTGGCCAAACAATAATGGCCAAGAGGAATACATATAGTTCTCACCAAATTCAATAGTTGTTTTCCCTCTATCAATGTGGTAAAGTGACGAGAGTGCTGCACCACTGTCATGGTACAAGTACTGAAAGAGAAAGAGGAATATTGAACTTAGCGCGAGTCCCAATAGACATCAAGAAGTGCATGACAAAAAACAACAGTAGAACGCTATTCAGGTGGCCAAACAATAATGGCCAAGAGGAATACATATAGTTCTCACCAGATTAAATAGTTGATTTCCCTCTATAAATATATGGTATGGACATCAAGAAGTGCATGACAAAAAACAACAGTAAAACGCAATGTCCAAGAGAAAAGTCACAAACAGAAGTCCCAGCCATGGTGAGATATGAACACATGTAGGATTAGCATTCCTTACAATATACAGTAATGAAAACCCGCTACAGCCTCACCTAGTAAAAATTCAGAATTGCAAAAGATGTATCCAGAAATGAGGGGGGCCGTGGAGTGTGTTGGGCAACTGACAGAACGTGAAAGTATCCTCATTAGGTTAGCCTGAAAAATAAGAAAGATATTACTAGATACAGTCACAAACCATGGGAGCCCCGAGTTGGTCAGGACAGGCTTATCGGTGTCATAAAACAAAAGGGTTGAAAGTTCCCATTCATTATACAAAAAGAACACTCCTTCCATCCGTCACCATCATAAGAGAAGCAGCACACTATTGACTAAATTCTAATCTAGTTTTAAAGTCTCAAAAAGGCTAACCACTGGTCACAGATAGCCATATCAGAGTCCAAAGCATGCCATGTGTGACTTGAATTAATAAAGTACTATCTAACAAACGATACTGTGAGTGTTAATTGGAATACTTTATGACGAATTACTTCAAGATATCGTGACTCGAAGAAATGTATAAAACAGAAGCAGTCCTTGATAAGCTGCCTTCGCACATGAACTGCAACAAAATTAAAAAATGGTAATATGTTGTGTACCTTCTTATCACAAACATTATCAGTACATCTAACGTATGTGCATAGCACCTAGTCATAAGCCCACAAGTGGAAAGTCAATAGGGTCCTTTAGTTAAGAGTCCGAAAGGATCCCCAGAATGCTTGCTTAATTTGCATGCCTTGAGACGTATGCGTGAACCCGCCCATGCCCGGCATATAGCCACAGGTGTTATTAAACCAAAATGTGCGGGCATAAACTATCTACCAGAGCAGGACACCTAAGGCCCCTCTCCCCCTACACAAAGTCATATAGACATAAAGGAGGTCCTACTTCAAATAACACTCATGACCATGGTGTTTCACCTAAGATGAAATTGATGAAGTCTGTTGCACGGATATGAATTCACCTAGAATAAATGAAAAGACAAGAGGTGTTTGGCAAAACAGAAACAAGTTGGTTTAATTGAACACAGAAGCTGGGAGAGCATCAACATAGGCTTGTCTGAAGACAGCATCAATGTACAGAAATTTTGGCGGGTAATATACACAGTTCTTGAGGTTCAATAAACCAATGACACATTCTTGTAAAGCGTATAGATCTGGGCCTAGTCATGAACCATAATAATAACCATTTGATGGGGGGACATAGGTGGCTCTCAACTTTGTGGAGAGCTAGTGTGTCCAGATGCCTGGCATGGGGAGTGTGTGATAACTGCGTGTGGGTGCATGCTGTGTTCTGAGTGGCTCAGTGTTCCTAACTGAATGTCTGACAAAATGTCGATATACAAACTATCGACCTACAAAAATATCGCAACAAAAATGTTGATTACGAAAATATCGACATCCTATCTCCAAAAAGGTAAGTACAAAAACATATATATTGATGTCAAAAATATTGTTAGTAAAAAATCTTGTTTTTTTATTTAAATTTTTTTTTTCATATAAATTAAATAATACTTATAAATGTAATAAACATCGTTAAAATATGTTATAAAATTTAAAATTAATAAATATTATACATAATTTAACAAAAACATTAATTAAACATATACATATAATACATAATATATACTTCCTTAATAATAACTTTTAAACATAATTTTAATACCTTATAAATAAATACAAATATTACAAATTACAAATAAATGTATACACTTAAAATAATAATATAAATACGAATTAATAAAAATTTCAAACACATTTAAAAAAGTAAGTAAATGTTGGATAGCGTAGGGGTAAAAATAAATATTCCCTCTCCAGAGAGTGCAACAGTAGGGAAAGTGTTGGATAGCGTAGGGATAAAAATTACTATTCCCACTCCAGGGAGTGCAACAGTAGAGAAAGTGTTGGATAGCGTAGGGGTAAAAATGACTATTCCCACTCCAGAGATTGCAACAGTAGGGAAAGTGTGGGATAGCGTAGAGGTAAAAATTACTATTCCCACTCCGGAAAGTGCAACAGTAGGGAAAGTGTTGGATAGCCCGGGGTTAAAAATTACTATTCCCACTCCAGAAAAGGCAACAGTAGGGAAAGTGTTATACAGCGTGGGGGTAAAAATGACTATTCCAACTCCAGAGTGTGCAACAGTAGGGAAAGTGTTGGATAGCGTAGGAGAAAAAATTACTATTCCAACTCCAGAGAGTGCAACAGTAGAGGAAGTGTTGGATATCGTAGGGGTAAAAATGACTATTCCCACTCCAGAGAGTGCAACAGTAGGGAAAGTGTTGGATAGCGTAGTGGTAAAAATTACTATTCCCCCTTGTTTGCATTTGACCCCCCTGTTTTTGGAATGCTGATCAAACTACGATGTTCCCAACTCTTGGAGAGGTGCAATCATCCATCCAATTTACAAGAATGGGAAGAGAAATAACCCTTGTAACTACCGAATGATAGCCCTCCTTGATGTGGAGTCTAAATACTATGCCAGTATTCTATTGAAAGATCTCTTGACCTGGGCCAACGAAACAAAATGCCTCCCCTTCAATCAAACAGGTTTTGTGGCTATATCCGGAACAACAACCAACCTACTGACATTATCTGTCCTAATAGAGAAAGCTACTGTGCAACAAATTCAACTGCACTGTTGCTTTGTGGACTTCAAGGCACATTTTGACCATGTGCCTCGGGACATATTGTGGCAAAAACTAAAAGGCTGGGGAGTACCTCAGTCCTTGTTACTAGCTATAGTTCAACTCCACTCCACAACGTGGATAAAAATCAAGTTGGGTGAAGGCTCCCACGTTTCCAGGAAGATTGAGACCAGCAGTGGAGTAAAACAAGGTTGCGCGCTGGCCCAACTCCTTTTTAACCTGTTCATATCGGACCTTTCACCAATCCTTGACGCCGTTAATTGTCATCCCCCTCAATTAGATGGAGTATGAATCAGTAACCTCCTATACGCCAACGACCTGGTGCTGCTCAGCCACACAAAGGTGGGCTTACAGAGGCTACTTGATGAACTGCTCCCCTATACAGAAAACAACCTTTTAGAGTTAAATCTATCAAAAACAAAAACAATCACCTTTGAGAAACCTAAGAAGTTGCACGGAGGGTGGTACTTCGACAACGTACAAATTGATTCAACACCACACTATAAGTATCTGGGAATATTGTTTGATTCCAGAAGCTCATTTGCTAGGCAAAAAGAAGCGCTGAGAACCAAAGCTCTGGCTTTAGAGGCGTCAGCAACAAAACTGTCAAAAAAACTATTAGGTCCCAGCTTTATCCCACTGCTAAAAGTGATAAAGACAAAAACATCTAATTCCCTGATGTATGGCCAAGAGTTCATGAAGGGAACTACAAACACTCTTCTAAATAAACTGACAACTAAAATCTTTAAACGTACATTCCACCTTCCGAAATCAGCATCACCGGCACAAGTCCGCCTGGAATTTGGCTTACTTGATCACCGTGGAGTAGAAGCTGGCGTGTTCATAACGTTTTGCAATAGACTGCGTCAAGCCCGGGAAGATTCACTGGAGGCCAGACTCTGGCAAGAAATCCAGAAAAGTTATGCCAGCCATAAATATCGGCTACATTTGGAGCACAGTTTACAATTACTTGGCATTAAGGATTTTTGGGGAATAAACCCCCCCCCCAGTCTGCATTAAAGCTAGCTATCAAGAAGAGTACTAGGTTGTGGTCCTTTCATTCAGACGGGCAACGCTGTCAAAAAGGAAACACGTCTGGGCAGTAATCACTAACTTTAACCCAGGAGTAGAATCCCTTCATCTACCAACTACCACGGCACTTTACCTGAAACGAAAGTTCCTGGCACTGAGGTTGGGTAAATGGCCCTTTTTGAAAAATCTTCCAGAATGGCGCCGGAAAGACAGCCACAACCAATGCAGGCTGTGTGGTTACCACACCGAGTGGTTGCAACACATAGTCTGCTTATGTGTAACAATGCTTAACTCTAGACGCTTATTATTGCGAGAAGAATGGATAAGACTTGGAATTCGATCTTGCCGCCAAGCCATAATAGCAGACTTCAACCCGGATAACATAAAGCTGAATATCGGGTTACCAAAATTTGTAACAAAAGCACTAAGCCAGTTGGAAGTTATCAGGGCCACTACCCTTGTCCCGTTAGAGCAGAGGGAAACCTCACTACTGGATACACCAATCCCTTGTCGGCTATTAACAAATTGCTGATTCAAACTTGGTTTGCGATACTTACAACACCAGTTAAGAAGCTAAGTAGAGTTTTAATCAAAATGTTACTACATTTTTTTTTAAACTCATTATTTTATGAACACGCAGCATGTTTTTATATTGTAAGGTTTTTAATTTACCAACAATAAAGTTTTATACCACTACTACTATTCCCCCTCCAGAGAGTGCAACATTAGGGAAAGTGTTGGATAGCGTTAAAAATAACATACTTATAAATAAATAATCATTTCAAAATATTTAATACATTCATTATTAAATAAATATAAACTATTTACAAATACCAATACATAATTATTAAAAACATAATTACACCCTATTCCCCCATAAACCCATAACCTGCTACAGAACATAATTATCAAGAAATCAATTAATTAACATTAATTACCAATCAATAATCATTAATAACCAATTAATTAAAATCAATTTATAATTCCTAAAAATGTATAATTAATTTAGTATATTTAAATTACTTCTCACCTATTCCCCTATAAGCCCACAACCCACTACAGAACATAATTATCAATTAAGCAATTAATTAAAATTAATTACCAATTAATACAAATGTATTACCAATTAATAAAAATAATTTAGAATTCCTAAAAAAGAATAATTAATTTAGAATAATTAAATTACTTCCTACCCTTTTCCCCTATACACCCAGAACCCGCTACGGTACTAAAACAAAAAATTTACTTAAAATACATTAAAAAAAATACATATTAAAAACATAATGATATACATAAAAATCGATATTAGTAACATCGATATTACTAACATCGATATTAGGAACATCGATATTACTAGCATCAATATTACCAAAATCGATATTACTTGCCTTTGAAATTCTGTCCCATCGATACTAAAAATATCGATATTACTTGCCTTCTATATTCTGTCCCTTCGATAATTAAACATCAACATTATTGTATGTTGATCATTAAAAATCGATATTTTGTCTGCCTACCGTTTGTAACTACATGTGGCATCCGACTTTATGGTATTTTTGAAATCCACGTATTTGGACAAATGTGTTTTATTTATCTATTTGTGGTGTTACTGCCTATCTGTGGGATTGATCAGGGTTTTCCTTGTTTGCGCATTTGTATTTGTGACACTACCAGTGACCTATCAATTTTTTGGGTTTGAGATTGGGTCGCAGGGCATGTCTGACCACGTATCTCTGACTCACGTTTTATGGGGATGCCATCTCGGGGACATTAATAATATGAGTTTTTTTAGTACATGTATATATTTATTTTATTTATTTTATTTATTTTAGCTGTTTTATAGCGCGCTCAGTTACTACCAGAGTGTCCTGGCGCGTGTAGAGAAAAACAAGCAGGTGGCCAAAGAAAAAAGTTTTTTTTTTTTTTTTTATAAACTAATAAGCAGTTCTAAAGAGATAAGTTTTAAGTGCCTTCTTAAACGGTACAACGTTTTCAATTAGTCTCAGGGAGTGAGGGAGAGTGTTCCAAGTCCTAGCCGCGGTGACAGCAAGTGACTGGCCTCCCAGACGCACTCGCTGAAATCGGGGCACTCTTAAAAAGTTGCAATCGGCTGAGCGTAGCGCCCGAGTGGGAATATAACGGCTAAATCTTTTCCTCAAATAGGAAGGCCCGAGATCATGAACTGCTTTGAAAGCCAGGGTAAGAATTTTAAAAGTTATCCTCTGTGCAACTGGCAGCCAGTGTAGTTCCTTCATATGAATCCGAACACTTTCTCTACACGGCACATTGCACAGCAGGCGTGCAGGCGCATTCTGGATAATCTGCAGTCTTACGATTAAGAAGGCAGGGGCTCCGCACAGCAGAGAGTTGGCATAGTCGAGCCGAGATAGAATAAGGGCCCTCGCAACCGACTCTCTTGCTGAAGGTGGTAAGTAAGGAAAGATCTTTCTCATGGCTTTTAGGGATCCGAAGCACACCCCAGCAAGTTTTTTTATGTGTGCTTCAAATCGCAGATCCTCTCCAAACCAGACTCCCAAGTTCTTAGCAGGAATATTAACGGAGCCTGGCTGGGGAAAATCAGAAGGCCACAGAATTTCTCTAAAGTTAGGCGGAAACTGACCATACAACAAGATTTCGGTTTTATCTTCGTTGCATTTCAGCTGTGCTGCTGCCAGCCAGTTAAACACAGCAGAAAGGCACGAACGAATGACCTCAGTATTAGTATCAGCATCAGGCCACGTAAATAAAAGTGGCGTGTCATCCGCATAAGCTATAATTTTTGCTCCCATTTGTTCAGCTAACACAATAAGAGGGGTAAGGTATATATTAAAAAGGAGGGGGCTCAATGTAGAACCCTGGGGCACTCCTGTAGTGAGGGGTTTGATCGAGGATGAATAGGGTGGGATCGAGACCTGCTGAAACCTGTCTGATAAAAAAGATTTCACCCACTCCAATGCTGAACCCAATATACCGATGTCAGCCAGAGGCGTCAGGAGTAATGAGTGCGGGACAGTGTCAAACGCGGCAGAGAGGTCCAATAAAATCAGAGCCACTCTGCCGCCACTGTCTAAACACTCCCTGATCGCCTCAGTGACCTCCACCAGAGCTGACTCCGTGCTATAGGCTGCACGGAAGCCAGATTGGGCTGGATGTAACGCCCCTGAGGATTCAACAAAGGCATTGAGCTGGGCAAATGCAAGTTTCTCGCCAATTTTTGCCATAGCTGGGAGAAGAGAAATAGGTCTGTAATTACTCGGCCCAGCTGGGTCCGCTCCTGTCTTCTTCAGCAACGGCAGAAGCTTAGCCTGTTTCCATTCTTTGGGGACTTTTGCAGTAATAAATGATAGTCCTATTATTTGAGAGACCTCAGATACCACTACTTCAGCTGCTTCTGCCAACACCCGGGCCGGGCAGATATCCCCAGGAGCACCAGATTTTAGCGATTTAATTGCTACCAGGGTATCTTCGACCGAAGGGGGGATAAATCTCTCCATGGTAACGATGGGTGGAATCTTAATTTCATCGTTAACCACCATCTCATTTCCTCCTCCAATTGCTCTAAGGCTTTGTTGAATATTGGCAATTTTTGTTAGGAAGAAGGAGGAGAGATTTTCACACCATTCGGTAGAGGGACTCATAGATATCTGCTCGGCACAGGGAGAGAGAAAACTCTTGACTATCGAAAAAATTTCGCGGCTGTTGTTGTTAGCTCTCTCAATTCTTCTTGAAAAATACTCCGTTTTTGCCTGTTTAATGCTAACATAGTATTCTCGCTGAGCCGAACGATAAACTGCTTTAGCTTGTGGGCAGTATGCTATCCTCCATACTCGCTCCAGTTTCTTACAGGCTAGTTTAAGAGTACGTAGATGAGGCGAATACCAGGGTTGCGAGGGGGTCATCCTATTTCTGCCTGAATCTGCCCTCTTCGAAGAGGAGGACACCGCTGCTTTTATCCAACTATCGTAAGTCTGCAACGCAGAATCTAATTCTGCACCTAAAATGGGTCTATTCAGATCAAGACAGGCCTTAAAATTACCCACGTTGATCTTTGGGGGGCCCATAGTTTTAGCGGACTTGGGTAGATCTTTCAAGGCCGCCCATGAGAATCTGATAAGCTGATGGTCAGTCCAAGTTACAATTTGGGGGGCCTCGACTATCAGCGGAAAGTTAGAACATACAACGTCTAAGATGTGGCCTCCTGTATGAGTAGGGGAGGAAACCCATTGGGTTAGGGAGGCCAGATCGAAGGAGTCATATAGCAGCTTACTTTCCCGTCGTTCCTGAGCATCAACATGAATATTAAAATCACCGAGCATTAAAAAGCGTGAGAACCTCAATGCGCGGGGAACAAGAGTCTCTAAAAGAGCTTTAAGAAAGGGACCGGAGGGGCCAGGGGGTCGGTAAATAAGGGAGCCACCCAATGTGAAATGAGGGGACAGACATAAGGAAAAATTCATAATCTCGCCTTCTGCTAAATCATCTGAGTCCTCCACTTTAAGAACCCAGCAATCTCTAAAAATGATAGCTAGCCCACCGCCCCTACCACCAATCCTGTCCTTCCTTCGGATTTTGAACCCTCTAGGGATTGCCAGTTCAATATCAGGAGCACAAGAGTCATTCAACCATGTTTCTGTGATGAATAACAAGTCTAGTGTACCATCTTCTAGCAGAGAGTAAATTTCCGAAGCATGTTTGCTCATAGAGCGGGCGTTTATTAGAGCTGCTGAGATAGAGCCAAGCTCCAAGACAGATTCAAAACAGATCGTATCATTGGTGCAGCATGCAAAACCGCAGGCAGAGCACGGTTTAAGACTTACTGGGTCAATAGTAGTGCAGTTTAATCTTTTGTCCAATATGGGGCAGAGCGCCATCAAAGTCGCACGGGTATATCTAATGTTAGTTTTGGGCGAGGTCAGTGACTGCCAGCCAGCCCGTCCTGCGTCCGCCACGTCCGAGGCGCGGACGGGCGCAGACGGGCTGACCTTTGGCTTACCTTCGGCGCGCCTGAGGCGCGCCCGCCATGCGCGACCGCTGCGCGCTGGTGCAGGCATGCTAATTTTATGCCGCGTCCTCTCTCCACCAGCTAGAACGCTGCCACCAGTTCTGCTGGGGAGAAGGACTACCCTCAAGATGGCCGCCCACCCTCGCCACAACCGTGATAGCAGCTGCGGTAAAAGGGGCCAGGAGAGGCTTTCACGAGATAGACGGGTGAGTCAGAGCTCGCCCGCGATGTACCTGCACAATTAAAGAGTTAGGCAGAGTAATATGCAATTTAAAAGAAATACGATCTTTTTAAAATAGAAAGTGAACACACAGTCTTAAAATCACCGCTGTTCTAGGGAAATATGGCCACAAGCAGAGCGGGAGTAACAGGGAGCTGCCACCACCCCAAACACACCGCGAAGACTATCGGCCTCGGCTGAATTTATGCCGCGTCCTCTCTCCACCAGCTAGAACGCTGCCACCAGCCACCACCATATAACATGGCGGTCATTGATATCATATTTCTGGCATGCCTGAATAAGGCAATCCCACCTCCAACCACATTTTACATGTGGTTGGACGTGGGAACGCCCACCCTGCATCTCATTAGCGTTATTCATCGCCCCCAGCGTGGGGGTGATAAATAACGCATGAAATGCGTCGCTAACCGGAATTAGCGACGCATTGATTATAGGGCGATAATTAATTCATGCGTTAGCAACCGGAAAAGGTTGCTAACACATGAATCAAGGCCGTTGATAATATGCCCCATTGTTATTTGTCTAGAATCACACTGTGAGTCAGTGTCCATTTAGGGAAATTGAGAGACAATGATTTCGATGGTTTATGTGTTTGTAGACATATAAATACATGTACTTTTGCAGTGACACTATCCCTAGCACGATTCCCTATACTACACAAACACCAGTGCACTACACTAAACCCTTAATCTACCTCCAGCACGATCACCTACACTTCCCATTCACTATTGCAGTAACCTAAACCCTAAAACACTACCCCAGCACGTCCTCCTACAATGCTCAAATACCACTGCACTACCCTAGAACAGAACTCCACAATGACCCCCTACACTACACAAACAGTAGTGCAGTACTGTAAACTCTAGGGGCCTCTTTTATGAAAAGTGACGCATCGCTGCGTGAAAACAGCGATGTGTCACCTTTCACTGCGCCCTCCTTGTGACACCAATGATGCGTCATATTTACAGTATGACGCATCATGGCGCAATGAGTTACAGATACGTCAGTATTTCTGACGTATCTGCATGGCGCAAAAGTGACGCAATTCCAGCAATGTGTCCTTTCACATGGGCAAGACCCATATGAAAGGGCCTCCGTCAGTCTTACACCTGCTTTGAGACAAGCGTAAGAAATTGATGCATTTGCGTCCTAGAAGTGGCCCAGTGAAATCTTATAGATTTCACTGCGTCACTTCTATGACCCTTTCTTGCGTCAGAACGCCCCCCCTGCATACAATATACCTGGCTTACGTATAATGTAGCGCATGGGTTTACAGAGTGACGCATCTACCTAGATGCATAACTTTATAAATATGGTGCAATAAAGCACATTTTTTACGCTGCTGGTGTGTCACAAAAAGTGACGCAGCAGCGACCTAAAAGTGACGCATGGCCTCATAAACGAGGCCCTAAATCTGTACTGTTGGTAAACAATAATGACTGTTAAGTACCATCTAGTAATATATTTACTAAAATAAAAGTGAATTATGAAATCACTTAGTGTCTCTCCTTATAGTTTTGTGATCATTTTCTTAATGTGCATGTACTCATAAAGTGCTTCAGGATTTAGGGGCATATTACCAACAACTAGCGATAATTTTTGTCTCTAACTTGTTACAAAAATTATCGCCGCACATCGGTGATTTTTATCTATGCTATTAGCAAGGTTTATCGCAAATGCGATAAAAAACGGCCGCAATGCATGAATATCGCTGTAAAGTCAGCGATATTCATGCATTATCGAGCAAATGCTCTTAGCCATGTTATCCACCTCCCATTGGATAACATGGTGAAGAACTGCTCAGGGCAGGTGTTAACTTTTGGAGATATTCGCGCTTAGCGCGAATATCTCCAAAAGTTGGTAATAGGAGATAGCGATGTTAGCGACTGTTTCCAGTCGCTAACATCTTGGCACGCCCACTTTGCATGTCATTAGTGATAAATATCACTGACATGCAAAGCGGGGCCCAAGATGGTCGCTATCTCCTATTAGCTGTCACTAACTGGTGTTAGCGACAGCTTGGTAATAGGGAGATCATTTTATCTCCGCTTTCTTGGCTTTTAAAGCCAAAAAAGCGGAGATAAACCCCCATGATAATATGCCCCTTAGGGGCATATTACCAACCAATAGAGATAATTTTTGTCTCTAACTTGTTTAGAGACAAAAATTATCGGCGATTTTTATCGCAGATAAACCTTGCTATTAGCAAGGTTTATCGCAAATGCGATAAAAAACGGCCGCAATGCATGAATATCGCTGAAAAGTCAGCGATATTCATGCATTACCGAGCTAATGCTCTTAACCATGTTATCCACCTCCCATTGGATAACATGGCTAAGAACTGCTCAGGGCAGGTGTTAGCTTTTGGAGATATTCGCGCTTAGCGCGAATATCTCCAAAAGTTGGTAATAGGAGATAGCGATGTTAGCGACTGTTTCCAGTCGCTAACATCTTGTCACGCCCACTTTGCATGTCATTAGTGATAAATATCACTGACATGCAAAGCGGGGCCCAAGATGGTTGCTATCTCCTATTAGCTGTCGCTAACTGGTGTTAGCGACAGCTTGGTAATAGGGAGATAATTTTATCTCCGCTTTCTTGGCTTTTAAAGCCAAAAAAGCAGAGATAAACCCCCTTGATAATATGCCCCTTAGTTTTATAGAGTGCTTCAAAATGGCATGCACTGCACATGTAATACAGTACCAAAGAAAAAGCAATTTTACATGCATATAACCAATTCACAAAAGTGAACTTGTACAATGAAAACATTAGGCAATGAGAGAGCTGGACATTTTGGGGTCCCCCCTAACCTAGAGGGAGGACCAAGCAGATGCATTGCACACAAAGAGCATAAACAAAAAGCACATTTTGTTGAACTTCAGTGGTGGTCCCATCCTCTTAGGACCACCCCAAGCACAGTTATTGGCAAAAAATCAATCCCAACCAAAGGCCCTGCAAAGAATTCTGGGACGAGATTAGCAGTCGGCAGTGAATATTATAGTATCCAATATCAAAATAATTCTTCAAAGAGCTGCAGTTCACCCAGTCATTACTAGATGTCCCTCACGAGTTAAATGCAAAGCATTGAAATTATTCTTACATCAAGCTGCAGTTCCACTAGTCGTTACTAGATGTTCCTCATGAGTCAAATGCAAAACCATTGAAACCCTTCCATCAAGCATTTGCATTTGGCTCGTGAGGGACATCTAGTAACCACCATTTGAACTGCAGCTCCTTGTAGAATTATTTTGATATTGGATACTATATAATATTCACTGCCCACTGCTAATCTCATCCAATAATGCTTTGAAGGGCCTTTGGCTGGGAATGTTTTTTTGCCAATAACTGTGTTTGGGGTGGTCCTAAGAGGATGGGACCACCACCAAATCGTTCAATAAGAATTGCTTTTTTGTTTTCAAGACATCTGTTTGGTACTACCCCTAGGTTAGGGAGGAGACCAAAATCTTCACCTCTCTCACTGCTTACTAATTTTTCAGCTTCACTTTTGGGAAAGTACTATATGGACTATAGCATATAAAGTTAGAAATACCTATTTTATCATAGCTGGCACTGTACAAGATGCCATTTAAATTATTTTGCAATTTTTTGCACAGTGCAGACAAGTACACAGTGTTATCAGCTGCGCTACTCAGACTATGTGTACTATGTGAAGTTACGTGTAGTGCTGCTACGCACACTACGCCCAGGCCTAAACATGTACTATGTATGTACTGCTGTTACCAATTTCACAGTTGTGCTTCAGGCCTAAAATGTCTTAGTTAAAATTTATATGGAATTCGTTTGTATAGTAACAAACAATTATAATTTTAAAGATATTAATAAATATGTATTTATGATTATTTTTTAGAGATACTGTTTATCATCATTCAAAAAAGTTATCATGGCAGAGAAAAAAAGAAGAAAAGCTCAGAAGAAGGATACTTACTTGAAAAAGAGTCAATCACAAGTATTGGAAGACCAACATAGTGTGTCTTAAAAGAGGAAAAGTTCTGGTAAGACCACAAAGGATTTCATAAAAAATATTACTAGATTCAGAGTAAAAAATGGAAATGTATAAAGCAGTGAAAATGTTCCAAACACAGAAAAAAGTGCAAAGATTCGGAAAGGAAAAATAGGCAATGTACATACAAAGGATACATCTTATAGTAAAAGAAGAGAAAATCAATATAAAGAAATGCGCAAAAAAAATATTTTGCAACAGAGTAGTCCATAATTTACTAAAACATACAAAAAAATGTGAAAAGAGAACACTATTTTATAAAAAGAAGAAGCATATCGAATCCATTGTTGAAAAGGCATTTTTGTATGAAAGAGAATTCGATCACTAGATAAACCAATCCAATCAATAAAGGCCAAAAGTAAGAGGAAAAGAGTAATTAACAAAAGTAATTTTTGTGATATTTTCTTAGGGCAATAGAAACACAGTTCAAGTTCTGAGCCTTTTTTTGGATCACTGAAAGAATATCGACTACCAAAATATCGACTACCCAAAATATCGAGGAAAAAATATCTACAGCAAAAATATCGAGTTTGTATGTACAAACAGGTAAGTACAAAAATATCGAGTACAAAATATCGTTTACAAAAATATAGTTGTAAAAAATATCGTATTTACTAAAAACAGTGTTAAATTAAATTAATATTAATAATTAATTACTAAAATATACTTAAAATTACTTAAATTAACTTATAATAATTAAATAATTAATGAAAGTTAAATAAATATTTTTTTTATTTCATATTTATTAAACATATATATATAGTAATAAAATATAATAAAATAATACCCAAAAACTGAAAACTGACCCTGAACCCTAAAAATACCCCTTTACCCAAAAACTGAAAACTGACCCTGAACCCTAAAAATACCCCTTTACTCAAAAACTGAAAACTGACCCTGAACCCTAAAAATACCCCTTTACCCAAAAACTGAAAACTGACCCTGAACCCTAAAACTACCCCTTTACCCAAAAACTGAAAACTGACCCTGAACCCTAAAAATACCCCTTTACCCAAAAACTGAAAACTGACCCTGAACCCTAAAAATACCCCTTTACCCAAAAACCCAAAACTGACCCTGAACCCTAAAAATACCCCTTTACCCAAAAACCCAAAACTGACCCTGAACCCTAAAAATACCCCTTTACCCAAAAACCCAAAACTGACCCTGAACCCTAAAAATAAAAACGATATTACTTCACTTACCTTAAAAACGATATTACTTCACTTACCTTAAAAACGATATTTTGGCTGTCGATATTCTGTCCAGTCGATATTTTCTCCAAACGATATTTTGGAGTCGATATTATGTCCAAACGATATTTTGGAGTCGATAATATGTCTGTGTACCCCTTTTTTTTAATGAAGGGAGTTATTTACAGAGCAATGATTTGTTGCATGTAGTTGACACCAGTGGTCGAGCTTATGATGTTAGAAATGGTTGTTCAATTGAGAAAGAGCAAATGGTTCCTAGAAATGCAGAAGAAGTGATAGCTGCTGAAGTTCTAGGCAGACGTCCTAAAGCCCCAGTGTACACTTGGGATTGTAGTAGTATTTGTAGACTACATTGTAATGTACGACAAGAGTCTATTGATAAATTACGCAATTTCTTACAAGCATATTGTAAAAAAGTGTTAAACAAAAGATTAAGGACTAGACCATTGCAGAGTAAGAAAATATACTAGTTTGCAAGGTCATTCCCTGGCTTGTCTTTCTAAGAAAGTCTCTCAAAGTATTTTTCAGCATTTCAGGATGTTGGCAGTACATCATACTAAAATGCGGAAGTTAGTGAGAAGATTGTATTATGTAAAAAGTCCACACTAAAGTTAAATGAGTTGAACAGTGCTCTTTTGCATGGGTCAGTATCAGATGTGAAAAAGGTTTGTGATGATATTGAGTTTTGTTACTTTGGTCCTGAAGAAGAGAGTGAAGAAACTCAGGCATTAATAGAAGAAAATGTTGTAGAGAATGTTGAACATAGTTGTACAAAAAATGTGGAAAGTAAAATTATAAAGTTTAAGGTGATATCAGGTGAAAGGCCACATTTTTCTTGCATTTGTTGTCGCCGAAGTCACTACCAAAATCAGACTAGGAGTGTTGATCCGTATTTGAAAAGTGAAAAAGAAAATAATTATAAGTGGAAGGAAAATGCAACTTATTTGTTGGTAGAGAATTGTTTTGATCTGAGTTCTGATCAGCGTATTTGTAAATATTGTGATAACAAATTAGATGAGGATAAAATGCCTGCTAGAACTGGTCATAATAATCTAGAGTTGGTTACTATTCCTCCAGAACTGATAGATTTAAACACCTATGAGTCTATTCTCATGCACCAGTTTTGGGCTATTGTTCGTATGGAGCCTAAAACAGGTAAATTGACTCCTTCACATTTACAAAGAGGATTAAAAGGAAGAGTTGTGTATTTACCGTTAGATTTAAAGAAAAATATTGAAACTATTGGTGTAGAGAGTGTAGAAAGTGAACCACTAGTTATTCTTGTTAATGGTGTGCCGACTAAGAATAAGAAAATCTGGCAGGAATTAGTGGATGTTAGGAAAGTGCAAAAGGCAACATTGTATTTGAAAGAGAACAATACATACTATAAGAATGTTTATATGGGAGAAGAAGAAATAGTTTTAGCAGAAGATACTGAAACGTCAAGTGAACAAATTGAAAAAGTGGATATGTTAAGCTGTGAAGAAATCTGTGAACACTACAGTGTGCATCTACTTCATTCAAAAGAAGTGATGGGGAACACTATTGATTTGTTCCAAATGAAAAAAGCAAAAGGGACTCCCATGAGTGTATGGGAAGAAAACTTGGAAGCTCGTTGTTTTCCACAGTTTTTCCAACAGGAAAAGGAGGACGATATGATGAACGTCCTGTGCAGATTCCGGCATCTGAATATCGGACAACAAGATTATATGTAGAAGACAATGTATCCCTTATATATTTCATCTTTTGTTTGAAAGTGACTTGTCTGGACTTTCATATACAGTCAATCGTTCGTTCGTTCAAAAAGCTTTATTCGAAATGTAAAAACAATTCATAAAAGCATACAAAACAGTCACAATCATAAAAGTTCATTCAAGTTACAATAGACAGAAAAAGAACCAATATTTAAAATCCATTTGTACAATATTTTTAAAACAAACTGGAATGGAACATTCAATTGGAGCAGATAAATGAAACTTGAAAGTGATATCGTCAGTAAATATACAACTTAATCAGGAGTAATGGCCCGTCTTATTTTCATTATTGCTTTTAAGTACATTATTACAGTACTGATCGTGTAGTGATCTTCCAGGGACCGCAATTTGTTATATGCTTCTCTCGATTTTCTTATTCCCCATTTTAACAAAAGAGGCCTTAATATTTGTCGTCTTGGGTCTAGATATAGATATAGATATAAAGTGCAATATAAAGTGCAGTGAATGTTGGATTGAAAAGATGTCTCATCACAGGGGCAGATAGATTTGACCTTGGACCAATCGTTACATCTTGGAAGGGTAATAAATCTAAAAAATGTTTCAAGTCGAAAAGATGTTAAAATCCTACGATCGAAAAAGGATTGATCAACAACAAGATACAGCTGGATGTTACTATGCAATGTCACTTCATCGTGATTCATAACTGATATCTTGGACCTTTCGCTTTTCCACCTAATCGATTCACAATCTTCGACCAGAGTTCTTTTTAAGGTGGATCTGAAAACAAAGTCCATTGAAATTGGATTAGAGAAGTATTCTGGATGTCCAAGATCAGAGCAAAAGTTCTTAATGTAGGAGAGCCATGTGATGTGTTTTAGCCCACTACATTGCAGACAGTCCTCTACAACAGCTCTGTTCAATGGTGTGGCAGGATTAGTCCAGATGTTATGCGACAATAGAATTGGTGCCATTCTGATGATGTCCGAGATAAGTTGTATAGCAAACTTTGCGTGGAGTACGTATATGGATGTACTAGGGGGCATTGCCAAAACATACCTTAAGAATTTATTCTCTATTCGTTGAATAACGTGAATAGCTTCCTCGGTCTGTGTCCCCCATAGCCCTGCGCCATAGGTGCCAATGGAGACACATTTAGATTTGTAGATTTGAAGAAGCTCCCTAGGTGGCCTTGATCCAATCTTCTTCGCAAAGTTTAATAGCGCTCCTGTTGCTTTTATAAATGCCAACGCTCTTGCTTTCACTGCAGGTTTCCAGTTACATTGTCTGTCCAAATAACAAAAAATATCTGCTAAATCAATACATTTGTTGTCCAAAGTTATATTACATGGTGCTCTGGACTTCCTTGGGCCACAAGACATAGTGAAGGTCTTGCAAACATTTATGGATAGCCCCCTGTTACTCATATATTCAGAAAATGTGTTAACAGCATTTTGCAGACCTCTCTTAGTCTGTGACAAGATAGCCGCATCGTCGGCGTAGAGGAGTAAGGGTATGGGTTTTCCTTTGATCACTGGATAGTGGTTGTAGTTTTCTGTTAACAAGGTTCCCACATCATTTATATACAAATTAAAAAAGCAGGGGTGCAAGGATGCACCCCTGTCTTACCCCTCTTCGGATGGGGAAAAAATTAGAGCATTCACCCTTTTTACCAAATCTCACACGGGCACCTGCCCCAAAATAGAGTTCTTTAATAAAGGTTCTGATCCCGGTGTCTAGGCCCATATCATCTAAAATTTGCCACAGGGTATCATGCCCCACACAATCAAAAGCAGAACTGAGGTCTACGTATGTTACATATAAGTTGACCTTTTTGGCATGTATATACTTTGACATTATGAGGGCAAGATTTAATCCTTGTTCAATTGTTCCCAATCAGTCAATCATATTCTAAAAACTGGAATACATCTGCAAAATATATCTGCAAAAAGATTTTATGGATTAAGTGCACCAGAGAGATGACCATCTAGAATCTCAGCTCATTAATCTGATGGCAAGTCAGCGTGGGACTAATGAATATTGGTACCGTCGTCATGGAGAAGTGAAATGTATGCTACGGAACTTAGGAACTGCAACATGGTTCCTTACTCTAAGCTGTGCTGAGTACGCTGGGGATGATTTGCTAGAATTTCTTCGAGAGGCAAATTCCAGTATAAAAAATATTGAATACAAGGCACCTAGAGAATTGTGCTCTTTGGATCCTGTTAATGTATGCAGGTATTTCAATCATAGATTTGAGGCTATGATGTCTTTTATCTGCAATTAAAAAAATCCTTCTCGTGGAGAAGTTGTGTATTTCTTTTGGAGAAAGGAATATCAAGCAAGAGGTGCTCCTCATATTCATATGCTGTTATGGATTAAGGACGCTCCCAAATTTGGAACAGATGCGGATGATACTGTTTTGAGCTTTATTGAACAATATGCAACATGTGATGTACCCAAAAGCACAGAAGAAAACAACTTAAGAGCACAAGTGTTACTATTCCAAAGCCACCGATGTGGGAAATACTGTTGACGAAAGTACAAATCTAAGGACAAGTTCTACCCCAAATGTTGTTTTGCATTTCCACGTCTTGTAATGTCCAAAGGAAGAGTGAACAGTTTTATGTCATCTTTGTGACATACTATCACAAGAAAGTCTCCAAAAAATACTTACAACTTAAGAAGAAATGAAGAGTCAAAATACATAAATGACCAAAACCCAGTTATTTTGTCCATGTGGAATGCTAATATGGATACTCAATATGCTGCGGACAAGTCCATTGCTCGATATGTTATATCGCATATTACAAAATCAGAAAGGACGGAATTGAAAGAAATGTGGTAAGAGAGTTCTCGAGAGAAGACTCTAAGGGGCCCATTAGGATGTCGGGCGGATTGCCCCCGCCAGGCTGGCTGTAGCAATCCGCCCGACATCCTCACTATTTCCCCCCGCCATATTACTATGGTGTGGGGGACCTCGGTGGAAAAGGAATAATATGGTGGCGGTGTCTATCAGACACCGCCAGCCATATTACAATGGGCAATTTACAATGCCTTTCCGTGGCGGCATTGAGGCATGCGGTCTTCACTCTGAGGGCCCCCTGTGGGCCCCCAGAGTGAAGGAGGGGTGGGGGCTGCACACGGGGGGGTACCTCTGGTACTCCCCACATTTGCATAAACAAAGTGGCAGGCACCGCGCGGTGCCTGCCATTTTGTATGTGCAACGCTGCAAATGCTGCAATGCATTTTTAGCATTGTGGCGGGCTGTGCAGAGAGCACCGCCCGTCACAATGCTCAAAATACAGAATGTGCCCGCCACTCTGCCAGGCACATCCTAAACCCCCCACAGGACCCCCGGGCGGTCCCTATTACCACGAGGATGGCGGGCGGGCAAAGTCCGCCCCCCATCCTAATGACACCCTAAGTAAGAAATTATACAGTTTCAGTTTGAAGATGTTGTCGCATCGAGAAATTGGAACATATGAATGCTCAGATTGGTTATCATCTGCAAGTCTATACTCCAAATCTAGAAGAATCCTTTATGTGAGTCTAGGTCTTGCAGCAATGTGAAATCGAGTACTGAAATCTGTACAAGAAATTGAGGGGCATATTACCAAGCAATAGCGATAATTATCGCTATTGCTTCGTTAGAGACAAAATTTTAACGCTGAGCTGCGGCGATTTTTACCGCAGATAAACCTTGGTATTACCAAGGTTTATCGCAAATGCGATAAAAAACGGCCACAATGCATGAATATCGCTGAAAAGTCAGCGATATTCATGCATTACCGAGCTAATGCTCTTAGCCATGTTATCCACCTCCCATTGGATAACATGACTAAGAACTGCTCAGGGGCAGGTATTAGCTTTTGGAGATATTAACGCTTAGAGCGAATATCTCCAACAGTTGGTAATAGGAGATAGCGATGTTAGCGACTGTGTCCAGTCGCTAGCATCTTGGCACGCCCACTTTGCATGTCATTAGTGATAAATATCACTGACATGCAAAGTGGGGCCCAAGATGGTCGCTATCTCCTACTAGCTGTCGCTAACTAGTTAGCGACAGCTAGGTAATAGGGAGATCATTTTATCTCCGCTTTCTTGACTTTTAAAGCCAAAAAAGCGGAGATAGACCCCCCTTGATAATATGCCCCTGAGTATTTAGCAGCAAAAGATCCAGAAAGTACAGATATTTTGAAAACGAATATGTTGGACACATATTACCCAAACAGAAGTCATCATCTTGAGAACATGTGTCTCTATGAAGTGCTGCAATACTACACTTTTAAACGGAATACTACAGAGAACATTAATGATGGAAAATATGGAGTCATCGGTTCCGAAGGATGTTTGGTGAAACAAACAAAAGGAAATTTGATTAATCACAGAAAGCTGAGTTGCAACACTACTGATAAAAGGGAATTTTACTATTTAGCACTTTTACAACTATTTATACCATGGCGTTCAGAACTGGAATTACTTGGAGATTTCCAGAGCTATGAAGATTCCTTTAATGCTTGTAAAGATAGCATACAATGCAGTGCTTTTGCACATTATGTGAAAATGTTGAACAATGAAATTGATCAAGAAGCTACAATTGCAGCTCAGGTTGCTAGAGACAGTTCTCAAGACAGTCAAGATCACCTAGGACAACCAATTGTTGAAAATGAAGCAGCAATCACCATAAATGAGGTGGAAACAACAATGCATCAAGCTCAACAATATGTAACAAACTTAGCAAACTTGGAAGAACAACTAAATGTTGAGCAAAAACAAATATATGAGCATGTGAGACAACAGATTGACCATGAATTACTTCATGAAAAGAAAGAGTGCTCATGCACGTCATTTCAACATATCCGAATATATGAGTGGACAAGCTGGAACAGGAACAAGTTTTTAAATTAAAGTAATTACAAGTTATCTACAAAAAACAACTGAGTCACATTTGTTTTGAGTTGTCACTGCTCCAACTGAGTTGGCAGCACACAACATTAAAGGGATTACTTTTCATTGTTTACTGATGCTACCAGTAGAGCATGAAAACAAATTGGAATACCACAGACTATCTGGAGAAGCTTGTTGTGAAGTTTCAAGAGTGTTGAAGAAAATGAAACTTCTTATTATTGATGAGGTAAGATTGGTATCAAACTTAATGCTTGCATTTGTGCATTTAACAATGCAGCAAATTCTTAAAACAGAGTATTTGCGACAGGCATATGATGTTGATTATGGAACTATTCTCCAAGATATAAGAATTGGACTACTGCTTGAACATGGGAAGCAAGCATTGCAGACTCGAATACTTTCTAATTTGTTTCCAAATAATAATGTAGTTCCTGAGAAAATATACATGAAAATTGCAGAAAAGAAATCTGTAATCTGCTTAATGACAACACTGCGTGAGTGTTCTATATACAACAAACTACTTTTGAAACTGGAAAATTAAGAAATATAAAAAATTGAAGCCATCAATAAAATAGAGCATGAAGGACTCACTAATTATTTGACAGAAAAATTGAAGACAAAATTGGAATCTTTAGAAAAATCAATAACTAAATCTGCTGGTTTAGAAAATAATCTATATGCATGTAGAAACTGTCGGATAATTTTAAGGCGTAATTATGGATGTAGAAAAAGATTTAGTTAATGGAGCAATGGGCAAAGTTGTGGATTTTGTTAGTTACCAAAATAAAGATGGTATTGAATTCTTAAGGATAAAATTCGATCAGATTGAAGAAGTTAAAGAAATTGGTCGTTGTTCTCTTAGTTTTTTGCTTGTTAAAGGTTTATATGTTTGTAGAAAACAGTTTCCAGTTTCTCTGGCATATGCAGTCACTATTCATAAATCTCAAGGTTTAAGTGTTGACAGTGCTTTGGTGAACATTGGAAATACTGGGGCATATTACCAAGCAATAGCGATAATTATTGCTATTGCTTGGTTAGAGACAAAAATTTACCGCTGAGCTGCGGCGATTTTTATCGCAGATAAACCTTGGTATTACCAAGGTTTATCGCAAATGCGATAAAAAACGGCCGCAATGCATGAATATCGCTGAAAAGTCAGCGATATTCATGCATTACCGAGCTAATGCTCTTAGCCATGTTATCCACCTCCCATTGGATAACATGGCTAAGAACTGCTCAGGGCAGGTGTTAGCTTTTGGAGATATTCGCGCTTAGCGCGAATATCTCCAAAAGTTGGTAATAGGAGATAGCGATGTTAGCGACTGTTTCCAGTCGCTAACACCTTGGCACGCCCACTTTGCATGCCATTAGTGATAAATATCACTGACATGCAAAGTGGGGCCCAAGATGGTCGATATCTCCTACTAGCTGTCGCTAACTGGTGTTAGCGACAGCTAGGTAATAGGGAGATAATTTTATCTCCGCTTTCTTGGCTTTTAAAGCCAAAAAAGCAGAGATAAACCCAATTGATAATATGCCCCACTGTGTTTAAAGAGGGAATGGCATATGTTGCTTTGTCGTGAGTCAGAACATTATCTGGTTTGTTTTTGATTGATTTTGATGATACAAAGGTTACTGCAGATACCAACTGTGTCAAAGAGTACAATAGGTTACGAAGAACATATGCTCCTAATTTAGGTCAATATCCTGTGTTTGAAAAGGGTGTGGTTAGTCGAAAAAGAAAGTATGAGAATAACTGTACTGAAGGTGTAGAAAAGGGAAGAAAAGAAGATAATGTGATTGCAAGCAAAAAGAAAAAGGACACTGTTGAAGACATTGTTGGTTATCAGTTTGAAAATAGTTCTGTTGTCAACTGCTATGCTAATGTAGTGGTCAATGTTGTTTTTTTTCTTGAAGGTTTGCAACAGCAAATTATGGAGAATCGTGAAAAAAGATTTTGTTGCTTGTTGCATTCTGTGCATGAAAAATTGAGAACAGATAAAAATACAATACAAAGTGTTTCAGATGTTCATAATCTTTTGGATGTATATTCTGGTTCTACACAATTTACACAAAATATCCAACAGGATGCTCAGGAATTTCTAATGTATATGCTTACTGTATTGGAAAATGAAAGCGTAGGCATAGAGAATATTTTTGGCCTTTGTTATAAATGGGATCATCAATGTGAAAATGGTATGTATACATGTAGCACTAATGTAGATACTGAAAGATTTCTATATTTGACATTACCAGACTGCAAATCAGTGTCTTTCAATAAATTAGTTAAAGCTGCAAATCAAACCATAGAGTGTAGACAATGCAAATCAGAAATGTTATCAACATTATTTATAGAAAGATATGGAAAATATATAATTTTAATGATGCAACTTTGTAAAGCTGACGGAAGAAAATTGGAAACTTTAAAAAAATATTTTGTAGCAAGTCAACTATCAATATCAGGAAGGACTTTTGTAGGAGTAGCAATAATTTTCCACGATGGTCCATCAGCAACATCTGGACATAACACTGCCTATCTAAAAATGAGAAAGGTTGGAGTCTTTGTAATGATGCTGGGTTGGTTTTCAAACAACGTTTGCCTTTCGAATTACCAAATTCCTACCTAATATTTTTAAAGCCAAAGTTTTAGGAAGATTCTCTGAGGAAATTATTATTATCATTAAATAGGACTACCATTGGACAATTTACATAAAAAAGACTGCAAAAATACAATTTGGCCTCAAGGAAAGGTATTTCTTTAAATTATGGACTTTTTGTTGCACATTGTCTCGGTGTATAATTTTAACTGGCATCATTTATATTGTTTATAAATTTAAGTTATAACATTTTCTTAGCAATAATCATTTTATATATGTGTGATTTACTAGAGATGGATTTTTGCTTTTTTTTAAACAATCTCATTGATTTATTTTTTTTGCCCGCTGTTATGTGTTATGTGATGAGTATGATTGAAATCACTATTCTTAGAACAGCAAAAAAAGCCAAGAAATTACTTTGTAAAATGTTAAAATTATGCTGTGCTATTAAAAGTGTATTATTACATGTTATAACAATTTTTTCTTTTCTTTTACAGATTTTAATTTTAAGATATCGAATTTACCACAATTTAGATTGTAAAAAACAAGTGAATAAAATGTGTACCGTTTTAACGTGTATTACTGTTGAGGTAAGTTTTAGTAAGTCTTAAAATGCACAACAATGGACTGTGTTTCCACACAGTTGAAGAAAAGGAAGATGGATGGACTAGATTTGTGCCAGAAAATTCCAATGCAGACAGGTGTAAAATAGGAGACAGCTTCAGAACACCTGTTTGCAAGATACATGGTATAGTACAGAATAGACTGATATGGATGTTTTTCAGGACTTGGTAATTTCAGAATTAAAAGAAATGGAACTCTTTCTTGAACCACATCACTCAGTGTTTTTGCACATGTCATATTAGGCCACATCCCTTCCCTTCAGTAATATATAAACATGTCCTATCAGCTCCCTAAAATGTAAGTAGTTGTAAATGTATCTGGTTCTCTGTTATCAGTACAGAAATTTACTCCTATATAAACAATTGGCCTAGCCATTAACTCTCTTTCTTATTTACAAGGTGAGGAAAAGGCATTTTGTGTACCTTTTCTTTTCCATGTAAATATAATCTCATCATACACAATACTTTGCGTTGAAAAGGTGTTCTGTAGGTTTTGCTGTGCGTGTTTGCACAGAGCACTCCTAGAACAAGACACATCTCTAGATTTATCAGAAATCATAACTCTGGACATGTTTGTGAATGCTGCACCATCCTCCTATTGGTGTAGCAAAGCACAACGAGGAAAATTGTTTTCACTTCTCCTCATTTTTTCACTTTCAATATATGCTACAATGCACACAATATAGTGAAGGAGAAAAATGCCTTTACTGATTGTTTTGGTGCCGGAAGGTATCCCTTCCTGCACAAAAACGATCTCCAAATGACACAGACATCCTTGCACCATGGTGCAAGGGTGCCTGTGTCACCACATGGCTGCAGTTTAAGCAGCTGTGCAGAGTGAAGCACAGACCTACAACATATTTATATACATATGTTGCATCCCTGTGCTTCGGAAGTACCACAGCATGCTGTAGTTAAACAGTTTACAGTGTCATGCTGAAGCACTTCCATCTAATTCTGCACTTATGCATTCACCACACATCCCAAATGTATTTTTACAGTCAATTATGTACTACACATACATTCATCTAAACTTTCACACACTAGCATACTAATTTAGCTCTTTCTTTAACCAGAGTAGTTAGTTCTGAAAATAATTTGTTTTTGATTGCTGCTGGGTTTTTTTTTAAACAAGGGAAAAAAGTAAACCGGGAAAACAGAACTAAAAACTGGGAGGAGAGGAAAAAAGAAAAGTAACAATGTTTGTTATCAATGGCTCAACACACCAGATCCACTGACTGCTCCCCATATGCAATGAGCCATCTGCATTTAATGCTTGTTCTAGGCACTGCCGATGAATCAGGAGTAGCGTCTCTTAGTCTTCTTAATTCCTCCCTGGCAAAATTTACAGGATACTTGGTTTGCAAGAGCTTACACATACTTGCAGTGCCAAATTAATATTTTTTGGGGGGGTCTCCCCTTGAAAGCACTGCTTTGCAAATGTGGCAAGTCACTTTAGTCGTATTCACGTTCATCAACCCTGGAGGAAATGTGAAAAATTTCCAGAGAATATTGGTATATCTTTCTTTAGGAGGAGGTTATGGGACAAATTCCTGTTCTGACGAATTGTCTGAATCAGAGGAAGGTGGTGAATTTGCAGCCATAGTTCAATCAGGTCAATCTCTTCCTCAAAATGAAGGAGCAGCAGATCTTCTCAGGAGGTCTTTCCCTAAGAAAAATTCTAAGAAGAGTGATTGAAATGGGTGGGGTTCTTTAATAGTTTCAATAGGAAGTGTAATGAACTAATCAAATCTCTTTTTTTTAGGTCACATGGGGTGCTCATAGGATGTGCGTACTCAGCACGCACCCTGCTCGCACCGCCATCGCACCCAGCGCAACTTCGCGAAATTGCATTAAAAAGAGATGTATTTTTCTAAGAAAGTTAAAGAATATTATTTTTATAATAACCTCAAATAATGTCTTGTCTTAATATTTATCTATATATATAAAAACGAATGTCTGTCTGTCTGTCTGTTTGTCCTTTATGCATTACTACACCATTCATCCGATCGCCATGAAACTTTGGGAAGTTGTTGAGTACACTCCCGCGAAGGTTCTGGCATATATTTGATTTAAATATCGGCACCCCAGGGCCCTCATAATCTTTCGAATACTGATGTACGCACCAGACGGAAAAACAACAAATGGTGTATCCACAAGCACTCAAATAAATAAATAGAATTAAAACACCATTCATCCGATCGCCAGGAAACTTTGGGAAGTTGTCGAGTACACTCCTGCGAAGGTTTCTGGCATCAAATGTTTTAAATATCGGCCCCCCAGGGCCCTCATAATCTTTCGAATACTGATGTACACACCAGACGGAAAAACAAAAAATTGTGTATCCACAAGCACTCGAATAAAAAAATAGAATTAAAACGACACTTTGAAATGTTTTCCATATTAAAATGAATACGTTTCAATAAAAATGACACAATGTAAATTGAATGTTATCATAACGAGTTTCCTTGAATGACCTTTCTTCGGAGATCACAGCAATGCGCGACGGGTAAGCTAGTTTTAAATATATATATATAACTTTTTGTACATTAAAAAATGTTTGTGGGCACCCACTGCGTCCGATATGCATATGCTGTCACGCACTACTGTGCGTCCGTCACGTCGTGCAACACGTATATCTCGCGTATGCGCCTGAAGTCGCGCACAAGTCGCATAGCAATTGTGTTGGAAAAGTCGTGTCCGTCGCACACCCTACGCGGATCCTATACTGCAACCCTAAAAAGGCGGACACGTTTCGAGCAATAAAAGAGCAGGGTGCGCTTTGGGTTGCGCGGCTCCAAGAAAAAGGAAAAAAAATATTATAAAAATTGTAATATATTATAAACAATATAAGATAATTAAAAAAAAAAATTATAATTATCATTTAAAAAACCTTTGAAATTCACTGAAAAATACATAGGTTTCAGACATGTTATAGTTAGGAATTAGCGTTCAAAAAACCTTAGAAATGCACTGAAAAAAACATAGGTTTTAGGGGTGTTAGAGTTAGCTAGACATTTTACTCGTATTAAACCCTTGAAAAATTCCCCTGTTAATGTTAGTTGTACTAACTATAACTAGCGCACCCGCAATCCACTCCTGATGATGTCACATATTACATCATTCATGACATGGCCAGTGACATCTCAAATTACATCACTGTTTTGCCAACTGTGAGATGGTGTGTGTTTAAACTGTGAGCTAAGTGCTGTAAACTGATTCGCTGTAGCATACTGGCCGAAGTGAAGTATTTACTCCTACCGGTGTGAAAGTGCTGTTTTGCCTACTGTGAGATGGTGGTGAGGTGAGGTGCCGGTACACCTGGGGATGAAAGTGTATGCCTAAACTGTGAGCTGAGTGGTCTGTAGCATACTGGCAGAAGCAAAGTATTTACCATTACTGGTGTGAAAGTGCTGTTTTGTCAAGAGTGAGATGGTGCAGAGTTGAGGTACTGTAAACTCGGGGATGAAACTGTGCCTAAACTGTGAGTTGAGTACTGTAAACTGATGTGCTCTGGTCAGTTAAGCATACTGGTTGTTGTAGCCTATGTGTGCAGGTGGTGTTAGTATGCGTTTAGAGTATAGCGGGAGAGGGAAGCAAAGTACTCACTGGTACCGGTCTGAAGACTCAGGGATGAAACTGTGAGTGTAAATCATGAGTTTATTGCTGTAAAGTGATGTGCTGTGGGTGGTGTAGGATAATGGCCGCTGTAGCATACCTGTGTAAGTAGTGTAAGTAGTGTTAGTGTGTGTTTATACTATATAGGGAGTGGGAAGCGAACTACTCAACCCTACGGGTCTGTAGACTCGAATTAAATGTTTTAGGAAGCAGAAATTAAGAAATAATCATGAAGAATATAATGTAGAATGTTGCAATGCCAGAGAAGAAAAATGGTGACATGAGGTGCTTCTAAGGAAGTGGCTGTGTGTAATAAAGGCATGGAGTTTGCAAATTATATAGAAAGTGTCTTTATTAAAGTGCCCTAATTGGATCCACTGGTGCAAGAGCTAGGGCGTCCAGCTGATGCAAAGTTGAACCACTTCTGATATATTCAAACGTATGCTCCAGCATCAGTGAATTGCATATTACATGTTACAGTTGCATGTGACATAAACAATAGCTATTACACTTGAATGACTCTACATTCCATAAGGAAAATAAAAGTAGGATACAATTACCACATGTATCCTTTAAGAAAAGAAAGAAATAAAAAAGAAATTGCAAAATGTAATCATCAAACTTTTTAGGTACCTTGGCAGTGCTTTTTTGTAACACAAAATTATCAACAGTAGAAGAGTCAGCAATAAATTGTATAATTAAAATAAAGTTAGTTTACGATTACTACACTGTATCAACCAGTTCCTAAACAAAGTCATTTTTAAAAAAATGTTATTGTGAGGTTCTGAGCAGAAGTTGACTTTGAGTAAATTTGTGTGTAAGGGCTTTGTGAATAACAGGGTGGCAGAGAGGCGTGTGCACAAAGAATAGGCGTGGTTTCAAAATGGGTGACGGGTTTAGGCTAATTTTAGGCATAGCTTGGCAGTTCGGGCTGGACTGTTCCCATGAGGCACAGGGTCAGACTGATTTGCATATGGCCATGTCTGAACTGGGGTGGCAGAGTGGGCTAAAGAACGGTGATGGATTAAACCCAGATCTGTTGACTGGGTGTGAGTGTTTGATTGGTTCAGATGCTCCGTCCATCACCACCCCCTTTTGTACCGTCCGGTAGGAAAAAACATTGCTCTAGTGCGCTCTGTGTGCACCACTCATACGCATCATTGCAGGCTCTGCACACATTTTTTTGCTTTGCGTATTGCAAACTGTAGAGCTCAAGTCAAGCAAGGGCTGTGGGCCCTTGCTGATCCCTCACTCTGGCTTACACTGCAGACAGCAGTGTTAACAATTTAGATTGAGTCGCTTTTGTAGATGAGGCAGTCCTGTAGGAAAAGACATTGCTCTAGTGTGTCCTGTCTGCACCATTCATATGTATCATTGCAGGCTCCGCACATGTTTCTTTGTTGCTCCTCTTACGAAACACTGGGCAGCTCAAGTCACCTTATGTAGGTGTGGGTCATTGCTGACTGCTCTCTGAGGCCAACACTGCAGACAGCAGTGTTCACAGTTCAGATTGAGTTGCTATTTGCAGATGATGTAGTAGATGGCAACAGATATTGCTCCTAGTACGGCCTGTCTACAGCATGCATTATTGCTGGCTGTGCACATGCTGAATGCTTTTGATGTGGTTATGTGAGTGCACTAGAACTGATGGAGTGTTTATGATATAATCTTTTTGTATATTATTTCAGATCTATTGATTGTGTGTCATAATGCCACACGTTGTGGTTCTTTTATAATAGAATTATTTCTGAATTATTTCTCATCTACTGTCCCTACCTAACTGCAGCACAAATTATTGATTCTTTAAATAATTAATCTCTGTGTGTGATGCAATGATTACTGTTATAATTGATGCCAGTAGCAACCATTCGCTGAGGGCTGGTTTACACTCACCTCACACGCATCCAGCACACACGTGACTGGATATGTGACCCTGGTAGTAACGTGCCTGTACCCACTTCCACTATCTATATGTGTCTGTGTGTTCATTATCTATCCATTTTACTGTCTCTGGGCCATACTATATTATGTTGTGCTGTGTACAGCGTATGCAACCATGTTACCTCTGGTATTGGAGAAAATTTCGGAATTTAACTTTTAGGTGTATGGCTATCACAGGTGGAAGGCTACTTTACAGAGCATGAATATTGATGAAAATGTTGGTTGCATGTTATGTGTAGTGTGAGATATGTGTATATTGCAAAAAATTTAGAACAAAGCTCTCTAAGCAAAAAAGGTATGCTTCTTGAAATGCAGGACAGATATTGACTACAATGGGTGGCGTTTTCGAACTATTACAATGGGAAATGTTATGAACTAATGAAATGGGTTTTTTATGGTAACATGGCAATCGCGCAGCTAGTGCACAATGAGATCGCACCCTATGTGATTTTTAGAAAATATATTTACTATAATAAAAGTTTATTACAGTTAGAAATATATAACTGTTTAAAATATGTTTAACTCCATGCGTGCGGCGCATTTTCCCGCTGTGCGCTGACTTTTCGAAAAACCCGCGGCTCATGACGAGCTCAGCTCGTCATGAGCGTAAGAGAGGCGTAACTCATGACGAGGAAGGGGTTAATGATCGCTTGCTCTCATATACACTTTAAAGTTATTTAGATATAGTTTTGAGACAAAAAATGAGGGAATGGTGTATGCAGCGCAATATCATATGTCTATGGCGTAATGTAGGGTGTGGCAGCGTGCATTCGTTGCATTTGGAACGCACAGCAGGTGCCACCCCATACGTACATGACGTAATGCGCCGCTTGGTAGTGCGTATCGGTAGCATCCCACAGTAGCTGCTGGTGCGACCTCATACGTACATGTTGTTACACCGGACGAGGTGTTACAAATCTGTCGGATACGAAATGCGCATCATTTAAATGTGGTGGACAGGATTCACTTGCTGATCGTGGTTGGTAGACTACCGGTACGGGACTACAGTTTTCTCAAAACAAAAAAAAGTTTGATATGTATTTTGGGGAAGATATATAACATTACATCATTTTTAAAGTTAAAAAAAGGATAATAGAGTTGCAAAACATTAAAAAACAATTAGAACAAATATAGGTTTTATGAATATTAAACTATGAAATTAACATTTAAAAAACCTTTGAAATTCACTGAAAAAACCATAGGTTTTACAGACGTTATTTTTAGGAATTAGCATTTAAAATAACCTTAGAAATTCACTGAAAAAACCATAGGTGTCAGGGACGTTCTAATTAGTTGGACATTCGACTCATATAAAACCAGAATAATTCGCCAGTTATAGTTCGTAGAGCTAACTATAACTCGCGCACCCACAATGCACTGCTGATAACGTCACATATTACATCACTCATGACATGCTCAGAGACATCACTGTTGATATCATCCACATGATGACCTGATGCACATAATGATGCCCTAATATAAACTATGATACGCACACTCTAATATACAGAATACTATATTTTGAAACCATACACACAAGAATGCCAGATACTACATAGCACCGACTATTTCCCAGGTCTATACACACATCCAGTGTCTTACACATGCAGTTACTCATCAATAGAGTACTATAATATGTACTGCAACACCTATACATACAGTCCACTCTACCACTCATCCATAGAGTAAGTCCATAGAGTAAGTCACACACCTAGTCAGTCATGCAAAGAATGAATTACATACTCATTTACTCATGTGTACAGTTATTTACACCAACTGAGTTATTTATACACACACCACATCACTTATTTATGCAGATACTAAGACATACTTATTGTCTTATACAATCACTGATACAAGCAGACACTCATGTATACACCCACTCTTCAAATAACTTACTGTCACATATAGTCATTTATATACTCCAACACTCACATAAACTCTTAAAATATATGTTGTTACTCACACATATACCACTGAGACATTCATTCACTCACCAACACACCCATACACACACTAACTCACCCATACAGCCCTTCTCAGATGCTCTTTTGAATCCATACAACCAGTGAATTACCCACTCAGACATCTGTGCACAGAGTCACACCCCCCTCCACCGACCCACACAGACACTCAGGCACTCATACAGATACTCAGACAAGAAATCACTAACTCATATAGACACCTATGTAGCTGCTCACCAACCCATGCAGAGACTAATACAGACTTTCACAAAGTTTAGTCACTAACCCATGCTTTCAGTAAGACACGTGCAATTACTCACTTATACAGTCAGTCACGCACCTACTAAATAATCCCTTCAGGCACTTGTAAATCTACTCATTTTTCAATACACCTTGGCATAGATATATATGAAAAGTATTTAAACTTTCCAGAAACACACATTCAATGGATGATGTCATCAGTGATGTAATTTGAGATGTCATCAGTGATGTCATCAGAGATGTCACTGACCATGTCATGAGTGATGTAAGCTCATCTCAGTGCTTCAGGAAGATGCAACATGCTTCCCCTCTCATACCCCCGGTCGTCACGACTGCCATTGAGATACACACCCCCTCTCTCCACTCCGGAGAAACGGGATTTCTCATAAATGCCCGCTCCTTGGTGAAAAATAATATCGCTTTTAGTGACTTCGTTTCAGACAGAAAGCCCTCGTGGGCTTTTGTCACAGAAACATGGGGCTCAGACTCAGCCGGTCCTGACCTGGTTGATGCTATTCCCGATGGCTACGCCCTCGTGAGACTGGATAGAGTTGGCCGGAAAGGTGGGGGTATTGGCATTCTGCATAAAACCTCATCTAATTGCCGTATCGAATGCCTCCCCTCCCCTCAAAACTCCTTCCAGGCCGCTCATTTTACACTTAGCCCCTCTCCCACTGTGTCCTTTACGGGCGTTCTAATTTACAGACCCCCTGGTCCCAGGTCGGCCTTTACAGCTAGTCTTTTGGAAATCCTTGAACCTTATATTGATGTGCCCAATTTCTCTATCCTTGGGGATTTCAATTTCCATCTCGAAAACTCCAACTCACCTGACACCATATCGATTGTGGACTCCCTGGCTTCTTGTGGACTCCTACAAAAAGTGAGATGTCCCACCCACTCGGCAGGCCATACTTTAGATGGGGTCTTTACAAATGAACCTAGATTGGATGTAGGCCTTCCCATTTCCCTCTCATGGGCTGATCATAAGGCAGTCCCCTTTGAGTTCGATCCTGGGCGACGGGATCTGCCTCCAAAGGAAAATAGCGTTTGGACTCTCAAAAGGAACTATAGAGGCCTCAATAACGTAGCCCTTAGCCCCTTCATTGCTAATCTCATCTCTTCTTCCAAATCTGATACGGATACTGCCGCCCAGGAGCTGTTCAACACCATTTCAGAAGCAGTCAATACTCTTGCCCCAGTCAAGCCCCACTATTGCGCCAGGAAATGTCCTTCGCCCCCTTGGTTCTCCGACTCCCTTAGACTACGTAGGCAGGAATGCAGGAGACAAGAAAGACTCTGGAGAACTCACCTTGGCCCTGATGAAAGGATCAGACATAAAAATCTTATTTTAGGTTATAAGGCCGCAATTCTAGTGCCTAAACAATCCTATTTTACCGACCTGACCTCCTCTCTCAGTTCCCCTAGAGATCTTTTTAAAACTGTGGACTCTCTGTCTTTCACTCCGTCTCCAGATTCCACCGTCCCGTCTCAAGAACTCTGCGACCAGATCTCCACGTTTTTTTAAACCAAAATCGTGGATATTCACTCTGCTTTAGAAGCCCTTAATTCCACTCAGGATTCCGCCTTGCCTTCTGACCCCCTGCCCCGTCCCGCCTTGCTCTCGGTATCTCTAGGACGTTTGTCCAATTTTCCCCTCCTTTCCTATGAAGGCTTAAATGCTCTTCTTGACAAACTTAAATCGGGCTCTCCCCTGGACCCCTGCCCTCTCAAAATATTGAAAGACTGTAGAGAAGTTCTGCTCCCCCCTTACCTTGATGTTATGAATTCGGCAATTTCAAATGGCATCTTCCCTGCATCATGGAAGCTGGCTATTGTAAAACCTTTATTGAAAAAGCCAACTTTGGATCCCGGTACCCTTAAAAACTTTCGTCCTATTTCCCTTCTCCCTGCCCCAGCCAAGATGCTTGAGGCCCACCTCAAATACCACCTCAGCGCCTTTCTGGACAATGCTTGCCTGCTAGATTCTTCACAACATGGCTTTCGAAAGGCGCACAGCACCGAGTCGGCCCTCACAGTGGTGGTCAACAACATCCGCGCTAAGGTCGACAGAGGTCACCCTACCATCTTGATCCTGCTCGACCTTACAGCCGCTTTTGACACCCTGTCCCCACCCATCTTGTCTAGGCGGCTCGGTGAGATGGGAGTGGATGGACCGGCTCTCGGTCTTTTGACATCCTTCCTTAACCAATGTGCCCAAAAGGTCAAACTGGGTGGCTTCCTATCCTCTGCTAAGCCTTTGCATTGTGGGGTCCCACAGGGCATATCCTTGAGCCCTACTTTGTTCAACATATATGTGGCCCCACTTGCAAGGCTCGTTAGATCCTACGGATTGGAAGTCCTATCATACGCTGACGACACACAGATAATGGTCTCCCTATCTCTTTCTGTGGAGTCCACGGCCCTTAATTTTAAGAAATGCATGGAAGCCGTGGCAGGTTGGATCTACTCAAACTTCCTCAAGCTAAATGGGGAAAAAACCGAGATCCTCATCTTTGGTGGTAAACAAGATCTCTGGTCGGATGACTGGTGGCCACCCTCCCTTGGAACCTGTCCCAAGCCGTCTCTGGTTGCCAGAAATGTGGGGGTCACCTTCGACACCACACTGGCCTTTGATAAACAAGTTAACAAAACTGTTTCGACTTGCTGTGGGGTTTTGAGGATCCTCAGGAAATTAGTACACTACCTCTCCTCTGATGCTCGGAACAGGTTGTTGTGGCCCTCATTTCACCTCGCCTGGACTATTGCAATGCCCTCTACCTTGGCATTTGCAAAAAGCTTATTCATTGCCTCCAGATTATCCAGAACGCTTCAGCCAGGTTTGTGGTGATTGCCCCCAGGCGTGTTTCTGTCACAGGAATAATCTCCACTGGCTACCTGTACAGGCCAGGATTAACTTTAAGGTTCTGGTTCTGACCTACCATGCTCTAAACGGCCTGGGTGCTGAGGACATTGGTTCTCTCGTGTCCTTCTATACCCCGGGCAGGGCCCTGAGATCGGCTCACAAAAATCTTCTGGCGACCCCCCGGATCGTCAAAGCCAGGTGGAGAGGGAGGGCTTTTTTCTCCCTCGCCCCCAAACTGTGGAACTCGCTTCCAACTGATCTTAAGGGCCAGCCATCTCTTGCCCTTTTCCGGAAAAATCTAAAAACCTGGCTATTCGCAGAATCCTACCTGTAAAATCTGCTTCTTTCAGATGCCTCCGACCACTCAGCTGTTTTTCCATCTGATGCGCCTTGATGCCTCCGGGTTAAGTTGCGCCATATAAATTCCCAATTCATTCATTCATTCATTCAACTAACTATAACTGGCAAATTTCTCTGGTTTTATATGAGTCAAATGTCCAGCTAACTATAACGTCCCTGAAACCTATGTTTTTTTTCAGTGAATTTCTAAGGATTTTTAAATGCTAATTTCTAACTATGACGTCTGTTTTTTTCAGTGAATATATTTATATTCACTGAAAAAAACATAGGTTTGACACCAGTTATAGTTAGCTGGAAATTTTACTGACATAAAACCATTCAAATTCCCACGTTATAGTTAGTTGGACGCACTATAACTTGCGCGCCTGCAATGCACTGCTGATGACGTCACATATTACATCACTCATGACATGGTCAGTGACAGCACTCATGACATCACTGATGACACCATCCTTGTGACAGAGTGACAGACATCCTTTCAGTGTAATGTAACCCTTGAAACACATATTCAAAAATAGAAACAAAAATTTTAATAAAAATGGAGATACCCATACCAGTTACACACCGACAGTCATCCAGTGAATTTAATAGGTTTTTTAAATGCTAATTCCTAACTATAACTGGTGTGAAACCTATGGCTTTTTCAGTGAATTTCATAGGTTTTGTAAATGCTAATTCCTAACTATGTATAGGGCCTCAAACCTATGTTTTTTCAGTGAATATCAAAGGTTTTTTAATAGCAAATTTCTATAGCTATGAAATGTAATATTTTTTATAATGAATCCTATATTGTATAATTATGTAATACTATTTTTTTATGTATATTGTTCATGTTTTTTTTTTTTTGCCCTGGAGCGTACCGGTGAGCGCACGGTAAGCGCAGTCTTGCGGCGCGCCCCGGTGTGCGTACCGGTGAGCGTGCCGTTAGCGCTATTGCCGCGAACGAAAACATCATGGTGACGTATCACGTAGCCGTGTGATGCGTCTTATGACGCACGGCATAAGCGCACCCGGATGCGCCCGAGTGCATACGATCGCGCTACGTAAGCACCCCCGGGGCGCGTAGCGTAAGCACGTTGGGTCATGTGACCTGAAAATTACACTTTTCATTGGTTCAGAGCAGTTTTTTATCCAAATGATGAAAGCCCCCACCTTTTTTCCTCATTCTTACTTTGTACTTTGACTGAGGAAGACCTGTTTCCAGACCTGAGAAATGGCTACAGTAGCAGCAGCAGCAGGAGCATCTCAACCACCACCACCACCACAAGGACCACCACAACACCACAGTGGTGGTGAAGAAGAAGAGAAGGAGGAGGAGGAGGAGAGGCAGTTCCTGCCTGAAGATAATACCCCCTATAAACCTAAGGAGCACTTTGTGTGGGAGTTTTTTAAAATCCCAAGGGGACAAAAGAAAGTAAATGCTGCAAAAGTCACATGTCTCATCTGTGGCACTGTACTTTCCGGGGGAAACCCTGCATAAAAATAATCATTTGGCAACCATACAATGATGGGCCATATGCAACGCTTGCACCCAAACAACTATGCTGCGACAGAGGTCAGAGAACTAACAAGAAACCCTCCCCAATCTTCTCCCAGCACCTCTAAAAGAAAACAACCCACTCCATTGGGTCCAGAGACAAGGGAGATGGTCCCAAATATCCAACCCCATTTTGGAGATTATAAAATAGTTTGTAAATTTTGCGGGACTACAATTTCCTATGGAGAGCAAAGTATCAAACTGATCAACCGTGCTGGAGACAACCACAACTGCAAAAAGAAACCTTAATTTTTTCCTGATTTTTTTTACTCCAGTTGAGCCGTTTACAATTCCCTGTTTTTTGTTTCTCCCCATAAAAAATTACAAAAAAAATATAAAATTGTTAATAAAAGCAAAAAAAGTAAAAAATGTTCAAAAAACCAATAAAAAAATATAAAACAACAAAAAGAATAAAAAAACAGTTCTTTTTAGAACTACCTCCAATTTATAAAAAAATGCTACATTTTTAAAAAACTGTCATTTTTTTTTATCCAGGGTACGCGTACCGGTACCCGCACCAGGGCGCGCACCCAAAAAAAAATAAAAAAAAATAATGAAGGAGTGAGCATGAGGGAAGGGGACAGAGAGAGAGATGTTAAGAGAAAGAGAGCTAGAGGGACCAACACAGAGGGACTGTGTAATAGATAGTAAGACAGAGAGAAGGTGTAACAGGGTGTAAGTGAGAAAAGGAAAATGAATAAGGGAGCGAAAGAAGGGAAGAGAGAGGAAGAAGACTAAAGCAGAGGTACTGGGAGAATGTGAGTGGGTGTTGAAAGTAAAGGGAAGGAGAGTAAAGGATGGGGAATGAGGGGTAGTGACGGAACCGGAGTAAAGGAACAGCGGTGAGGGAGGGTGAAAAAAGAGCAGTGAGTGTAAGTAAAGAGAGGTGAAAGAGGGTGGATAAAAGTGAATAAGGGTAAGACATGGGGAGTGACAGAGAGAAAGGACAGAGAGAGTAAAGGAAGGAGTGACAGAAAGGGACTGAGTGAAGCAGCAAAGAAAGGTAAGTGAGGGAGTGTGGGTGAGTTATAGGAAGTGAGCATGACGAAAGAGTAGTGACAGAGTGAGGGGACAGAGACAGTGAGGGTAAGAGAGACGGAGTCAGAGAACAGGAGTGAGGAACTATGAGGACAGAGGGACTGAGAGAAGGAGTGAGAGGAGTGGAGTAAGTGAGTAAGGGAAAGGGAATGAGTGAGGGAGCAAAGGAAGGGAACAGAGGGTGAGGGATGTAAAGCAGGGGGACTGAAAGAAGTTGAATGTGGTAGGAGAGTAAGGGAAAGAGGATGAAACATGGAGGATAAGAATAAGTGAGGGAAGCAGAGTAAGGAAACGGGGTGAGGTAGGGTGAGAGAATAGTAGTGAGGTTAAAGCAAAGGGTGATGACAAACTCCATTTTTTAGTCACACTTACCATATAATTAATGTAAACTTAATTACATGTTTTTAGTACACTTTGTATCTGTGAAAGAGAGAAGAAAAAATAAGTCATAATTAGTAAAATATATATTTTAAAATAGAAGAGACAGGTCAAGAGGTTAAAAATCATAAAAGTGTACTAAGAAATAAAGTAAGAGTGAAGGACACAGAAAGGGAAATTAAGTAATGTAGAAGGACAAAAAGAGGAAAAAAGAAATAGAAGGAGAGCACATTACTAAGAGTAAGGCAGATACATTCAGTGACAGAGTGGAAGAGAAGAAGAGAGAAATGAACTGAAGGTAAGTAAGATACTAAAAGAATGTGAGTTAGCAAAACTAAATCATGAAAGAGGAGTAAGTAAAAGGGGAATGAGTGAGAGGGAAAGGAGTCTGATTGAGGATGCATTTACAAGAATGAGGAATGGAAGATGACTGAGAGTGAGTGAAGGGGAGTCACAGAGTGAAGGGATGAAGGGAGTGAGGATAATATAGAAGGATTGAGGGAAAAGGAGTGAGGAAGGTAGTAGACAGAGTGACTAAGGGAAGGACTGACTGAAGTAGAGTACAATGAGTGAGGATAGGAAAATGAGTAAGGGAGCAAAAGAAGGAAAGAGAGGGGAAGAGGACTAAAGCAGTGGTACTGAGAGAATGTGATTCGGTGATGAAAGTAAAGAGAAGGACAATGAAAGATAGGAAATGAGGGGTAGTAATGGAACCGGAGTAAAAGAACTGGGGTGAAGAACAATGAGAGAGGAGCAGTGAAGTTGTCATAAGAGAAATGATAGAAGGTAGATAAACACAAGTGAGCATAACACAAGGAGAGTGAGGGACTGACGACATAGAGGTAGTGAACGAAAAACAGAGAGAAGAGGACAAATGAAAGGAGCAAAGAAAGATAAGTGAGGGAGAGTGGGTGAGTTATAGTGACAGAGTGCGACAAAAGAGGTGAGTGAGTAAAGAGGAATTACTAAAAGAGCAAAGGAGGAAAAGACGGAAAAGGGAAGTAAAGCAGAGAGACTGAAATCTGAAAAGTGATGCAAGGGAGAGAGGGGATGCAGACAGTTGAAATGGGAATGAGGGGTTGTGAAACAAATGGAGTAAAGGAACGGGGGTGAAACAGAGTGAGAAAAAGGCAGTGTGAGTGAGTAAAGAGAACTGAAAGAGGGTGGAAAAAGGAAAGTGCGTGTGAGACAATGGGAATAAAATATAAATTACACAATACAAACTATAGAATAACTTGTACAACATGTTAGAAAGTTTATTTTTGCTGTTCTCAGAATATATTGAATTTCACTAAAAACAGTGAGTTCAAATTACTCATCATATGACAGCGGGAAAAAAAAACCACAATCTAAAAGATTGTGTTTAAAAAAAACCATATCAACTTAAAAATCACATATGTACACTAATCTTTGATTGACTTACTTTTCCTTTAAGCCAAATAGTACATCATGAAGGTCCTTTTCGTTGGAAAATACTCTGTTGTTCTCTAAAACTTCCATTTCATCGACTTTCTATAAGAAAAGCTCCAAGAACATCTGAAATATGTTTCAATGTTTTCATTTCCTCCTTGTGTTCAGTCATGACTCTTTGCACATTCCTTCACTTTTCCTTAAGGCCAAATAGTGTCAGATGTATCAGTATGTTTTCAAATTACTCAAAACAAACTCTCAAATTACCGTTTTCCCGACGTTCTGAAAGAAAAGCTCATACAACATTTTCACAATGTTTAAATATTCATATTTCCATCTCTGGCTCACTCAAGTTCAACATTTCCTATAATACTGATATCACTTACTATGAGATCCACTTACAGTACCTATATGACAACTAGAATTTTTATATTATCTTGATCACTTTTACTCACAATATAATTTTAAACAGCAGACTAACTTTTAATAACTGCTACCATCTTCATAGGCCAATTACCTTTACATAAATTTCGGTTCTAAAAACACTAGGTTTGAATTTTTTAAGTCAAAAGGCAAACGTTGTTTGAAAGTCAAATGAGTATCATTACAGAGCTTCCACCCTTTTTGACATTTTAAATAACATGTGTAATGTCCTGATGTTGTCGAAGGACCGTCATGATAAATAATAGCTACAGTTGCAAAGGTTCTTCCTGAAATTGATAACTGAGAAGCCACGAAATTTTTAATAGAAGTTGTCAATTTAGTTCCATCAGGTCTACATCGTTGGAACATTAAAATGACATACTGACCATAAGTTTGTATAAATAATGTGGACAGCATCGCACACTTACATTGGGTACACACCATATTGTGATCAGCTGCTTTAACTAGATTATTAAAAGACACTGATTTGCAGTCTGGTAAAGTCAAATATATAAATCTTTCAGTGTCTATTATAGTACTACTTGATAAACTACAATTGTCGCAGTCATGCTGCCATTGATAAGAAAGGCTAAAAAGATTTTTTACATCTACACCTTCATCTTCCAATACATCAAACATATACATTAAACAATCCTGACAATCCTGCTGAATATTCTGTGAAAATTGTTTTTGACCATTTCTCAAACACAGAATTCAATAAACAGCAGAATCTTTGATCCCGATTTTCAACAATCTGTTCTTGTAAAGTTTGAAGAAAAAAAACAACATTGACCACTACATTAGCATAGCAGTTGACACCAGAACTGTTTTCAAACTGAAATCCAACAATATCTTCAACAGAATCCTTTTTCTTCCTGCTTACAATTACAGTTTCATCTACTTTTTGTCTTTTTGCTACTACCTCACTGCAATTATTCTCATTTCTTCTTTTTCGGCCTACCACACGTTTTTCAAACAGAGGATATTGAGGCAAATGTGGAGCATACTCTCTTCTTAACCTATTGTATTCTTTAACACAATCTACATCTGCACAAATCTTTGTCTCATCACACTCAATCAAGTACAATCCTGATAAAGTTTTGACTCGTGATAATGCCACATATGCCATACCCTCTTTAAACACAGAACTTCCAATGTTCACCAAAGCACTATCTACACTTAAACCTTGAGATTTATGAATTGTCACCTCATATGCCAAACAAACAGGAAACTGTTTTCGGCGAACATATAAGTCTTTCACAAGCAAAAATCTAGCAGAACAACGACTGATTTGTTGTACTTGCTGAATGCCATCAAATACATTTTTTTTCTAATTCAATTCCATCTCTATTTCTGTAATTCACAAAATCAACAACATGACCCATTGCTCTATTTACCAGACCTCTTTCCACATTTAAATTCCTTCTCAAAATGATACGACAATTTAAACACACATTCAGAGTCTTTTCAAAACCAGCAGTTTTAGATATACTCTTCTCTAATGAATCCAATTTTGATTTCAAATTTTCTGACAAAATAATTGTTGCTCCCATATGCTCTATTTTATCTATAGCTTCCAGTTTCACAATCTCTTCATTTTCTAACTTTAACATTTTGTTGTTGAAGATGGAACATTCTTGCAGAGTTGGCATCAAACATATCCCAGATTTGTTCTCAGTAATTTTCTTAAAAATATTCTCTGGAAGATTGTTTTCATTTGGATACAAATTTGAAATGAATCGTGCATGTAAAGCTTTTTTCCCATGCTCACTTACTTTTCCGATTCTTACATCCTATAAAATATTTTTATAATCTTCATCCTTTGCCTGTCGCATATTTTGAAGCAGTTCTGCATTTCTGAAATTTAACCAGATATTAACGTTTCCAATGCTTCCTTGGCACTTCCTGGTATCTTCATGCGTGAGCATTTTAAACACTGGTTGTCCTTTCACTGGAGTCAACTGCAGTAGATCTACAAAAACAATAATGTGTTTCCCTCCAAATAACACATCATACTCTGTTCTAAGAATTTCTTGCATTCTCAAATGCACAAAAGCAAGCATTAGATTTGAGACCATGCTTACTTCATCAATGATAAGAAGTTTCATTTTCTTCAGGACTCTGGAAACTTCAGAACACGCATCTCCAGATAGCTTGTGGTATTGCAATTTATTATCATGCTCAACTGGTAGCATCAGTAAACGATGTAAAGTAATCCCTTTAATGTTATGTGCTGCCAGCCCAGTTGGAGCGGTTACAACACAAGACAGCGGTGATTCAGTCCTTTTCTGCAGATAAGTTGCAATTGCTTTAATCAGAAAACTTTTTCCAGTTCCCGCTTCTCCACTCACGTACAGTCGAACAGGCTTAAATGATGTACATGAGCACTCTTTTTTCTCATGACTGAATCCATGTTCAATCTGTTCTGTGACTTCGTCATATATCTGTTTCTGCTCAACGTTTAGTTGTTTCACCAAATCTTCTAAGTTAATTACATCCTCTTGAGCTTGTTCCATAGCTCTTTCCACCTCATCCATGGCAGTGGCAGCTTCATTTTGGATAATTGGTCCTCCTAGTGGATCCTGACTCAATGAAGTAGAACTCTGACTGTCTTGAGAACTGTCTCTAGCAATATCTGCAGCAATTGTGGCTTCTTGCTCTATTTCTTCGTTCAACATTTGCAGATAATTTGGAAAAACAGGACATTCTATGGTATCCTTGGTTGCATTAAAAGAATCTTCGTAACAGAGAAAATCTCCAAGTAGTTCCTCTTCTGTACGCCATGGCTTAAAGAGTTGCAAAATAGCTAAATAGTAAAATTCCCTTTTGTCTGGAGATTCGCAACTCAATTTTCGATGATTAATCAAACGGCCTTTTCTTTGCTTCACTAGACATCCTTCACACCCAATGACAGCATATATTCCATTATTGATATCTTCTGTGATGTTCCTCTTATAAGTATAGTTTTGCAGAACTTCATACAAACAAGTGTTCTCAAGATGACTACTTCTATTTGGATAGTATGTATCCAACATGTTTGTCTTCAAAATATCTGTACTGTTTGGTTCTTTCTCCGCCAAATACTCAATTTCTTGTACAGATTTCAAAACTCGGTTTCGTGTTGCAGCAAGACCTAGACTCGCCCAAATGATTGTTCTAGATTTGGCATAGAGACTTGCTGATGATAACCGATCAGAACATTCATATGCTCCAATTTCTCGATGCGACAACATCTTCAGACTGAAACTATAATTTTTTACTTATACTCTTTTCATGTGAAATGTCCTCCCACATTTCCTTCAGTTCTGTCTTTTCTTTTTTTGTGATGTAAGACGTCACATATCGAGCCACAGCAATAGAGTTGTCAGCAACGAACTGAATATCCATGTTAGAATTCCACATGGACAAAATCACTGGGTTGTAGTCGTTGATGTACTTGGACTCTTCGTTTCTTTTTAAATTGTATGTATTTTTTGGTTATTTCCTCGTCACAGTATGTCGCAGAGAAGACATCAAATTATTTACTCTTCCTTTAGAAATCACTGGTCGTGGAAACCCGAAACGACATTTTGTGTAGAACTTGTCCTTGTTTCTGAATTTTCGACGACAGTACTTTCCACAACGATGGGATTGAAAGCGTAAAACTTGTTGCCTTAAACTGTTTTCTTCGGTAGTTTTCAGAACAGCACATGTTGAATACTCTTCAATGAAACTCATCACTGTGTCATCCGAATCTGTTCCAAATTTGGGTGCATCTTTAATCCATAACAACATATGCATGTGAGGAGCACCTCTCGCTTGATACTCTTTTCTCCAAAAGAAATCCAAAACCTCTCCAATGGGAGTTTTTTTTGTTGGTAATAAAAGACATCATAGCTTCAAATCTATGATTGAAATATCTGCATACATTCACTGGATCCAAAGAACACAGTTCTCCAGGTGTTTTGAATTCTATATTTTGTATATTTGCATTTTGCCTCTCGTAGAAATTGAAGTGAGTAGTCCCATGCATACTCAGCACAGCTAAGAGTGAGGAACCAAGTAGGAGTTCCTAAGTTTCTTAGCATACATTTCAATTCCCCATGACGACGGAACCAATACTCGTTTGTACCACGCTGACATGCCATGAGATTGATTAGATGAGATTCCAAAATATTGTCTTGCAGATTGACTTTCTCCATAAAGTCCCTCGCCGAAACATTTTGCAGATGTGCTCCAGTTTTCAGTATATGGTTCACTGCATAAGAAAGCCTAGACAAGTCACTTTCATACAGTAGATGAAACAAATATGGAATGCATTGACGAAACCTTGGATCTTCAGCATATAATCTTAAAGTCCGGTATTCAGATGCAGGAATTTGAACTGGTCGATCGTCATATCGTCCACTCGACCTGTTGGAAATAACTGTGGAAAACAACGAGCTTCCAAACTTTCTTCCCATACACTAATGGGACTTCCTTTTGCTGCTTTCATTTCGAATGCAAAGGATGAACAGTATAATGTTCATATATTTCTTCACTTCTAGACACATCAACTTTTTCAATTTGGCCGGCTGAACAATCACTGTCTTCTTCTGCAGCTCTTTCCTCTGCTGCAACACATACTTGTTTGTAGTACTCATTGTTTTTGACCAAATACAACGTTGCCTTTTTGACTTTCCTAACATCCACTAAATCTTGCCAGATTTTCTTACTCTTTGTCGGAACCCCATTAACTAGAATAACCAGAGGTTCCTCTTCCACTTTTTCTACAGCGATTGTATCAATATTTTTCTTGAAATCTAGAGGCAAATAAACAACTCTTCCCTTTAATCCTCTCTGTAAATCTGAAGGAGGCAATTTCCCTATCTTAGGCTCCACGCGAACAATAGCCTGAAAAGGATGGACACATTGAATCAAAATAGATTCATAGGTATTTAAATCCATCAATTCAGAAGGAATGTCTACCAACTCAAGATTATTATGCACAGCTCTAGCAGGTATTCTGTTTTCATTTAATTTTTTAAAACAATAATTACAAATACGCTGATCAGAACTCAAATCAAAAGAATTCTCCACCAACAAATAAGATGCAAAATTCTTCCATTCACTATTATTTTCCATTTCACTTTTTGCATATAAATCAACTAACCTAGTCTGAATCTTATAATGAGTCCGTCGACAACACACACAAGTAAAATTAGGCCTTTCACTTGATTTCACCTTAAACTTGGTAATGTCCTGGTCAAACTTTTCTGTACTTGAAATCTGTACATTGTCTTCCACATTACCTTCTATTACTGTGTCAATTTCTACACTGTCCTCTTTTTCACCAAAATAACAAAACTCAATTTCTTCACAAATGTTCTTCACATCTAATTCCGATCCATGCAAAAGAGCACTGTTTAACTGTTTAAGCTTAAGTGCTGGACTTTTTGCATAATACAACCTTCTCACTAATTTCCTCATTTTATTATGATGCACTGCTAACATCCTAAAATGATGAAAAACACTCTGACATACTTTTCTAGAAAGACAAGCCAGTGAATGCCCATGCAAACCTGTGTTTTCTCTCACTCTGCAAGGATCTAAGTCTTGCAACATCTTCATTTTCTATTTTAGACTTTTCTTACTATATGTACGTAAGAAATTACGAAGCAAATCGATTGAATCCTGTCGCACACTACAAAAACTACTACACTTCCAAGTGTACACTGGAACCTTAGTACGTCTCCCTAAAACTTCATCAGCTAACACCTCTTCTGCATCTCTAGACACATGTTTCTATTTTTCAATCGGACAACCATCTTTCACCTCATATGCTCGAGCACTGGTGTCAACTGCATGCACCAAAACATTCTCCTGGAAGTAACTCTCCTCATTAAAAAATGGCTCACAACTTGAACTATGCATCCATTCTCCAGAAAAAACGTCACAAAAATGAGTCCGATTAACTATTCTTTTCCATCTACTGTTCGATTTGAAAACATCAATTGCCTTGTTAAGTATCCTAATTCTATTGATTACTAAAATAAATAATTTTTTCTTAACTTCAAAAGCCTGATCAACAATATTCTCTACACTTTTTTTTCTTGTAAAAAGCAGCTCTCTGTTTACCTTTCTTAACATTTTTTAACAAATTTAAAACTACCCTATTGCGAAACATTCGTCTACGAATGTCCCTAAATTGGTTTTGCCTTCTATTCCTATACATACTGTTCTCTCCTGCTCCAGTACTAACATTTTTGGGGGGCCTCTCCTTCCTTTTCAAATTTGCTCTCTCCTTCTGTATATTCACATTCCCATTGACATTTTTTTTTATCTACATGTGTTCCGAAAGAAAGACTTAGTTGTCTTACCTGGAGCTTTTTTCAGTTTTTTGAAGTATTTGTTGTAGGGGAGTGCTTTAATTCCGTTGCTGTTTTTGATTTTTTCCGCTTGGCATCTTTCCTTCTCCTCTGCCTTGAGGACATATTTCCTTACTATTGAAATCTTGATTTCAATCTGTGGTAAAGAAAAAAATAACACATTATAGACCACTATTACCAAACAACAAAGCAATGACAATAAGCAAACGATATCAACACTAGTTTATAACATATCTAAGTTTATACCACAGAAACTATGTAACTAGGAGTAAGACTGAGAAAAAGAGCTAGAGGGAGTAACACAAAAAGACAGAGAGAGTCAGACAAAGAAACAGGTAGAGGGAGTAAAACATAGAGAAGGAGTAAGACAGAGAGAGTGTATAATATGTTGTAAGACAGAGAAAAGATGTAATAGGGAGAGGGAGTAAGTCAAAGAAAAGGAGAAAGGGAGTAAGTCAGAAAAAGGGTGTAACAGGGTGTAAGACAGAGAGAGGGTATAAGCCGATGTAAGACAGAGAGAGGGTGTTAGAAGGGGAGAGGATGTAAAAGAGACTAAAACAGAGAGAGGCTGTAAAAGGTAGAGCGAGAGAGTAAGTTTGAGAGAGGTATAAGAGGAAGTAAATCAGAGAGAGGATGTAACAAGGAGTAAGTCAGACAGAGGGTGTAACAGGAAGAGAGGAAGAGAATAAAAAAGTCTGAAAGAGGGAGAGAGGGTGTAAAACAGACAAAAGTTGTAATAGTGAGTAAGTCAGGGAGAGGATGTTACAAAGAGAAGGTGAGTCCTGTCCATTGCACTCTTGGACACAGGCCTCACCTCCTCTGCATTCCTGCACATGCCTCACCTCATCTGGACATTCTACTTCCTAAGCTGAAGAAACACAGGTGACATGATTGTGAAAGGTTCAAATATATTTATTTAATCTTGCAGATACTATTTATTCCGTCTCCAAAATGTAAAAGCCATTCATTTGCCCCAAAATCGTTTTACCAATAACATTTAAGAAACAGAGTGTATGTCCTATGTACAAGCATTCCATTTCAACCTGGACAGGTCTCAATGTATTGGGTATAATTGATGGTAACAGAGTGCAAATAAGGTAAGGCCTGTCCAGAGGTGCACATGAGGTGAGGCCTGTTCAGGAGTGCAGATGAGGTGAGGCTTGTCCAAGGGTCAGAGAAGGTCACGCCTGTGTCCAAGAGTGTAATGGGGAACAGGCTTGTCCAAGGGTGTAGATGAGGTGAGGCTTGTCCAGGGGTCAGAGGAGGTGAGGCCTGTGTCCATGAGTGTACTGGGGGAAAGGCTTCTCCAAGGGTGTAGATAAGGTGAGGCCTGTCCAGAGGTGCAGAGGAGGTGAGGCCTGTCCAGGAGTCAGAGGAGATAAGTTGTGTTCAATGATGTAGAGGAGGTGAGGCTTGTGTCCAAGAGTGCAGTGGGGGAAAGGCCTGTCCAGGGGTTCAGAGGAGGTAAGTCCTGTGTCCAAGAGTGTTGTGGACAGGACTCACCTCCTCTGACCCCTAGAGCAGCCTCACCTCCTCCGTGCCCCCTGGACAGGCCTCAATGTATTGGGTATAATAGATGGTAACAGGATGCAGATGAGGTCAGACCTGACCAGAGGTGTAGACGAGGTGAGCCCTGTCCCGGGGAGCAGAGGTGGTGAGGCCTGTGTCTAAGAGTAAAAAGGACTGGACTTCATGAAACCTCTCCCCCACTACACTCTTAGACACAGGCCTCACCTCCGTTGCACCCCTGGACAGGCCTCTCTCCCACTACACTCTTGAACACAGGCCTCACCTCCTCTGCACCCCTGGACAAGCCTCATCTCATCTGCAACCCTGAACAGGCCTCACCTCATCTGCACCCTGTTACCATCAATTATACCCAATACATTGCGGCCTGTCCAGGGGGCACAGAGGAGGTGAGGCTTGTCCAAGGGTCAGAGGAGGTGAGTCCTCTCCACTGCACTCATGGACACAGGCCTCACCTCCTCTGCACCCCTGGACATGCCTCACCTCATCTGCACAATCTACTTCCTAATCTGAGAAAACACATGTGACATGATTGTGAAATGTTCAAATATATTTATTTAATGAGACACTATTTATTCCTTCTCAAACATGTAAAAGCCATTCATTTGCCCCAAAATCGTTTTTCACATCACATTTAAGAAACACAGCACAGGTCCTATGTACAAGCATTCCATGTCACTACTGAAACTTCACAATTTTACAAAATACAATTCCTCCATGCAGCAAAATCTTTTTACCAAGTATTATCAAAAAACATGACACAAAGCAACATTAAAAAACCACAATCTGCTTCCAAATCTTCTCCATAGAGCATACAAGTCTCTATCTATATTAAATGAATCATTACTCACCTTTACAAATGCTTTGGGAGATTGAGAACAGTGTCAGACACACACACCAATATTTCTTTAGCAGAGCAAAAGGTATGCACTCCAGACACTGCAACCATGAATGGCACAGAAAACCTCTAATTCTACACACATATCCCTCATGTTAACCAATTAAAACTCTTCCCTCACTATTTTCAAACCAACACCCTTCCCCCCTCAGCCCTTTCTGCCTGTTACCATAGCAACTCCCTCCTCACTGAGCTCTCAGGTGTAAAAGTTCATTCTACAATGTTGCAAATGAAATCAGCAAGGATGTTTGACCTCTCAATACACCAGCTTATCCAGTGCAATGTTTCTTTAAATGACTTTTTCTTAACCATTCAAATTACTTCTTTCACAGAACAGAACCATGCACCCTAACATTCAGTTTTCAACTATCTGAATCCACCAATCATTGCTTGTGATTCAAGAGCACTGAAACTCCACAGTTTTTTTTTTGCAAACTCCTACTGTTCCAACTGCCATTTCATTCCCGCACCTTTGGGCAATTGATGGCACTTTTTCCACAAACTGCCTTGGTATATTCCAATATATGCCAAAGACAGAAATGGAAGTGGTCCAACCAATTTTGTCCACAATTTGAGGAAGCACGGAAACATGTGAATAAATCTGTTTCTGCTTACATGAGAGACTATGGAATGGGTTCAATATACAACAATAACTTGCGTTACAACATGCAAGATATCTACAGAGCAGATGGTGTGTACTTCTCAGAAGAGGGGACTAGAATATTCCTCCTGAATTTAAGACTGTGCATTGGAACCTACTTGTAGGTACCTAAATCATCCACAGAACCCAAAAGCTCTTTTCAGGGCTACCCTACCTCTGATCACTCATAATGATTACTTTACTCTAACTTTTTTCACTATTTTTCACCAAAGTACGCTCCCCGGTACGCTTCCCGGTGCGCGTACCGGGTGCTCCTCCCGTGAAAATAAAAAAAAAAAAAAACTCAGAAAACCTAGGGGGTCAGGGGGTGTCTACCGTGACCCCTTTTACCCATTCCCAACGTTGTTTGTCCTCCATCTTGTGTCTCAATTCTACCGAAACATAAGATGGAGGACACCCGTAGCGCTGCCGGTAAGCGCCCCCACAACATTTTTGGAAGTTAATTTACTTAAAAACCACTGCAGAGACTTTCACCAAATATAGAATAGGCCCTGCTACATACCAGTCCCTACCATTTTCCCAAATTTGGTGGAATTCCATTGAGCCATTTGGGCTGTAGCCCTGTCTAAATATCCTGAGGTAAATTACATGACAAAACCACATATGAAAGTGTTAGAATTTGCAACCAATTAAAATGTTACTTACGTTTTGTATTTGTATGTGCTGACATTTGATTGGTTATGGACATGAATATATATGAAAAATGAGAGGGAAACACGGCCATTTGGACTAGTACTACCTGAGGTACATTTTTAAAGGATTTTCTCTCAAAAGTTCAACTGCTTTCTGAAAGGTAAGTTGTTAATTTGTAAGGGGGACTATGTTGTGCACTTTAAGTTAATTTGGAAAAACGTTTTCTGTTAGTTATTTACTGTCCCTCTGTTATAGTTATTGATTCAGATAGGCTTCTCTGTTATAGTTATGGATTGAGTTAGGCTTCTCTGGTATAATTATGAAATTACTTAGGCTTCAACACATGCACTTTTTATATTTCTACTTCTACCTGATACCATACACTGCCCAAAGATAACTTCACTGTTAAACACTCAGAAGTACCTGTCTGAACTTAAACATAACAGTGCCCTAACTCTACTGATATAGTTATTTTTTATGCAATATACAGCAAGAAAATGGAAGGTAAAGAAGAGACCATTAATATTTCTTTTGAAATTATGGATGAGGACATTCTTGAAGAAGATTTTCTTGACTTGGATTTCATGGATGAGTCTCTGGACCAAGAACTAATTGACTATATAGAAACCATTGAATCATGCAATCGAATTTTTGAGGAGATTCCAGATAATCTGATGTTGGAAGTTCTATTAAATTATGAAAAATCTGAACAATAAATTTATATTTAATAATTCAAAATTGTTTGAGACATTATTCTTTTTTATATGTAATTCATGAAGTAGTACCAAAATGATTATAATATAAAGTGAGACTTATACTATACTGTGCAACTTTTTTGTGTTACATAGTAAGTTTGCTCATAGTTACTTCCTTTCTCCCACTATATTATCTCCAATGTGTATTTGACATCTGTTTTTCATCTCCTGCCTCTTTTCTCTCACTGTCTGTCTCTGATGCACGATATCACCGCCAATTTTGTGTAGATTCAGAAGAGAGTAAAATGTAATACTGGAAAACATCATAAGGGAGCAGGATAGACTACCCATGATCCCCTAGGCCTTCTCAGGGTGTGCTTAAAGGATCTGTTTCTGCTTTCCTGACAGACAATGGTATGGATTCCATATACCACAATAACTTCTGTAACAACATGCAAATTATCTACAGCGGAGACGGTGTACATTGAATTTAAGACTCTGCATTGGTACCTAAATGTTGGTACTTAAATCACCCACACAACACAACAACTCTATTCAGAGCTACCCTACCTCTAAGCACTTTAAATTATTATTTTACTGTTTCACTGGGTTTTCCCCATGGTACGCTCCCCGGTACGCTCCCCGGTGAGCGTACCGGGCGCTCCCCCCGCGAAAATCGAAAAAAAAGTAAAAATTGTTTTTGCCCCGCGGGGCCCTTTTATGGCCCCCACATCAAACCTCTGGGGTCCGGGGGGGGTCTACCCTGCCCCCTTTTGGTCATTTCCCCCTTTGTTTTTGCCACCTCTTGTGTCTCGATCCTGCCGAGACACAAGATGGCGGCCACTCCGGACTGTTTGGAATTTTGACAGACACCCGAGAGCCAATCAGCTTTCCGCTCGCGAACTCGCGTAGCCCGCTGGAGCGCGCCCCGGTGCGAGTACCGAGGCGGGCATATAGATATATATATTTTTTTGAACCTAAATTATTCAAAATCCACTGGAGCACATATTCTGAGACATAGCAAAGGCACATCAGGCTACCAGTCCCTACAATTTTGCCAAGTTTGGTGGAATTCCATTCAACCGTTCGGGCTAAAAGTGAGTCCAATCGCCCTATGGAAATTAACATGGGGAAACACGTTTTGGGACCCCCCTTTTATCTCAGCCAATTCCGTCCATCAACGCCAAAGTTATTCCCAATAGAATGTTGCGGATTTCCTATGGAAAACGATCCTAACTATAACTACCTACTGGCGACCGCCAGTAGGTAATATATATATCTATACTAATATAATAAAGAGAGAGCCCAAACCTTTGCGGCAGGTAATCTCAGGAACCACAGCACCAATCACAACACCCAATACAGCGTTGGAAAGGGCAGTTGCAGCAGAAGGACATAAGCTATGCAGACGCCCACCATATACTTTTAAAAGGTAAAAGAACCGTGCCAGAAAAGTAGTCCCTTGTGGGCGTGTCTGCATTGTGCTGTGGGTGTGTGCTGGGGGCGTGACAATCGCTGGGGGCATTCCACCACAAATGTTGTTTTTTCTTCCAGGTTCTATACATTCCTGCTCCCTTTAAATAGTAATTCAGTGGAGGTCCCCATTCTCTTAGAACCACCCCAAGCACAGTTATGGGCACAAATACAACTAAAAGGCCCTGCAAAGCATTATGGGATAAGATTAGCATAATTATTAGCATTCATGAAAGGGTTTCAATGTTTTTGAATTTTACTCATCAGGGACATCTTGGGACGACGAGGTGAACTGCAGCGTGATGTATAATATTTTAAATGCTATTGCATTTGCCTCATCAGGGACATCTAGGGACAGCGAGGTGAACTGCAGCTTGATGTATAATATTTTAAATGCTATTGCATTTGCCTCATCAGGGACATCTAGGGACGACGAGGTGAACTGCAGCTTGATGTGTAATATTTTAAATGCTATTGCATTTGCCTCATCAGGGACATCTAGGGACCACGAGGTGAACTGCAGCTTGATGTGTAATATTTTAAATGCTATTGCATTTGCCTCATGGGGACAACTGGGGACAACGAGGTGAACTGCAGCTCTTTGTGGAATTATTTGGATACTATAATATTCACTTCCCACTGCTAATCTCGTCCCATAATGCTTTGCAGGGGCTTGATCGCAAAATCATCACCTCTCTCACTGCTTGCTGGAAGCTAATTTCACGTTTGTGAAATGACTATATGCATTTTAGCATGTAGAAATACTTGTTATTTTACCTTGAATATATGAGGTTTCTGTTTTAATAATTGGAAATCTGACGGAAAGAAATATTGAGGATTTATTGTACCAAGTTCGCGCCAATTCCACCCACCCCTACTTTAAATACCCCTGCACCCCATAATCATAACCCACCCTTACTCTATAAAATACCCCAACACCATTAAACACTAACCCATCTTAACCCTATAAATATACCCTGTACCCCAAAACCCAAACCTATCCCTATACCCTAAAAATACCCCTGTACCCCAAACCTAGCCCTCAACCCTATAAATACCCCTGTACCTCAAAACCCAAACCTACCCCTGAACCCTAAAAACACCCCTGTACCCCAAAACCCAAACCTACCCCTAAACCCTAAAATACCCCTGTACCCCAAAACCCAAACCTAGCCCATAACCCTTAAAATACCCCTGTACCCCAAAACCCAAACCTACCCCTGAACCCTAAAAATACCCCTGTACCCCAAAACCCAACCTAGCCCAGAACCCTAAAATACCCCTGTATCCCAAAACCCAAACCTAGCCCTGAACCCTAAAAATACCCCTGTACCCCAAAACCCAAACCTAGCCCTGAACACTTAAAAAAACCCTATACCCCAAAACCCAAACCTACCCCTGAACCCTAAAAATACCCCTATACCTCAAAACCCAAACCTAGCCCTGAACCCTAAAAATACCCCTGTACCCCATAACCCAAAACTATATCTGAACCCTTAAAATACCCAAACACCCCAAAACATATACCTCAGTACCCCAAAACATATACCCCTATACCCATACTTGCCTTATCCAAATTTTTTTTTAAAAACATGCTTTTATCATTCATGCATTTACAACGAATTTCGTTGTAAATGTATGCGTGGTAAAAGCATATAAAAAGTAATGCCATGCGTTATAATGGCATTGCGGAGTCATGGTACTTTTGTAATGAAAGTATGCGGAGTGATGGTATGCGGAAAGAAAGTTGCGGAATAATGGGTGTTTACCCTCCCCCATAAGTACATTGGTGGCACGGCGCCCCACATCTCCAGCAACATACTCATATTTTTTCAACCCCGATTAGAAAAATGCACAGGTCTCTCTCATTGATGCCCAGCACCAACATACACTTTTAGACACACCTCCCACCACAAGATCTAGAATTGCGAACTTTAGAGCTGGGGAGCTACGTTCGAATCTCGACATCAGCTCAACATCCTGTGATTCCAGGCAAATCGCTTTGTCTCCCCGTGCCTACCACAAATGAATGTGTTCTTCTGTAATGTAAATTGTGCTCATGCCATGTTGTCGAGTTCGCGCTATATAATATTACAAGGAAAATAAAGTAGGGAAACTCGAGTTCACACACTACTGAACGCGCACTCTTAAGTGCATCAGCAGTGCACTGTGAATCGGATCGTTTCACAGGCCTGTCACAGATAAGAAATGCTATTAAAACGAAATCCTACGAAACAATATACTACTTGCCGGCAGCAATTCATACCCGGACAACGTCGGGACGGGCTGCTAGTATATATATATATGTTCAGTTTACTTTGAAGGTAGAAGTTTGCATCTTACTTTTTAAATGTGACATCCTCTCTTTTTTAACCACATTTTATGTACCGTTGGTAAAACTTGTTAAAAAAAATCCTATCTTGCTTCCTAGATATGACTCAGCTCATAAACAATTCACACAAATATGTAGGAATGTAAATAATATTTTAAAAATATAATACATATATTTTGGTGCCTTCATTTAACAACTAAGCTCACTGGGTCACAATTTAACAATTGTGTATTTATGAAGCTTGTAAGACAGTGAGGTCCGGGTGTTGTCTCCCAAAGCTCTTCCTTGAATTATTTTCTTATTGTGATTCAACCTGCTGACACATGTGCAAACCTCTCACGTGTCATCCAAATAAATCAGTTATATGTCGAATTCTCCAAATTACAGGGGATTCATGACCTGGAGAATGACATGAAATCAAAGTTTCAGTCAGATAAACAGAAGTTAAGCCAGCCCACGATACTTAGATGGAAGGTTTTAGGGCCAGATGTATGACCATTTGCTTTTGCAATTCACAAATTGCGAAAAATTAGAAGTCGCAATTTGCGAGTCGCAAAAGCAAATGTACATCAGTGTCAGAGACACTGTTAGCGATTCCAAATGGGGTCGCAAAATGTGAGGCTCATAAATATTTATAATATTTAACAACAAGAGGTGGTGATGGACAGAGTTTCTGAATTAAGCAGAATACTCTCACCCAGTCAAGAGATCAGGGCTAGATCCAACACCGTTTTTTTAGCTCACTGCACCATCCCAGTTCAGAACCTGGCTATATGCAAATTAGTCTGTTCCTGTCCCAGTGCATGATGGGAACAGGGCAAACCAAACTACCAAGCCAATTCTTACACTGGGAAGGAAACAAGCTTCAGGGGACCGGTTTCTGGCATTTCAGCCGTCGTCGGCCTGGCTTGCTTGAATCCTGATGGTGCAATGAGCAAGGGACTCACATCTGAGTATACCCTTCCACGCTTAGGGTGGACAAAAATATTTAACAACAAGTGGTGGAGATGGACAGAGTTTCTGAATTAAGCAGAATACTCTCACCCAGTCAAGAGATCAGGGCTAGATCCAACACCGTTTTTTAGCTCACTGCACCATCCCAGTTCAGAACCTGGCTATATGCAAATTAGTCTGTTCCTGTTCCAGTGCATGATGGGAACAGGGCAAACCAAACTACCAAGCCAATTCCTACTCTGGGAAGGAAACAAGCTTCCGGGGACCGGTTTCTGGCATTTCAGCCGTCGTCGGCCCGGCTTGCTTGAATCCTGATGGTGCAATGAGCAAGGGACTCACATCTGAGTATACCCTTCCACGCTTAGGGTGGACAAAAATATTTAACAACAAGAGGTGGTGATGGACAGAGTTTCTGAATTAAGCAGAATACTCTCACCCAGTCAAGAGATCAGGGCTAGATCCAACACAGTTTTTAGCTCACTGCACCATCCCAGTTCAGAACCTGGCTTATGCAAATTAGTCTGTTCCTGTCCCAGTGCATGATGGGAACAGGGCAAACCAAACTACCAAGCCAATTCCTACTCTGGGAAGGAAACAAGCTTCCGGGGACCGGTTTCTGGCATTTCAGCCGTCGTCGGCCCGGCTTGCTTGAATCCTGATGGTGCAATGAGCAAGGGACTCACATCTGAGTATACCCTTCCACGCTTAGGGTGGACAAAAATATTTAACAACAAGAGGTGGTGATGGACAGAGTTTCTGAATTAAGCAGAATACTCTCACCCAGTCAAGAGATCAGGGCTAGATCCAACACAGTTTTTAGCTCACTGCACCATCCCAGTTCAGAACCTGGCTATATGCAAATTAGTCTGTTCCTGTCCCAGTGCATGATGGGAACAGGGCAAACCAAATTACCAAGCCAATTCTTACACTGGGAAGGAAACAAGCTTCAGGGGACCGGTTTCTGGCATTTCAGCCGTCGTCGGCCTGGCTTGCTTGAATCCTGTTGGTGCAATGAGCAAGGGACTCACATCTGAGTAAACCCTTCCACGCTTAGGGTGGACAAATATATTTAACAACAAGAGGTGGAGATGGACAGAGTTTCTGAATTAAGCAGAATACTCTCACCCAGTCAAGAGATCAGGGCTAGATCCAACACCGTTTTTTAGCTCACTGCACCATCCCAGTTCAGAACCTGGCTATATGCAAATTAGTCTGTTCCTGTCCCAGTGCATGATGGGAACAGGGCAAACCAAACTACCAAGCCAATTCTTACACTGGGAAGGAAACAAGCTTCCGGGGACCGGTTTCTGGCATTTCAGCCGTCGTCGGCCCGGCTTGCTTGAATCCTGATGGTGCAATGAGCAAGGGACTCACATCTGAGTATACCCTTCCACGCTTAGGGTGGACAAAAATATTTAACAACAAGAGGTGGTGATAGACAGAGTTTCTGAATTAAGCAGAATACTCTCACCCAGTCAAGAGATCAGGGCTAGATCCAACACCGTTTTGTAGCTCACTGCACCATCCCAGTTCAGAACCTGGCTATATGCAAATTAGTCTGTTCCTGTCCCAGTGCATGATGGGAACAGGGCAAACCAAACTACCAAGCCAATTCCTACTCTGGGAAGGAAACAAGCTTCCGGGGACCGGTTTCTGGCATTTCAGCCGTCGTCGGCCCGGCTTGCTTGAATCCTGATGGTGCAATGAGCAAGGGACTCACATCTGAGTATACCCTTCCACGCTTAGGGTGGACAAAAATATTTAACAACAAGAGGTGGTGATGGACAGAGTTTCTGAATTAAGCAGAATACTCTCACCCAGTCAAGAGATCAGGGCTAGATCCAACACCGTTTTTTAGCTCACTGCACCATCCCAGTTCAGAACCTGGCTATATGCAAATTAGTCTGTTCCTGTCCCAGTGCATGATGGGAACAGGGCAAACCAAACTACCAAGCCAATTCCTACTCTGGGAAGGAAACAAGCTTCCGGGGACCGGTTTCTGGCATTTCAGCCGTCGTCGGCCCGGCTTGCTTGAATCCTGATGGTGCAATGAGCAAGGGACTCACATCTGAGTATACCCTTCCACGCTTAGGGTGGACAAAAATATTTAACAACAAGAGGTGGTGATGGACAGAGTTTCTGAATTAAGCAGAATACTCTCACCCAGTCAAGAGATCAGGGCTAGATCCAACACCGTTTTTTAGCTCACTGCACCATCCCAGTTCAGAACCTGGCTATATGCAAATTAGTCTGTTCCTGTCCCAGTGCATGATGGGAACAGGGCAAACCAAACTACCAAGCCAATTCTTACACTGGGAAGGAAACAAGCTTCCGGGGACCGGTTTCTGGCATTTCAGCCGTCGTCGGCCCGGCTTGCTTGAATCCTGATGGTGCAATGAGCAAGGGACTCACATCTGAGTATACCCTTCCACGCTTAGGGTGGACAAAAATATTTAACAACAAGAAGTGGTGATAGACAGAGTTTCTGAATTAAGCAGAATACTCTCACCCAGTCAAGAGATCAGGGCTAGATCCAACACCGTTTTGTAGCTCACTGCACCATCCCAGTTCAGAACCTGGCTATATGCAAATTAGTCTGTTCCTGTCCCAGTGCATGATGGGAACAGGGCAAACCAAACTACCAAGCCAATTCCTACTCTGGGAAGGAAACAAGCTTCCGGGGACCGGTTTCTGGCATTTCAGCCGTCGTCGGCCCGGCTTGCTTGAATCCTGATGGTGCAATGAGCAAGGGACTCACATCTGAGTATACCCTTCCACGCTTAGGGTGGACAAAAATATTTAACAACAAGAGGTGGTGATGGACAGAGTTTCTGAATTAAGCAGAATACTCTCACCCAGTCAAGAGATCAGGGCTAGATCCAACACCGTTTTTTAGCTCACTGCACCATCCCAGTTCAGAACCTGGCTATATGCAAATTAGTCTGTTCCTGTCCCAGTGCATGATGGGAACAGGGCAAACCAAACTACCAAGCCAATTCTTACACTGGGAAGGAAACAAGCTTCAGGGGACCGGTTTCTGGCATTTCAGCCGTCGTCGGCCTGGCTTGCTTGAATCCTGATGGTGCAATGAGCAAGGGACTCACATCTGAGTATACCCTTCCACGCTTAGGGTGGACAAAAATATTTAACAGCAAGAGGTGGAGATGGACAGAGTTTCTGAATTAAGCAGAATACTCTCACCCAGTCAAGAGATCAGGGCTAGATCCAACACCGTTTTTTAGCTCACTGCACCATCCCAGTTCAGAACCTGGCTATATGCAAATTAGTCTGTTCCTGTCCCAGTGCATGATGGGAACAGGGCAAACCAAACTACCAAGCCAATTCTTACACTGGGAAGGAAACAAGCTTCCGGGGACCGGTTTCTGGCATTTCAGCCGTCGTCGGCCCGGCTTGCTTGAATCCTGATGGTGCAATGAGCAAGGGACTCACATCTGAGTATACCCTTCCACGCTTAGGGTGGACAAAAATATTTAACAACAAGAAGTGGTGATAGACAGAGTTTCTGAATTAAGCAGAATACTCTCACCCAGTCAAGAGATCAGGGCTAGATCCAACACCGTTTTGTAGCTCACTGCACCATCCCAGTTCAGAACCTGGCTATATGCAAATTAGTCTGTTCCTGTCCCAGTGCATGATGGGAACAGGGCAAACCAAACTACCAAGCCAATTCCTACTCTGGGAAGGAAACAAGCTTCCGGGGACCGGTTTCTGGCATTTCAGCCGTCGTCGGCCCGGCTTGCTTGAATCCTGATGGTGCAATGAGCAAGGGACTCACATCTGAGTGTACCCTTCCACGCTTAGGGTGGACAAAAATATTTAACAACAAGAGGTGGTGATGGACAGAGTTTCTGAATTAAGCAGAATACTCTCACCCAGTCAAGAGATCAGGGCTAGATCCAACACCGTTTTTTTAGCTCACTGCACCATCCCAGTTCAGAACCTGGCTATATGCAAATTAGTCTGTTCCTGTCCCAGTGCATGATGGGAACAGGGCAAACCAAACTACCAAGCCAATTCTTACACTGGGAAGGAAACAAGCTTCAGGGGACCGGTTTCTGGCATTTCAGCCGTCGTCGGCCTGGCTTGCTTGAATCCTGATGGTGCAATGAGCAAGGGACTCACATCTGAGTATACCCTTCCACGCTTAGGGTGGACAAAAATATTTAACAACAAGTGGTGGAGATGGACAGAGTTTCTGAATTAAGCAGAATACTCTCACCCAGTCAAGAGATCAGGGCTAGATCCAACACCGTTTATTAGCTCACTGCACCATCCCAGTTCAGAACCTGGCTATATGCAAATTAGTCTGTTCCTGTTCCAGTGCATGATGGGAACAGGGCAAACCAAACTACCAAGCCAATTCTTACACTGGGAAGGAAACAAGCTTCCGGGGACCGGTTTCTGGCATTTCAGCCGTCGTCGGCCCGGCTTGCTTGAATCCTGATGGTGCAATGAGCAAGGGACTCACATCTGAGTATACCCTTCCACGCTTAGGGTGGACAAAAATATTTAACAACAAGAGGTGGTGATGGACAGAGTTTCTGAATTAATCAGAATACTCTCACCCAGTCAAGAGATCAGGGCTAGATCCAACACCGTTTTTTAGCTCACTGCACCATCCCAGTTCAGAACCTGGCTTATGCAAATTAGTCTGTTCCTGTCCCAGTGCATGATGGGAACAGGGCAAACCAAACTACCAAGCCAATTCCTACTCTGGGAAGTTAACAAGCTTCCGGGGACCGGTTTCTGGCATTTCAGCCGTCGTCGGCCCGGCTTGCTTGAATCCTGATGGTGCAATGAGCAAGGGACTCACATCTGAGTATACCCTTCCACGCTTAGGGTGGACAAAAATATTTAACAACAAGAGGTGGTGATGGACAGAGTTTCTGAATTAAGCAGAATACTCTCACCCAGTCAAGAGATCAGGGCTAGATCCAACACAGTTTTTAGCTCACTGCACCATCCCAGTTCAGAACCTGGCTATATGCAAATTAGTCTGTTCCTGTCCCAGTGCATGATGGGAACAGGGCAAACCAAATTACCAAGCCAATTCTTACACTGGGAAGGAAACAAGCTTCAGGGGACCGGTTTATGGCATTTCAGCCGTCGTCGGCCTGGCTTGCTTGAATCCTGATGGTGCAATGAGCAAGGGACTCACATCTGAGTAAACCCTTCCACGCTTAGGGTGGACAAAAATATTTAACAACAAGAGGTGGAGATGGACAGAGTTTCTGAATTAAGCAGAATACTCTCACCCAGTCAAGAGATCAGGGCTAGATCCAACACCGTTTTGTAGCTCACTGCACCATCCCAGTTCAGAACCTGGCTATATGCAAATTAGTCTGTTCCTGTCCCAGTGCATGATGGGAACAGGGCAAACCAAACTACCAAGCCAATTCCTACTCTGGGAAGGAAACAAGCTTCCGGGGACCGGTTTCTGGCATTTCAGCCGTCGTCGGCCCGGCTTGCTTGAATCCTGATGGTGCAATGAGCAAGGGACTCACATCTGAGTATACCCTTCCACGCTTAGGGTGGACAAAAATATTTAACAACAAGAGGTGGTGATAGACAGAGTTTCTGAATTAAGCAGAATACTCTCACCCAGTCAAGAGATCAGGGCTAGATCCAACACCGTTTTGTAGCTCACTGCACCATCCCAGTTCAGAACCTGGCTATATGCAAATTAGTCTGTTCCTGTCCCAGTGCATGATGGGAACAGGGCAAACCAAACTACCAAGCCAATTCCTACTCTGGGAAGGAAACAAGCTTCCGGGGACCGGTTTCTGGCATTTCAGCCGTCGTCGGCCCGGCTTGCTTGAATCCTGATGGTGCAATGAGCAAGGGACTCACATCTGAGTATACCCTTCCACGCTTAGGGTGGACAAAAATATTTAACAACAAGAGGTGGTGATGGACAGAGTTTCTGAATTAAGCAGAATACTCTCACCCAGTCAAGAGATCAGGGCTAGATCCAACACCGTTTTTTAGCTCACTGCACCATCCCAGTTCAGAACCTGGCTATATGCAAATTAGTCTGTTCCTGTCCCAGTGCATGATGGGAACAGGGCAAACCAAACTACCAAGCCAATTCTTACACTGGGAAGGAAACAAGCTTCAGGGGACCGGTTTCTGGCATTTCAGCCATCGTCGGCCTGGCTTGCTTGAATCCTGATGGTGCAATGAGCAAGGGACTCACATCTGAGTATACCCTTCCACGCTTAGGGTGGACAAAAATATTTAACAACAAGAGGTGGAGATGGACAGAGTTTCTGAATTAAGCAGAATACTCTCACCCAGTCAAGAGATCAGGGCTAGATCCAACACCGTTTTTTTAGCTCACTGCACCATCCCAGTTCAGAACCTGGCTATATGCAAATTAGTCTGTTCCTGTCCCAGTGCATGATGGGAACAGGGCAAACCAAACTACCAAGCCAATTCTTACACTGGGAAGGAAACAAGCTTCCGGGGACCGGTTTCTGGCATTTCAGCCGTCGTCGGCCCGGCTTGCTTGAATCCTGATGGTGCAATGAGCAAGGGACTCACATCTGAGTATACCCTTCCACGCTTAGGGTGGACAAAAATATTTAACAACAAGAAGTGTTGATAGACAGAGTTTCTGAATTAAGCAGAATACTCTCACCCAGTCAAGAGATCAGGGCTAGATCCAACACCGTTTTGTAGCTCACTGCACCATCCCAGTTCAGAACCTGGCTATATGCAAATTAGTCTGTTCCTGTCCCAGTGCATGATGGGAACAGGGCAAACCAAACTACCAAGCCAATTCCTACTCTGGAAAGGAAACAAGCTTCCGGGGACCGGTTTCTGGCATTTCAGCCGTCGTCGGCCCGGCTTGCTTGAATCCTGATGGTGCAATGAGCAAGGGACTCACATCTGAGTATACCCTTCCACGCTTAGGGTGGACAAAAATATTTAACAACAAGAGGTGGTGATGGACAGAGTTTCTGAATTAAGCAGAATACTCTCACCCAGTCAAGAGATCAGGGCTAGATCCAACACCGTTTTTTAGCTCACTGCACCATCCCAGTTCAGAACCTGGCTATATGCAAATTAGTCTGTTCCTGTCCCAGTGCATGATGGGAACAGGGCAAACCAAACTACCAAGCCAATTCTTACACTGGGAAGGAAACAAGCTTCAGGGGACCGGTTTCTGGCATTTCAGCCGTCGTCGGCCTGGCTTGCTTGAATCCTGATGGTGCAATGAGCAAGGGACTCACATCTGAGTATACCCTTCCACGCTTAGGGTGGACAAAAATATTTAACAACAAGAGGTGGAGATGGACAGAGTTTCTGAATTAAGCAGAATACTCTCACCCAGTCAAGAGATCAGGGCTAGATCCAACACCGTTTTTTAGCTCACTGCACCATCCCAGTTCAGAACCTGTCTATATGCAAATTAGTCTGTTCCTGTCCCAGTGCATGATGGGAACAGGGCAAACCAAACTACCAAGCCAATTCTTACACTGGGAAGGAAACAAGCTTCCGGGGACCGGTTTCTGGCATTTCAGCCGTCGTCGGCCCGGCTTGCTTGAATCCTGATGGTGCAATGAGCAAGGGACTCACATCTGAGTATACCCTTCCACGCTTAGGGTGGACAAAAATATTTAACAACAAGAAGTGGTGATAGACAGAGTTTCTGAATTAAGCAGAATACTCTCACCCAGTCAAGAGATCAGGGCTAGATCCAACACCGTTTTGTAGCTCACTGCACCATCCCAGTTCAGAACCTGGCTATATGCAAATTAGTCTGTTCCTGTCCCAGTGCATGATGGGAACAGGGCAAACCAAACTACCAAGCCAATTCCTACTCTGGGAAGGAAACAAGCTTCCGGGGACCGGTTTCTGGCATTTCAGCCGTCGTCGGCCCGGCTTGCTTGAATCCTGATGGTGCAATGAGCAAGGGACTCACATCTGAGTGTACCCTTCCACGCTTAGGGTGGACAAAAATATTTAACAACAAGAGGTGGTGATGGACAGAGTTTCTGAATTAAGCAGAATACTCTCACCCAGTCAAGAGATCAGGGCTAGATCCAACACCGTTTTTTTAGCTCACTGCACCATCCCAGTTCAGAACCTGGCTATATGCAAATTAGTCTGTTCCTGTCCCAGTGCATGATGGGAACAGGGCAAACCAAACTACCAAGCCAATTCTTACACTGGGAAGGAAACAAGCTTCAGGGGACCGGTTTCTGGCATTTCAGCCGTCGTCGGCCTGGCTTGCTTGAATCCTGATGGTGCAATGAGCAAGGGACTCACATCTGAGTATACCCTTCCACGCTTAGGGTGGACAAAAATATTTAACAACAAGTGGTGGAGATGGACAGAGTTTCTGAATTAAGCAGAATACTCTCACCCAGTCAAGAGATCAGGGCTAGATCCAACACCGTTTATTAGCTCACTGCACCATCCCAGTTCAGAACCTGGCTATATGCAAATTAGTCTGTTCCTGTTCCAGTGCATGATGGGAACAGGGCAAACCAAACTACCAAGCCAATTCTTACACTGGGAAGGAAACAAGCTTCCGGGGACCGGTTTCTGGCATTTCAGCCGTCGTCGGCCCGGCTTGCTTGAATCCTGATGGTGCAATGAGCAAGGGACTCACATCTGAGTATACCCTTCCACGCTTAGGGTGGACACAAATATTTAACAACAAGAGGTGGTGATGGACAGAGTTTCTGAATTAAGCAGAATACTCTCACCCAGTCAAGAGATCAGGGCTAGATCCAACACCGTTTTTTAGCTCACTGCACCATCCCAGTTCAGAACCTGGCTTATGCAAATTAGTCTGTTCCTGTCCCAGTGCATGATGGGAACAGGGCAAACCAAACTACCAAGCCAATTCCTACTCTGGGAAGGAAACAAGCTTCCGGGGACCGGTTTCTGGCATTTCAGCCGTCGTCGGCCCGGCTTGCTTGAATCCTGATGGTGCAATGAGCAAGGGACTCACATCTGAGTATACCCTTCCACGCTTAGGGTGGACAAAAATATTTAACAACAAGAGGTGGTGATGGACAGAGTTTCTGAATTAAGCAGAATACTCTCACCCAGTCAAGAGATCAGGGCTAGATCCAACACAGTTTTTAGCTCACTGCACCATCCCAGTTCAGAACCTGGCTATATGCAAATTAGTCTGTTCCTGTCCCAGTGCATGATGGGAACAGGGCAAACCAAATTACCAAGCCAATTCTTACACTGGGAAGGAAACAAGCTTCAGGGGACCGGTTTCTGGCATTTCAGCCGTCGTCGGCCTGGCTTGCTTGAATCCTGATGGTGCAATGAGCAAGGGACTCACATCTGAGTAAACCCTTCCACGCTTAGGGTGGACAAAAATATTTAACAACAAGAGGTGGAGATGGACAGAGTTTCTGAATTAAGCAGAATACTCTCACCCAGTCAAGAGATCAGGGCTAGATCCAACACCATTTTGTAGCTCACTGCACCATCCCAGTTCAGAACCTGGCTATATGCAAATTAGTCTGTTCCTGTCCCAGTGCATGATGGGAACAGGGCAAACCAAACTACCAAGCCAATTCCTACTCTGGGAAGGAAACAAGCTTCCGGGGACCGGTTTCTGGCATTTCAGCCGTCGTCGGCCCGGCTTGCTTGAATCCTGATGGTGCAATGAGCAAGGGACTCACATCTGAGTATACCCTTCCACGCTTAGGGTGGACAAAAATATTTAACAACAAGAAGTGGTGATAGACAGAGTTTCTGAATTAAGCAGAATACTCTCACCCAGTCAAAAGATCAGGGCTAGATCCAACACCGTTTTGTAGCTCACTGCACCATCCCAGTTCAGAACCTGGCTATATGCAAATTAGTCTGTTCCTGTCCCAGTGCATGATGGGAACAGGGCAAACCAAACTACCAAGCCAATTCCTACTCTGGGAAGGAAACAAGCTTCAGGGGACCGGTTTCTGGCATTTCAGCCGTCGTCGGCCTGGCTTGCTTGAATCCTGATGGTGCAATGAGCAAGGGACTCACATCTGAGTATACCCTTCCACGCTTAGGGTGGACAAAAATATTTAACAACAAGTGGTGGAGATGGACAGAGTTTCTGAATTAAGCAGAATACTCTCACCCAGTCAAGAGATCAGGGCTAGATCCAACACCGTTTTTTAGCTCACTGCACCATCCCAGTTCAGAACCTGGCTATATGCAAATTAGTCTGTTCCTGTTCCAGTGCATGATGGGAACAGGGCAAACCAAACTACCAAGCCAATTCTTACACTGGGAAGGAAACAAGCTTCCGGGGACCGGTTTCTGGCATTTCAGCCGTCGTCGGCCCGGCTTGCTTGAATCCTGATGGTGCAATGAGCAAGGGACTCACATCTGAGTATACCCTTCCACGCTTAGGGTGGACAAAAATATTTAACAACAAGAAGTGTTGATAGACAGAGTTTCTGAATTAAGCAGAATACTCTCACCCAGTCAAGAGATCAGGGCTAGATCCAACACAGTTTTTAGCTCACTGCACCATCCCAGTTCAGAACCTGGCTATATGCAAATTAGTCTGTTCCTGTCCCAGTGCATGATGGGAACAGGGCAAACCAAATTACCAAGCCAATTCTTACACTGGGAAGGAAACAAGCTTCAGGGGACCGGTTTCTGGCATTTCAGCCGTCGTCGGCCCGGCTTGCTTGAATCCTGATGGTGCAATGAGCAAGGGACTCACATCTGAGTATACCCTTCCACGCTTAGGGTGGACAAAAATATTTAACAACAAGAGGTGGTGATAGACAGAGTTTCTGAATTAAGCAGAATACTCTCACCCAGTCAAGAGATCAGGGCTAGATCCAACACCGTTTTGTAGCTCACTGCACCATCCCAGTTCAGAACCTGGCTATATGCAAATTAGTCTGTTCCTGTCCCAGTGCATGATGGGAACAGGGCAAACCAAACTACCAAGCCAATTCCTACTCTGGGAAGGAAACAAGCTTCCGGGGACCGGTTTCTGGCATTTCAGCCGTCGTCGGCCCGGCTTGCTTGAATCCTGATGGTGCAATGAGCAAGGGACTCACATCTGAGTAAACCCTTCCACGCTTAGGGTGGACAAAAATATTTAACAACAAGAGGTGGAGATGGACAGAGTTTCTGAATTAAGCAGAATACTCTCACCCAGTCAAGAGATCAGGGCTAGATCCAACACCGTTTTGTAGCTCACTGCACCATCCCAGTTCAGAACCTGGCTATATGCAAATTAGTCTGTTCCTGTCCCAGTGCATGATGGGAACAGGGCAAACCAAACTACCAAGCCAATTCCTACTCTGGGAAGGAAACAAGCTTCCGGGGACCGGTTTCTGGCATTTCAGCCGTCGTCGGCCCGGCTTGCTTGAATCCTGATGGTGCAATGAGCAAGGGACTCACATCTGAGTATACCCTTCCACGCTTAGGGTGGACAAAAATATTTAACAACAAGAGGTGGTGATAGACAGAGTTTCTGAATTAAGCAGAATACTCTCACCCAGTCAAGAGATCAGGGCTAGATCCAACACCGTTTTGTAGCTCACTGCACCATCCCAGTTCAGAACCTGGCTATATGCAAATTAGTCTGTTCCTGTCCCAGTGCATGATGGGAACAGGGCAAACCAAACTACCAAGCCAATTCCTACTCTGGGAAGGAAACAAGCTTCCGGGGACCGGTTTCTGGCATTTCAGCCGTCGTCGGCCCGGCTTGCTTGAATCCTGATGGTGCAATGAGCAAGGGACTCACATCTGAGTATACCCTTCCACGCTTAGGGTGGACAAAAATATTTAACAACAAGAGGTGGTGATGGACAGAGTTTCTGAATTAAGCAGAATACTCTCACCCAGTCAAGAGATCAGGGCTAGATCCAACACCGTTTTTTAGCTCACTGCACCATCCCAGTTCAGAACCTGGCTATATGCAAATTAGTCTGTTCCTGTCCCAGTGCATGATGGGAACAGGGCAAACCAAACTACCAAGCCAATTCTTACACTGGGAAGGAAACAAGCTTCAGGGGACCGGTTTCTGGCATTTCAGCCATCGTCGGCCTGGCTTGCTTGAATCCTGATGGTGCAATGAGCAAGGGACTCACATCTGAGTATACCCTTCCACGCTTAGGGTGGACAAAAATATTTAACAACAAGAGGTGGAGATGGACAGAGTTTCTGAATTAAGCAGAATACTCTCACCCAGTCAAGAGATCAGGGCTAGATCCAACACCGTTTTTTTAGCTCACTGCACCATCCCAGTTCAGAACCTGGCTATATGCAAATTAGTCTGTTCCTGTCCCAGTGCATGATGGGAACAGGGCAAACCAAACTACCAAGCCAATTCTTACACTGGGAAGGAAACAAGCTTCCGGGGACCGGTTTCTGGCATTTCAGCCGTCGTCGGCCCGGCTTGCTTGAATCCTGATGGTGCAATGAGCAAGGGACTCACATCTGAGTATACCCTTCCACGCTTAGGGTGGACAAAAATATTTAACAACAAGAAGTGTTGATAGACAGAGTTTCTGAATTAAGCAGAATACTCTCACCCAGTCAAGAGATCAGGGCTAGATCCAACACCGTTTTGTAGCTCACTGCACCATCCCAGTTCAGAACCTGGCTATATGCAAATTAGTCTGTTCCTGTCCCAGTGCATGATGGGAACAGGGCAAACCAAACTACCAAGCCAATTCCTACTCTGGAAAGGAAACAAGCTTCCGGGGACCGGTTTCTGGCATTTCAGCCGTCGTCGGCCCGGCTTGCTTGAATCCTGATGGTGCAATGAGCAAGGGACTCACATCTGAGTATACCCTTCCACGCTTAGGGTGGACAAAAATATTTAACAACAAGAGGTGGTGATGGACAGAGTTTCTGAATTAAGCAGAATACTCTCACCCAGTCAAGAGATCAGGGCTAGATCCAACACCGTTTTTTAGCTCACTGCACCATCCCAGTTCAGAACCTGGCTATATGCAAATTAGTCTGTTCCTGTCCCAGTGCATGATGGGAACAGGGCAAACCAAACTACCAAGCCAATTCTTACACTGGGAAGGAAACAAGCTTCAGGGGACCGGTTTCTGGCATTTCAGCCGTCGTCGGCCTGGCTTGCTTGAATACTGATGGTGCAATGAGCAAGGGACTCACATCTGAGTATACCCTTCCACGCTTAGGGTGGACAAAAATATTTAACAACAAGAGGTGGAGATGGACAGAGTTTCTGAATTAAGCAGAATACTCTCACCCAGTCAAGAGATCAGGGCTAGATCCAACACCGTTTTTTAGCTCACTGCACCATCCCAGTTCAGAACCTGTCTATATGCAAATTAGTCTGTTCCTGTCCCAGTGCATGATGGGAACAGGGCAAACCAAACTACCAAGCCAATTCTTACACTGGGAAGGAAACAAGCTTCCGGGGACCGGTTTCTGGCATTTCAGCCGTCGTCGGCCCGGCTTGCTTGAATCCTGATGGTGCAATGAGCAAGGGACTCACATCTGAGTATACCCTTCCACGCTTAGGGTGGACAAAAATATTTAACAACAAGAAGTGGTGATAGACAGAGTTTCTGAATTAAGCAGAATACTCTCACCCAGTCAAGAGATCAGGGCTAGATCCAACACCGTTTTGTAGCTCACTGCACCATCCCAGTTCAGAACCTGGCTATATGCAAATTAGTCTGTTCCTGTCCCAGTGCATGATGGGAACAGGGCAAACCAAACTACCAAGCCAATTCCTACTCTGGGAAGGAAACAAGCTTCCGGGGACCGGTTTCTGGCATTTCAGCCGTCGTCGGCCCGGCTTGCTTGAATCCTGATGGTGCAATGAGCAAGGGACTCACATCTGAGTGTACCCTTCCACGCTTAGGGTGGACAAAAATATTTAACAACAAGAGGTGGTGATGGACAGAGTTTCTGAATTAAGCAGAATACTCTCACCCAGTCAAGAGATCAGGGCTAGATCCAACACCGTTTTTTTAGCTCACTGCACCATCCCAGTTCAGAACCTGGCTATATGCAAATTAGTCTGTTCCTGTCCCAGTGCATGATGGGAACAGGGCAAACCAAACTACCAAGCCAATTCTTACACTGGGAAGGAAACAAGCTTCAGGGGACCGGTTTCTGGCATTTCAGCCGTCGTCGGCCTGGCTTGCTTGAATCCTGATGGTGCAATGAGCAAGGGACTCACATCTGAGTATACCCTTCCACGCTTAGGGTGGACAAAAATATTTAACAACAAGTGGTGGAGATGGACAGAGTTTCTGAATTAAGCAGAATACTCTCACCCAGTCAAGAGATCAGGGCTAGATCCAACACCGTTTATTAGCTCACTGCACCATCCCAGTTCAGAACCTGGCTATATGCAAATTAGTCTGTTCCTGTTCCAGTGCATGATGGGAACAGGGCAAACCAAACTACCAAGCCAATTCTTACACTGGGAAGGAAACAAGCTTCCGGGGACCGGTTTCTGGCATTTCAGCCGTCGTCGGCCCGGCTTGCTTGAATCCTGATGGTGCAATGAGCAAGGGACTCACATCTGAGTATACCCTTCCACGCTTAGGGTGGACACAAATATTTAACAACAAGAGGTGGTGATGGACAGAGTTTCTGAATTAAGCAGAATACTCTCACCCAGTCAAGAGATCAGGGCTAGATCCAACACCGTTTTTTAGCTCACTGCACCATCCCAGTTCAGAACCTGGCTTATGCAAATTAGTCTGTTCCTGTCCCAGTGCATGATGGGAACAGGGCAAACCAAACTACCAAGCCAATTCCTACTCTGGGAAGGAAACAAGCTTCCGGGGACCGGTTTCTGGCATTTCAGCCGTCGTCGGCCCGGCTTGCTTGAATCCTGATGGTGCAATGAGCAAGGGACTCACATCTGAGTATACCCTTCCACGCTTAGGGTGGACAAAAATATTTAACAACAAGAGGTGGTGATGGACAGAGTTTCTGAATTAAGCAGAATACTCTCACCCAGTCAAGAGATCAGGGCTAGATCCAACACAGTTTTTAGCTCACTGCACCATCCCAGTTCAGAACCTGGCTATATGCAAATTAGTCTGTTCCTGTCCCAGTGCATGATGGGAACAGGGCAAACCAAATTACCAAGCCAATTCTTACACTGGGAAGGAAACAAGCTTCAGGGGACCGGTTTCTGGCATTTCAGCCGTCGTCGGCCTGGCTTGCTTGAATCCTGATGGTGCAATGAGCAAGGGACTCACATCTGAGTAAACCCTTCCACGCTTAGGGTGGACAAAAATATTTAACAACAAGAGGTGGAGATGGACAGAGTTTCTGAATTAAGCAGAATACTCTCACCCAGTCAAGAGATCAGGGCTAGATCCAACACCATTTTGTAGCTCACTGCACCATCCCAGTTCAGAACCTGGCTATATGCAAATTAGTCTGTTCCTGTCCCAGTGCATGATGGGAACAGGGCAAACCAAACTACCAAGCCAATTCCTACTCTGGGAAGGAAACAAGCTTCCGGGGACCGGTTTCTGGCATTTCAGCCGTCGTCGGCCCGGCTTGCTTGAATCCTGATGGTGCAATGAGCAAGGGACTCACATCTGAGTATACCCTTCCACGCTTAGGGTGGACAAAAATATTTAACAACAAGAAGTGGTGATAGACAGAGTTTCTGAATTAAGCAGAATACTCTCACCCAGTCAAAAGATCAGGGCTAGATCCAACACCGTTTTGTAGCTCACTGCACCATCCCAGTTCAGAACCTGGCTATATGCAAATTAGTCTGTTCCTGTCCCAGTGCATGATGGGAACAGGGCAAACCAAACTACCAAGCCAATTCCTACTCTGGGAAGGAAACAAGCTTCAGGGGACCGGTTTCTGGCATTTCAGCCGTCGTCGGCCTGGCTTGCTTGAATCCTGATGGTGCAATGAGCAAGGGACTCACATCTGAGTATACCCTTCCACGCTTAGGGTGGACAAAAATATTTAACAACAAGTGGTGGAGATGGACAGAGTTTCTGAATTAAGCAGAATACTCTCACCCAGTCAAGAGATCAGGGCTAGATCCAACACCGTTTTTTAGCTCACTGCACCATCCCAGTTCAGAACCTGGCTATATGCAAATTAGTCTGTTCCTGTTCCAGTGCATGATGGGAACAGGGCAAACCAAACTACCAAGCCAATTCTTACACTGGGAAGGAAACAAGCTTCCGGGGACCGGTTTCTGGCATTTCAGCCGTCGTCGGCCCGGCTTGCTTGAATCCTGATGGTGCAATGAGCAAGGGACTCACATCTGAGTATACCCTTCCACGCTTAGGGTGGACAAAAATATTTAACAACAAGAAGTGTTGATAGACAGAGTTTCTGAATTAAGCAGAATACTCTCACCCAGTCAAGAGATCAGGGCTAGATCCAACACAGTTTTTAGCTCACTGCACCATCCCAGTTCAGAACCTGGCTATATGCAAATTAGTCTGTTCCTGTCCCAGTGCATGATGGGAACAGGGCAAACCAAATTACCAAGCCAATTCTTACACTGGGAAGGAAACAAGCTTCAGGGGACCGGTTTCTGGCATTTCAGCCGTCGTCGGCCTGGCTTGCTTGAATCCTGATGGTGCAATGAGCAAGGGACTCACATCTGAGTAAACCCTTCCACGCTTAGGGTGGACAAAAATATTTAACAACAAGAGGTGGAGATGGACAGAGTTTCTGAATTAAGCAGAATACTCTCACCCAGTCAAGAGATCAGGGCTAGATCCAACACCGTTTTGTAGCTCACTGCACCATCCCAGTTCAGAACCTGGCTATATGCAAATTAGTCTGTTCCTGTCCCAGTGCATGATGGGAACAGGGCAAACCAAACTACCAAGCCAATTCCTACTCTGGGAAGGAAACAAGCTTCCGGGGACCGGTTTCTGGCATTTCAGCCGTCGTCGGCCCGGCTTGCTTGAATCCTGATGGTGCAATGAGCAAGGGACTCACATCTGAGTATACCCTTCCACGCTTAGGGTGGACAAAAATATTTAACAACAAGAGGTGGTGATAGACAGAGTTTCTGAATTAAGCAGAATACTCTCACCCAGTCAAGAGATCAGGGCTAGATCCAACACCGTTTTGTAGCTCACTGCACCATCCCAGTTCAGAACCTGGCTATATGCAAATTAGTCTGTTCCTGTCCCAGTGCATGATGGGAACAGGGCAAACCAAACTACCAAGCCAATTCCTACTCTGGGAAGGAAACAAGCTTCCGGGGACCGGTTTCTGGCATTTCAGCCGTCGTCGGCCCGGCTTGCTTGAATCCTGATGGTGCAATGAGCAAGGGACTCACATCTGAGTATACCCTTCCACGCTTAGGGTGGACAAAAATATTTAACAACAAGAGGTGGTGATGGACAGAGTTTCTGAATTAAGCAGAATACTCTCACCCAGTCAAGAGATCAGGGCTAGATCCAACACCGTTTTTTAGCTCACTGCACCATCCCAGTTCAGAACCTGGCTATATGCAAATTAGTCTGTTCCTGTCCCAGTGCATGATGGGAACAGGGCAAACCAAACTACCAAGCCAATTCTTACACTGGGAAGGAAACAAGCTTCAGGGGACCGGTTTCTGGCATTTCAGCCATCGTCGGCCTGGCTTGCTTGAATCCTGATGGTGCAATGAGCAAGGGACTCACATCTGAGTATACCCTTCCACGCTTAGGGTGGACAAAAATATTTAACAACAAGAGGTGGAGATGGACAGAGTTTCTGAATTAAGCAGAATACTCTCACCCAGTCAAGAGATCAGGGCTAGATCCAACACCGTTTTTTTAGCTCACTGCACCATCCCAGTTCAGAACCTGGCTATATGCAAATTAGTCTGTTCCTGTCCCAGTGCATGATGGGAACAGGGCAAACCAAACTACCAAGCCAATTCTTACACTGGGAAGGAAACAAGCTTCCGGGGACCGGTTTCTGGCATTTCAGCCGTCGTCGGCCCGGCTTGCTTGAATCCTGATGGTGCAATGAGCAAGGGACTCACATCTGAGTATACCCTTCCACGCTTAGGGTGGACAAAAATATTTAACAACAAGAAGTGTTGATAGACAGAGTTTCTGAATTAAGCAGAATACTCTCACCCAGTCAAGAGATCAGGGCTAGATCCAACACCGTTTTGTAGCTCACTGCACCATCCCAGTTCAGAACCTGGCTATATGCAAATTAGTCTGTTCCTGTCCCAGTGCATGATGGGAACAGGGCAAACCAAACTACCAAGCCAATTCCTACTCTGGAAAGGAAACAAGCTTCCGGGGACCGGTTTCTGGCATTTCAGCCGTCGTCGGCCCGGCTTGCTTGAATCCTGATGGTGCAATGAGCAAGGGACTCACATCTGAGTATACCCTTCCACGCTTAGGGTGGACAAAAATATTTAACAACAAGAGGTGGTGATGGACAGAGTTTCTGAATTAAGCAGAATACTCTCACCCAGTCAAGAGATCAGGGCTAGATCCAACACCGTTTTTTAGCTCACTGCACCATCCCAGTTCAGAACCTGGCTATATGCAAATTAGTCTGTTCCTGTCCCAGTGCATGATGGGAACAGGGCAAACCAAACTACCAAGCCAATTCTTACACTGGGAAGGAAACAAGCTTCAGGGGACCGGTTTCTGGCATTTCAGCCGTCGTCGGCCTGGCTTGCTTGAATACTGATGGTGCAATGAGCAAGGGACTCACATCTGAGTATACCCTTCCACGCTTAGGGTGGACAAAAATATTTAACAACAAGAGGTGGAGATGGACAGAGTTTCTGAATTAAGCAGAATACTCTCACCCAGTCAAGAGATCAGGGCTAGATCCAACACCGTTTTTTAGCTCACTGCACCATCCCAGTTCAGAACCTGTCTATATGCAAATTAGTCTGTTCCTGTCCCAGTGCATGATGGGAACAGGGCAAACCAAACTACCAAGCCAATTCTTACACTGGGAAGGAAACAAGCTTCCGGGGACCGGTTTCTGGCATTTCAGCCGTCGTCGGCCCGGCTTGCTTGAATCCTGATGGTGCAATGAGCAAGGGACTCACATCTGAGTATACCCTTCCACGCTTAGGGTGGACAAAAATATTTAACAACAAGAAGTGGTGATAGACAGAGTTTCTGAATTAAGCAGAATACTCTCACCCAGTCAAGAGATCAGGGCTAGATCCAACACCGTTTTGTAGCTCACTGCACCATCCCAGTTCAGAACCTGGCTATATGCAAATTAGTCTGTTCCTGTCCCAGTGCATGATGGGAACAGGGCAAACCAAACTACCAAGCCAATTCCTACTCTGGGAAGGAAACAAGCTTCCGGGGACCGGTTTCTGGCATTTCAGCCGTCGTCGGCCCGGCTTGCTTGAATCCTGATGGTGCAATGAGCAAGGGACTCACATCTGAGTGTACCCTTCCACGCTTAGGGTGGACAAAAATATTTAACAACAAGAGGTGGTGATGGACAGAGTTTCTGAATTAAGCAGAATACTCTCACCCAGTCAAGAGATCAGGGCTAGATCCAACACCGTTTTTTTAGCTCACTGCACCATCCCAGTTCAGAACCTGGCTATATGCAAATTAGTCTGTTCCTGTCCCAGTGCATGATGGGAACAGGGCAAACCAAACTACCAAGCCAATTCTTACACTGGGAAGGAAACAAGCTTCAGGGGACCGGTTTCTGGCATTTCAGCCGTCGTCGGCCTGGCTTGCTTGAATCCTGATGGTGCAATGAGCAAGGGACTCACATCTGAGTATACCCTTCCACGCTTAGGGTGGACAAAAATATTTAACAACAAGTGGTGGAGATGGACAGAGTTTCTGAATTAAGCAGAATACTCTCACCCAGTCAAGAGATCAGGGCTAGATCCAACACCGTTTATTAGCTCACTGCACCATCCCAGTTCAGAACCTGGCTATATGCAAATTAGTCTGTTCCTGTTCCAGTGCATGATGGGAACAGGGCAAACCAAACTACCAAGCCAATTCTTACACTGGGAAGGAAACAAGCTTCCGGGGACCGGTTTCTGGCATTTCAGCCGTCGTCGGCCCGGCTTGCTTGAATCCTGATGGTGCAATGAGCAAGGGACTCACATCTGAGTATACCCTTCCACGCTTAGGGTGGACACAAATATTTAACAACAAGAGGTGGTGATGGACAGAGTTTCTGAATTAAGCAGAATACTCTCACCCAGTCAAGAGATCAGGGCTAGATCCAACACCGTTTTTTAGCTCACTGCACCATCCCAGTTCAGAACCTGGCTTATGCAAATTAGTCTGTTCCTGTCCCAGTGCATGATGGGAACAGGGCAAACCAAACTACCAAGCCAATTCCTACTCTGGGAAGGAAACAAGCTTCCGGGGACCGGTTTCTGGCATTTCAGCCGTCGTCGGCCCGGCTTGCTTGAATCCTGATGGTGCAATGAGCAAGGGACTCACATCTGAGTATACCCTTCCACGCTTAGGGTGGACAAAAATATTTAACAACAAGAGGTGGTGATGGACAGAGTTTCTGAATTAAGCAGAATACTCTCACCCAGTCAAGAGATCAGGGCTAGATCCAACACAGTTTTTAGCTCACTGCACCATCCCAGTTCAGAACCTGGCTATATGCAAATTAGTCTGTTCCTGTCCCAGTGCATGATGGGAACAGGGCAAACCAAATTACCAAGCCAATTCTTACACTGGGAAGGAAACAAGCTTCAGGGGACCGGTTTCTGGCATTTCAGCCGTCGTCGGCCTGGCTTGCTTGAATCCTGATGGTGCAATGAGCAAGGGACTCACATCTGAGTAAACCCTTCCACGCTTAGGGTGGACAAAAATATTTAACAACAAGAGGTGGAGATGGACAGAGTTTCTGAATTAAGCAGAATACTCTCACCCAGTCAAGAGATCAGGGCTAGATCCAACACCATTTTGTAGCTCACTGCACCATCCCAGTTCAGAACCTGGCTATATGCAAATTAGTCTGTTCCTGTCCCAGTGCATGATGGGAACAGGGCAAACCAAACTACCAAGCCAATTCCTACTCTGGGAAGGAAACAAGCTTCCGGGGACCGGTTTCTGGCATTTCAGCCGTCGTCGGCCCGGCTTGCTTGAATCCTGATGGTGCAATGAGCAAGGGACTCACATCTGAGTATACCCTTCCACGCTTAGGGTGGACAAAAATATTTAACAACAAGAAGTGGTGATAGACAGAGTTTCTGAATTAAGCAGAATACTCTCACCCAGTCAAAAGATCAGGGCTAGATCCAACACCGTTTTGTAGCTCACTGCACCATCCCAGTTCAGAACCTGGCTATATGCAAATTAGTCTGTTCCTGTCCCAGTGCATGATGGGAACAGGGCAAACCAAACTACCAAGCCAATTCCTACTCTGGGAAGGAAACAAGCTTCAGGGGACCGGTTTCTGGCATTTCAGCCGTCGTCGGCCTGGCTTGCTTGAATCCTGATGGTGCAATGAGCAAGGGACTCACATCTGAGTATACCCTTCCACGCTTAGGGTGGACAAAAATATTTAACAACAAGTGGTGGAGATGGACAGAGTTTCTGAATTAAGCAGAATACTCTCACCCAGTCAAGAGATCAGGGCTAGATCCAACACCGTTTTTTAGCTCACTGCACCATCCCAGTTCAGAACCTGGCTATATGCAAATTAGTCTGTTCCTGTTCCAGTGCATGATGGGAACAGGGCAAACCAAACTACCAAGCCAATTCTTACACTGGGAAGGAAACAAGCTTCCGGGGACCGGTTTCTGGCATTTCAGCCGTCGTCGGCCCGGCTTGCTTGAATCCTGATGGTGCAATGAGCAAGGGACTCACATCTGAGTATACCCTTCCACGCTTAGGGTGGACAAAAATATTTAACAACAAGTGGTGGAGATGGACAGAGTTTCTGAATTAAGCAGAATACTCTCACCCAGTCAAGAGATCAGGGCTAGATCCAACACCGTTTTTTAGCTCACTGCACCATCCCAGTTCAGAACCTGGCTATATGCAAATTAGTCTGTTCCTGTTCCAGTGCATGATGGGAACAGGGCAAACCAAACTACCAAGCCAATTCTTACACTGGGAAGGAAACAAGCTTCCGGGGACCGGTTTCTGGCATTTCAGCCGTCGTCGGCCCGGCTTGCTTGAATCCTGATGGTGCAATGAGCAAGGGACTCACATCTGAGTATACCCTTCCACGCTTAGGGTGGACAAAAATATTTAACAACAAGAGGTGGTGATGGACAGAGTTTCTGAATTAAGCAGAATACTCTCACCCAGTCAAGAGATCAGGGCTAGATCCAACACCGTTTTTTAGCTCACTGCACCATCCCAGTTCAGAACCTGGCTTATGCAAATTAGTCTGTTCCTGTCCCAGTGCATGATGGGAACAGGGCAAGCCAAACTACCAAGCCAATTCCTACTCTGGGAAGGAAACAAGCTTCCGGGGACCGGTTTCTGGCATTTCAGCCGTCGTCGGCCCTGCTTGCTTGAATCCTGATGGTGCAATGAGCAAGGGACTCACATCTGAGTATACCCTTCCACGCTTAGGGTGGACAAAAATATTTAACAACAAGAGGTGGTGATGGACAGAGTTTCTGAATTAAGCAGAATACTCTCACCCAGTCAAGAGATCAGGGCTAGATCCAACACAGTTTTTAGCTCACTGCACCATCCCAGTTCAGAACCTGGCTATATGCAAATTAGTCTGTTCCTGTCCCAGTGCATGATGGGAACAGGGCAAACCAAATTACCAAGCCAATTCTTACACTGGGAAGGAAACAAGCTTCAGGGGACCGGTTTCTGGCATTTCAGCCGTCGTCGGCCTGGCTTGCTTGAATCCTGATGGTGCAATGAGCAAGGGACTCACATCTGAGTAAACCCTTCCACGCTTAGGGTGGACAAAAATATTTAACAACAAGAGGTGGAGATGGACAGAGTTTCTGAATTAAGCAGAATACTCTCACCCAGTCAAGAGATCAGGGCTAGATCCAACACCATTCCAGTTCAGAACCTGGCTATATGCAAATTAGTCTGTTCCTGTCCCAGTGCATGATGGGAACAGGGCAAACCAAACTACCAAGCCAATTCCTACTCTGGGAAGGAAACAAGCTTCCGGGGACCGGTTTCTGGCATTTCAGCCGTCGTCGGCCCGGCTTGCTTGAATCCTGATGGTGCAATGAGCAAGGGACTCACATCTGAGTATACCCTTCCACGCTTAGGGTGGACAAAAATATTTAACAACAAGAAGTGGTGATAGACAGAGTTTCTGAATTAAGCAGAATACTCTCACCCAGTCAAGAGATCAGGGCTAGATCCAACACCGTTTTGTAGCTCACTGCACCATCCCAGTTCAGAACCTGGCTATATGCAAATTAGTCTGTTCCTGTTCCAGTGCATGATGGGAACAGGGCAAACCAAACTACCAAGCCAATTCTTACACTGGGAAGGAAACAAGCTTCCGGGGACCGGTTTCTGGCATTTCAGCCGTCGTCGGCCCGGCTTGCTTGAATCCTGATGGTGCAATGAGCAAGGGACTCACATCTGAGTATACCCTTCCACGCTTAGGGTGGACAAAAATATTTAACAACAAGAGGTGGTGATGGACAGAGTTTCTGAATTAAGCAGAATACTCTCACCCAGTCAAGAGATCAGGGCTAGATCCAACACCGTTTTTTAGCTCACTGCACCATCCCAGTTCAGAACCTGGCTTATGCAAATTAGTCTGTTCCTGTCCCAGTGCATGATGGGAACAGGGCAAACCAAACTACCAAGCCAATTCCTACTCTGGGAAGGAAACAAGCTTCCGGGGACCGGTTTCTGGCATTTCAGCCGTCGTCGGCCCTGCTTGCTTGAATCCTGATGGTGCAATGAGCAAGGGACTCACATCTGAGTATACCCTTCCACGCTTAGGGTGGACAAAAATATTTAACAACAAGAGGTGGAGATGGACAGAGTTTCTGAATTAAGCAGAATACTCTCACCCAGTCAAGAGATCAGGGCTAGATCCAACACCGTTTTGTAGCTCACTGCACCATTCCAGTTCAGAACCTGGCTATATGCAAATTAGTCTGTTCCTGTCCTAGTGCATGATGGGAACAGGGCAAACCAAACTACCAAGCCAATTCCTACTCTGGGAAGGAAACAAGCTTCCGGGGACCGGTTTCTGGCATTTCAGCCGTCGTCGGCCCGGCTTGCTTGAATCCTGATGGTGCAATGAGCAAGGGACTCACATCTGAGTATACCCTTCCACGCTTAGGGTGGACAAAAATATTTAACAACAAGAAGTGGTGATAGACAGAGTTTCTGAATTAAGCAGAATACTCTCACCCAGTCAAGAGATCAGGGCTAGATCCAACACCGTTTTGTAGCTCACTGCACCATCCCAGTTCAGAACCTGGCTATATGCAAATTAGTCTGTTCCTGTTCCAGTGCATGATGGGAACAGGGCAAACCAAACTACCAAGCCAATTCTTACACTGGGAAGGAAACAAGCTTCCGGGGACCGGTTTCTGGCATTTCAGCCGTCGTCGGCCCGGCTTGCTTGAATCCTGATGGTGCAATGAGCAAGGGACTCACATCTGAGTATACCCTTCCACGCTTAGGGTGGACAAAAATATTTAACAACAAGAGGTGGTGATGGACAGAGTTTCTGAATTAAGCAGAATACTCTCACCCAGTCAAGAGATCAGGGCTAGATCCAACACAGTTTTTAGCTCACTGCACCATCCCAGTTCAGAACCTGGCTATATGCAAATTAGTCTGTTCCTGTCCCAGTGCATGATGGGAACAGGGCAAACCAAATTACCAAGCCAATTCTTACACTGGGAAGGAAACAAGCTTCAGGGGACCGGTTTCTGGCATTTCAGCCGTCGTCGGCCTGGCTTGCTTGAATCCTGATGGTGCAATGAGCAAGGGACTCACATCTGAGTAAACCCTTCCACGCTTAGGGTGGACAAAAATATTTAACAACAAGAGGTGGAGATGGACAGAGTTTATGAATTAAGCAGAATACTCTCACCAAGTCAAGAGATCAGGGCTAGATCCAACACCGTTTTGTAGCTCACTGCACCATTCCAGTTCAGAACCTGGCTATATGCAAATTAGTCTGTTCCTGTCCCAGTGCATGATGGGAACAGGGCAAACCAAACTACCAAGCCAATTCCTACTCTGGGAAGGAAACAAGCTTCCGGGGACCGGTTTCTGGCATTTCAGCCGTCGTCGGCCCGGCTTGCTTGAATCCTGATGGTGCAATGAGCAAGGGACTCACATCTGAGTATACCCTTCCACGCTTAGGGTGGACAAAAATATTTAACAACAAGAAGTGGTGATAGACAGAGTTTCTGAATTAAGCAGAATACTCTCACCCAGTCAAGAGATCAGGGCTAGATCCAACACCGTTTTGTAGCTCACTGCACCATCCCAGTTCAGAACCTGGCTATATGCAAATTAGTCTGTTCCTGTCCCAGTGCATGATGGGAACAGGGCAAACCAAACTACCAAGCCAATTCCTACTCTGGGAAGGAAACAAGCTTCCGGGGACCGGTTTCTGGCATTTCAGCCGTCGTCAGCCCTGCTTGCTTGAATCCTGATGGTGCAATGAGCAAGGGACTCACATCTGAGTATACCCTTCCACGCTTAGGGTGGACAAAAATATTTAACAACAAGAGGTGGAGATGGACAGAGTTTCTGAATTAAGCAGAATACTCTCACCCAGTCAAGAGATCAGGGCTAGATCCAACACCGTTTTGTAGCTCACTGCACCATTCCAGTTCAGAACCTGGCTATATGCAAATTAGTCTGTTCCTGTCCCAGTGCATGATGGGAACAGGGCAAACCAAACTACCAAGCCAATTCCTACTCTGGGAAGGAAACAAGCTTCCGGGGACCGGTTTCTGGCATTTCAGCCGTCGTCGGCCCGGCTTGCTTGAATCCTGATGGTGCAATGAGCAAGGGACTCACATCTGAGTATACCCTTCCACGCTTAGGGTGGACAAAAATATTTAACAACAAGAAGTGGTGATAGACAGAGTTTCTGAATTAAGCAGAATACTCTCACCCAGTCAAGAGATCAGGGCTAGATCCAACACCGTTTTGTAGCTCACTGCACCATCCCAGTTCAGAACCTGGCTATATGCAAATTAGTCTGTTCCTGTTCCAGTGCATGATGGGAACAGGGCAAACCAAACTACCAAGCCAATTCTTACACTGGGAAGGAAACAAGCTTCCGGGGACCGGTTTCTGGCATTTCAGCCGTCGTCGGCCCGGCTTGCTTGAATCCTGATGGTGCAATGAGCAAGGGACTCACATCTGAGTATACCCTTCCACGCTTAGGGTGGACAAAAATATTTAACAACAAGAGGTGGTGATGGACAGAGTTTCTGAATTAAGCAGAATACTCTCACCCAGTCAAGAGATCAGGGCTAGATCCAACACCGTTTTTTAGCTCACTGCACCATCCCAGTTCAGAACCTGGCTATATGCAAATTAGTCTGTTCCTGTCCCAGTGCATGATGGGAACAGGGCAAACCAAACTACCAAGCCAATTCTTACACTGGGAAGGAAACAAGCTTCAGGGGACCGGTTTCTGGCATTTCAGCCGTCGTCGGCCTGGCTTGCTTGAATCCTGATGGTGCAATGAGCAAGGGACTCACTTCTGAGTATACCCTTCCACGCTTAGGGTGGACAAAATATTTAACAACAAGAGGTGGAGATGGACAGAGTTTCTGAATTAAGCAGAATACTCTCACCCAGTCAAGAGATCAGGGCTAGATCCAACACCGTTTTTTAGCTCACTGCACCATCCCAGTTCAGAACCTGGCTATATGCAAATTAGTGTGTTCCTGTCCCAGTGCATGATGGGAACAGGGCAAACCAAACTACCAAGCCAATTCTTACACTGGGAAGGAAACAAGCTTCCGGGGACCGGTTTCTGGCATTTCAGCCGTCGTCGGCCCGGCTTGCTTGAATCCTGATGGTGCAATGAGCAAGGGACTCACATCTGAGTATACCCTTCCACGCTTAGGGTGGACAAAAATATTTAACAACAAGAAGTGGTGATAGACAGAGTTTCTGAATTAAGCAGAATACTCTCACCCAGTCAAGAGATCAGGGCTAGATCCAACACCGTTTTGTAGCTCACTGCACCATCCCAGTTCAGAACCTGGCTATATGCAAATTAGTCTGTTCCTGTCCCAGTGCATGATGGGAACAGGGCAAACCAAACTACCAAGCCAATTCCTACTCTGGGAAGGAAACAAGCTTCCGGGGACCGGTTTCTGGCATTTCAGCCGTCGTCGGCCCGGCTTGCTTGAATCCTGATGGTGCAATGAGCAAGGGACTCACATCTGAGTATACCCTTCCACGCGTAGGGTGGACAAAAATATTTAACAACAAGAGGTGGTGATGGACAGAGTTTCTGAATTAAGCAGAATACTCTCACCCAGTCAAGAGATCAGGGCTAGATCCAACACCGTTTTTTTAGCTCACTGCACCATCCCAGTTCAGAACCTGGCTATATGCAAATTAGTCTGTTCCTGTCCCAGTGCATGATGGGAACAGGGCAAACCAAACTACCAAGCCAATTCTTACACTGGGAAGGAAACAAGCTTCAGGGGACCGGTTTCTGGCATTTCAGCCGTCGTCGGCCTGGCTTGCTTGAATCCTGATGGTGCAATGAGCAATGGACTCACATCTGAGTATACCCTTCCACGCTTAGGGTGGACAAAAATATTTAACAACAAGTGGTGGAGATGGACAGAGTTTCTGAATTAAGCAGAATACTCTCACCCAGTCAAGAGATCAGGGCTAGATCCAACACCGTTTTTTAGCTCACTGCACCATCCCAGTTCAGAACCTGGCTATATGCAAATTAGTCTGTTCCTGTTCCAGTGCATGATGGGAACAGGGCAAACCAAACTACCAAGCCAATTCTTACACTGGGAAGGAAACAAGCTTCCGGGGACCGGTTTCTGGCATTTCAGCCGTCGTCGGCCCGGCTTGCTTGAATCCTGATGGTGCAATGAGCAAGGGACTCACATCTGAGTATACCCTTCCACGCTTAGGGTGGACAAAAATATTTAACAACAAGAGGTGGTGATGGACAGAGTTTCTGAATTAAGCAGAATACTCTCACCCAGTCAAGAGATCAGGGCTAGATCCAACACCGTTTTTTAGCTCACTGCACCATCCCAGTTCAGAACCTGGCTTATGCAAATTAGTCTGTTCCTGTCCCAGTGCATGATGGGAACAGGGCAAACCAAACTACCAAGCCAATTCCTACTCTGGGAAGGAAACAAGCTTCCGGGGACCGGTTTCTGGCATTTCAGCCGTCGTCGGCCCGGCTTGCTTGAATCCTGATGGTGCAATGAGCAAGGGACTCACATCTGAGTATACCCTTCCACGCTTAGGGTGGACAAAAATATTTAACAACAAGAGGTGGTGATGGACAGAGTTTCTGAATTAAGCAGAATACTCTCACCCAGTCAAGAGATCAGGGCTAGATCCAACACAGTTTTTAGCTCACTGCACCATCCCAGTTCAGAACCTGGCTATATGCAAATTAGTCTGTTCCTGTTCCAGTGCATGATGGGAACAGGGCAAACCAAACTACCAAGCCAATTCTTACACTGGGAAGGAAACAAGCTTCCGGGGACCGGTTTCTGGCATTTCAGCCGTCGTCGGCCCGGCTTGCTTGAATCCTGATGGTGCAATGAGCAAGGGACTCACATCTGAGTATACCCTTCCACGCTTAGGGTGGACAAAAATATTTAACAACAAGAGGTGGTGATGGACAGAGTTTCTGAATTAAGCAGAATACTCTCACCCAGTCAAGAGATCAGGGCTAGATCCAACACCGTTTTTTAGCTCACTGCACCATCCCAGTTCAGAACCTGGCTATATGCAAATTAGTCTGTTCCTGTCCCAGTGCATGATGGGAACAGGGCAAACCAAACTACCAAGCCAATTCCTACTCTGGGAAGGAAACAAGCTTCCGGGGACCGGTTTCTGGCATTTCAGCCGTCGTCGGCCCGGCTTGCTTGAATCCTGATGGTGCAATGAGCAAGGGACTCACATCTGAGTATACCCTTCCACGCTTAGGGTGGACAAAAATATTTAACAACAAGAAGTGGTGATAGACAGAGTTTCTGAATTAAGCAGAATACTCTCACCCAGTCAAGAGATCAGGGCTAGATCCAACACCGTTTTGTAGCTCACTGCACCATCCCAGTTCAGAACCTGGCTATATGCAAATTAGTCTGTTCCTGTCCCAGTGCATGATGGGAACAGGGCAAACCAAACTACCAAGCCAATTCCTACTCTGGGAAGGAAACAAGCTTCCGGGGACCGGTTTCTGGCATTTCAGCCGTCGTCGGCCCGGCTTGCTTGAATCCTGATGGTGCAATGAGCAAGGGACTCACATCTGAGTATACCCTTCCACGCTTAGGGTGGACAAAAATATTTAACAACAAGAGGTGGTGATGGACAGAGTTTCTGAATTAAGCAGAATACTCTCACCCAGTCAAGAGATCAGGGCTAGATCCAACACCGTTTTTTAGCTCACTGCACCATCCCAGTTCAGAACCTGGCTATATGCAAATTAGTCTGTTCCTGTCCCAGTGCATGATGGGAACAGGGCAAACCAAACTACCAAGCCAATTCTTACACTGGGAAGGAAACAAGCTTCAGGGGACCGGTTTCTGGCATTTCAGCCGTCGTCGGCCTGGCTTGCTTGAATCCTGATGGTGCAATGAGCAAGGGACTCACATCTGAGTATACCCTTCCACGCTTAGGGTGGACAAAAATATTTAACAGCAAGAGGTGGAGATGGACAGAGTTTCTGAATTAAGCAGAATACTCTCACCCAGTCAAGAGATCAGGGCTAGATCCAACACCGTTTTTTAGCTCACTGCACCATCCCAGTTCAGAACCTGGCTATATGCAAATTAGTCTGTTCCTGTCCCAGTGCATGATGGGAACAGGGCAAACCAAACTACCAAGCCAATTCTTACACTGGGAAGGAAACAAGCTTCCGGGGACCGGTTTCTGGCATTTCAGCCGTCGTCGGCCCGGCTTGCTTGAATCCTGATGGTGCAATGAGCAAGGGACTCACATCTGAGTATACCCTTCCACGCTTAGGGTGGACAAAAATATTTAACAACAAGAAGTGGTGATAGACAGAGTTTCTGAATTAAGCAGAATACTCTCACCCAGTCAAGAGATCAGGGCTAGATCCAACACCGTTTTGTAGCTCACTGCACCATCCCAGTTCAGAACCTGGCTATATGCAAATTAGTCTGTTCCTGTCCCAGTGCATGATGGGAACAGGGCAAACCAAACTACCAAGCCAATTCCTACTCTGGGAAGGAAACAAGCTTCCGGGGACCGGTTTCTGGCATTTCAGCCGTCGTCGGCCCGGCTTGCTTGAATCCTGATGGTGCAATGAGCAAGGGACTCACATCTGAGTGTACCCTTCCACGCTTAGGGTGGACAAAAATATTTAACAACAAGAGGTGGTGATGGACAGAGTTTCTGAATTAAGCAGAATACTCTCACCCAGTCAAGAGATCAGGGCTAGATCCAACACCGTTTTTTTAGCTCACTGCACCATCCCAGTTCAGAACCTGGCTATATGCAAATTAGTCTGTTCCTGTCCCAGTGCATGATGGGAACAGGGCAAACCAAACTACCAAGCCAATTCTTACACTGGGAAGGAAACAAGCTTCAGGGGACCGGTTTCTGGCATTTCAGCCGTCGTCGCCCTGGCTTGCTTGAATCCTGATGGTGCAATGAGCAAGGGACTCACATCTGAGTATACCCTTCCACGCTTAGGGTGGACAAAAATATTTAACAACAAGTGGTGGAGATGGACAGAGTTTCTGAATTAAGCAGAATACTCTCACCCAGTCAAGAGATCAGGGCTAGATCCAACACCGTTTATTAGCTCACTGCACCATCCCAGTTCAGAACCTGGCTATATGCAAATTAGTCTGTTCCTGTTCCAGTGCATGATGGGAACAGGGCAAACCAAACTACCAAGCCAATTCTTACACTGGGAAGGAAACAAGCTTCCGGGGACCGGTTTCTGGCATTTCAGCCGTCGTCGGCCCGGCTTGCTTGAATCCTGATGGTTCAATGAGCAAGGGACTCACATCTGAGTATACCCTTCCACGCTTAGGGTGGACAAAAATATTTAACAACAAGAGGTGGTGATGGACAGAGTTTCTGAATTAATCAGAATACTCTCACCCAGTCAAGAGATCAGGGCTAGATCCAACACCGTTTTTTAGCTCACTGCACCATCCCAGTTCAGAACCTGGCTTATGCAAATTAGTCTGTTCCTGTCCCAGTGCATGATGGGAACAGGGCAAACCAAACTACCAAGCCAATTCCTACTCTGGGAAGTTAACAAGCTTCCGAGGACCGGTTTCTGGCATTTCAGCCGTTGTCGGCCCGGCTTGCTTGAATCCTGATGGTGCAATGAGCAAGGGACTCACATCTGAGTATACCCTTCCACGCTTAGGGTGGACAAAAATATTTAACAACAAGAGGTGGTGATGGACAGAGTTTCTGAATTAAGCAGAATACTCTCACCCAGTCAAGAGATCAGGGCTAGATCCAACACAGTTTTTAGCTCACTGCACCATCCCAGTTCAGAACCTGGCTATATGCAAATTAGTCTGTTCCTGTCCCAGTGCATGATGGGAACAGGGCAAACCAAATTACCAAGCCAATTCTTACACTGGGAAGGAAACAAGCTTCAGGGGACCGGTTTCTGACATTTCAGCCGTCGTCGGCCTGGCTTGCTTAAATCCTGATGGTGCAATGAGCAAGGGACTCACATCTGAGTAAACCCTTCCACGCTTAGGGTGGACAAAAATATTTAACAACAAGAGGTGGAGATGGACAGAGTTTCTGAATTAAGCAGAATACTCTCACCCAGTCAAGAGATCAGGGCTAGATCCAACACCGTTTTGTAGCTCACTGCACCATCCCAGTTCAGAACCTGGCTATATGCAAATTAGTCTGTTCCTGTCCCAGTGCATGATGGGAACAGGGCAAACCAAACTACCAAGCCAATTCCTACTCTGGGAAGGAAACAAGCTTCCGGGGACCGGTTTCTGGCATTTCAGCCGTCGTCGGCCCGGCTTGCTTGAATCCTGATGGTGCAATGAGCAAGGGACTCACATCTGAGTATACCCTTCCACGCTTAGGGTGGACAAAAATATTTAACAACAAGAGGTGGTGATAGACAGAGTTTCTGAATTAAGCAGAATACTCTCACCCAGTCAAGAGATCAGGGCTAGATCCAACACCGTTTTGTAGCTCACTGCACCATCCCAGTTCAGAACCTGGCTATATGCAAATTAGTCTGTTCCTGTCCCAGTGCATGATGGGAACAGGGCAAACCAAACTACCAAGCCAATTCTTACACTGGGAAGGAAACAAGCTTCAGGGGACCGGTTTCTGGCATTTCAGCCATCGTCGGCCTGGCTTGCTTGAATCCTGATGGTGCAATGAGCAAGGGACTCACATCTGAGTATACCCTTCCACGCTTAGGGTGGACAAAAATATTTAACAACAAGAGGTGGAGATGGACAGAGTTTCTGAATTAAGCAGAATACTCTCACCCAGTCAAGAGATCAGGGCTAGATCCAACACCGTTTTTTTAGCTCACTGCACCATCCCAGTTCAGAACCTGGCTATATGCAAATTAGTCTGTTCCTGTCCCAGTGCATGATGGGAACAGGGCAAACCAAACTACCAAGCCAATTCTTACACTGGGAAGGAAACAAGCTTCCGGGGACCGGTTTCTGGCATTTCAGCCGTCGTCGGCCCGGCTTGCTTGAATCCTGATGGTGCAATGAGCAAGGGACTCACATCTGAGTATACCCTTCCACGCTTAGGGTGGACAAAAATATTTAACAACAAGAAGTGGTGATAGACAGAGTTTCTGAATTAAGCAGAATACTCTCACCCAGTCAAGAGATCAGGGCTAGATCCAACACCGTTTTGTAGCTCACTGCACCATCCCAGTTCAGAACCTGGCTATATGCAAATTAGTCTGTTCCTGTCCCAGTGCATGATGGGAACAGGGCAAACCAAACTACCAAGCCAATTCCTACTCTGGAAAGGAAACAAGCTTCCGGGGACCGGTTTCTGGCATTTCAGCCGTCGTCGGCCTGGCTTGCTTGAATCCTGATGGTGCAATGAGCAAGGGACTCACATCTGAGTATACCCTTCCACGCTTAGGGTGGACAAAAATATTTAACAACAAGAGGTGGTGATGGACAGAGTTTCTGAATTAAGCAGAATACTCTCACCCAGTCAAGAGATCAGGGCTAGATCCAACACCGTTTTTTAGCTCACTGCACCATCCCAGTTCAGAACCTGGCTATATGCAAATTAGTCTGTTCCTGTCCCAGTGCATGATGGGAACAGGGCAAACCAAACTACCAAGCCAATTCTTACACTGGGAAGGAAACAAGCTTCAGGGGACCGGTTTCTGGCATTTCAGCCGTCGTCGGCCTGGCTTGCTTGAATCCTGATGGTGCAATGAGCAAGGGACTCACATCTGAGTATACCCTTCCACGCTTAGGGTGGACAAAAATATTTAACAACAAGAGGTGGAGATGGACAGAGTTTCTGAATTAAGCAGAATACTCTCACCCAGTCAAGAGATCAGGGCTAGATCCAACACCGTTTTTTAGCTCACTGCACCATCCCAGTTCAGAACCTGTCTATATGCAAATTAGTCTGTTCCTGTCCCAGTGCATGATGGGAACAGGGCAAACCAAACTACCAAGCCAATTCTTACACTGGGAAGGAAACAAGCTTCCGGGGACCGGTTTCTGGCATTTCAGCCGTCGTCGGCCCGGCTTGCTTGAATCCTGATGGTGCAATGAGCAAGGGACTCACATCTGAGTATACCCTTCCACGCTTAGGGTGGACAAAAATATTTAACAACAAGAAGTGGTGATAGACAGAGTTTCTGAATTAAGCAGAATACTCTCACCCAGTCAAGAGATCAGGGCTAGATCCAACACCGTTTTGTAGCTCACTGCACCATCCCAGTTCAGAACCTGGCTATATGCAAATTAGTCTGTTCCTGTCCCAGTGCATGATGGGAACAGGGCAAACCAAACTACCAAGCCAATTCCTACTCTGGGAAGGAAACAAGCTTCCGGGGACCGGTTTCTGGCATTTCAGCCGTCGTCGGCCCGGCTTGCTTGAATCCTGATGGTGCAATGAGCAAGGGACTCACATCTGAGTGTACCCTTCCACGCTTAGGGTGGACAAAAATATTTAACAACAAGAGGTGGTGATGGACAGAGTTTCTGAATTAAGCAGAATACTCTCACCCAGTCAAGAGATCAGGGCTAGATCCAACACCGTTTTTTTAGCTCACTGCACCATCCCAGTTCAGAACCTGGCTATATGCAAATTAGTCTGTTCCTGTCCCAGTGCATGATGGGAACAGGGCAAACCAAACTACCAAGCCAATTCTTACACTGGGAAGGAAACAAGCTTCAGGGGACCGGTTTCTGGCATTTCAGCCGTCGTCGGCCTGGCTTGCTTGAATCCTGATGGTGCAATGAGCAAGGGACTCACATCTGAGTATACCCTTCCACGCTTAGGGTGGACAAAAATATTTAACAACAAGTGGTGGAGATGGACAGAGTTTCTGAATTAAGCAGAATACTCTCACCCAGTCAAGAGATCAGGGCTAGATCCAACACCGTTTATTAGCTCACTGCACCATCCCAGTTCAGAACCTGGCTATATGCAAATTAGTCTGTTCCTGTCCCAGTGCATGATGGGAACAGGGCAAACCAAATTACCAAGCCAATTCTTACACTGGGAAGGAAACAAGCTTCAGGGGACCGGTTTCTGGCATTTCAGCCGTCGTCGGCCTGGCTTGCTTGAATCCTGATGGTGCAATGAGCAAGGGACTCACATCTGAGTAAACCCTTCCACGCTTAGGGTGGACAAAAATATTTAACAACAAGAGGTGGAGATGGACAGAGTTTCTGAATTAAGCAGAATACTCTCACCCAGTCAAGAGATCAGGGCTAGATCCAACACCATTCCAGTTCAGAACCTGGCTATATGCAAATTAGTCTGTTCCTGTCCCAGTGCATGATGGGAACAGGGCAAACCAAACTACCAAGCCAATTCCTACTCTGGGAAGGAAACAAGCTTCCGGGGACCGGTTTCTGGCATTTCAGCCGTCGTCGGCCCGGCTTGCTTGAATCCTGATGGTGCAATGAGCAAGGGACTCACATCTGAGTATACCCTTCCACGCTTAGGGTGGACAAAAATATTTAACAACAAGAAGTGGTGATAGACAGAGTTTCTGAATTAAGCAGAATACTCTCACCCAGTCAAGAGATCAGGGCTAGATCCAACACCGTTTTGTAGCTCACTGCACCATCCCAGTTCAGAACCTGGCTATATGCAAATTAGTCTGTTCCTGTTCCAGTGCATGATGGGAACAGGGCAAACCAAACTACCAAGCCAATTCTTACACTGGGAAGGAAACAAGCTTCCGGGGACCGGTTTCTGGCATTTCAGCCGTCGTCGGCCCGGCTTGCTTGAATCCTGATGGTGCAATGAGCAAGGGACTCACATCTGAGTATACCCTTCCACGCTTAGGGTGGACAAAAATATTTAACAACAAGAGGTGGTGATGGACAGAGTTTCTGAATTAAGCAGAATACTCTCACCCAGTCAAGAGATCAGGGCTAGATCCAACACCGTTTTTTAGCTCACTGCACCATCCCAGTTCAGAACCTGGCTTATGCAAATTAGTCTGTTCCTGTCCCAGTGCATGATGGGAACAGGGCAAACCAAACTACCAAGCCAATTCCTACTCTGGGAAGGAAACAAGCTTCCGGGGACCGGTTTCTGGCATTTCAGCCGTCGTCGGCCCTGCTTGCTTGAATCCTGATGGTGCAATGAGCAAGGGACTCACATCTGAGTATACCCTTCCACGCTTAGGGTGGACAAAAATATTTAACAACAAGAGGTGGAGATGGACAGAGTTTCTGAATTAAGCAGAATACTCTCACCCAGTCAAGAGATCAGGGCTAGATCCAACACCGTTTTGTAGCTCACTGCACCATTCCAGTTCAGAACCTGGCTATATGCAAATTAGTCTGTTCCTGTCCTAGTGCATGATGGGAACAGGGCAAACCAAACTACCAAGCCAATTCCTACTCTGGGAAGGAAACAAGCTTCCGGGGACCGGTTTCTGGCATTTCAGCCGTCGTCGGCCCGGCTTGCTTGAATCCTGATGGTGCAATGAGCAAGGGACTCACATCTGAGTATACCCTTCCACGCTTAGGGTGGACAAAAATATTTAACAACAAGAAGTGGTGATAGACAGAGTTTCTGAATTAAGCAGAATACTCTCACCCAGTCAAGAGATCAGGGCTAGATCCAACACCGTTTTGTAGCTCACTGCACCATCCCAGTTCAGAACCTGGCTATATGCAAATTAGTCTGTTCCTGTTCCAGTGCATGATGGGAACAGGGCAAACCAAACTACCAAGCCAATTCTTACACTGGGAAGGAAACAAGCTTCCGGGGACCGGTTTCTGGCATTTCAGCCGTCGTCGGCCCGGCTTGCTTGAATCCTGATGGTGCAATGAGCAAGGGACTCACATCTGAGTATACCCTTCCACGCTTAGGGTGGACAAAAATATTTAACAACAAGAGGTGGTGATGGACAGAGTTTCTGAATTAAGCAGAATACTCTCACCCAGTCAAGAGATCAGGGCTAGATCCAACACAGTTTTTAGCTCACTGCACCATCCCAGTTCAGAACCTGGCTATATGCAAATTAGTCTGTTCCTGTCCCAGTGCATGATGGGAACAGGGCAAACCAAATTACCAAGCCAATTCTTACACTGGGAAGGAAACAAGCTTCAGGGGACCGGTTTCTGGCATTTCAGCCGTCGTCGGCCTGGCTTGCTTGAATCCTGATGGTGCAATGAGCAAGGGACTCACATCTGAGTAAACCCTTCCACGCTTAGGGTGGACAAAAATATTTAACAACAAGAGGTGGAGATGGACAGAGTTTATGAATTAAGCAGAATACTCTCACCAAGTCAAGAGATCAGGGCTAGATCCAACACCGTTTTGTAGCTCACTGCACCATTCCAGTTCAGAACCTGGCTATATGCAAATTAGTCTGTTCCTGTCCCAGTGCATGATGGGAACAGGGCAAACCAAACTACCAAGCCAATTCCTACTCTGGGAAGGAAACAAGCTTCCGGGGACCGGTTTCTGGCATTTCAGCCGTCGTCGGCCCGGCTTGCTTGAATCCTGATGGTGCAATGAGCAAGGGACTCACATCTGAGTATACCCTTCCACGCTTAGGGTGGACAAAAATATTTAACAACAAGAAGTGGTGATAGACAGAGTTTCTGAATTAAGCAGAATACTCTCACCCAGTCAAGAGATCAGGGCTAGATCCAACACCGTTTTGTAGCTCACTGCACCATCCCAGTTCAGAACCTGGCTATATGCAAATTAGTCTGTTCCTGTCCCAGTGCATGATGGGAACAGGGCAAACCAAACTACCAAGCCAATTCCTACTCTGGGAAGGAAACAAGCTTCCGGGGACCGGTTTCTGGCATTTCAGCCGTCGTCAGCCCTGCTTGCTTGAATCCTGATGGTGCAATGAGCAAGGGACTCACATCTGAGTATACCCTTCCACGCTTAGGGTGGACAAAAATATTTAACAACAAGAGGTGGAGATGGACAGAGTTTCTGAATTAAGCAGAATACTCTCACCCAGTCAAGAGATCAGGGCTAGATCCAACACCGTTTTGTAGCTCACTGCACCATTCCAGTTCAGAACCTGGCTATATGCAAATTAGTCTGTTCCTGTCCCAGTGCATGATGGGAACAGGGCAAACCAAACTACCAAGCCAATTCCTACTCTGGGAAGGAAACAAGCTTCCGGGGACCGGTTTCTGGCATTTCAGCCGTCGTCGGCCCGGCTTGCTTGAATCCTGATGGTGCAATGAGCAAGGGACTCACATCTGAGTATACCCTTCCACGCTTAGGGTGGACAAAAATATTTAACAACAAGAAGTGGTGATAGACAGAGTTTCTGAATTAAGCAGAATACTCTCACCCAGTCAAGAGATCAGGGCTAGATCCAACACCGTTTTGTAGCTCACTGCACCATCCCAGTTCAGAACCTGGCTATATGCAAATTAGTCTGTTCCTGTTCCAGTGCATGATGGGAACAGGGCAAACCAAACTACCAAGCCAATTCTTACACTGGGAAGGAAACAAGCTTCCGGGGACCGGTTTCTGGCATTTCAGCCGTCGTCGGCCCGGCTTGCTTGAATCCTGATGGTGCAATGAGCAAGGGACTCACATCTGAGTATACCCTTCCACGCTTAGGGTGGACAAAAATATTTAACAACAAGAGGTGGTGATGGACAGAGTTTCTGAATTAAGCAGAATACTCTCACCCAGTCAAGAGATCAGGGCTAGATCCAACACCGTTTTTTAGCTCACTGCACCATCCCAGTTCAGAACCTGGCTATATGCAAATTAGTCTGTTCCTGTCCCAGTGCATGATGGGAACAGGGCAAACCAAACTACCAAGCCAATTCTTACACTGGGAAGGAAACAAGCTTCAGGGGACCGGTTTCTGGCATTTCAGCCGTCGTCGGCCTGGCTTGCTTGAATCCTGATGGTGCAATGAGCAAGGGACTCACTTCTGAGTATACCCTTCCACGCTTAGGGTGGACAAAATATTTAACAACAAGAGGTGGAGATGGACAGAGTTTCTGAATTAAGCAGAATACTCTCACCCAGTCAAGAGATCAGGGCTAGATCCAACACCGTTTTTTAGCTCACTGCACCATCCCAGTTCAGAACCTGGCTATATGCAAATTAGTGTGTTCCTGTCCCAGTGCATGATGGGAACAGGGCAAACCAAACTACCAAGCCAATTCTTACACTGGGAAGGAAACAAGCTTCCGGGGACCGGTTTCTGGCATTTCAGCCGTCGTCGGCCCGGCTTGCTTGAATCCTGATGGTGCAATGAGCAAGGGACTCACATCTGAGTATACCCTTCCACGCTTAGGGTGGACAAAAATATTTAACAACAAGAAGTGGTGATAGACAGAGTTTCTGAATTAAGCAGAATACTCTCACCCAGTCAAGAGATCAGGGCTAGATCCAACACCGTTTTGTAGCTCACTGCACCATCCCAGTTCAGAACCTGGCTATATGCAAATTAGTCTGTTCCTGTCCCAGTGCATGATGGGAACAGGGCAAACCAAACTACCAAGCCAATTCCTACTCTGGGAAGGAAACAAGCTTCCGGGGACCGGTTTCTGGCATTTCAGCCGTCGTCGGCCCGGCTTGCTTGAATCCTGATGGTGCAATGAGCAAGGGACTCACATCTGAGTATACCCTTCCACGCGTAGGGTGGACAAAAATATTTAACAACAAGAGGTGGTGATGGACAGAGTTTCTGAATTAAGCAGAATACTCTCACCCAGTCAAGAGATCAGGGCTAGATCCAACACCGTTTTTTTAGCTCACTGCACCATCCCAGTTCAGAACCTGGCTATATGCAAATTAGTCTGTTCCTGTCCCAGTGCATGATGGGAACAGGGCAAACCAAACTACCAAGCCAATTCTTACACTGGGAAGGAAACAAGCTTCAGGGGACCGGTTTCTGGCATTTCAGCCGTCGTCGGCCTGGCTTGCTTGAATCCTGATGGTGCAATGAGCAATGGACTCACATCTGAGTATACCCTTCCACGCTTAGGGTGGACAAAAATATTTAACAACAAGTGGTGGAGATGGACAGAGTTTCTGAATTAAGCAGAATACTCTCACCCAGTCAAGAGATCAGGGCTAGATCCAACACCGTTTTTTAGCTCACTGCACCATCCCAGTTCAGAACCTGGCTATATGCAAATTAGTCTGTTCCTGTTCCAGTGCATGATGGGAACAGGGCAAACCAAACTACCAAGCCAATTCTTACACTGGGAAGGAAACAAGCTTCCGGGGACCGGTTTCTGGCATTTCAGCCGTCGTCGGCCCGGCTTGCTTGAATCCTGATGGTGCAATGAGCAAGGGACTCACATCTGAGTATACCCTTCCACGCTTAGGGTGGACAAAAATATTTAACAACAAGAGGTGGTGATGGACAGAGTTTCTGAATTAAGCAGAATACTCTCACCCAGTCAAGAGATCAGGGCTAGATCCAACACCGTTTTTTAGCTCACTGCACCATCCCAGTTCAGAACCTGGCTTATGCAAATTAGTCTGTTCCTGTCCCAGTGCATGATGGGAACAGGGCAAACCAAACTACCAAGCCAATTCCTACTCTGGGAAGGAAACAAGCTTCCGGGGACCGGTTTCTGGCATTTCAGCCGTCGTCGGCCCGGCTTGCTTGAATCCTGATGGTGCAATGAGCAAGGGACTCACATCTGAGTATACCCTTCCACGCTTAGGGTGGACAAAAATATTTAACAACAAGAGGTGGTGATGGACAGAGTTTCTGAATTAAGCAGAATACTCTCACCCAGTCAAGAGATCAGGGCTAGATCCAACACAGTTTTTAGCTCACTGCACCATCCCAGTTCAGAACCTGGCTATATGCAAATTAGTCTGTTCCTGTTCCAGTGCATGATGGGAACAGGGCAAACCAAACTACCAAGCCAATTCTTACACTGGGAAGGAAACAAGCTTCCGGGGACCGGTTTCTGGCATTTCAGCCGTCGTCGGCCCGGCTTGCTTGAATCCTGATGGTGCAATGAGCAAGGGACTCACATCTGAGTATACCCTTCCACGCTTAGGGTGGACAAAAATATTTAACAACAAGAGGTGGTGATGGACAGAGTTTCTGAATTAAGCAGAATACTCTCACCCAGTCAAGAGATCAGGGCTAGATCCAACACCGTTTTTTAGCTCACTGCACCATCCCAGTTCAGAACCTGGCTATATGCAAATTAGTCTGTTCCTGTCCCAGTGCATGATGGGAACAGGGCAAACCAAACTACCAAGCCAATTCCTACTCTGGGAAGGAAACAAGCTTCCGGGGACCGGTTTCTGGCATTTCAGCCGTCGTCGGCCCGGCTTGCTTGAATCCTGATGGTGCAATGAGCAAGGGACTCACATCTGAGTATACCCTTCCACGCTTAGGGTGGACAAAAATATTTAACAACAAGAAGTGGTGATAGACAGAGTTTCTGAATTAAGCAGAATACTCTCACCCAGTCAAGAGATCAGGGCTAGATCCAACACCGTTTTGTAGCTCACTGCACCATCCCAGTTCAGAACCTGGCTATATGCAAATTAGTCTGTTCCTGTCCCAGTGCATGATGGGAACAGGGCAAACCAAACTACCAAGCCAATTCCTACTCTGGGAAGGAAACAAGCTTCCGGGGACCGGTTTCTGGCATTTCAGCCGTCGTCGGCCCGGCTTGCTTGAATCCTGATGGTGCAATGAGCAAGGGACTCACATCTGAGTATACCCTTCCACGCTTAGGGTGGACAAAAATATTTAACAACAAGAGGTGGTGATGGACAGAGTTTCTGAATTAAGCAGAATACTCTCACCCAGTCAAGAGATCAGGGCTAGATCCAACACCGTTTTTTAGCTCACTGCACCATCCCAGTTCAGAACCTGGCTATATGCAAATTAGTCTGTTCCTGTCCCAGTGCATGATGGGAACAGGGCAAACCAAACTACCAAGCCAATTCTTACACTGGGAAGGAAACAAGCTTCAGGGGACCGGTTTCTGGCATTTCAGCCGTCGTCGGCCTGGCTTGCTTGAATCCTGATGGTGCAATGAGCAAGGGACTCACATCTGAGTATACCCTTCCACGCTTAGGGTGGACAAAAATATTTAACAGCAAGAGGTGGAGATGGACAGAGTTTCTGAATTAAGCAGAATACTCTCACCCAGTCAAGAGATCAGGGCTAGATCCAACACCGTTTTTTAGCTCACTGCACCATCCCAGTTCAGAACCTGGCTATATGCAAATTAGTCTGTTCCTGTCCCAGTGCATGATGGGAACAGGGCAAACCAAACTACCAAGCCAATTCTTACACTGGGAAGGAAACAAGCTTCCGGGGACCGGTTTCTGGCATTTCAGCCGTCGTCGGCCCGGCTTGCTTGAATCCTGATGGTGCAATGAGCAAGGGACTCACATCTGAGTATACCCTTCCACGCTTAGGGTGGACAAAAATATTTAACAACAAGAAGTGGTGATAGACAGAGTTTCTGAATTAAGCAGAATACTCTCACCCAGTCAAGAGATCAGGGCTAGATCCAACACCGTTTTGTAGCTCACTGCACCATCCCAGTTCAGAACCTGGCTATATGCAAATTAGTCTGTTCCTGTCCCAGTGCATGATGGGAACAGGGCAAACCAAACTACCAAGCCAATTCCTACTCTGGGAAGGAAACAAGCTTCCGGGGACCGGTTTCTGGCATTTCAGCCGTCGTCGGCCCGGCTTGCTTGAATCCTGATGGTGCAATGAGCAAGGGACTCACATCTGAGTGTACCCTTCCACGCTTAGGGTGGACAAAAATATTTAACAACAAGAGGTGGTGATGGACAGAGTTTCTGAATTAAGCAGAATACTCTCACCCAGTCAAGAGATCAGGGCTAGATCCAACACCGTTTTTTTAGCTCACTGCACCATCCCAGTTCAGAACCTGGCTATATGCAAATTAGTCTGTTCCTGTCCCAGTGCATGATGGGAACAGGGCAAACCAAACTACCAAGCCAATTCTTACACTGGGAAGGAAACAAGCTTCAGGGGACCGGTTTCTGGCATTTCAGCCGTCGTCGCCCTGGCTTGCTTGAATCCTGATGGTGCAATGAGCAAGGGACTCACATCTGAGTATACCCTTCCACGCTTAGGGTGGACAAAAATATTTAACAACAAGTGGTGGAGATGGACAGAGTTTCTGAATTAAGCAGAATACTCTCACCCAGTCAAGAGATCAGGGCTAGATCCAACACCGTTTATTAGCTCACTGCACCATCCCAGTTCAGAACCTGGCTATATGCAAATTAGTCTGTTCCTGTTCCAGTGCATGATGGGAACAGGGCAAACCAAACTACCAAGCCAATTCTTACACTGGGAAGGAAACAAGCTTCCGGGGACCGGTTTCTGGCATTTCAGCCGTCGTCGGCCCGGCTTGCTTGAATCCTGATGGTTCAATGAGCAAGGGACTCACATCTGAGTATACCCTTCCACGCTTAGGGTGGACAAAAATATTTAACAACAAGAGGTGGTGATGGACAGAGTTTCTGAATTAATCAGAATACTCTCACCCAGTCAAGAGATCAGGGCTAGATCCAACACCGTTTTTTAGCTCACTGCACCATCCCAGTTCAGAACCTGGCTTATGCAAATTAGTCTGTTCCTGTCCCAGTGCATGATGGGAACAGGGCAAACCAAACTACCAAGCCAATTCCTACTCTGGGAAGTTAACAAGCTTCCGAGGACCGGTTTCTGGCATTTCAGCCGTTGTCGGCCCGGCTTGCTTGAATCCTGATGGTGCAATGAGCAAGGGACTCACATCTGAGTATACCCTTCCACGCTTAGGGTGGACAAAAATATTTAACAACAAGAGGTGGTGATGGACAGAGTTTCTGAATTAAGCAGAATACTCTCACCCAGTCAAGAGATCAGGGCTAGATCCAACACAGTTTTTAGCTCACTGCACCATCCCAGTTCAGAACCTGGCTATATGCAAATTAGTCTGTTCCTGTCCCAGTGCATGATGGGAACAGGGCAAACCAAATTACCAAGCCAATTCTTACACTGGGAAGGAAACAAGCTTCAGGGGACCGGTTTCTGACATTTCAGCCGTCGTCGGCCTGGCTTGCTTAAATCCTGATGGTGCAATGAGCAAGGGACTCACATCTGAGTAAACCCTTCCACGCTTAGGGTGGACAAAAATATTTAACAACAAGAGGTGGAGATGGACAGAGTTTCTGAATTAAGCAGAATACTCTCACCCAGTCAAGAGATCAGGGCTAGATCCAACACCGTTTTGTAGCTCACTGCACCATCCCAGTTCAGAACCTGGCTATATGCAAATTAGTCTGTTCCTGTCCCAGTGCATGATGGGAACAGGGCAAACCAAACTACCAAGCCAATTCCTACTCTGGGAAGGAAACAAGCTTCCGGGGACCGGTTTCTGGCATTTCAGCCGTCGTCGGCCCGGCTTGCTTGAATCCTGATGGTGCAATGAGCAAGGGACTCACATCTGAGTATACCCTTCCACGCTTAGGGTGGACAAAAATATTTAACAACAAGAGGTGGTGATAGACAGAGTTTCTGAATTAAGCAGAATACTCTCACCCAGTCAAGAGATCAGGGCTAGATCCAACACCGTTTTGTAGCTCACTGCACCATCCCAGTTCAGAACCTGGCTATATGCAAATTAGTCTGTTCCTGTCCCAGTGCATGATGGGAACAGGGCAAACCAAACTACCAAGCCAATTCTTACACTGGGAAGGAAACAAGCTTCAGGGGACCGGTTTCTGGCATTTCAGCCATCGTCGGCCTGGCTTGCTTGAATCCTGATGGTGCAATGAGCAAGGGACTCACATCTGAGTATACCCTTCCACGCTTAGGGTGGACAAAAATATTTAACAACAAGAGGTGGAGATGGACAGAGTTTCTGAATTAAGCAGAATACTCTCACCCAGTCAAGAGATCAGGGCTAGATCCAACACCGTTTTTTTAGCTCACTGCACCATCCCAGTTCAGAACCTGGCTATATGCAAATTAGTCTGTTCCTGTCCCAGTGCATGATGGGAACAGGGCAAACCAAACTACCAAGCCAATTCTTACACTGGGAAGGAAACAAGCTTCCGGGGACCGGTTTCTGGCATTTCAGCCGTCGTCGGCCCGGCTTGCTTGAATCCTGATGGTGCAATGAGCAAGGGACTCACATCTGAGTATACCCTTCCACGCTTAGGGTGGACAAAAATATTTAACAACAAGAAGTGGTGATAGACAGAGTTTCTGAATTAAGCAGAATACTCTCACCCAGTCAAGAGATCAGGGCTAGATCCAACACCGTTTTGTAGCTCACTGCACCATCCCAGTTCAGAACCTGGCTATATGCAAATTAGTCTGTTCCTGTCCCAGTGCATGATGGGAACAGGGCAAACCAAACTACCAAGCCAATTCCTACTCTGGAAAGGAAACAAGCTTCCGGGGACCGGTTTCTGGCATTTCAGCCGTCGTCGGCCTGGCTTGCTTGAATCCTGATGGTGCAATGAGCAAGGGACTCACATCTGAGTATACCCTTCCACGCTTAGGGTGGACAAAAATATTTAACAACAAGAGGTGGTGATGGACAGAGTTTCTGAATTAAGCAGAATACTCTCACCCAGTCAAGAGATCAGGGCTAGATCCAACACCGTTTTTTAGCTCACTGCACCATCCCAGTTCAGAACCTGGCTATATGCAAATTAGTCTGTTCCTGTCCCAGTGCATGATGGGAACAGGGCAAACCAAACTACCAAGCCAATTCTTACACTGGGAAGGAAACAAGCTTCAGGGGACCGGTTTCTGGCATTTCAGCCGTCGTCGGCCTGGCTTGCTTGAATCCTGATGGTGCAATGAGCAAGGGACTCACATCTGAGTATACCCTTCCACGCTTAGGGTGGACAAAAATATTTAACAACAAGAGGTGGAGATGGACAGAGTTTCTGAATTAAGCAGAATACTCTCACCCAGTCAAGAGATCAGGGCTAGATCCAACACCGTTTTTTAGCTCACTGCACCATCCCAGTTCAGAACCTGTCTATATGCAAATTAGTCTGTTCCTGTCCCAGTGCATGATGGGAACAGGGCAAACCAAACTACCAAGCCAATTCTTACACTGGGAAGGAAACAAGCTTCCGGGGACCGGTTTCTGGCATTTCAGCCGTCGTCGGCCCGGCTTGCTTGAATCCTGATGGTGCAATGAGCAAGGGACTCACATCTGAGTATACCCTTCCACGCTTAGGGTGGACAAAAATATTTAACAACAAGAAGTGGTGATAGACAGAGTTTCTGAATTAAGCAGAATACTCTCACCCAGTCAAGAGATCAGGGCTAGATCCAACACCGTTTTGTAGCTCACTGCACCATCCCAGTTCAGAACCTGGCTATATGCAAATTAGTCTGTTCCTGTCCCAGTGCATGATGGGAACAGGGCAAACCAAACTACCAAGCCAATTCCTACTCTGGGAAGGAAACAAGCTTCCGGGGACCGGTTTCTGGCATTTCAGCCGTCGTCGGCCCGGCTTGCTTGAATCCTGATGGTGCAATGAGCAAGGGACTCACATCTGAGTGTACCCTTCCACGCTTAGGGTGGACAAAAATATTTAACAACAAGAGGTGGTGATGGACAGAGTTTCTGAATTAAGCAGAATACTCTCACCCAGTCAAGAGATCAGGGCTAGATCCAACACCGTTTTTTTAGCTCACTGCACCATCCCAGTTCAGAACCTGGCTATATGCAAATTAGTCTGTTCCTGTCCCAGTGCATGATGGGAACAGGGCAAACCAAACTACCAAGCCAATTCTTACACTGGGAAGGAAACAAGCTTCAGGGGACCGGTTTCTGGCATTTCAGCCGTCGTCGGCCTGGCTTGCTTGAATCCTGATGGTGCAATGAGCAAGGGACTCACATCTGAGTATACCCTTCCACGCTTAGGGTGGACAAAAATATTTAACAACAAGTGGTGGAGATGGACAGAGTTTCTGAATTAAGCAGAATACTCTCACCCAGTCAAGAGATCAGGGCTAGATCCAACACCGTTTATTAGCTCACTGCACCATCCCAGTTCAGAACCTGGCTATATGCAAATTAGTCTGTTCCTGTTCCAGTGCATGATGGGAACAGGGCAAACCAAACTACCAAGCCAATTCTTACACTGGGAAGGAAACAAGCTTCCGGGGACCGGTTTCTGTCATTTCAGCCGTCGTCGGCCCGGCTTGCTTGAATCCTGATGGTGCAATGAGCAAGGGACTCACATCTGAGTATACCCTTCCACGCTTAGGGTGGACACAAATATTTAACAACAAGAGGTGGTGATGGACAGAGTTTCTGAATTAAGCAGAATACTCTCACCCAGTCAAGAGATCAGGGCTAGATCCAACACCGTTTTTTAGCTCACTGCACCATCCCAGTTCAGAACCTGGCTTATGCAAATTAGTCTGTTCCTGTCCCAGTGCATGATGGGAACAGGGCAAACCAAACTACCAAGCCAATTCCTACTCTGGGAAGGAAACAAGCTTCCGGGGACCGGTTTCTGGCATTTCAGCCGTCGTCGGCCCGGCTTGCTTGAATCCTGATGGTGCAATGAGCAAGGGACTCACATCTGAGTATACCCTTCCACGCTTAGGGTGGACAAAAATATTTAACAACAAGAGGTGGTGATGGACAGAGTTTCTGAATTAAGCAGAATACTCTCACCCAGTCAAGAGATCAGGGCTAGATCCAACACAGTTTTTAGCTCACTGCACCATCCCAGTTCAGAACCTGGCTATATGCAAATTAGTCTGTTCCTGTCCCAGTGCATGATGGGAACAGGGCAAACCAAATTACCAAGCCAATTCTTACACTGGGAAGGAAACAAGCTTCAGGGGACCGGTTTCTGGCATTTCAGCCGTCGTCGGCCTGGCTTGCTTGAATCCTGATGGTGCAATGAGCAAGGGACTCACATCTGAGTAAACCCTTCCACGCTTAGGGTGGACGAAAATATTTAACAACAAGAGGTGGAGATGGACAGAGTTTCTGAATTAAGCAGAATACTCTCACCCAGTCAAGAGATCAGGGCTAGATCCAACACCATTTTGTAGCTCACTGCACCATCCCAGTTCAGAACCTGGCTATATGCAAATTAGTCTGTTCCTGTCCCAGTGCATGATGGGAACAGGGCAAACCAAACTACCAAGCCAATTCCTACTCTGGGAAGGAAACAAGCTTCCGGGGACCGGTTTCTGGCATTTCAGCCGTCGTCGGCCCGGCTTGCTTGAATCCTGATGGTGCAATGAGCAAGGGACTCACATCTGAGTATACCCTTCCACGCTTAGGGTGGACAAAAATATTTAACAACAAGAAGTGGTGATAGACAGAGTTTCTGAATTAAGCAGAATACTCTCACCCAGTCAAAAGATCAGGGCTAGATCCAACACCGTTTTGTAGCTCACTGCACCATCCCAGTTCAGAACCTGGCTATATGCAAATTAGTCTGTTCCTGTCCCAGTGCATGATGGGAACAGGGCAAACCAAACTACCAAGCCAATTCCTACTCTGGGAAGGAAACAAGCTTCAGGGGACCGGTTTCTGGCATTTCAGCCGTCGTCGGCCTGGCTTGCTTGAATCCTGATGGTGCAATGAGCAAGGGACTCACATCTGAGTATACCCTTCCACGCTTAGGGTGGACAAAAATATTTAACAACAAGTGGTGGAGATGGACAGAGTTTCTGAATTAAGCAGAATACTCTCACCCAGTCAAGAGATCAGGGCTAGATCCAACACCGTTTTTTAGCTCACTGCACCATCCCAGTTCAGAACCTGGCTATATGCAAATTAGTCTGTTCCTGTTCCAGTGCATGATGGGAACAGGGCAAACCAAACTACCAAGCCAATTCTTACACTGGGAAGGAAACAAGCTTCCGGGGACCGGTTTCTGGCATTTCAGCCGTCGTCGGCCCGGCTTGCTTGAATCCTGATGGTGCAATGAGCAAGGGACTCACATCTGAGTATACCCTTCCACGCTTAGGGTGGACAAAAATATTTAACAACAAGTGGTGGAGATGGACAGAGTTTCTGAATTAAGCAGAATACTCTCACCCAGTCAAGAGATCAGGGCTAGATCCAACACCGTTTTTTAGCTCACTGCACCATCCCAGTTCAGAACCTGGCTATATGCAAATTAGTCTGTTCCTGTTCCAGTGCATGATGGGAACAGGGCAAACCAAACTACCAAGCCAATTCTTACACTGGGAAGGAAACAAGCTTCCGGGGACCGGTTTCTGGCATTTCAGCCGTCGTCGGCCCGGCTTGCTTGAATCCTGATGGTGCAATGAGCAAGGGACTCACATCTGAGTATACCCTTCCACGCTTAGGGTGGACAAAAATATTTAACAACAAGAGGTGGTGATGGACAGAGTTTCTGAATTAAGCAGAATACTCTCACCCAGTCAAGAGATCAGGGCTAGATCCAACACCGTTTTTTAGCTCACTGCACCATCCCAGTTCAGAACCTGGCTTATGCAAATTAGTCTGTTCCTGTCCCAGTGCATGATGGGAACAGGGCAAGCCAAACTACCAAGCCAATTCCTACTCTGGGAAGGAAACAAGCTTCCGGGGACCGGTTTCTGGCATTTCAGCCGTCGTCGGCCCTGCTTGCTTGAATCCTGATGGTGCAATGAGCAAGGGACTCACATCTGAGTATACCCTTCCACGCTTAGGGTGGACAAAAATATTTAACAACAAGAGGTGGTGATGGACAGAGTTTCTGAATTAAGCAGAATACTCTCACCCAGTCAAGAGATCAGGGCTAGATCCAACACAGTTTTTAGCTCACTGCACCATCCCAGTTCAGAACCTGGCTATATGCAAATTAGTCTGTTCCTGTCCCAGTGCATGATGGGAACAGGGCAAACCAAATTACCAAGCCAATTCTTACACTGGGAAGGAAACAAGCTTCAGGGGACCGGTTTCTGGCATTTCAGCCGTCGTCGGCCTGGCTTGCTTGAATCCTGATGGTGCAATGAGCAAGGGACTCACATCTGAGTAAACCCTTCCACGCTTAGGGTGGACAAAAATATTTAACAACAAGAGGTGGAGATGGACAGAGTTTCTGAATTAAGCAGAATACTCTCACCCAGTCAAGAGATCAGGGCTAGATCCAACACCATTCCAGTTCAGAACCTGGCTATATGCAAATTAGTCTGTTCCTGTCCCAGTGCATGATGGGAACAGGGCAAACCAAACTACCAAGCCAATTTCTACTCTGGGAAGGAAACAAGCTTCCGGGGACCGGTTTCTGGCATTTCAGCCGTCGTCGGCCCGGCTTGCTTGAATCCTGATGGTGCAATGAGCAAGGGACTCACATCTGAGTATACCCTTCCACGCTTAGGGTGGACAAAAATATTTAACAACAAGAAGTGGTGATAGACAGAGTTTCTGAATTAAGCAGAATACTCTCACCCAGTCAAGAGATCAGGGCTAGATCCAACACCGTTTTGTAGCTCACTGCACCATCCCAGTTCAGAACCTGGCTATATGCAAATTAGTCTGTTCCTGTTCCAGTGCATGATGGGAACAGGGCAAACCAAACTACCAAGCCAATTCTTACACTGGGAAGGAAACAAGCTTCCGGGGACCGGTTTCTGGCATTTCAGCCGTCGTCGGCCCGGCTTGCTTGAATCCTGATGGTGCAATGAGCAAGGGACTCACATCTGAGTATACCCTTCCACGCTTAGGGTGGACAAAAATATTTAACAACAAGAGGTGGTGATGGACAGAGTTTCTGAATTAAGCAGAATACTCTCACCCAGTCAAGAGATCAGGGCTAGATCCAACACCGTTTTTTAGCTCACTGCACCATCCCAGTTCAGAACCTGGCTTATGCAAATTAGTCTGTTCCTGTCCCAGTGCATGATGGGAACAGGGCAAACCAAACTACCAAGCCAATTCCTACTCTGGGAAGGAAACAAGCTTCCGGGGACCGGTTTCTGGCATTTCAGCCGTCGTCGGCCCTGCTTGCTTGAATCCTGATGGTGCAATGAGCAAGGGACTCACATCTGAGTATACCCTTCCACGCTTAGGGTGGACAAAAATATTTAACAACAAGAGGTGGAGATGGACAGAGTTTCTGAATTAAGCAGAATACTCTCACCCAGTCAAGAGATCAGGGCTAGATCCAACACCGTTTTGTAGCTCACTGCACCATTCCAGTTCAGAACCTGGCTATATGCAAATTAGTCTGTTCCTGTCCCAGTGCATGATGGGAACAGGGCAAACCAAACTACCAAGCCAATTCCTACTCTGGGAAGGAAACAAGCTTCCGGGGACCGGTTTCTGGCATTTCAGCCGTCGTCGGCCCGGCTTGCTTGAATCCTGATGGTGCAATGAGCAAGGGACTCACATCTGAGTATACCCTTCCACGCTTAGGGTGGACAAAAATATTTAACAACAATAAGTGGTGATAGACAGAGTTTCTGAATTAAGCAGAATACTCTCACCCAGTCAAGAGATCAGGGCTAGATCCAACACCGTTTTGTAGCTCACTGCACCATCCCAGTTCAGAACCTGGCTATATGCAAATTAGTCTGTTCCTGTTCCAGTGCATGATGGGAACAGGGCAAACCAAACTACCAAGCCAATTCTTACACTGGGAAGGAAACAAGCTTCCGGGGACCGGTTTCTGGCATTTCAGCCGTCGTCGGCCCGGCTTGCTTGAATCCTGATGGTGCAATGAGCAAGGGACTCACATCTGAGTATACCCTTCCACGCTTAGGGTGGACAAAAATATTTAACAACAAGAGGTGGTGATGGACAGAGTTTCTGAATTAAGCAGAATACTCTCACCCAGTCAAGAGATCAGGGCTAGATCCAACACAGTTTTTAGCTCACTGCACCATCCCAGTTCAGAACCTGGCTATATGCAAATTAGTCTGTTCCTGTCCCAGTGCATGATGGGAACAGGGCAAACCAAATTACCAAGCCAATTCTTACACTGGGAAGGAAACAAGCTTCAGGGGACCGGTTTCTGGCATTTCAGCCGTCGTCGGCCTGGCTTGCTTGAATCCTGATGGTGCAATGAGCAAGGGACTCACATCTGAGTAAACCCTTCCACGCTTAGGGTGGACAAAAATATTTAACAACAAGAGGTGGAGATGGACAGAGTTTCTGAATTAAGCAGAATACTCTCACCAAGTCAAGAGATCAGGGCTAGATCCAACACCGTTTTGTAGCTCACTGCACCATTCCAGTTCAGAACCTGGCTATATGCAAATTAGTCTGTTCCTGTCCCAGTGCATGATGGGAACAGGGCAAACCAAACTACCAAGCCAATTCCTACTCTGGGAAGGAAACAAGCTTCCGGGGACCGGTTTCTGGCATTTCAGCCGTCGTCGGCCCGGCTTGCTTGAATCCTGATGGTGCAATGAGCAAGGGACTCACATCTGAGTATACCCTTCCACGCTTAGGGTGGACAAAAATATTTAACAACAAGAAGTGGTGATAGACAGAGTTTCTGAATTAAGCAGAATACTCTCACCCAGTCAAGAGATCAGGGCTAGATCCAACACCGTTTTGTAGCTCACTGCACCATCCCAGTTCAGAACCTGGCTATATGCAAATTAGTCTGTTCCTGTCCCAGTGCATGATGGGAACAGGGCAAACCAAACTACCAAGCCAATTCCTACTCTGGGAAGGAAACAAGCTTCCGGGGACCGGTTTCTGGCATTTCAGCCGTCGTCAGCCCTGCTTGCTTGAATCCTGATGGTGCAATGAGCAAGGGACTCACATCTGAGTATACCCTTCCACGCTTAGGGTGGACAAAAATATTTAACAACAAGAGGTGGAGATGGACAGAGTTTCTGAATTAAGCAGAATACTCTCACCCAGTCAAGAGATCAGGGCTAGATCCAACACCGTTTTGTAGCTCACTGCACCATTCCAGTTCAGAACCTGGCTATATGCAAATTAGTCTGTTCCTGTCCCAGTGCATGATGGGAACAGGGCAAACCAAACTACCAAGCCAATTCCTACTCTGGGAAGGAAACAAGCTTCCGGGGACCGGTTTCTGGCATTTCAGCCGTCGTCGGCCCGGCTTGCTTGAATCCTGATGGTGCAATGAGCAAGGGACTCACATCTGAGTATACCCTTCCACGCTTAGGGTGGACAAAAATATTTAACAACAAGAAGTGGTGATAGACAGAGTTTCTGAATTAAGCAGAATACTCTCACCCAGTCAAGAGATCAGGGCTAGATCCAACACCGTTTTGTAGCTCACTGCACCATCCCAGTTCAGAACCTGGCTATATGCAAATTAGTCTGTTCCTGTTCCAGTGCATGATGGGAACAGGGCAAACCAAACTACCAAGCCAATTCTTACACTGGGAAGGAAACAAGCTTCCGGGGACCGGTTTCTGGCATTTCAGCCGTCGTCGGCCCGGCTTGCTTGAATCCTGATGGTGCAATGAGCAAGGGACTCACATCTGAGTATACCCTTCCACGCTTAGGGTGGACAAAAATATTTAACAACAAGAGGTGGTGATGGACAGAGTTTCTGAATTAAGCAGAATACTCTCACCCAGTCAAGAGATCAGGGCTAGATCCAACACCGTTTTTTAGCTCACTGCACCATCCCAGTTCAGAACCTGGCTATATGCAAATTAGTCTGTTCCTGTCCCAGTGCATGATGGGAACAGGGCAAACCAAACTACCAAGCCAATTCTTACACTGGGAAGGAAACAAGCTTCAGGGGACCGGTTTCTGGCATTTCAGCCGTCGTCGGCCTGGCTTGCTTGAATCCTGATGGTGCAATGAGCAAGGGACTCACTTCTGAGTATACCCTTCCACGCTTAGGGTGGACAAAATATTTAACAACAAGAGGTGGAGATGGACAGAGTTTCTGAATTAAGCAGAATACTCTCACCCAGTCAAGAGATCAGGGCTAGATCCAACACCGTTTTTTAGCTCACTGCACCATCCCAGTTCAGAACCTAGCTATATGCAAATTAGTCTGTTCCTGTCCCAGTGCATGATGGGAACAGGGCAAACCAAACTACCAAGCCAATTCTTACACTGGGAAGGAAACAAGCTTCCGGGGACCGGTTTCTGGCATTTCAGCCGTCGTCGGCCCGGCTTGCTTGAATCCTGATGGTGCAATGAGCAAGGGACTCACATCTGAGTATACCCTTCCACGCTTAGGGTGGACAAAAATATTTAACAACAAGAAGTGGTGATAGACAGAGTTTCTGAATTAAGCAGAATACTCTCACCCAGTCAAGAGATCAGGGCTAGATCCAACACCGTTTTGTAGCTCACTGCACCATCCCAGTTCAGAACCTGGCTATATGCAAATTAGTCTGTTCCTGTCCCAGTGCATGATGGGAACAGGGCAAACCAAACTACCAAGCCAATTCCTACTCTGGGAAGGAAACAAGCTTCCGGGGACCGGTTTCTGGCATTTCAGCCGTCGTCGGCCCGGCTTGCTTGAATCCTGATGGTGCAATGAGCAAGGGACTCACATCTGAGTATACCCTTCCACGCTTAGGGTGGACAAAAATATTTAACAACAAGAGGTGGTGATGGACAGAGTTTCTGAATTAAGCAGAATACTCTCACCCAGTCAAGAGATCAGGGCTAGATCCAACACCGTTTTTTTTAGCTCACTGCACCATCCCAGTTCAGAACCTGGCTATATGCAAATTAGTCTGTTCCTGTCCCAGTGCATGATGGGAACAGGGCAAACCAAACTACCAAGCCAATTCTTACACTGGGAAGGAAACAAGCTTCAGGGGACCGGTTTCTGGCATTTCAGCCGTCGTCGGCCTGGCTTGCTTGAATCCTGATGGTGCAATGAGCAAGGGACTCACATCTGAGTATACCCTTCCACGCTTAGGGTGGACAAAAATATTTAACAACAAGTGGTGGAGATGGACAGAGTTTCTGAATTAAGCAGAATACTCTCACCCAGTCAAGAGATCAGGGCTAGATCCAACACCGTTTTTTAGCTCACTGCACCATCCCAGTTCAGAACCTGGCTATATGCAAATTAGTCTGTTCCTGTTCCAGTGCATGATGGGAACAGGGCAAACCAAACTACCAAGCCAATTCTTACACTGGGAAGGAAACAAGCTTCCGGGGACCGGTTTCTGGCATTTCAGCCGTCGTCGGCCCGGCTTGCTTGAATCCTGATGGTGCAATGAGCAAGGGACTCACATCTGAGTATACCCTTCCACGCTTAGGGTGGACAAAAATATTTAACAACAAGAGGTGGTGATGGACAGAGTTTCTGAATTAAGCAGAATACTCTCACCCAGTCAAGAGATCAGGGCTAGATCCAACACCGTTTTTTAGCTCACTGCACCATCCCAGTTCAGAACCTGGCTTATGCAAATTAGTCTGTTCCTGTCCCAGTGCATGATGGGAACAGGGCAAACCAAACTACCAAGCCAATTCCTACTCTGGGAAGGAAACAAGCTTCCGGGGACCGGTTTCTGGCATTTCAGCCGTCGTCGGCCCGGCTTGCTTGAATCCTGATGGTGCAATGAGCAAGGGACTCACATCTGAGTATACCCTTCCACGCTTAGGGTGGACAAAAATATTTAACAACAAGAGGTGGTGATGGACAGAGTTTCTGAATTAAGCAGAATACTCTCACCCAGTCAAGAGATCAGGGCTAGATCCAACACAGTTTTTAGCTCACTGCACCATCCCAGTTCAGAACCTGGCTATATGCAAATTAGTCTGTTCCTGTCCCAGTGCATGATGGGAACAGGGCAAACCAAATTACCAAGCCAATTCTTACACTGGGAAGGAAACAAGCTTCAGGGGACCGGTTTCTGGCATTTCAGCCGTCGTCGGCCTGGCTTGCTTGAATCCTGATGGTGCAATGAGCAAGGGACTCACATCTGAGTAAACCCTTCCACGCTTAGGGTGGACAAAAATATTTAACAACAAGAGGTGGAGATGGACAGAGTTTCTGAATTAAGCAGAATACTCTCACCCAGTCAAGAGATCAGGGCTAGATCCAACACCGTTTTTTAGCTCACTGCACCATCCCAGTTCAGAACCTGGCTATATGCAAATTAGTCTGTTCCTGTCCCAGTGCATGATGGGAACAGGGCAAACCAAACTACCAAGCCAATTCTTACACTGGGAAGGAAACAAGCTTCCGGGGACCGGTTTCTGGCATTTCAGCCGTCGTCGGCCCGGCTTGCTTGAATCCTGATGGTGCAATGAGCAAGGGACTCACATCTGAGTATACCCTTCCACGCTTAGGGTGGACAAAAATATTTAACAACGAGAGGTGGTGATAGACAGAGTTTCTGAATTAAGCAGAATACTCTCACCCAGTCAAGAGATCAGGGCTCGATCCAACACCGTTTTGTAGCTCACTGCACCATCCCAGTTCAGAACCTGGCTATATGCAAATTAGTCTGTTCCTGTCCCAGTGCATGATGGGAACAGGGCAAACCAAACTACCAAGCCAATTCCTACTCTGGGAAGGAAACAAGCTTCCGGGGACCGGTTTCTGGCATTTCAGCCGTCGTCGGCCCGGCTTGCTTGAATCCTGATGGTGCAATGAGCAAGGAACTCACATCTGAGTATACCCTTCCACGCTTAGGGTGGACAAAAATATTTAACAACAAGAGGTGGTGATGGACAGAGTTTATGAATTAAGCAGAATACTCTCACCCAGTCAAGAGATCAGGGCTAGATCCAACACCGTTTTTTAGCTCACTGCACCATCCCAGTTCAGAACCTGGCTATATGCAAATTAGTCTGTTCCTGTCCCAGTGCATGATGGGAACAGGGCAAACCAAACTACCAAGCCAATTCTTACACTGAGAAGGAAACAAGCTTCAGGGGACCGGTTTCTGGCATTTCAGCCGTCGTCGGCCTGGCTTGCTTGAATCCTGATGGTGCAATGAGCAAGGGACTCACATCTGAGTATACCCTTCCACGCTTAGGGTGGACAAAAATATTTAACAACAAGAGGTGGAGATGGACAGAGTTTCTGAATTAAGCAGAATACTCTCACCCAGTCAAGAGATCAGGGCTAGATCCAACACCGTTTTTTAGCTCACTGCACCATCCCAGTTCAGAACCTGGCTATATGCAAATTAGTCTGTTCCTGTCCCAGTGCATGATGGGAACAGGGCAAACCAAACTACCAAGCCAATTCTTACACTGGGAAGGAAACAAGCTTCCGGGGACCGGTTTCTGGCATTTCAGCCGTCGTCGGCCCGGCTTGCTTGAATCCTGATGGTGCAATGAGCAAGGGACTCACATCTGAGTATACCCTTCCACGCTTAGGGTGGACAAAAATATTTAACAACAAGAAGTGGTGATAGACAGAGTTTCTGAATTAAGCAGAATACTCTCACCCAGTCAAGAGATCAGGGCTAGATCCAACACCGTTTTGTAGCTCACTGCACCATCCCAGTTCAGAACCTGGCTATATGCAAATTAGTCTGTTCCTGTCGCAGTGCATGATGGGAACAGGGCAAACCAAACTACCAAGCCAATTCTTACACTGGGAAGGAAACAAGCTTCCGGGGACCAGTTTCTGGCATTTCAGCCGTCGTCGGCCCGGCTTGCTTGAATCCTGATGGTGCAATGAGCAAGGGACTCACATCTGAGTATACCCTTCCACGCTTAGGGTGGACAAAAATATTTAACAACGAGAGGTGGTGATAGACAGAGTTTCTGAATTAAGCAGAATACTCTCACCCAGTCAAGAGATCAGGGCTAGATCCAACACCATTTTTTAGCTCACTGCACCATCCCAGTTGAGAACCTGGCTATATGCAAATTAGTCTGTTCCTGTCGCAGTGCATGATGGGAACAGGGCAAACCAAACTACCAAGCCAATTCTTACACTGGGAAGGAAACAAGCTTCCGGGGACCAGTTTCTGGCATTTCAGCCGTCGTCGGCCCGGCTTGCTTGAATCCTGATGGTGCAATGAGCAAGGGACTCACATCTGAGTATACCCTTCCACGCTTAGGGTGGACAAAAATATTTAACAACAAGAGGTGGTGATGGACAGAGTTTCTGAATTAAGCAGAATACTCTCACCCAGTCAAGAGATCAGGGCTAGATCCAACACCGTTTTTTAGCTCACTGCACCATCCCAGTTCAGAACCTGGCTATATGCAAATTAGTCTGTTCCTGTCCCAGTGCATGATGGGAACAGGGCAAACCAAACTACCAAGCCAATTCTTACACTGGGAAGGAAACAAGCTTCCGGGGACCGGTTTCTGGCATTTCAGCCGTCGTCGGCCCGGCTTGCTTGAATCCTGATGGTGCAATGAGCAAGGGACTCACATCTGAGTATACCCTTCCACGCTTAGGGTGGACAAAAATATTTAACAACGAGAGGTGGTGATAGACAGAGTTTCTGAATTAAGCAGAATACTCTCACCCAGTCAAGAGATCAGGGCTCGATCCAACACCGTTTTGTAGCTCACTGCACCATCCCAGTTCAGAACCTGGCTATATGCAAATTAGTCTGTTCCTGTCCCAGTGCATGATGGGAACAGGGCAAACCAAACTACCAAGCCAATTCCTACTCTGGGAAGGAAACAAGCTTCCGGGGACCGGTTTCTGGCATTTCAGCCGTCGTCGGCCCGGCTTGCTTGAATCCTGATGGTGCAATGAGCAAGGGACTCACATCTGAGTATACCCTTCCACGCTTAGGGTGGACAAAAATATTTAACAACAAGAGGTGGTGATGGACAGAGTTTATGAATTAAGCAGAATACTCTCACCCAGTCAAGAGATCAGGGCTAGATCCAACACTGTTTTTTAGCTCACTGCACCATCCCAGTTCAGAACCTGGCTATATGCAAATTAGTCTGTTCCTGTCCCAGTGCATGATGGGAACAGGGCAAACCAAACTACCAAGCCAATTCTTACACTGAGAAGGAAACAAGCTTCAGGGGACCGGTTTCTGGCATTTCAGCCGTCGTCGGCCTGGCTTGCTTGAATCCTGATGGTGCAATGAGCAAGGGACTCACATCTGAGTATACCCTTCCACGCTTAGGGTGGACAAAAATATTTAACAACAAGAGGTGGAGATGGACAGAGTTTCTGAATTAAGCAGAATACTCTCACCCAGTCAAGAGATCAGGGCTAGATCCAACACCGTTTTTTAGCTCACTGCACCATCCCAGTTCAGAACCTGGCTATATGCAAATTAGTCTGTTCCTGTCCCAGTGCATGATGGGAACAGGGCAAACCAAACTACCAAGCCAATTCTTACACTGGGAAGGAAACAAGCTTCCGGGGACCGGTTTCTGGCATTTCAGCCGTCGTCGGCCCGGCTTGCTTGAATCCTGATGGTGCAATGAGCAAGGGACTCACATCTGAGTATACCCTTCCACGCTTAGGGTGGACAAAAATATTTAACAACAAGAAGTGGTGATAGACAGAGTTTCTGAATTAAGCAGAATACTCTCACCCAGTCAAGAGATCAGGGCTAGATCCAACACCGTTTTGTAGCTCACTGCACCATCCCAGTTCAGAACCTGGCTATATGCAAATTAGTCTGTTCCTGTCCCAGTGCATGATGGGAACAGGGCAAACCAAACTACCAAGCCAATTCCTACTCTGGGAAGGAAACAAGCTTCCGGGGACCGGTTTCTGGCATTTCAGCCGTCGTCGGCCCGGCTTGCTTGAATCCTGATGGTGCAATGAGCAAGGGACTCACATCTGAGTATACCCTTCCACGCTTAGGGTGGACAAAAATATTTAACAACAAGAGGTGGTGATGGACAGAGTTTCTGAATTAAGCAGAATACTCTCACCCAGTCAAGAGATCAGGGCTAGATCCAACACCGTTTTTTAGCTCACTGCACCATCCCAGTTCAGAACCTGGCTATATTCAAATTAGTCTGTTCCTGTCCCAGTGCATGATGGGAACAGGGCAAACCAAACTACCAAGCCAATTCTTACACTGGGAAGGAAACAAGCTTCCGGGGACTGGTTTCTGGTATTTCAGCCGTCGTCGGCCCAGCTTGCTTGAATCCTGATGGTGCAATGAGCAAGGGACTCACATCTGAGTATACCCTTCCACGCTTAGGGTGGACAAAAATATTTAACAACAAGAGGTGGTGATGGACAGAGTTTCTGAATTAAGCAGAATACTCTCACCCAGTCAAGAGATCAGGGCTCGATCCAACACTTTTTTGTAGCTCACTGCACCATCCCAGTTCAGAACCTGGCTATATGCAAATTAGTCTGTTCCTGTCCCAGTGCATGATGGGAACAGGGCAAACCAAACTACCAAGCCAATTCTTACACTGGGGAGGAAACAAGCTTCCGGGGACCGGTTTCTGGCATTTCAGCCGTCGTCGGCCCGGCTTGCTTGAATCCTGATGGTGCAATGAGCAAGGGACTCACATCTGAGTATACCCTTCCACGCTTAGGGTGGACAAAAATATTTAACAACAAGAGGTGGTGATGGACAGAGTTTCTGAATTAAGCAGAACACTCTCACCCAGTCAAGAGATCAAGGCTAGATCCAACACCGTTTTTTAGCTCACTGCACCATCCCAGTTCAGAACCTGGCTATATGCAAATTAGTCTGTTCCTGTCCCAGTGCATGATGGGAACAGGGCAAACCAAACTACCAAGCCAATTCTTACACTGGGAAGGAAACAAGCTTCCGGGGACCGGTTTCTGGCATTTCAGCCGTCGTCGGCCCGGCTTGCTTTAATCCTGATGGTGCAATGAGCAAGGGACTCACATCTGAGTATACCCTTCCACGCTTAGGGTGAAAAAAAATATTTAACAACAAGAGGTGGTGATGGACAGAGTTTCTGAATTAAGCAGAATACTCTCACCCAGTCAAGAGATCAGGGCTAGATCCAACACCATTTTTTAGCTCACTGCACCATCCCAGTTGAGAACCTGGCTATATGCAAATTAGTCTGTTCCTGTCGCAGTGCATGATGGGAACAGGGCAAACCAAACTACCAAGCCAATTCTTACACTGGGAAGGAAACAAGCTTCCGGGGACCAGTTTCTGGCATTTCAGCCGTCGTCGGCCCGGCTTGCTTGAATCCTGATGGTGCAATGAGCAAGGGACTCACATCTGAGTATACCCTTCCACGCTTAGGGTGGACAAAAATATTTAACAACAAGAGGTGGTGATGGACAGAGTTTCTGAATTAAGCAGAATACTCTCACCCAGTCAAGAGATCAGGGCTAGATCCAACACCGTTTTTTAGCTCACTGCACCATCCCAGTTCAGAACCTGGCTATATGCAAATTAGTCTGTTCCTGTCCCAGTGCATGATGGGAACAGGGCAAACCAAACTACCAAGCCAATTCTTACACTGGGAAGGAAACAAGCTTCCGGGGACCGGTTTCTGGCATTTCAGCGGTCGTCGGCCCGGCTTGCTTGAATCCTGATGGTGCAATGAGCAAGGGACTCACATCTGAGTATACCCTTCCACGCTTAGGGTGGACAAAAATATTTAACAACAAGAGGTGGTGATGGACAGAGTTTCTGAATTAAGCAGAATACTCTCACCCAGTCAAGAGATCAGGGCTAGATCCAACACCGTTTTTTAGCTCACTGCACCATCCCAGTTCAGAACCTGGCTATATGCAAATTAGTCTGTTCCTGTCCCAGTGCATGATGGGAACAGGGCAAACCAAACTACCAAGCCAATTCTTACACTGGGAAGGAAACAAGCTTCCGGGGACCAGTTTCTGGCATTTCAGCCGTCGTCGGCCCGGCTTGCTTGAATCCTGATGGTGCAATGAGCAAGGGACTCACATCTGAGTATACCCTTCCACGCTTAGGGTGGACAAAAATATTTAACAACAAGAGGTGGTGATGGACAGAGTTTCTGAATTAAGCAGAATACTCTCACCCAGTCAAGAGATCAGGGCTAGATCCAACACCGTTTTTTAGCTCACTGCACCATCCCAGTTCAGAACCTGGCTATATGCAAATTAGTCTGTTCCTGTCCCAGTGCATGATGGGAACAGGGCAAACCAAACTACCAAGCCAATTCTTACACTGGGAAGGAAACAAGCTTCCGGGGACCGGTTTCTGGCATTTCAGCCGTCGTCGGCCCGGCTTGCTTGAATCCTGATGGTGCAATGAGCAAGGGACTCACATCTGAGTATACCCTTCCACGCTTAGGGTGGACAAAAATATTTAACAACGAGAGGTGGTGATAGACAGAGTTTCTGAATTAAGCAGAATACTCTCACCCAGTCAAGAGATCAGGGCTCGATCCAACACCGTTTTGTAGCTCACTGCACCATCCCAGTTCAGAACCTGGCTATATGCAAATTAGTCTGTTCCTGTCCCAGTGCATGATGGGAACAGGGCAAACCAAACTACCAAGCCAATTCCTACTCTGGGAAGGAAACAAGCTTCCGGGGACCGGTTTCTGGCATTTCAGCCGTCGTCGGCCCGGCTTGCTTGAATCCTGATGGTGCAATGAGCAAGGGACTCACATCTGAGTATACCCTTCCACGCTTAGGGTGGACAAAAATATTTAACAACAAGAGGTGGTGATGGACAGAGTTTATGAATTAAGCAGAATACTCTCACCCAGTCAAGAGATCAGGGCTAGATCCAACACCGTTTTTTAGCTCACTGCACCATCCCAGTTCAGAACCTGGCTATATGCAAATTAGTCTGTTCCTGTCCCAGTGCATGATGGGAACAGGGCAAACCAAACTACCAAGCCAATTCTTACACTGAGAAGGAAACAAGCTTCAGGGGACCGGTTTCTGGCATTTCAGCCGTCGTCGGCCTGGCTTGCTTGAATCCTGATGGTGCAATGAGCAAGGGACTCACATCTGAGTATACCCTTCCACGCTTAGGGTGGACAAAAATATTTAACAACAAGAGGTGGAGATGGACAGAGTTTCTGAATTAAGCAGAATACTCTCACCCAGTCAAGAGATCAGGGCTAGATCCAACACCGTTTTTTAGCTCACTGCACCATCCCAGTTCAGAACCTGGCTATATGCAAATTAGTCTGTTCCTGTCCCAGTGCATGATGGGAACAGGGCAAACCAAACTACCAAGCCAATTCTTACACTGGGAAGGAAACAAGCTTCCGGGGACCGGTTTCTGGCATTTCAGCCGTCGTCGGCCCGGCTTGCTTGAATCCTGATGGTGCAATGAGCAAGGGACTCACATCTGAGTATACCCTTCCACGCTTAGGGTGGACAAAAATATTTAACAACAAGAAGTGGTGATAGACAGAGTTTCTGAATTAAGCAGAATACTCTCACCCAGTCAAGAGATCAGGGCTAGATCCAACACCGTTTTGTAGCTCACTGCACCATCCCAGTTCAGTACCTGGCTATATGCAAATTAGTCTGTTCCTGTCCCAGTGCATGATGGGAACAGGGCAAACCAAACTACCAAGCCAATTCCTACTCTGGGAAGGAAACAAGCTTCCGGGGACCGGTTTCTGGCATTTCAGCCGTCGTCGGCCCGGCTTGCTTGAATCCTGATGGTGCAATGAGCAAGGGACTCACATCTGAGTATACCCTTCCACGCTTAGGGTGGACAAAAATATTTAACAACAAGAGGTGGTGATGGACAGAGTTTCTGAATTAAGCAGAATACTCTCACCCAGTCAAGAGATCAGGGCTAGATCCAACACCGTTTTTTAGCTCACTGCACCATCCCAGTTCAGAACCTGGCTATATTCAAATTAGTCTGTTCCTGTCCCAGTGCATGATGGGAACAGGGCAAACCAAACTACCAAGCCAATTCTTACACTGGGAAGGAAACAAGCTTCCGGGGACTGGTTTCTGGTATTTCAGCCGTCGTCGGCCCAGCTTGCTTGAATCCTGATGGTGCAATGAGCAAGGGACTCACATCTGAGTATACCCTTCCACGCTTAGGGTGGACAAAAATATTTAACAACAAGAGGTGGTGATGGACAGAGTTTCTGAATTAAGCAGAATACTCTCACCCAGTCAAGAGATCAGGGCTCGATCCAACACTTTTTTGTAGCTCACTGCACCATCCCAGTTCAGAACCTGGCTATATGCAAATTAGTCTGTTCCTGTCCCAGTGCATGATGGGAACAGGGCAAACCAAACTACCAAGCCAATTCTTACACTGGGGAGGAAACAAGCTTCCGGGGACCGGTTTCTGGCATTTCAGCCGTCGTCGGCCCGGCTTGCTTGAATCCTGATGGTGCAATGAGCAAGGGACTCACATCTGAGTATACCCTTCCACGCTTAGGGTGGACAAAAATATTTAACAACAAGAGGTGGTGATGGACAGAGTTTCTGAATTAAGCAGAACACTCTCACCCAGTCAAGAGATCAAGGCTAGATCCAACACCGTTTTTTAGCTCACTGCACCATCCCAGTTCAGAACCTGGCTATATGCAAATTAGTCTGTTCCTGTCCCAGTGCATGATGGGAACAGGGCAAACCAAACTACCAAGCCAATTCTTACACTGGGAAGGAAACAAGCTTCCGGGGACCGGTTTCTGGCATTTCAGCCGTCGTCGGCCCGGCTTGCTTTAATCCTGATGGTGCAATGAGCAAGGGACTCACATCTGAGTATACCCTTCCACGCTTAGGGTGAAAAAAAATATTTAACAACAAGAGGTGGTGATGGACAGAGTTTCTGAATTAAGCAGAATACTCTCACCCAGTCAAGAGATCAGGGCTAGATCCAACACCATTTTTTAGCTCACTGCACCATCCCAGTTGAGAACCTGGCTATATGCAAATTAGTCTGTTCCTGTCGCAGTGCATGATGGGAACAGGGCAAACCAAACTACCAAGCCAATTCTTACACTGGGAAGGAAACAAGCTTCCGGGGACCAGTTTCTGGCATTTCAGCCGTCGTCGGCCCGGCTTGCTTGAATCCTGATGGTGCAATGAGCAAGGGACTCACATCTGAGTATACCCTTCCACGCTTAGGGTGGACAAAAATATTTAACAACAAGAGGTGGTGATGGACAGAGTTTCTGAATTAAGCAGAATACTCTCACCCAGTCAAGAGATCAGGGCTAGATCCAACACCGTTTTTTAGCTCACTGCACCATCCCAGTTCAGAACCTGGCTATATGCAAATTAGTCTGTTCCTGTCCCAGTGCATGATGGGAACAGGGCAAACCAAACTACCAAGCCAATTCTTACACTGGGAAGGAAACAAGCTTCCGGGGACCGGTTTCTGGCATTTCAGCGGTCGTCGGCCCGGCTTGCTTGAATCCTGATGGTGCAATGAGCAAGGGACTCACATCTGAGTATACCCTTCCACGCTTAGGGTGGACAAAAATATTTAACAACAAGAGGTGGTGATGGACAGAGTTTCTGAATTAAGCAGAATACTCTCACCCAGTCAAGAGATCAGGGCTAGATCCAACACCGTTTCTTAGCTCACTGCACCATCCCAGTTCAGAACCTGGCTATATGCAAATTAGTCTGTTCCTGTCCCAGTGCATGATGGGAACAGGGCAAACCAAACTACCAAGCCAATTCTTACACTGGGAAGGAAACAAGCTTCCGGGGACCGGTTTCTGGCATTTCAGCCGTCGTCGGCCTGGCTTGCTTGAATCCTGATGGTGCAATGAGCAAGGGACTCACATCTGAGTATACCCTTCCACGCTTAGGGTGGACAAAAATATTTAACAACAAGAGGTGGTGATGGACAGAGTTTCTGAATTAAGCAGAATACTCTCACCCAGTCAAGAGATCAGGGCTAGATCCAACACCGTTTTTTAGCTCACTGCACCATCCCAGTTCAGAACCTGGCTATATGCAAATTAGTCTGTTCCTGTCCCAGTGCATGATGGGAACAGGGCAAACCAAACTACCAAGCCAATTCTTACACTGGGAAGGAAACAAGCTTCCGGGGACCGGTTTCTGGCATTTCAGCGGTCGTCGGCCCGGCTTGCTTGAATCCTGATGGTGCAATGAGCAAGGGACTCACAGCTGAGTATACCATTCCACGCTTAGGTTGGACAAAAATATTTAACAACAAGAGGTGGTGATGGACAGAGTTTCTGAATTAAGCAGAATACTCTCACCCAGTTAAGAGATCAGGGCTAGATCCAACACCGTTTTTTAGCTCACTGCACCATCCCAGTTCAGAACCTGGCTATATGTAAATTAGTCTGTTCCTGTCCCAGTGCATGATGGGAACAGGGCAAACCAAACTACCAAGCCAATTCTTACACTGGGAAGGAAACAAGCTTCCGGGGACCGGTTTCTGGCATTTCAGCCGTCGTCGGCCCGGCTTGCTTGAATCCTGATGGTGCAATGAGCAAGGGACTCACTTCTGAGTATACCCTTCCACGCTTAGGGTGGACAAAAATATTTAACAACAAGAGGTGGTGATGGACAGAGTTTCTGAATTAAGCAGAATACTCTCACCCAGTCAAGAGATCAGGGCTAGATCCAACACCGTTTTTTAGCTCACTGCACCATCCCAGTTCAGAACCTGGCTATATGCAAATTAGTCTGTTCCTGTCCCAGTGCATGATGGGAACAGGGCAAACCAAACTACCAAGCCAATTCTTACACTGGGAAGGAAACAAGCTTCCGGGGACCGGTTTCTGGCATTTCAGCCGTCGTCGGCCCGGCTTGCTTGAATCCTGATGGTTCAATGAGCAAGGGACTCACATCTGAGTATACCCTTCCACGCTTAGGGTGTACAAAAATATTTAACAACAAGAGGTGGTGATGGACAGAGTTTCTGAATTAAGCAGAATACTCTCACCCAGTCAAGAGATCAGGGCTAGATCCAACACCGTTTTTTAGCTCACTGCACCATCCCAGTTCAGAACCTGGCTATATGCAAATTAGTCTGTTCCTGTCCCAGTGCATGATGGGAACAGGGCAAACCAAACTACCAATCCAATTCTTACACTGGGAAGGAAACAAGCTTCCGGGGACCGGTTTCTGGCATTTCAGCCGTCGTCGGCCCGGCTTGCTTGAATCCTGATGGTGCAATGAGCAAGGGACTCACATCTGAGTATACCCTTCCACGCTTAGGGTGGACAAAAATATTTAACAACAAGAGGTGGTGATGGACAGAGTTTCTGAATTAAGCAGAATACTCTCACCCAGTCAAGAGATCAGGGCTAGATCCAACACCGTTTTTTAGCTCACTGCACCATCCCAGTTCAGAACCTGGCTATATGCAAATTAGTCTGTTCCTGTCCCAGTGCATGATGGGAACAGGGCAAACCAAACTACCAAGCCAATTCTTACACTGGGAAGGAAACAAGCTTCCGGGGACCGGTTTCTGGCATTTCAGCCGTCGTCGGTCCGGCTTGCTTGAATCCTGATGGTGCAATGAGCAAGGGACTCACATCTGAGTATACCCTTCCACGCTTAGGGTGGACAAAAATATTTAACAACAAGAGGTGGTGATGGACAGAGTTTCTGAATTAAGCAGAATACTCTCACCCAGTCAAGAGATCAGGGCTAGATCCAACACCGTTTTTTAGCTCACTGCACCATCCCAATTCAGAACCTGGCTATATGCAAATTAGTCTGTTCCTGTCCCAGTGCATGATGGGAACAGGGCAAACAAAACTACCAAGCCAATTCCTACACTGGGAAGGAAACAAGCTTCCGGGGACCGGTTTCTGGCATTTCAGCCGTTGTCAGCCCGGCTTGCTTGAATCCTGATGGTGCAATGAGGAAGGGAGGGACTCCCATCTGAGTTTACCCTTCCACGCTTAGGGTGGACAAAAATATTTAACAACAAGAGGTGGTGATGGACAGAGTTTCTGAATTAAGCAGAGTTTTTGAATTAAGCAGAATACTCTCACCCAGTCAAGAGATCAGGGCTAGATCCAACACCGTTTTTTAGCTCACTGCACCATCCCAGTTCAAAACCTGGCTATATGCAAATTATAAGCCACTTGCAATTTGCAACCCTGTGGAAATTATATTTTGCCATGTTATATGTGCCTACGTGTTCCCCATCCTATGTTATATGTGCATGATCGATATGCATGTATCCCCCTATGATCGATTAAAGACGCAATTATAGTTGTGTCCAGCTCTAGTATGCCAGATTCCAGTTCTCGTGAAAGCAACAAGTATTAGGCCTATGTTGCCACGTCTCACAGTGTGCACGTTAATTCATTGAATTGTCTCCGTTTCTAGGCCTCAAAGGGCCCGGACACCAGATTCATTCTCCAGTCTCCTGAACCCACTCCGAGGAGCGATGCAGCCCCCACCTGCATCCCTGACCCTTCACTTACTTCCTGCCAAGCAGCGCGGTGCCCGGCCTGGCTCTGCCTGCCTGTCTGCCAAGAGTATGTTATGCTTCTAGTTATCAGTCCAGCTTTCCTCCTTTGCATTCCTAAGCTACTGAACCACATAAACAGTTTCAGCTATGGTCTAGTCTTTCTGTCTCCATGCAAGAGAAATACTGTATTAATATTCATAGAATATTCCTAGCACACGCAATACATGTAGAATAAATGCATGCACCAGTCTTAGTGTCAAGTAGCCTTTGCCCCGATAACTTTTAGATTCTATCAACATGTACTCCAAACACCAGATACCAGATATGCTATAGGTACATGTCGTCCTGACACTGCAGACTTTAGTCTCCTCTTCTAGTGCAGAAGTCATAGCCCCCAGTTCTCCCTAGTAACACGTCATTGCCCGTTTGCGCGCACCACTAGGTTAAAGGTCCCAGCTGCTCAGGTAGCCCCCTCCATGTTTCCGCCCATTCATGACACTTCTGTGACGTTCACATCACATGTCTCAGTACACGCCCTGTGCACGCCTACTTTTCACGCCTACTTTGTTCTTATCTTACGCTTGTCACCAGTTACGCCTACTGTATGTAATGTAATGTAATGTTGTACTATATATATGCTGCACTGTCGATGAAATGGTGCAGCTGCCTCTCTATTTTATTTCAGGCTGTCCCGTTCCAGTCCCTTCCCTTTTGCCTGAATAAATCCTTTTGACTCGGATACATCGGATCCTGCCTCTTATTTATTGAGCTATCTGTTATTGTTAATATAGTCAAAAATAGTCCCGGTATTATTTATTTATATACCACATAATGGCGCCCGAATAGGGACGAGCCCCTTCCTCACGCGCTGGCGATGCTACGCAGGCCCCCTCACCCTCTGCAGCCGTGACGGAACTCTACCGTGCACGTGCAGATATTTCTGCTTCAAGTCTCCCTCAGGCCCACGGAGGAAACGGAGACTGCGGTCCGACATCCAGACGAAGCGGTGTGGAATGCGGTTCGTCCCGACCAGAGCCCAAGCCGAGAGAGCAAGTCCGAGGTATCCGGAGGCCCACCTGTAACCGAAGTTTCCGAAGTTCGTAGTCCGACGTCGTAGCGGTCCAGTCCAGTCCGAGGCCTTCCAGTTTCTGCTTCCCGGTGAGTACCGTCGCGGGGGAAGTATCTAGACAGGATCATTAGTTTGTTCCTGGTCCGTTGGGTTTGGGTACACAGATCCATTACGAAGTATCCACCTAGGTGGATACGGGTCCTGACGTGTCTCTTTATGGGACCGGTATGTTCTGTACTGTTTTAGCAGTGCATCCAGTAATTCTAGTAAGTTCAGTTCTCGAGAAATTCATGTGTTCTGTTTTCAGTGTATCAGGTAGTATTTCTGTTCGAACTGTTATTCATGTCTTTTTATGTCGTGGTATGAGAGATTTGTTTGCTATATTATTACTGTGATTATTGTGTATTGTGCATTCCGAAAATGCCTCTGTTCTCGAAATTACGTCAGTTAAAGACCAGAAAAGGGTTACTCGAAGAAGCAGTTCCTGTCCCTCCTAGGGACAGTCCAGGACATTTTATGTATCACAAGCATGGCTTAGATGCCATAATATATCTAGACTTATGGGCGGACTATACTAAAGAACTAGAAGAGAAATATAGATGGCCCGTATCAGGTACATGGGATGCCGAGTGCATCATGCGAGTAGAAGAAGCATTATGGAAAAAGAAAGCCAGACAGTCCCAGAAAGATGCCATCGAGTTATGGCGCAAAGAATCTCATAAAAGAACCGAAAAAGAATTCAGAAAAACAGAATTAAGTAGGGAATCCTCAGAAAGAGCCCAAGAAAGGGAACTAATCGAAGAAGGTGAACGAGTTAAAGCAGAACAGTCAGACAGACAGAGAAATGCCCTTATTAAAGGTATGTATCCTCTTCTTGCCGAGGGCTTGCCAAAAGCAACCCCGGAAGCACCCTGTAATTTACCGCCGCCATTGGTCCCGACTAAGCTACGTCATAAACCGACCGCAGCTGATATTTTTCTTTCGTCCTATTTGGACGACACAGTACCAGCATATGCAAATCCTGTCCCGCCTGCTCCCGTTAATAATGTAATTCCTGTTCCTTCAGCCGCTGGTCCCGTGGGTCCAGTTAATGTTACAGTACCTGTTACAGCACCCCCGGCCCAGCCCACAGTACATGTACCCGCTTTTCCAGTCACTCTACCAGCACGTACAGTATTCACCGACGATTCTAGTTTAGGAGCCGCGGGGGGAGGTTCTCCTCGTACCCCGCCTCAACCCAGACGTCTGACGCTACATGAACTAGCGTTACAGCGTACGCCAAAAGTGTCTACATATGTAGATATCATGCGAGGTCTTACTGAATGTCGTTATGATCCAGTTCCAGGCGAGGATCAGATGGTCATATATTCATTACGTTTAAGACGGGTTGCCAGTTATTTGGACACCCTGCCCGATATGGCAGAACATCTAGACAGAATATACCGTTTCATCCGTACAGGAGTGAATCCAGGAAGTATTCACGAAGCCATGGTTCAAAGAAAAGTCGAGACTCAGCTCATGATTTTAAAGTTTTTGATTAACTGTTTAATAAGAGAGCAAGATTGTCCAGAAAAAGATCAAGAAGAACTGAAAGTCCTGACTAGGTGGAGTGACAATATAGCCGATGGAAAACACAAGACACAAGGTTGTATAGAGAGTATGTACAAGAAAATTCGTAGGGAAATCATAACTATACACGAGAAACAAGAAGCAAAACAAGCAACCGAGAAAGAGTATGACTCTTCTACTGAAGAGGTAGACAACGAGAATCCCGACAGAATAGCGTATGTAGGTAGAACTAGACTTTCCGACCGACATTCACGCCTAGATTACAAGAAAATTTCTCCTCCTCCAGCACCAGAACAGTGTTCTCTAGAGCAAGTATTCCAGGCCACCGATCACATTCTGAAATCACGAATAGGTTATAGCGAGCTTAGTACCATGCATGAACAAGAACTAGCCCGATCAGCAATCCGATGGACTAGTGATTCTACTACGTTTCCAGACGAAATAGTGGCCCAGACGTTTCTGAAACTGCCCCCAGCCGAGCAACGACTGGTGGGTATGTATATGGTCCAGCACCTCATTACACTGTATGAGGAACAACATTCTGATCCAGGTCCTCTACATGATGTATTGAACGAGTTACTCCAATACAGATGGAAAGGTCTAGGTACCGATTTAATTAGTGTCATTCTAGAACAGCGCCACAAATACCGAACGTTTCTGAATCCGCATTTTGTTCACGTCTCACCCCCAGAAAGTAAATCATTCTACATAGACAGACAGAATCTGTTACGAGAAGTACATCCAGTCAAGAAAGAGGGTGGTGGTCTAGAACGAGTATTTGTTTACACCCCTATCACAAAAATGGAACTCTTAGAAATGAAAAAGTTAATTCCCTGTCATGACAAAGATCCAGCAGGGTTTCACCGTGAATTAAAGGACATGCTCCGTATGGGAGAATACACGTATCCTGATATCATTAAAATGTTAAAGGTCCTGTTGCCTGCGGGCATATATGAAAAACTCAAAGAAAAAGAATGGGAGGTGGGAGAGAAAAAGATAGATTGGACAGCTCTAGAAGCTGAAGATAATTCACGAGTACCAGGTACCGGTCTTGGGGATAAAGCTAAAGAATTGCCCGAGTTATTGATACAAGTTTTGCCAAGATTACTAGCCACGAAAAAGGAAGATTGGGATGCCATCTCAGCCTGTAAACAGAAACAAGACGAAGATACTAGTGATTTTTATTCTAGATTTGAGAAATGTTTTATTATTAATAGTGGTCTGAAAACAAGTAGTGAATCATACCCTCATCTTTTTGTCACTAAACTAGTCGAGAATTCAAGTCCACAAGTTAAAAATCGAGTCCTGAAAGTCGAAAGTACCTGGCAAGCTAATACTCCGTCACAGATGCTCCAGATGCTCCAGTACCACCAGAACAGAATCAGGGAAGAGCAGGAACACGAAAGGAGACGTATGAAAGACACAAAAATGAAAGTATTAGTTGCACAGTCTGTTCCGCAAGACAGTCAGAAGAGTGGTCCGAATCAAGCCAGTCATCCTGCAGTTCCCGTTAAAGGGACATGCAATTACTGTAAACAGCCAGGTCATTTTATAAGTGAATGTGCAGTTCTGAAACACAACATAGCTACTGGTAAGACTAAAGAGAGACCACGTCCGCCTAGACAAGAACAAGTTTCACAGACTTCCCAGCCACCACAGAATGCACAACAGACAGTTACAGCACCGCAGCCTATCGCTGCAACACAACACGTTACACAGCAGATGTACCAGTATGCACAGTCCGAGTATCCAGATTATCAGCCGTATTCATGAAACAGCCTAGAGAGGGAGGTTGGCTTGCCTCTCATCGAGATTCCTGTAGATTAAGAGGGTCCCTATGTACACAGTCAAGTATTAGGGAAGGATAGAAAGTTTCTGATTGATACAGGGGCAAGTAGGACTACCATCAGTCATGGCGAGGTTCCAGGGGCTCCACTCTCAGGCTCTAGAAATGTTTCCCTTGGATTTTCAGGAAAGCCTATTGTTAATGAAATATCGAAACCAGTTACTCTAGAGGTTGGTCCATTGTCCCGAACTACAGATCTGTTACTCACGAAATCTTGCCCAGAAAATTTGTTAGGCATCAAGACATTGAAAGAATTAGGAGCAGTAATATGCTGCTCCCCAGAAGGAGTACGTTTGTTTCTCCGTGATTTCAAAGGTCATTATGTATTACGTGATTTTGATCCCAGATTATTGAATGTACCACAGCATTTATGGGCGCAAGGTCCAACTGAAGTAGGTTGTATGCATATCACACCCCATCGTGTGACTCTAAAGCAAGGTGTTGTATTACCACGAATCCGACAGTACAAATTGCCACCTGAGGCTGTAGCAGCCTTATCCAAAATCATTGACGAACTTATTGTTCAAGGAGTGGTTGTAGAAACTGACTCCAATGTATGTAATTCTCCTATCATTCCAGTCCTGAAACGTACTGATCCAAATGCACCTCCAGTTTATCGATTAGTGATTGACCTTCGAGAACTTAATAAATGTATTATACCACAGTACCCCGTAGTCCCAGATATTTCTTCTCTATTGACAGCCATTGATTCTGAAGCCATGTTCTTTACAGTTATCGATCTCAAGAACGCATTTTTCAGTGTCCCCATTCATCCAGACAGCCAGTTCCTTTTCGGATTCTGTTTAAATGGAAGAAGCTATAAATTCACACGAGCACCTCAAGGTTTTACAGAAAGTCCTAGCATTTACAGTCAAGCACTTAAGAGACAACTAGACAATATTCACATGCCAGCTGACACTGCCCTGCTCCAGTATGTCGATGATCTATTGATCACAGCCCGTTCTGAACGTGACTGCGAACGTGCGTCACTTACAGTCCTGTATTTTCTGGCCGAGATGGGGCACAAGGTGTCCCCTTCCAAATTACAATTCTGTGTCCAGCAAGTGGTCTACTTAGGACACTTACTGTCCAAGAGGGGTAGGCAGTTGACACCTGACCGTATCCAGTTAATAGCACGTCTTCCACAGCCCAGGACACAGAAGGAGGTACGAGCTTTTATCGGCCTCACTTCTTACTGCAGACAATGGATTCCTCAGTATGCATTTCTAGCCAAGCCACTGATACAGTTAACGACACAGGAGGCAGCCGTATCGACTGTCCTCCCTTGGACCCAGGAACATACACTTGTTTTTAATGAGTTGAAGAAAGCTTTATGCCAAGCACCTGTTCTAGCAACACCGAACTATAGTAAGCCTTTTACACTTTTTGTTACTGAACGTGATGGTACTGCATTATCTGTTCTCACACAAGATCAAGCAGGACAATACAAGCCCTGTGCTTATTTTTCTAGCACATTAGATCCGGTAGCCCAGGCTCTGCCTGCGTGCCTCAAGTCAGTTGCAGCCACAGCTCTAGCCATCAGACAAAGTGATTCCATAGTGTTAGGACACTCCCTGACAGTACAAGTTCCACACTCCGTGGAAGTTCTTTTAAACCGAACACAGACTCAGCACTTGACAATTGCACGTTTAACAGGTTATGAACTGACACTGTTTCAGCCACACATAGAAATCAGACGCTGCAACATTTTAAATCCAGCTACACTGTTACCGTCAGTTACTTCAAATCCTGCCACACATGACTGTGTGGAAGTTGTTAACACCATGACAAAGCCAAGACAAGACTTGACAGACATTGCATTACCTGATCCCGACCTGACACTTTATGTGGATGGTTCATGTATGAGAACAAGTACAGGAGAACTAGTAGCCGCGTATGCAGTGACTACTGAAACCGAAGTTATAGAAACACATCGTATTGACACCCTGTCTGCTCAAGCAGCAGAGCTTGTCGCTCTGACCCAAGCCTGCATACGTGCCAAGAACCTGAAAGTAAATATATACACAGATTCACGTTATGCATTCGGAGTCGTACACGACTTTGGAGTGCTCTGGCAAGAAAGAGGTTTTATGACCTCTCATGGAACCAAGATTCAGCATGGTCTCCTCATTCAAGCTCTGTTAGATGCAATACATTTACCGACAGCTATCGCTATCATGAAGTGCAAGGCACATACGAAAGTCACTGATATCATTTCCCAGGGTAACGATCTAGCAGATCGAACAGCTAAGCTCACAGCTCAGACTCCAGACATTCCAGTTAACACGACACTGACACACATTCCAGAACAGACTACTTGTATGACAGTTAAGGACCCTACACAAGATGTCATAGATATACAGTTACATGCTACTCCCGATGAAATCAAGAAATGGTCCGAACAAGGAGGGGTCCAGACAGATCAAGGATGGTTGACGAAGGGAAAAGCCACATGGTTTCTCCCCGACTCTATGGTTCAAGTCATTATTAACACCGCACATAGTCCAGCACATTTAGGAGAAAAAGCCATGTTAGACAGCATTCAGAACCTCTGGTTCAACAAGCATTTACGAGCAGCCGCCAAGCATAAAGTACGTACCTGCATGATATGTTGTCAGTTCAATCCAGGTAAAAGTGTCCCGGTGGAACAAGGGGGTTTCCATCCTCCTGACCACCCTTTTGAAGTCCTCCAGATGGATTATATTCAGATGGAGCGATGTCGAGGTTTCAAGTATGTCCTCGTAGTTGTATGCGCTTTGTCCAGGTGGACAGAAGCATATCCAGTTCCAGATTACACAGCTGCGACCACTGCCAGGCAGTTGGTTCGTGAGTTCTTTCCCCGCTATGGATTACCTAGGGTCGTGTATTCAGATAACGGCCAGCCATTCTCATCCGAGCTCATGAAACAAGTATCTCTTCTGTTAGGGTACCAGTGGAAGTTCCATTGTGTACGCCATCCTGAAGCAGCCAGTCTCGTAGAGAGACATAACCAGACTTTGAAAATCCGCATTGCCAAAGTGTGTGCAGAGAAAGGCGTAGATTGGATAGTAGCACTGCCAGTTGCCCTTTTTTATATGAGAATGGTCGCTCACTCCCGTTCAGGTCTATCTCCGTACGAGATAGTGTTTGGTCATCCCCCCAACATGTGGGGTACGCCTAGACCCCGTACCATTACCGATGTTGACAGTAATATGCTGACAGATTACCTTGCCTCCTTGATGTCTGCACTACAATCTTGTCGTTCACAGGTTGCCGCTGCTTTTCCAGACAACACCGAAGTAGAACCGCATGAAGTCGTTCCAGGAGACTTTGTGTTGGTCCGCAATTTTGACCGTTCAAGTCCGCAGGAGCCCCGTTGGAAGGAGCCCCGTCTCGTTCTTCTCACCACCCGGACAGCAGTGAAAGTGGAAAACCGAAAAGGGTGGCTACACGTGAGCCACGTGAAGAAATTTCATGGACTTAAAACTAAGACTTTTCTCAAGGATTGCCCCGTTCTCAAGGACTGCCCAGACAATGAATCTAAAATTCCCCTGTTAGAGAAAACTCCGCAGCAGGAGTATAAATCCAAGTTGAGGTCTAGTAAGTCAGCCAGTTTAATTGTCTAAGTCCCTCTCGGGTGAAAAGGTTAGACAGGTTCCTGACATGTATGAGACAGACCCACACAGTGAGAGAGTTAGTCAAAACTCTAAGAGATGTATCATCATTCTGTTCTTTTTATTGTTCCTGAGTCTTATGGTTACATGCATAAGTTATGTTTTACATTTATGTTTTCCTATTTCACATCTACATATGTTTTCTAATGTTACAGTAGAGCACACATTTAGTGATCTGCCTCCTCACGAGTTATCCTATCGTCTTGCTATGCGTAATAATACTTTTATCCGAATGCTGCATTATTCACACCAGACCAGCAATGCCACTAATTGTTGGGTGTGTGGTCGACTCCCCCCTTTCCAGACACCGAAGGGAGTTCTGCCACTCTTTCCTTATCCGTTTTCACATAATGGTTCGTGTGGAGCATGGTCCACGTTAACGTCATCCTCAACTGATATGTCCCTTCTGAATAGATCATGTTTCCCAGACAAGCAAGGTCTTTCCCATAGAACAGGGTTAGATCTAGAAAATGAAGTATATGATTTAGGTAATTATTCTTCGAATTTTATGGTTCTGAATGTTCAGTCCGATACTACTCCAGATTTGCCTGCTATTTCAGTACTACCAGTCAAAGGCGAGTTATGTGTCAGAAAGAATGGTTCCGCACATGTAGGACATAGTGATTGTACTACTGTGGTCGAGTATAGTGACAGTGGGAAATCTATTTTCAAAGCCTCACGTCATTCTTATTTTGTTTGTGGTCAGACCGCATATGTTCGTCTGCCCCTCGATTGGGATGGAACATGTTACATTGCCTTCCTACTGCCACCAGTTTTTCTAGCCCCATCTGATTATCACAGAAACACACATCTAGTACACATTAGACATAGAAGGGAGACTGAGTCCCCAATTGTCGATCAAACTGAAACTGCTCTAGAACAGTATCAAGATTTCAATAAAGGTTTCTTCTTCTTCATAGGTCCTGTCCAGAATAGTAAGCTAATACGTAGGCTAACCAGAACCCTTGAAGCAGTAGTGAATGAAACTACTTCCGCTCTAGGTAACTTAACCGAAGAACAATCTGCTATGCGTTTTGTTGTGCTCCAAAATCGTCTCGTTCTTGACGTCATACTGGCCGATAGAGGAGGAGCTTGTAGAGTCATCGGATCTAGTTGCTGCATTTTCATTCCTAATAACGCGCCGTCTGTTTATTCAGCTATAGCCAGACTTCATAAAATTGCCCATCAGTTACACCAGAATCCAGGCACCTGGACATGGTCCGGTTGGCTCTGGAGTATCATATCTGCCTGGGGATGGAAAGTATTGTCATTCCTAGGTATAGCAGTAATGATCATATTCAGTTGCTGCCTTTGTTTACAATGTGGCCCTGCGATTTGCGGCATGTGTGCTACCTCTTGTATTCCTAGTCCTAAGTCCCGTTCCAAGACAATTCGAGGCGAGCAAATGATGCTACATGAAATGATAGATGGTATCATGAATATTGATGTTTCCTGATGGAAACGTAGGGCACAAGGAGGGAATGTGGAAAATTATATTTTGCCATGTTATATGTGCCTACGTGTTCCCCATCCTATGTTATATGTGCATGATCGATATGCATGTATCCCCCTATGATCGATTAAAGACGCAAATATAGTTGTGTCCAGCTCTAGTATGCCAGATTCCAGTTCTCGTGAAAGCAACAAGTATTAGGCCTATGTTGCCACGTCTCACAGTGTGCACGTTAATTCATTGAATTGTCCCCGTTTCTAGGCCTCAAAGGGCCCGGACACCAGATTCAAGCTCCAGTCTCCTGAACCCACTCCGAGGAGCGATGCAGCCCCCACCTGCATCCCTGACCCTTCACTTACTTCCTGCCAAGCAGCGCGGTGCCCGGCCTGGCTCTGCCTGCCTGTCTGCCAAGAGTATGTTATGCTTCTAGTTATCAGTCCAGCTTTCCTCCTTTGCATTCCTAAGCTACTGAACTGCATAAACAGTTTCAGCTATGGTCTAGTCTTTCTGTCTCCATGCAAGAGAAATACTGTATTAATATTCATAGAATATTCCTAGCACACGCAATACATGTAGAATAAATGCATGCACCAGTCTTAGTGTCAAGTAGCCTTTGCCCCGATAACTTTTAGATTCTATCAACATGTACTCCAAACACCAGATACCAGATATGCTATAGGTACATGTCGTCCTGACACTGCAGACTTTAGTCTCCTCTTCTAGTGCAGAAGTCATAGCCCCCAGTTCTCCCTAGTAACACGTCATTGCCCGTTTGCGCGCACCACTAGGTTAAAGGTCCCAGCTGCTCAGGTAGCCCCATCCATGTTTCCGCCCATTCATGACACTTCTGTGACGTTCACATCACATGTCTCAGTACACGCCCTGTGCACGCCTACTTTTCACGCCTACTTTGTTCTTATCTTACGCTTGTCACCAGTTACGCCTACTGTATGTAATGTAATGTAATGTTGTACTATATATATGCTGCACTGTCGATGAAATGGTGCAGCTGCCTCTCTATTTTATTTCAGGCTGTCCCGTTCCAGTCCCTTCCCTTTTGCCTGAATAAATCCTTTTGACTCGGATACATCGGATCCTGCCTCTTATTTATTGAGCTATCTGTTATTGTTAATATAGTCAAAAATAGTCCCGGTATTATTTATTTATATACCACAACCCATTGGGAATGGTTGGCCGTCGGTCGTTGGCCATCGCGAGGACTACCTCTCTGGTGCTGCGAACGTCTAGCGGCCGACACAGCCCCGCTCACTGCCGCGAAATAACGGCCGCGGCCTAAGCTGTTAAGGGCAGGTAGTGGAGCCAGTTACAGAGGGAAAGGGGTCCCCAGGAGAACCCTTCACATTTGGGACTCCATTACCACCCTCTTGAAGAGGACAGTAATTTGTGAGTGTTTTGTGACATTCTTCCATAGGGTAGAGACTCACTCTTAGGAAGGGACTCCCTTGACACACCCCTTCCTAACAGCGACTCGCAAATCCTAATTAGTGAGTCTCAAATAAACTCGATATTTAGGAAATGTACATGGCTCTGTAACATTTTGCATGCCCAATTTAGGGTCGTAAATCTGGCCCAAAATGAGCTTTATCATGAAAGATTTTGTAGCATCAATGATAATGAAATAAGTTCCAAGTACTTGTAGAATTTTTGTCTGAAGGTGGAACTGCTTTTTAGAGAGAAACTGAATTATTTTATGCATCTGGGGGCCCTGCCAGTAGATGTCGTGCCTATCATTAACCCCTTCACAGCTGGGCAAATTCCCCTGTTGTGCAGCACCCCCGTGCTCATGACGAGCTCAGCTCGTCATGAGCCACGGTGGTCATGTGCTCATGATGAGCTGAGCTCGTCATGACCACACCCGTTTCTTTACAATGCTCGCACAGCAGAGGAATTTGCCCAGCATGCGATTGTTCTAACGGTCATCACTGGCTGAGCTCGTCATGAGCACACGAGCACCTTGGCTCATGACGAGCTGAGCTCATCATGAGACTCAAAGGTGTTAATTTTCAATGAGTTTTCATTACTCAGTTGTCAATCTTTGAGAATGTCACTATTTGCCAATGATTAATGAATGTCTACAATCCCATAGCATCTCCAAAGTACAAAGTGCTCAAAAGCACCAGTGAGAAATTGGGTTGTTGATTGAGGGGTGGGATGGTACAACCACAACCCCTACCAGGGTAAACCACAAAATGTCACTAACTTAACCTGTGCTTAACTCTTTAACAGCTTGGCACAAAAGCAGTTAAGCGTAACTTAGAGGCAGTGTTTGAAGTGTGACGTATTTATACTGCCCTTAAACAGTAATGAAGTGAAAGCACAATATAAGAAAAAGGCCACACTAAGTTTGAAAAATAGAGTTAATTTACTAAATTGTTTGACACCAGTAAAATAAAGATCCATCCAAAGGCCATGAACACCTCGGTGGCATGGCGTGAAGAGGCACCATTGCAAGGCAAGCGTGGCAGAAAAGTGGGTGCAAGCTGCAGGAGGCCCGGACGAGGGCACCTGAAGCAAGGTGAAGCAGTCCTCCGAGGTGTTGAATGGCAGAGTGGTGATTGCGGCAGCATAACACATGCAGCACAGTGAAATGCAAAACATACATTTCAGTAGTGTGCCAATTCATAGGAGTGTTGTGATTTTTTGGGAGGTTTTGGGTGCAGTCTGCTTTTTCTGGGGCATCGAGAAGTGCTTGAGTTTTTAAGATGGCGTAGCACAGTGAATAGCATGGTGAGATCGCACTATATATGGCAAAGTACACAGGACATGGATTTTGGCCATGTCGAGGAAATGCTTGAGTTGCAGGGATTCTGCTCAGGAACAGAACTATGCGTGGGACCATAGAACATTAGTAGATAGGAACTGAGTCTCCAGACCCCCTCAGTACCATGAGCCCGGGTCTGACTAGCTATAGTGTCTCACTTGCCCTCCTACTCATAACCAGAGAAACAGGTGAATTGACACCTCAGAACACAACAGTCCTAACCATCTAAGTGATCGCGGTGGCAGGACACTCCCTTTCACTCACACACTCATACTCCTCCACAAAAAGATATGAAAGAGACATGAAGGAAGTTAGAAATGTTTATTCAAACTATAGTGCTCTGAAATTCGGTATACATGCCACAGTCAGAAAACAACTGCCTAACAAAATACCATCATCATTGTCAATATACTGTATATCAGGAAAAGCTTTATCATATTACAAGACAGAATATCATAACCCCCTCCACATCTACAGAAGCAAAATGATTATACAGCAAAGATCTCTGGGATTAGTGGCAGACCGCATACCTTAGCATACAAAGATGAATGTATTAATTCTCTGATATAGTCGTGATCTTCACTCAGGAATTATCGGTCTTTCTCTGTGTATTACAGTGATGTGGCTACCTATATAACGAGGTACGCATGTTTATAAACAGCTGCATTTCTGTGTTGTGTCTACGTGCGAGTGCCAGAACAGGACAAAATAACAAGGAACATTGTTGTTTGACCTTGTCTACTGTTCATACTAAATCCAAGGAAATAACAGAATGAGAAAACTGCAGGTTCTGTGTGAAAATATAATGTGGAATAGAAGCAAACATGATTATTAGTAATGTATGCAAAGCCAATGTGGCCTCTGTCATGCACAGTGAGGCTAACAAAGGAAAAACTACAATAGGCCATGTATGAAACACATGACACTAGCAGATGAATTAGAAAGTATGCCAGGCTTCAAGTCTTGGCTAATTCTGCCTAGTAGATAAGATAGCTCAGATCTGCCCTCTAACCCATCTTGTTGCTTTTCGACTGCTGTGGTGGTAGAGAGTTTGCACCCTGGTGGAATTGGCCTGGACGGCTAAGCGTCTGGGTGTGATCTGGGCTCGAGTCAGATTGGCACTTTAACATTTTGACCTGCGGGCCTGCACCAGGTGGTCCATTTCCCTATCCAGGCTCCAGCATTTGACCATACTGTGTGATCCTGGGAAGTTCATTGCATCTCCCCATACCTTAATTTCATTTTTGATTCAATTTGAGGGCTTGCTAACATTCTCAGACCACACTCCTCTTTTGAGAGGTGTATAGGAATTGAATATTTGTTAAGTTGTATTGTGTTTGTCATGTGGCAGAAGCTGCTGGGAGTAGCCAGTGTAGAGTGAAAGGAGTGTAGTGTCCTTTACTAGTGGGTTCTTCTGAGAGAAGGGTGATGTGAAATAGAGAGCCTGGTAGCAATGCGCCCCCCCGGAGTGACAGGGAAGAGTGGTGAGTGGCATGCATCTTCAATCAGAGAGTCCTTTTTGAGACCCAGCAGCAGTGAGTGCATTCAGGCACATCAGTTCAAGTACTGCTGCCATTTTGTCAGGGCAATGGCCATTCCTATTCGCTCATGGCTGCTGTGTGATTGCATACATTTTGGCGTACTTGCATTTGGGGTTGTGTGTGGCTCTTTGGGGGTTGGAACACCTATCAGGAGTATTACATCTTCAAATAGGACAGCAACTGCCCTGCACTGCCCCTAACAATTCAGTTTTGGCTGTGCTATGCACATGGCATGACCTGTTTGTGAACCATCGAGACCTGTGCAATGTACCAGCTTCCTCTCCCCCACCTCCAGGCAACATGCTTGTTGTTATCTGGTCAGCCCTGTGGAACATGCACAACAATAAAGCCAACCTGCTGGATCTGAGTCCCTAATTATCAAACACTGGGGCATATTTACAAGGGCATTGCCCCACCAGAATGTCACTTTTTCTGAGGTTCCAGTGTTGTACTGCCCTGATCCATGTTTGCAAAGTGGCGTATATCTGCTTGAAAGGGTCATGCAATGGGAGTTTCACTGCAGCATCCATTGTGTTTTGATGCTTCCTCAGATTTACAAGGATCTGTAAATCAGAGGCAGCACCAAAAGCTAACGCCACTGCACCATTTCCTTGTAAAGTGCCACCACAATGCATTTAAACTATTGTACGACACAAAACACATTTTGGAATCTATCCATTTATTCATGAAGCACAGCTGCCATGATCTTACAGCATGTTACCCCTGTATTTATGTGGGAACCATCTGTGAGTCTGCTGGGCAGAGACTTTGTGATGTACAAGACTGTGAGGTGACAGCTCCTCCCCTTCATCCTGAGAGGCATAGCCCATCCTGACAACATCAATGTTCCATTTGTCTCACTGTCTCACTGTCTGGGTGGAATACACAAAGACCAACCACCAGTTACACCAAGGTATGGGACACAGGATTCAGGTGCCAACTGGCTGTAATGGACCGCCTGGGACATGTTTGAAGGCTACTTGGGTGGGTGGCACAATGAGTGCTGCAGGCCCACAAGTAGAATTTCAGGTCCTTGATACAGGCAGCACCAGTTTAATATGGACTTACAAGTAAACTAACTTTGCCCATTGAGTGAAATCAAATGTTACCATGTTGAGGCATTTCTTAGTAGTGGAAATGTGCAAAGAAACCTAAAGCCAGCAAAAACGAAGTCAGGAGTATTAAAGGCAAAAAGTTGAAGGAACCTCGCCAGGTCCAACAAACATGAGACAAGGTGGTGTTCTCTGTGTCGGGGGCCCATTAAGGTAGAGGACAAATCTGTTATCAGCATCTGTATATATACATTATTTTAATTGTGATAGCTAAAACACATACCTCCTTCTTCTCACTGATCCCAAATATTTATGACTACTTTGAACTCCCAACTATCCATCTCAAACTTTCACCGCTCTTTTGGTTAGTCATGCCACCCAATTGTCAAGCACATTTGACCAATGCTTGTAGAAAAGTGTACTACTTCCCCTTTCAAATCCATTCCTATCTTTTGATCCCTACTTAAAACTCAACTAAACACACTTGAAATCAAAAGTACAAACCTAACACAACTAACAAAGAAGCAAAATAAAAACAATAATTCAGACTAACCTACTATTACGTTACAACGCATGCTTTTACCACGCATGCTGTTACAACACAAGTATTACAACGCAAACCTTTACAGCGCTCCCATAAGTAGGCCGGCCCAGGCTCATACAAGGCGCTGTGTGCAACGACTAGGGCTTTAAACTTCACACGATTAATGACAGCCAGCCCATGCAGTAAGCTCAGGTATTGTGCTGCTTCTAATTGGAATATTAAACAGAAGCTTAGCCACCGCATTCTGGACCACCCGCAGTTTATTAAGAGTATAGTCCGGTAGGCCAATGTACAAAGCATTGGCATAATCAATACATGACAGTATCAGTGCCCGGGTCACCGTTTCCTTCACTGCCTTAGGAAACAAGGGAAGAAATTTCTTAAGGGACTTTAATATCCTGAAACAGCCCCCAGCTAGCTTCTTAATTTGGGTCGAAAAGAATAAATTCTCATTGAACCAAACACCCAGGTTCTTAAGTGGTTGACCAGAAGAAGATGGCAATGAAAGTCGGACGGCCAAAGTGATTCTCTGAACCGGGGAGGAAAATTCCCATAGAAGAGAATTTCCGACTTATCTTCTTTGCATTTAAGCTGGGCCGCGGAGAGCCATTGAAAAATGGCTGTCAAGCTGTTTTTAACCTCCAGAGTAGCAAACTCCGTTTTGCCCCAGGTAAAAAGGAGTTGCATCCTGTCTCTGTTCACCTTTGGACTTTGTAAACATTTTGAGGAAAAATTTCAGAGACAGTAAAGTTCTGCGGGGCAAGGCAGTTGGTGGTGTACGAGGAAGAATCGTTGTTGGGGAACCGCTGGACAGGTTGAAGATTTCTTAATTTGGACTTCGTCTCATTTTTAGAAGATGAAGATTTCTACCAGGATGAAGCTGCAGGCTGTAGCTCATGATGACTTCATGGGGCAGGCACGAAAAGGCTAGGACAAGGAATAGGGAACTTTCTAAAAGTTAGCTTTTTAGAATTGTGATTTAACACCTGACTTTACCACTGAAGAGATTTAAATTACAATTCCTCATATCCCAATATAAAATTTGTACCTGTTCCTAAATAAAATGTGTCACATATTAAATGTAATAAAGTAACCTAAATGTTATACTATGGGTAAGGTAGACCTTGCAATAGTGTAAAAACAAAATTGACCGTTTTTTACCAGGATATGTAAAACTTAAACGTACAAGTCAGTTTTTTTAATGCAATGCACACTGACCTATGGGCTGTTAAGGGCCTACTCTAGGGGTAATTTATATGTAGTATAAAGCAGAGTTTAGGCCTAGCAAAATGGTTACGTTACGAGGTTGAAATCTCAGTTTAAATCTGCAAAAACAGGCTGCAGTGGCAAGGCCCATTAGTGGCATTAAATGTACATGCCCTGGGAACCTGGGAAACACCTTACTAAGGACTTACAACAAAAATGTGTTTAGAAAGCAGGAAGGGTGAAGGTAAAACATTTGGGAGATGACCCTACAGAGAGGACCAGGTCCAACAGCACATAATAGTAGTATTTGGTATAGTACTTTGCATGCTCTTTAACACGAGCATGCAAAGTTTTCGTTTTGACCTTCGTGTATGTCTCTCATAAAAAACTATCAAAAGGACGAGCATGTGGTGGAGTCTACGTGTTGTTTTTTTGTGTAAAAACTGGGACACCTTAGTGATTATTCCTACAATATGTGTTTTGGGACATTTTTACATTAAAATGTCACACCACCGGGTGAATTTCCTAGACCCTAACCGATTGCTCATAAGTTACTCATAGGACTAACTCCCTGTGGTATCAGTAATAGGACATGCATAGCAATACTCGAAACATGAAATATTAGTGCATGAGATAAGTGTGAATATGGGAATCCTGTTCAAGCACACACACATCAAAATCACATTTTGTCCCTTGAATACCAGCGAAAAGTTGGCAATGTGAATGAAAATATAATTCAGAACTAGGATGAGGAATCTGGATATCACAGGACATCCCTACATTCTGTTTCTCCCACTGAAATTCAACAGGCACAAGGAATTTTGACTGCAGAGCAATGCTGACTGAGCAGCACGAGAGAACCATCCCTATCATCCCCTATCAAAAACCATTATCTTATGACAAGATCCTGAGAAAAACCTGCAGCTTGTCAAGCAGTAAACATAGGAAGCTTGCTTTCCAAAAGGGTGAAAGTTGTTTTTGAGGAAGTTGTTATTAGGGGACGCCAACAACACCTTCGGGGACTCATTTAGAGTTTGGCGGATGGGTATTCTGTCACAAATGTGACAGATATCCCATGCGACTTACTAGGTGTGCATTTCAAAATAATGATGAGTCCTATGATCGCAGGTCATAAATCAGAAGTGTTTACATTTGATGTAAAATGTCAGTCTTTTACTTCAGAGGTAAGTGTTTTTTGTGTCTTAAACTTAATGGGCCTCATTTATGAAAAGTGACGCATCGCTGCATGAAAACAGCGATGCAACACTTTTCACTGCGCACTCCTTGCGACAATCCTGAGGCGTCATATTTAACTTGGGACGCATCATGTCGCAAGGAGTTACAGATACGTCAGTATTTCTGACGTATCTGTAAGCGCTAAAGTGACGTATTGCTGGAGTGTGTCACAAAAGTGTTGTAACTCCAGCAACGCAACGCCTGCGTCAGTCTTACGCCTGCTGTGAGGCAGGCGCAAGATTTTGACGCAACAGCGTCCTAAAAGTGAAGCAGTGAAATCTCATAGATTTCACTGCGTCACTTCTATGACCCTTCCTTGCGTCAATACGCCCCCTTGCATACAATATACCTGGCACAGGTATAATGTAGTGCAAGGGTTTACAAAGTGACGCATCTACCTAGATGCGTCACTTTGTAGATATGGTGCAACAAGGCACATTTTTTACGCTGCTGGTGCGTCACAAAAAGTGATGCACCGCCGGCGTAAAATGCACGCACGGCCTCATAAATGAGGCCCAATATATATAATGTGACCATCATTTAAAAATGACGTAATGGTATTTTTCAAATTTGAATTCAATGTAAGCAATTATTGAGGTAAAAAGTAATTAAATGTAAAGCATGGTATCACAAATACATTCTTCAGTGGGTTGGCTACAGGGCCAACCCACCACTGCACAGCTGAAGGCTGTGCACAGAAGGGTTGTTGGGCATCCATGTGAAGTTGCGCATTAGTCGTGGGCCAGCACAGATCCTTGCAAGTAGCCCGGCCATACATCTAACGTCTGTGGTGCACAGCCACAACATGTGCAGGGGGCTCTTGGCCACCCACTGGCAGTTGTGTACTGCTCTCTTTCTGTCCCCTGACCGAGTCTCCCTAAAGCTGACGTTGTGAAATAAAAATCCCATCTCAATAGGCTGCAAAAAGTTTTTAAATACTTTTATAATTCGTAAACCTGATATGGGATACATGACTGTAATGCATTTAATAAAGTACTTCAATGCACTTAAAGTGTTTATGGTAATAGTTTGCAACATATCATGGCAGTTTAAAATAACGTGTTTTCATATTTAGCAAATGTTTCATCCCTAATGAAACCCAACACATTTTCACGCTTTTAATATTTTCATTACATTTCAGTGGAACAAATGTCAAATATGTTACACTCTCTCCTGCCTGGGAGAATTAATTGGCCCTACTGACTCAATGGTGTATAAGTTGAAAAGAGTGCAGGACATTCATCAAATTATCTCAACATGTCTGGAATCCATTTCTTTCCTAAATGTCGACCCCAAATTTATTTCCACTGAATTGTATAGGATCTAACCAATGTTATCATCACCCTCTTAGGCACTTCCCGGTAAACACCTGATGAATTGTAAGTATTAAGGGTAATGGATTGATCTCCTCACACATTTTCTGGAGAGTAAAGGAGGTTCACTTTCGGAATAATGGGAAGTTGTACTAGCATATTCAGGCAAGCGAGCTAGTTCATCTCCTGTCTACCATTACCAGCTAAAATTCTGGAAAAAACACATGAACCAAGAAATCATGAGATATGAAGACCAAAATAAATTATTAGACTCCTCACAGCATGGTTTTAGACCCTACCATTCAACAGAGACTGCACTTATCTTGGCCACTGAAGATATTCGCAGAACCATGGATGAGGGTGGCAGAACGACCCTTATCCTGTTGGACCTAACAGCAGCATTCGATACTGTCAATCATTTGATCCTGCTAACCAGACTGCAAACATTAGGTTTTTCTGGTACTGCTCTTGCCCTTGTAACATCTTTCTTGAACTCTCGCATTCAGCAAGTGCACTGGGAGGGGCTGAAATCCAATGAATTCACCCTCCCTGGAGGGGTCCCCCAGGGCTCGGCACTATCACCTACAATGTTCAATTTATATGTCACCCCCCTAGCTGCATCAATAATATCACATGGCCTACGATTAGTGTCCTACGCCGACGACACTCAAATCATCGTATCAATCTCCCAGTCCATCGAAGAGACAGCAGAGCGACTTAGGAATGCTCTCCTAGGTATCAAAAGCTGGATGAGCCATCATTTCCTAAAACTAAACACAGATAAGACCGAGGTCATTGAGTTTGGTCAGAAACCTTCCATATGGAGTGATCTCTGGTGGCCTCCTGAGGCTGGCTCCTGCCCTAGTCCAGCAGACAAGGTCCACAATCTTGGTTTTATTTTGGATAAAGACCTGTCTTGCAAGGCGCAAATCAACCAGATAACTTCTGCTTGTTTTCACAGCATCAAGATTCTTAGGAAAATCCTGCCGTACATCCCGCCCACTCTTCAAAAGACTGTGATGGGAGCCTTAGTCATGTCACAGGTGGATTATTGTAATTCACTCTATCTGGGCACAGGAGAAAAACAACTGACTAAACTGCAGGCCATTCAAAATGCCGCAGCCAGGGTCCTCCTGAATCTCCCAAAAAGACATCCAACCTCCAAAGCCATTCGTGGACTTCACTGGCCCTCAGTTAGGCACAGGGTTCAGTTTAAGGCCCTCTGCCTGCTCCATAAGTCCCTACATGATAATGGCCCGCATGACCTCGTAAAGCTCCGCTCCCGATACTCCCCCCCCACGTATCTTGAGGTCAGCAACCCAGGATCTTGTCTGCCAGCCCAGAATCAAGAAAGCGCGCTGGGGAGGAAAATCCTTCTCCCATCAAGCTTCCAAATTATGGAATTCGATGCCATCCATGCTCCGCTCACTAAAACCCAGAATGAGCTTTAGGAAGGCATTAAAAACATGGCTTTTCTCCCTGCTATAGTCACACCCCCTGTGCTTCTACACCACAGCGCCAAGACGCCGCGGCATTCGAGCGCTCCACAAACAATTCAGTCAGTCAGGTACAGTCATCACTTCAGACTCCAAAGGCAGATTCACTTCTAGGTAGTTGATTCTGCCCTCAGTGAGGTTTGAACCATTAGTGTCTTTATGCATGTCAGTCTTTGTCATGGTTCCATTTTGTTTCTTTAAATCTGTGTGGTTTTTGGTCTGGGTGACATGTGCGAAGACCTTCTTTTGATAACAGGTGAGAGCCACTTAAGAAAGAAGAACAAATAGAAGTACAATGATGATACACATTTTGCACGAATTTCTGTTTAGCGCTAGAGCAGCCATAACCTTTGCTCAACACAATGCACTTTCTAAAAAGTAGGATCTAGCAGCATCTCCTGCACTGACCCCTACTGCAATTTATTGCTGATATTCTTGCTGGGGCAAACAGTCATGACAAAATCTCATTAAAAAATGTGACACAACCCTGGTAATGCATGGAATGCATCACTTAGTTTACCATGGCGGCAATGAAGCCGGTAGCTGGTTTCTTCAAAATGGGTCACTTAAGTGAAAATTCAACCAACATAAAATGTCTTGTACCCTCCTTATTGAAGTAGCCCTGTACTGAATCCTTGCACGAGAGTAGCATCACAGGAGTTTTCATCTTCCATTTATAGCTAGATTTCTCATCAACCATCGGTATAGGAAGTGACATCACTAGATTTCCCATCATACATCTGCACAAGAAGAGAAACTCTCCTCCCCCTCTTTAGACATCCTTAATGGTGCTAAAAAATCTAGTACAATCCCCCCACCCCCAGCACCAGCTACCAGGGTGCTGCCTCCTCCTGCCATTACCCACCTATGATCCCTCCATGCACCCAAACCCAATGCCTTCCACACTCTGGTTCCTTGTTACATTTTTTGTCTTGTATTATGTCAATCAGCCAAATAATTTGTGAAGGAGTTGTACATATAACAGTAATTTCTCTCAGTGTTTGGATGAAAGGATTGTGGTCCACCATGCCACCCCAGTTTGGTTGAACCCAGCCATATGAAAATTAGTTTTGACCCAGGTCCTCATATAAACATTCCAGGATTAACTGCCAAGCCAGGTCCCCCCTGGACAAGAAACAAGAATACTGGGACTGGTTTTGGGATATAAGGCCTCATCAGCCAGGCAAGCTTGAATTCAGTGGTGCAGTGAGCACGGGACCCACGCCTGGGCTTACCCTTCCACTTAGGGCAACAAATGAAAAATAATGAACGGAATGCTGAACAATGCAAACATTCACGCATAGTCACATAAATCTGGGTTTAAATTCATTGTTCTTTACCTCACCATGTTTAGACCCAGCCATATGAAAATCAGTCTTGACCCTGTTCCTCATGGGAGCAGTCCAGCCCAAAATGCTAAGCCGGTTACTCCCTGGACCTGAAACAAGCATCCTGGGACTGGTTTCAGGGCATCACCCTCATCAGCCAGGCTAGTTTGGATTCAGTGAAGCAGTGAGCATGGGCCCCACCTGAAAGTAAAAAGTTCAGAGTTACTGTCTGATTGTGTTCACAGTGGATGAGACTGCAAGGAGCAGGTCGAGCACCATGGATGGCCATCAATGTAGGGCATAGAGTAGGCCAGTCTTGGGCTGTCATAGTTGTAACTGAAAGAGGCAGTCTGCTGCTGTTGACAGTCATTGCTGTTGCTTTGACTTGGTGGTCGCAGCGGGCTGTCATTGCTGTAGCGTAAAGTGTGGCCTTCATGTTGCGGATTGTTGATGGTGGTTGCTGTAGCCTGAAGAGCAGGTCTCACTGGAGCTTCATGTTTGTGACCATTCCTGGTGGCATAACCATGGTGCGAACTGGCCCATTCGTAGTTGCGAGGGGGCACAGACTTCAGGATGTTTACATTTTTTTTGCAGAGGAGTACACTCTGATGCCATCAAAGGGTCCAGTACTTGGGAAGGAACCGTTTGGGGGTCAGGGACTCAATCCAGCAGAAACCAGTAGGGCCCAGGCACCTGCCCTATGAGCCTTTAGGGCCTGACTAATAGGTTTGAAAAAGGAAGGATAAGGTCTGGCAAAATGTTATAGTGGCAGGCATGTGACATGTTTCACAGTGGAACGTTAGTGGGTGGCACAATGAGTGCTGTTGTGCACAGGTAGCATTTAAATGACAAGACACAGGTACTATTCAGTTGCGTCTTACAAGTTAATTAAATGTGCCATTTAGCGGTAGTCTACTTTTACAAGGTTTGAATGAGAGAAAACAAGCCCATTACCCCAGCTAACATGGTTAAAGTGTCTAGAGTCCTAATGCCAACTAAAACAAATTAAGCAAAACAGAGTGAAGGTAAAGGTTTTGGGGTAATACTCCATCAAGGATGTCAAATTTAACACAAAAAATAAAATAATGCTGAATAAAATCTAATCAAAGTATAGATATTTCACAGAAAAAAAAAACTATTGATAATTCACCTTTTATGAAATCAAGCATCCTAACAGCTATTTTAATATATAAGTTTATGTACACAACGCCAATGGAGTATTCCATGTACTTCCTGAAAGTTTTTATCCACTTACTCATAGCCAGCACTCACCACACCAATGCTGACAGCTACCAACACCTCCCCATCTCCCCCTAACACAATCCTGCAAAATCCACACAACGCTAAGCCCTTGCATGCTTGATCCTCAACATCTGCTCACTCATCAAACACATCACAGAGTTCTGGGATCTGCTCCTCAACAATGCCCCAATCCTATTTGTTATTACAGGAACCTGACTGAATGCTGCATCAACTCCTGACCACCCTTTCTATCCCCTTAGCTACAAGGAGGCACAATCACCATCATTCACAAGTTCATGGTCAGAAGCACCATCTTCAGGGACACGTCATTTTCCAACATGGAACATCTGTCGTTCAAGTTCCACAGCACACCCTTAGCAGCACTTTCCTCTACTGATCATCGTTACAATGCACCTTCATTCCCAATGCCATCACAGACTTCATCACACCATTTGTCCTCCACGCAATCAACTACATCCACTTCTGAGAGCAGAACTTCCATCTGGAAGACCACACCAAACAAGTAAAAAACACTCATAAAAGATGTTGGAAGTTTGGGCCTTCAACAAACGTGTAAAGGGATCTACCCACGTTGGAAGATACCTCCTGGACATTGTTTTCACTACCTTTGACAATATCAGAGTCAATAAGTCCACAACTGTCACATGGACAGACCACTCCCTCATCAAATTCAGCATCTCTGTCCCAGTCAGGCGCACATGCATCATTCACCATACCAGCCTGCCAAAACCAGAACAGTGTTACTACCAAGAACTGGAATACAACTTTAAACATATTCTGACCTGAACTCAGCAACAGCCTCCCCAAAGCCATCATGAACTTAAAACTTAACAAATGGATCACCTTCTGCACCTAAACCATGGCCTCCCTCAACACAGCAATGCAGCAAGATCTAGACAAATGGCCTTTTGGTGCATGGAGGAACTCAGACTGATGAAACACCACTGCAAGCTACTGGAGTGCAAATGGGGAATGAGCCAGGACAATACAGACAGGAACATATTCAAAGCAAGGCTAGAATGCTACCACCAAATCATCTGAACCGCCAAACATGCCCCTCTGGTGGAATGCATTAATGTCAGCACCAACACCCTTTCTGAATACATTTACTTCTTCTTCAACCTTTCAGGACACTTCAATGGATGCATATTTTCTCTCATTGCTGAAGAAACTCTTGGTGGGCCCTTCAATGCTTGCCAGCTATAGACTGATCTCCATTTCCCCAAGGTCATCGAAAAATTCATCAAAAGATGCCTCACTGAACATCTCAATGATGACCAACTCCTTGACACCACTCAGTCTGGTTTCAGACCCAACCACAGTACCAAAACTACCCTCATCTACCCCATGAATTACATCCCCATGACTCATGACAGAGGAGACACGACAGCTCCGATCCTCCTGGACCTCTCTACAGCATTTGGCACACTCTCCCACCCAATCCTCATCGAAAGCCTTTTCGACATCTTAATCCCTGGGCACAAACACTGATGGATCTGATCACTTGTGATTGGAAGAACTCAGTAAATCAGCCTGGCAAGTACATGTTGGATGGGGAAAATACCTTTACAACGCAACTTTTACAAAGCAAAAACCATTACAATGCATGTATTTACAACGCATGTTTTTACAACGTAGATACCTTTACAACGCATACCATTACAACGTAAGTATTGGTAAGTATATAATTATATTTAAAATGTTATATGTTTGGGTTTTTGGGTAAAGGGGTATTTTTAGGGTTCAGGGTCAGTTTGGGGTTTTTGGGTAAAGGGGTATTTTTAGGGTTCAGGGTCAGTTTTGGGTTTTTGGGAAAAGGGGTATTTTTAGGGTTCAGGGTCAGTTTTGGGTTTTTGGGTAAAGGGATATTTTTAGGGTTCAGGGTCAGTTTGGGGTTTTTGGGTAAAGGGGTATTTTTAGGGTTCAGGGTCAGTTTTGGGTTTTTGGGTAAAGGGGTATTTTTAGGGTTCAGGGTCAGTTTTTGGTTTTTGGGTAAAGGGGTATTTTTAGGGCTCAGGGTCAGTTTTGGGTTTTTGGGTAAAGGGGTATTTTTAGGGTTCAGGGACAGTTTTGGGTTTTTGGGTAAAAGGGTATTTTTAGGGTTCAGGGTCAGTTTTTGGTTTCTGGGTAAAGGGGTATTTTTAGGGTTCAGGGTCAGTTTTGGGTTTTTGGGTAAAGGGGTATTTTTAGGGTTCAGGGTCAATTTTGGGTTTTTGGGTAAAGGGGTATTTTTAGGGTTCAGGGTCAGTTTTTGTTTTTTGGGTAAAGGGATATTTTTAGGGTTCAGGGTCAGTTTGGGGTTTTTGGGTAAAGGGGTATTTTTAGGGTTCAGGGTCAGTTTTGGGTTTTTGGGTAAAGGGGTATTTTTAGGGTTCAGGGTCGGTTTTTGGTTTTTGGGTAAAGGGGTATTTTTAGGGTTCAAGGTCAGTTTTGGGTTTTTGGGTAAAGGGGTATTTGTAGGGTTCAGGGTCAGTTTTTGGTTTTTGGGGTACAGGGGTACAGGGTAAAAATAAAGTAAAATTAAATGTAAATTAAATTAATTAAATGAAATGAAATGAAATGAAATTAAATTAAATTAAATTATATTAATTTCAATTAATTTACATTTAAAAAATTATTATATACTTACCAATACTTACGTTGTAATGGTATGCGTTGTAAAGGTATCTGCGTTGTAAAAACATGCGTTGTAAATACATGCGTTGTAATGGTTTTTGCGTTGTAAAAATTTCGTTGTAAAGGTATGCGTTGTAAAAGTATGCGTTGTAACGTCATACATCCGTTGGATTAGCACAACCGCACCTGCAGAGTTCAACATTAATCATCTCATAAAGCATACAAGATCCTGCTAGCCAGCATTATTTGCTCTCATGATATCAATGTCCTCTCCTACGCCAACAGTACGGTACTAATTCACACCCTCAATCCCAGGACACGGAACAAGTTCAATGCCTCCATAACTGAAATCACCCTCTGGATGCATAACATCCATCTGAAACTAAAACTGCTTTTTCTCCTGCATTGCACACAAAACATGGAATCACATCGCGCAACACATCAGAGCCACCTCCTCACTTTTTAAGTTCTGCAAGATACTGAAGACCTGGTTCTTTGAATAAGTCCACGGAGACAACACGCCTACATACCTGCTCAAGTGCCTGGATACCCTCAAGGGTGATACAGGCACTCCACAAAATTACCTAGGATGACATAACAACATAACACTGACAAGTTTGAAATCATGATCTTTGGAAATAGTGCTTCACTGATGATTCCACCTGGTGGTTAACAGAGCTAGGACCAAAACCGACCCACTGTACTCTGTGGTTCTGAAAATTCTGGACTCGTGAAAAAACTTTGTCGAAACATGACGATTTTGGTATCAAAAGACCGAGAATGACAAGTACACTATGTACGAGCATTTTCGTCACTTTCGAGTAACGATTGCACCTCGAAATCGTCATTTTCGTTCTGAACCCTTGGGTTCCATTTTGTGTACGGCAGCCATTTTGTGAGTTGCCCTCACATAGGCAGATGATTAAAGCCAAATTCGATTCCCAAGGACACGTACACCTTAATTGACTTCTCTCTGACCTGGGCAAGCTGGAACCATTGCCCCAGGCCAAACCTGTTCGGTCAGTTCCTCTCCCAGTGGCCGAACGAGATAACATCAAGGCACAACATACCATAAAACCTTTTCATCGCACACACACCCTGCCTAATCTTGCTCACACCTGTCCCTGCTCTTTTCTCTCTCACTTGCTTTATGATGAGGAGGTGCCCGTTATTATTGGGGGTCCACCGATATCTGATGAAAATGTTGGGCCTTGCCGGGTAATTTGTTGTGGGCTGGACGAACTGTAATGTGGGCTTGTCATCATGACTCTGCTTTTCCTTTTGTAGTGAAAACATGTGAATGGTATACTAAAATGTGAAGAATGTTTGCCTAAAGCACAATATTTCGTATAAAAAGAGAAGCCTGACTTTGTAAGATTGAGCAGTCTCCTGAGAATATACACATTGTGTTGTTGTACTTCTAGGACGCCTGTTACTTGGTTGCAGCCAATAAATTCGATCTTTGACTTCACCTAAAAGACTCTGAGTTTCTGTGGTCTAAACAGGAAAGTACCCGAGGTCTTTGGGTGTACCCTGACACCACTGGGTTACCGGTTCGGTACCGGTTCTGAAAAACCCTGTACCTCAACTCATACCAAGAGCCCTATGTTCATCATTGACAACATACTTCACATGACCACCCAAGTCAATGATGTTAGCACCATATGCTTCTCTCTCTGAAAATACTGAGAAGGATTTGCAAATACCTCCCAGTCAGCACCCAGAAAACTGTTATGCACACCCTGGTCACAAGCAAGCTGTACTACGGGAACACCCTTTTAAATACCTCAGCAATTGCACCTACTTTCATAAACCTTCTAGACAATTTCAATCGTCAGGATTCCTACTAGCACACATTCCACATATACGTAAAATCAGATGTCAGTCAAGACCTCTCCTACATCTCTCCTAAAGCATGAAACAACCTCCCCCTACACATAAGAGCCTGTCCTCATTTCTTGAATTCCACTAGAAGCTGAAGATCTGGCATTTCATGTAGTTCCACTCGGTCCTCGGTTTGTTTAGACTCTCACCTGCACCGGATCATCTGAAAAACTGAGCAGCTCTTTGAAATAATTATTTATCTTGTATGGTGCCAATAACCATAAATACTGCAGACTTGTCAATTATCTGATAACTTGTGAAGGAGTGGTACATATAACAGTATTTTCTATCAATGTTTGAAAGAGGTTACCTCAGGATATCATACAGTAGCAACAAAGAGCAAAAATATTTGGTAAGACCTTTGGATAAAATCTCAGGTGAATAGATTAACTTTGAAAGAGCGAATCATTATAAAGAAGGGATGGTCATTACACATAGACAAAAAACAATTATCATTCACCTCTGTTGAAATCAAAAATCTTAACAGCTATTTTAATTAAATAACATGCAGTGCTTACATGAGGTTTTTATTTCAGGGAGTTTACAGTCATTTACACTGAAAAGTTGCCAATCAATCAATACTGAGACAACATTTCTTCTTATGGTAGTAAAGCAGTGTCGACTGAATTGTAAGATTGTAGTAATCGATTTGAAAACCATTACCCATTATTGATTATCTTAGGTGATCTTTCTTTTTTCAGGCCCTCGGACAGAGATCGAAACTTGCAGCCATGAAACCTGAAAATGGAAGCATTGTTACTACATTTATACTTGAAGGATTCGCCAAAGAAACTTGGCTCCAAGTACCTCTCTTCATAATCTTTATCTTAATAAATGCCTCAACCCTGCTGGGCAATGTGAGCATACTGATGCTCATTCGCATGGATCCTCATCTTCATACACCCATGTACTTCTTTCTTGGCACCCTGGCTGTTTTGGATTTTTGGTTTTCATCTACAATTTCCCCCAAGATGCTTTTTGACATGCTTACCGAGAGGAAAGTCATCTCATATTTTGGCTGTTTAACTCAACTCTTTTTCTATGCAGGCCTTGGTGGCACTGAGGGGTATATTATCAAGGGGTTTATCTCCGCTTTTTTGGCTTTAAAAGCCAAGAAAGCGGAGATAAAATTATCTCCCTATTACCTAGCTGTCGCTAACACCAGTTAGTGACAGCTAATAGGAGATAGCGACCATCTTGGGCCCCGCTTTGCATGTCAGTGATATTTATCACTAATGACATGCAAAGTGGGCGTGCCAAGATGTTAGCGACTGGAAACAGTCGCTAACATCGATATCTCCTATTACCAACTTTTGGAGATATTCGCGCTAAGCGCGAATATCTCCAAAAGCTAACACCTGCCCTGAGCAGTTCTTCACCATGTTATCCAATGGGAGGTGGATAACATGGCTAAGAGCATTTGCTCGATAATGCATGAATATCGCTGACTTTTCAGCGATATTCATGCATTGCGGCCGTTTTTTATCGCATTTGCGATAAACCTTGCTAATAGCAAGGTTTATCTGCGATAAAAATCGCCGATGTGCGGCGATAATTTTTGTCTCTAAACAAGTTAGAGACAAAAATTATCGCTAGGTGTTGGTAATATGCCCCTGAGTTCCTTCTGTTGGCTATGATGGCATATGACCGTAATGTGGCCATTTGTAAACCATTGCATTATAGCCTTAAAATGACAAAATGTCTCACTATTTATTTGGTAGCTGTATCATACTTTGCTGGTTTTCTGAATTCTCTGATTCATGCAGTTTGCTTTATACAGTTATCTTTTTGTGGCCCTAATATTGTTGACCATTTCATGTGTGACTTTCCTGTGCTTATGCACCTCACCTGCACCAACATTACCAGAAATGAACTTGTGCGTATTGTGTGCACCTCTTTTGTGTTACTAGTATCCCTTCTCATCGTCCTCATCTCATATGCCTATATTATTTTAACTGTCTTGAAAATACGTACATCAGCAGGAAGATACAGAGCCTTCTCAAATTGTATATCTCACTTCATCTCTGTCTTTCTTTTCTATGGTTCAGTTTTCTTCATTGAACTCCGACCCAGCTCCAATACTTCAGTGTTCTCAACAATTATTATCCCTTTGCTGAACCCACCTATTTACAGCTTAAGGAATCAGGAAATAAAAAAAGCCCTCAAGAAGATGTTAAGGCGGTCCATGTTCTTTCATTAATGTTGGCCTCTAATTGCCTGATAGTTAATGTAGACCAATATTAAGGGCAACTGTAGTAATACATGCACATTCACAAATGCATTACATCAGCACAAAACTCAAATTCATGTTTATTATCACAGTTCTACAAAACTGCCATGAGAATAACACTGTTTACTACCTCCCAGGTTACAAGCAGAAATTAATTAATACAGAGCAACAACAAAGGTAACAAGGCCTGTTCACTGTGATTCATGTTGTGGCACAAATATAACCCCTTGAACGATACCTTTGGTTAAACATTATTTGTTAACCCTTTGCGCTCTAGCGGTTTTCCCGCTGTGTGCTGGGTTTTTCAAAAAACCGCGTTACATGACGAGCTCAGCTCGTCATCAGCACAGGAGCGCCGTAGCTGATGACGAGCTGAGCTCGTCATCAGCATCGAAGGGGTTAAAACAAATACACATGAAAAAAATGTGCAGTGTAAATGCAGATGAGTTGAGTGCAATGACTGTTTCTTCCACTTTTATTGTAATCATGTGATGGAGTGTGAGATTTCCTTTTTTGCACATGCAGATACTAAATAACATAGGGTCAGATGTACGACGCGCAAAATAGCGCCTCACAAATTGTGAGTCTGTTGCAATTTGGAAACCTATTGGGATTGACAGGACTTTCTAGGGATGGTGGCCTGCTGGGCTCAGCAGACCATCATGTCTGGATTGCTTTTGAATTATGTACCTTTTTTATTTTTATTGCAACACGCTTTCCTTAATGGAAAACAGGATGCATTTAACCCCTTCCATGCTCATGACGGAACGGTTCCGTCATGAGCGTCGGTTGAGCTGTGCTCATGACGGAACCGCTCCGTCATGACTCCGCCCGCGCAAGGCGGAGTCAGCATGGGCGGGGAATTCGCGCCGCACGCATGCGGTTAAAAAAGAAAAAATGAAACGTTTTCGTTTCATTTTTTAAGGGCAGGCAGTGGTCCCTGGGGGTTTTAGGTGACCCTAACCTGCATATAGAGGATCACCAGTTGACGGAGGCGTAAGCAAGGAACTGGCCTGCATACAATTAGAACTCAAATCAACGGCACTAACTCATCTTGTGGGCCATCTGTTAGATCCCATTTTTTCAAACCTTACAGGTCAGGTGGTCGAGCCACCAACCCCCATCCCTTGGTCCAATCACCACCTCATAGTATTTTATATTCCTCTACCTAAACCACGACCTTCTAATAAAAGTGACTCTAACTACCCACTTAGGAAATGGGCTAGATTCAATTGTGAGAATTTCTCCAACACACTTCAAAAAATCCTCCTCTACTAAGCAGTGACATGATGAGGTGGCACCCTGGAACACTACGACCCAGAAGAGAGGGTCAAAATCAGCACCCTGGTACAATGACGAGCTGCGAATTGCAAAGCAGGGCTGCAAGCACCTAGAAGGAAAATTGAGGGTAGCCTTCTCCAAATTATCAAAGGAAGCCTATAACATAGCTCAAAACAAATACCATTCCCTACTAAAAAAGAGACGCAAAGTGTATTATAAAGAGAAAATAGAAGCAGCAGAAAACACATCAAAACAATTCTTAAAGAGATTTCATCTTTTGACAGGACAATGCAGCAGCTCTGAGGAGAGGTACAAAAAATATGTAGTATTTACAACTCCTTCTCTGAAGAAGCATATCATGGTCATACTGGACAATGCAGGAAACTTACTGAGCCGGAGTTTACCCGCTGTGTGAATTCCATGTCCCCCACATGACAGAGCTCAAGGAAGTGGCTTTAAAAATTAAATCTGGCTCCCCAGCCGATCCTGCTGCTCCTAGCAGAATAAGAGAGGAAATTCAACTGATTGTCCCCACATACAACAACTTTTGGATGCATCTTTTAAATGTGGGGAGGTCCCTAAAGCATGGAAGCATGGAACTGTAATACCTTTAAAGAAAAAACCCTCAGCCAGCCCAGAGTTTGTGGAAAATCTCCAGCCCATCTCTTTACTTCCATACATATCTAAAATCACAGAGAAGGTTGTAAATAAGCAATTAGTGGTTCATATTGACAAATACAAGCTACTACACCCTACTCAATCAGGTTTCAGAGCATCTTTCTCAACTGAGACAGCATTGCTCTTCGCAACAGAGTTCATATGGAGACAAGTGGACGCCAGTCAGACGGTCGCCATGGTCCTGCTGGACCTAAGCGCCGCCTTTGATACGGTTTTCCACAAACTTCTCATTCAGTGTCTCCAGGTCTGTGGACTAGATGGGGTAGCACTTAAGTGGATGCAGTCCTTTCTTGAGGACCGGAGTTTCCAGGTACCACAACACCCTTACAGATCCAAAACCCTGTCACTACTCCAAGGGGTTTCACAAGGTTCCATATTGAACCCCACCCTCTTTAACCTGTATATTGTCCCATTGGCCGGTGCCCTTGCCTAAATCAGAGGTAAAGAATCTTGGAGTGAGGCTCGATCCAAAACTATCCTTCGTAGCCCACTTCAGAAAGGTAGCAGGGAAATGCTTTGGCACACTTCAAAATGCTAAGGAAAACCTTAGACATCCTCCCTGTGTCAACAAGGAAAACTATAGTCCACGCCCTAGTGACCTATACAGCAGTAAATAGTTCCCTCATAGCCTATATCACTTTTACATGTGAACATTGTTCATATCCATTTCATGAAACATCAGAACACAATAGTGACACATATGATCATATTATTATTATTTTTTATTTTATCAAAACTTTCTCTTTCTTCAAACTGTTCTTTTCTTTTTTTCTTTTTTTATAAATATAACATATTCTTTATATTGACATATGATACACAGTTCATCTCAATTTCACATAGTTTATACATTACTCCTTGTTTGATCAGTACTTTTTTGATGCATAAAGAAACATGAAAAAAATAATTATTTTTCAAAAAGAAACACACAAACCCCTGGTTTGGAATACAATAAATACAATCATACTGCAATCACTCCAATTCATTCACTGGACAACGGGAACGTTTTGTACCTGGGTGCATCCAAAACGCAGTGGCATGCCTAGTCCTTAATCTACAGAGGCGTGCCTCAATGACAAAATCCCTTCACTCCCTGCACTGGCTACCTGTGGAAAAGATTATTCTTTTTAAGGCCATTTGTTTCTGCCACCGGAATTTACAGGGGAAAGGCCTCAGCTATCTGTTTGATCTTCTAACCCCGTAAAATCCTAGCCAACAGCTAAGATCAACAGAAGCTCACCAGCTCAAAATACTAGAGATAAAAAAGACTAGGATGGGAGCACGCTCTTTTGGCTACCTGGCTGCCAAAAGCTGGAACACACTCCCACAATCAGAATCCACCTTTTGAAGAGGTCTGAAAACCTGACTCTACAAGACTTAGTCAGATTCCTCTCTCTGCTCCAGCGTGAAACTTCTACCTACCGCGGGGACACACCAGTAGGTGTAACCAGGTGCTCTATAAATGCTGTAATAATAATATCATTATTATTATTATTATTATTATTATTATTATTATTATTATTATTATTATTATTATTATAATTACTTTGTCTTTCTGCTATTTACTAAGGGCATGCATGAGTGAGATATGAAAGGTGATGATCTGTTTCCACAGTTCTTTTGGGTACTATAGGGTCATGCTTTAGGTTTGCTACAATCACTTGCTTCTCTGAGAAGGTTAGGCGTTCAGGTAAGGCACTGTGAGCACATCTGGATTTGGGCTGGCATGTACTGACATGGTAGAGAGATGCAGTCCCTACATTCTGACGTCCTGTTATCCAAAGGCACAGTTCTGCTTACCAGCAGAATCCCTGTGACAACCTCACAGGTCTATCTTTTCAATTCATTCACATATTACATATGTACAATTGCACAGAAATTTAATTCGCTGGGATCCTCTCCCTCTTTTCCAAGGGTACAGACACTTATTCTTCCTGTGTTAAGATAAGTGTACAGTTGGGAGGTTTCTTTTCACATTCAATGCATCTTCTTTTTCCTGGTTAGAAATAAGCCCTAATTTCCCTTCCACCTTACCCACTTGTTTAAAAATGATAAGAGTGCAGTTTCGAGGATATGGTACCAGAATATCATACCCAAAATATAGTCTCACTTAAATACAACGTTCAAAATATAATATACAGAATATCAGTCCATTAGGGAAAAGATTCAAAAATCCACACCCAATGGAGCAATCATTTTTTAAACAGTGTTCAGAACACAATATTTCCGTTAGACACTATCAGGCATATTTTGAAAGTCAAAAGTAGGAGACTTTTCCATCAACTCCAAAGCATCTCATTGACTCACAGTGAGCCTGGATTATACACTGTGGAGCTTCTGAAGACACCTCAATTGTCTCAACCTACCCCCTTGCATTGGCTACCCCAGTCGGTAATCCTAACTTGTCCTCTGAATACTGCCTTCTGAAAAGCTTTCGGAAGTAAGACCATGCCCCCCACCTAAGGATACAGCACCCCTGCTCCTTTCTTGAAGGAAACCTCTGAAAACCACAACATAGGTCATACATTCCTTTCTTGTAGAGAAGGAATGTATGACCTATCTGGTGTTTTTCAGACGTTTTGCTATTCCTTCTGGTCGCTGGACCCCTGATACCTTGTCTCTCTTGAGGAGCAGGCTGATTGCCAGACCACCTTGAAACATCTTCTGCCCTGCTGATGTAGTTGGATTGCTTATGGCTACTAGACATTGGCTATGGGTGGTCTTAGACGGAGGTGGATGTGTTCTGAGCATCGCCCAAACCGTAAACACACCTCTGACACCATTGCCGCAGTCACGAAGTTTGGCAGAAGCTGGTGGAATTATATGTTGGCTTCAGGCTTGTACACACATTCAACCCAGACTACACTGTATTCATACCAGCAGAGAGCCACGGTTACAGAACTGTCTTCAAACTCACAGACAACAATAAGTAGTTGCTAATGTGCCTTTAAATGCAGTATCTCACATTTAACAATGTTAATATCTTACTGATTTTGCTGTGTTGCTCTGTAAGTTTTCAGTTTTTGTAATAAAAATGGAAAACAAGTTTATAAAATTGCATTCCAGCTGATAGTGGAACGGAAATGACTAGCTGTGATTTCTGAAAAATAATCCAGTGTATTGTTCACCTGCCACAAAAAAATGTAGAACATAATTTTCTCAGTGGAAATGTCTTCGCTCTTCTCACTTTTGACTTCTATAATATTAGGTTTTGCAATTAGTGCTTGATAGCACTATTCATTACTTATTAGAGAACATTCAGATAAAGTCACTCCTGAGGTTTGTGGTAGTCCTGAAGTCCCATGGGTTCGAGACGTACATTATATATTCTTAAAAGAAGTACATGGTATTTCATTGGGAAATCTGCTTATGGAGATGCAAAGAATAAAGAGATCAGTGTTAGAGCAGCAGAATGAGCCGCAGCATTGACGAACAAAGTGAAGCTCTGAGCTACCTGCTACTCTCTGCCTTTGCCTAGGATCTTTTTCCATTTACAAATAAATACCAGTATGTATCTTCAGTGGTGGTGGATGATCCCATTGGATATGTTCTCAAAGAAGCTCACATGCCAATGGGCTTCTATTTCTGAAAAGCCAAGGAAAAGACAGAAAGCAGTGCTTTAATGAAAATAGGCAAAAGGTAAGATCAGACATTCAAATTATTTTTGGAAAAAGTCCAAAACAGTGGAAGCTAGTGCAAGGTGTATTTACACGAACAACAAAATAACATTTAAGGTGGTTGGTCAAGATGACCCTCATGTTGCACATGAACTCCACAGTCAGAGGCTGGGCACCACATAGCAGGACGGAAACAGAATATGAAAACTACAGACATTTTAAAATGTGGAAAATCATGTTAGGTCCTATGTAAAGTTGAGCCTTGTGGCCAATGATGATCTCAAATACAGCATAGATAGCAACACACGTTTCAGCCAACTCCTCTGTAGACACTATATACACAGAATGCCAGACTTTGGATCTTGGTTTCTTGTACAACACTGAGCCTTACAAACTTAATGGTTCAACCTCAGTCATTTCCTTATCACTTTCCACCCCTTGCATATATCTTCTCCGCAATAAGACATTATTTAAACCTATCCCTACTGGATATCATTAAACTATAAAGGAGGAAGACTTCAGGAAAATACATGACAGGAGTTTGGATTGCAAAAACAACAAGTGATGGACTGAATGTGGATCAATGTCACACACTCCCCCAGTCAAAAGATCTGGGCCCAAATCCATCGTTTTTTTTGCACTCCACACCACCCTGGGTTAGACAATGGCGATATGCAAATCAGCTCTGACCCTGTTGCCCCATGGGAACAGTCCAGTCCGAACTACAAAAGCCATGTCCTTCCCAGAACGGAATCAAGCATCCGAGGACCGGACCGGTTTCGAGGTAACACCTCTCATCAGCCCGGCTAGCTTGACTCCAAGTGGTGTGGAGTGCCTGGGACCCACGTCTGGGCATCCCCAGCGCACTTAGGGCGGCAATTGCAAAAACAACAAGTGATGGACTGAATGTGGATCAATGTCACACACTCCCCCAGTCAAAAGATCTGGGCCCAAATCCATCGTTTTTTTTGCACTCCACACCACCCTGGGTTAGACAATGGCGATATGCAAATCAGCTCTGACCCTGTTGCCCCATGGGAACAGTCCAGTCCGAACTACAAAAGCCATGTCCTTCCCAGAACGGAATCAAGCATCCGAGGACCGGACCGGTTTCGAGGTAACACCTCTCATCAGCCCGGCTAGCTTGACTCCAAGTGGTGTGGAGTGCCTGGGACCCACGTCTGGGCATCCCCAGTGCACTTAGGGCGGCAATTGCAAAAACAACAAGTGATGGACTGAATGTGGATCAATGTCACACACTCCCCCAGTCAAAAGATCTGGGCCCAAATCCATCGTTTTTTTTGCACTCCACACCACCCTGGGTTAGACAATGGCGATATGCAAATCAGCTCTGACCCTGTTGCCCCATGGGAACAGTCCAGTCCGAACTACAAAAGCCATGTCCTTCCCAGAACAGAATCAAGCATCCGAGGACCGGACCGGTTTCGAGGTAACACCTCTCATCAGCCCGGCTAGCTTGACTCCAAGTGGTGTGGAGTGCCTGGGACCCACGTCTGGGCATCCCCAGCGCACTTAGGGCGGCAATTGCAAAAACAACAAGTGATGGACTGAATGTGGATCAATGTCACACACTCCCCCAGTCAAAAGATCTGGGCCCAAATCCATCGTTTTTTTTGCACTCCACACCACCCTGGGTTAGACAATGGCGATATGCAAATCAGCTCTGACCCTGTTGCCCCATGGGAACAGTCCAGTCCGAACTACAAAAGCCATGTCCTTCCCAGAACGGAATCAAGCATCCGAGGACCGGACCGGTTTCGAGGTAACACCTCTCATCAGCCCGGCTAGCTTGACTCCAAGTGGTGTGGAGTGCCTGGGACCCACGTCTGGGCATCCCCAGCGCACTTAGGGCGGCAATTGCAAAAACAACAAGTGATGGACTGAATGTGGATCAATGTCACACACTCCCCCAGTCAAAAGATCTGGGCCCAAATCTATTGTTTTTTTTGCACTCCACACCACCCTGGGTTAGACAATGGCGATATGCAAATCAGCTCTGACCCTGTTGCCCCATGGGAACAGTCCAGTCCGAACTACAAAAGCCATGTTCTTCCCAGAACGGAATCAAGCATCCGAGGACCGGACCGGTTTCGAGGTAACACCTCTCATCAGCCCGGCTAGCTTGACTCCAAGTGGTGTGGAGTGCCTGGGACCCACGTCTGGGCATCCCCAGCGCACTTAGGGCGGCAATTGCAAAAACAACAAGTGATGGACTGAATGTGGATCAATGTCACACACTCCCCCAGTCAAAAGATCTGGGCCCAAATCCATCGTTTTTTTTGCACTCCACACCACCCTGGGTTAGACAATGGCGATATGCAAATCAGCTCTGACCCTGTTGCCCCATGTTGTATTTGCAGGAGTTTGGATCACACGTTTTTGGCTGGCAATTTTATGTCTTCATGGTGGTAAGACCATACTGTGTGCGAATTCCTGTTATCAGCGGCGTAGCTTGGGCTGCCAGCTCCTGAAAGTTTTGCACCCCCCAACACATGAACCATTAGCTCAAGAAATGCCAAAGGTAACACGGGTTATGAGGCGTCATACTTTCTTTTAATATGTTGCACCCGTAACAATTTTGCACCCGGGGCAACCGCCCCTGTGGATCACCCCACGCTACACAACTGCCTGTTACCACAGAATTATGAAAGCAGACTTCTAGAGATGGTAATTTATGACAATAATGCTTGAGTATTTATTTATTGGGTTGCAAATGTCGTGTTGTTCAGAAGTTGTGCAGCTTTTTTTTAGTGTTAGTATTGTGCTTCATTCCCTCTTATATGTTGTGTTGTGTAGTACTGTGGTTGTATTACTGTGTTCTAATTTAACTTTGTTGTTCCAGTTCCCCATGTTAACCTTTGGATCTGTTGTTCTGTTGATTTGTGTTTTGGTATTTTTCTTATGCCTCATTGTTTACTTTAAAGATGTGAACAAATGCTGATATATTTCAGGCCAAAACAATCAAATAACACTAATTTCCAGCCAAGAATAACAAGTACCGCTACCTATGGTGGTAAAATACTACTGCTCCACTGTTTAATATACCAGTTATACCAAACTTATAGCCAAGACGTGATAATAATATACAGCACTGGAAGCATCTGCAGGTGTAGCTGCTTCACACTTCAGATCCAGATGTTCTGCTAACAACCCTGTATCCTACCTTTTGACAAGTTGGCCTCTATCAAACTGTGAAAATGTAAATGTAAATGTACCGGTATTTATAGAGCGCACAGCTACTTCCCTGAGGCAGTGTCCCGGCGCTGTCCGTATACCGCTTAGGAACCCTTCCTGGTTTTCCCTGTGAGTGTCCACTCCTGGGCACCCCCCAGGGTGAAGCCAGGCATCCTAGCGCTGTTGGGGCCGGTGTGGAGGTTAAGCAAGCTATTGCCCAGAGTCGCAGAGTGGTACCCATGATTAGAATAGGCACCGAGGCGAGAATTGTCAGGTCCGAGGAAATTGAGCCCAAGACCCGCCAAGGCGGGTATTGAACCCTGGTCCCAGGCCAGACCTCTGCATCAGGGTCTGCCGCTCTAACCATTTGAGCCACAATTCACACTTTGTCGTTTGAAAGACAAAAACTGGATCAAGGTTCATCAAAAATGTGTCAATACAGAATTAGCAAAATTGAAACAAGAATATTTATCAAATCTTGAGCAGAAACCACTCATTGAGATACAAAATAAAGAGAATTGGTTACCACAAAATGATGAGAGTAAAGAAGGTGTATTGTATTAAAAGAGCCTTAAACCAAAGAAATAATTCCCTTATATCACAGCCATTGACCAGAACAGAGGCACTGAAATAAACATTCCCAAAATCCAAGATTCTAATTCACACAAAGAGAAATCATCTGCAAACCCCAAAGCACATTATATGCTCCCTATTCCGACCAGGTACAAAGGCCACAACAAAAAATGCAAGCCACCAATATGGAACTTGACCAGATATCAAAAGAATGTTAGATGTTTTTATTTCCAAGGTAATTATTGCCAGCCAGTAGAAATAGATCATCAGAGACCTCAGTCCTTCTTAATAAACTAACAACGAACCCAATCCCTAACATTCCCTGTTTCAAGAAACTCCCGTAGAAGGATCTATTACTTCACCTACAGCAGTGGTTTATTTGTAAAAAAGTAAGTGCTGGGTTTCTTGCCATTCCTTCTGTTAGCTCCACCTAAAACACAACCAACTACTGACCATGAAAGTGGGGAGAGGATGTGGTGAAATGGCCAAAGCTGCCGACTTCATAATTGGGGAGCCAGGTCCGAGTCTCAGCAGATCCACATCCTGTGATTCTGGGCACATCACTTCATCTCACCGTAAATTAAAGTGTCCTTAACTGGTGCTCATGAAAAGTTCAGTGTTGCTGATTAAGTGCCAGTGATGAGTACCAGGAAACCACTGACTTAGATTAAGCACTGACTTACAATTATACTTCAGGTCCACACAAAACAAAAAAAACAACACTTTTGGATATCAATACCTCTTTTTTTGCCTCAGATGTGGGCACAGAAGCAGTTCTGGCACTTTTAGAACTCCGAACAGCTTTTGATACTTGGGCTCCATTAAATCCTTCTGACAGCAGCAGTAAATAGAGTAGGGTGTCTCTTATGTTTTGAAATGTATTTGGTCCTCCCTGCCTAACTACAGCCAAAATCTGCACTGGTGGAGTTGGACAATCTATTTCAGAGATAAGATGCAGCTCTCTATTGACATCCTCTCTTTCACAGATTCTAATAACATGTTTTTGTTCCTATGGAGCATGCAATCAATACTTCAATCAAGTGACTTGTAAAGCGTGTCTATTCACCTGTAAGGGTCTCAAGGAGCTGGGGGAGTTAAGTGGGGCTGCTGATATGCAGAATGCACAGTGGTTCAGTTGGAAAGCAATGCTCTTGAGGTTCTTCCTGAATTGAGGCAGTGATGGTGATTGCCTGAGATGGAGAGGCAGAGTGTTCATTGTCATTGCTGCGAGATAGGAGAAGGGTCTTCCTCCATCCGTGGTCTTGTAGATGTGTGGTATGGTGGCCATGCCAGATGCAGGCCCGATCGGCAGAGTGGTGGTCTCTGGGGGAGGGTGGAGTGAGAGTTGATGGTTGAGGTATGCAGGCCCGAGTCGTTTAGGGTTTGTTGGTGCATGTGAGGAGCTCCATATATATATATATATATATATATATATATATATATATATATATATATATATATATATATATTCACAGAAAAAACCATAGGTTATAGACCATATATAGTTAGGAATTAGCATTTACAAAACCTTGAAAATTCACTGAAAAAACCATAGGTTATAGACCATATATAGTTAGGAATTAGCATTTAAAAAACCTTATTTTACTCACACAAAACCATTGAAATTCCATATATAGTTAGTTGCACTAACTATATATCGCGCACCCGCAATCCACTGCTGATGATGTCACATATTACATCATTCATGACATGGTCAGTGACATCACTGATTACATCACTGATGACATCTCAAATGACATCACTGATGACATCACTGATGACATCTCAAATGACATCACTGATGACATCTCACTTGACATCAATGATCACATCACTGATGATATCATTCATGTCATAATACAATGCATCTCCTCACACTGTAATATAACCTCCGTTACACCCAGTGTTAAATAGAGAGTATCATTTTTGAAACCATTGACACACCAATACTAGTTACTACATACGCACTCACTGATTCCTATGTCTACACACACATTCACTCATACAATCATTCATACATACAATCACTCATCTTTACAACACTATCATATGCACCCATACACCTATACAGACACTCACACTCTGCCACTCATCCATGGAGTTACTCACACACCTAGTCAGTCCTGAAAAGAATCAATCACACTTCCATTTTCTCATCTATACAGTTAAACACAGAACACCTTACATTTTTGAAACATATACTAACACATAGTTACTCTCTTATAGAATCACTGATACAAGTACACATTGATCTGCACAGAGTCACACACCTCCCAGCCAGCCATACACACACTCAGTCTCCCATACAAATACTTGTGCAACCAATCAATAACCCATATAGCTACTTATATAGCTACTGATCAACACATGCAGCAGCTTGCACAACAACAGACATACTGATGCACACTTTCAGACAGTTTAGTCACTAACCCGTGCATTCAGTAAGACGCATTTAATCACTCACTCATACAGTCAATCACGCACCTACTAAAACCTTCATTCAGACACTTATACATCCACTCATTCTTCAATATGTAAGACATATTTTAACTTTACAGAAACATAGTCACTGGATGTTGTCATCAGTGATGTCATCAGTGATGTCATTTGAGATGTCATCAGTGATGTAATCAGTGATGTCACTGACCATGTCATGAATGATGTAATATGTGACATCATCAGCAGTGGATTGCGGGTGCGCGATATATAGTTAGTGCAACTAACTATATATGGAATTTCAATGGTTTTGTGTGAGTAAAATAAGGTTTTTTAAATGCTAATTCCTAACTATATATGGTCTATAACCTATGGTTTTTTCAGTGAATTTTCAAGGTTTTGTAAATGCTAATTCCTAACTATATATGGTCTATAACCTATGGTTTTTTCTGTGAATTTCATTGGTTTTTTAACAGCTAATATCTGTAGCTGTAAAATGTATTCTTCTTTAAATCCAAAAATATATTTTATATGTTTATGAATAATTTTTTTTTTAAATATTTTTTTTTCTTCGTTCCCGCTTCGCGAATCGGGAAGCTTCCCGTTAGCTGACCTTGATGCCGCGAAATAGACCGCGAGCCGGTAAACGTTTCTTTACCGCAAGTGCCGCGTTAGAAAACAACATCGTGACGCCTCCCGTCCGCATGACGTTTCACGTTGTCGCGTGATACGTCATATGACGTGCTACGTTAGCGAACTGGTACGCGAAGCGAGTCGCAAAGCGCAGGTTTCTAGAAGCAAACCGGGAGGCCCTGCAAAGCGCTTAACGTAAACACAGCAAGTCATGTGACTTGGTAATAACACTTTTCATTGGTTCATTTCACTTTTGGTTTCCTAATGATGTAAGACTAGGTCATATAATCTAAAATGAACACTTTTGATTGGTTGAGAACTCTTGTTTTTCCCAAATGATGAAAATCCCTCCTTCTTTCCTCACTCTGACTTTCATCATTGTGAGAGAAAGACCCTTTGTGATCACTGAGCAATGGCTTCTTTAGTAGCTTCAGCTGGTGCTTCCCCACCACCTCCACCACATCCAAGGAAGAGTGGACCACCTGCTCAAGTTGTAATTCAACAAGAAGAAGAAGAAGAGGAACAGGAGGACGAGCACGAAGAGAGGCAGTTTTTGCCTGAGCAGCCCAGGACGTCTCACCGGAAAGAAAACTTCATTTGGCAATTTTTTAAAATTCCCAAAGGTCAGAAAAAAGTAAATGCAAGATACGTAACTTGCCTTATATGTCAAGATAGACTGTCCAGAGGGACCGACAAAAAATACAGTTTCGGAAACTACACAATGCATCGCCATATGACTAGGTGGCATCCTAACAACTACAGTGCTGCACAGTTTCGGAACGACCTAGATAATCTCCCTATTATGGCCAGAAGATCTGTTGTACCGGAAGTAACGGGACCAGAGGGCAGGGAGATGGTGCCAAATATACAAATGAGATTTGGTGATGTAAAACACATCTGCGCATTTTGCGATGGATTCATTTCCTACGGAGAAAAAAGCATCACTCTGATCAACAGAGCTATTGACTATCATATGCAAGTTTGTCCGAAACGCCCAAAATAATAAATACTTCTTTTTTTTGTTTTGTTGCTCCTGTTGAGCCCTTTACAATGAATCGTTTTCATTGCCCCCTCCAAGAAAAACCCAAAAAAATATAAAACTGTTCCGAAAAATTCAAAAACAGTAAAAAAATGTTCAGAAAAATAAAAAAAAAAGTTCTTTTCAGAACTACCTCCCCGTTATTAAAAAATTTATACAATATTTGGAACTGTGCCAACCTCTATTTCTCTTAGTTCGCTTCCCAGTTCGCTCGCGGGTACGCGAACCGGAAGCGACCCAAAAACAGTAAGTATAAGGGAAGGAAACAGACACTTATGTTAAAAGAAAGACAGCTATAAGGGAGTAAACTAGAGATACCATTACCCGTAATCCACTGCTGATGATGTCACATATTACATCATTCATGACATGCTCAGTGACATCATCAGCAGAGGATTGCGGGTTTTTTGGCAACATGCCTTATCCACGGTTTAATAACGCTGCCTTTTGCTTTATATAAGTTTTCAAATTGTATGAAATATATACCAATAGGTCGTTATGAACCTTTAGGTAGTGCTTTTCTTCATGAGGTCTGGTCGCTTCCATACACATACAGATGTTTCAAAGATGATCAAGAAGTTTATCTGAATGGAGAGGAATGCACTGAGACGCCAGATCATTCACTAATGTGTAGGCACATACAGTTACACGGTTCATGCAACAAACACCGACCAAATATGGCTTGCGTGTTGCAAGGCACGCCAGTTCCTGCTATCATCCCCACGTTCAAGTTGTTGGAAAATGGTAGTTATTTGATGCTCAATAATGAAGATTGTTCTGAGTTAATTAAAAGTATTCCTTTTATCGTAACAGTAAGTGAACGGGTTATTTGCTGCAGAAATGTTCTATTTCCTCCCACACATGAACATAGGGAGTTTTCAATCTGGCCACAAATACCAACCTTGAGACACGTTTCAACGGCATGGCAAGAATAAGAGCTCTTTTGTCTCAGAGAGAGGTGGCCTTGAGTTCGGCCCGTGAAACTTTCGTACTTCACATAGCGAACACCCATACAGAGGTGCAAAACCTTTTTCAATTAACATTTGCCTTTCAATTTCAGCAACATGTTTCCGACTATCTTTAACGCATCCTCCACAAAGTCCCTGGTGCACTTTTTTAAAGTTGTTACCAGTGGTCTCGTGACTTCATTTGAGAAAATCTTTGGAGTCATCCCTGCTTCCTTTCATTGTATTTTCTGCACTCTGGTTCGTGGATTGGCATTTTTACTTGCATTACCAGCGGACGCTCTTGTGCTTTTTTACATTTTTAAATATGGATGTCCCTCCTATGCAACCTCCGACCCTGCAGCTGCTGACACTGTTCCGCAATCGCATGCTAGAATATTATGGCACAATGCCGTTGGCGATATTAAGCACGGCATATGGATTATCTTTTCGGTTCTCCTACTTCACCTGTGTCCAGCCTGTATTTCACTGCCTGACCTGTGATTTCGATTGGGCCATTGATTTGTGTCTCTGCGGACCGGTTTCTCCTGACGTCGACTTTAATCAGCTGATGACTCCTATCATTACTCACGAGTTGGTTTGTCCTGGCGAAAGGATTATGGCTGTGGCATTGATGCATGGACTACTTGGTCCCTGGAATTTACTGGCGGCAGCACAGTCTTTCTTGGAACAGAGCTTTCTTGAAAACCCACCGAGCTGTCCTCTGATGGTGATAGAGGATCCGGTGCTGGGAGAGCACGTATGTTCTTTTCCGCTTTTAAATTGGATGGCTGAACTGTTTTCGGATGAAGACGGTGACTTCCTATTGGAGGCTGTTGCAGCTTATTTTGCATACACAGTTATGTCATAGACCTTTTTCATGTTTGATATGCTGAGTACTAGCATTTCATTGACAATTCATTGACTTATTTGTCAAGTTTTTATTATTTACCTTGCCTATTGGCTTAAGACTCGATAAAGTACTTGGCTGTTTTATTTTTCTTTAGCATTAAATTTTCCTAGTTTTTAATGCTTTACCTTGCGGACCGTCCACATATAAACTTGCAATCTGCTCTCATGAGATGGCACTTCTATTATCTTATTCAGTTCGTTTCCGGATCATGAGGAGGTGTCATCTAGGTCCTGGATATCTTTACACCGTGTTAAGTTAGCATGGGCTCATTACCGGTTTAAACGCCATTTTTCCTTTTTTGCAACTTCTGCACACGACACTTAGTTGTTGCTTTAGCTTTCCACCTAGTAGTTCATCGTGGTTTACATGAGAATAATATGTTATTGGTCTACTATCTGCTTTACTTGTTAAACTATATCTGTACAGCGAGTGCTAAAGTTTCAAGAACAACACGATACAGAATTGTTATGAGGTCTGATCTCCACGACTTCATACTCATAACATAAGTGCAACTTCTGCCAATTCTGGGCATGAGGCGGGTTTTATATTGCTTTGCCGAACACACATACACAACAGTTGATGCGGTTCACATGAAGAGAGAGCTGGTGTATGCTGATGTGATTCCTTCAAATCTAAGACACTAAAGTATGGGCACGCCCTAAACCAACACAAAGAGACCTTCTTAGCAAATAATATAATATGTGTATTAGGGAGGGTGAGATATAAGCAGCCGCGGGCCGTGGAGGGAGTTACGGTGAAGCAGGGAGGCGGGGAGGGGGAGAAGCAGGGTGGAGCCCTCTCTACCTTGCCCCTCCCCCTCCCCGCCTCCCTGCCCCACCGTAACTCCCTCCACGGCCCGCGGCTGCTTATAAGTGTTGCTAACTCTTATTCATTTACAGCATGTTAACATACTGTCACCATTCGCTTTTTATGTACTAGTAACTATGCTGGTAATTTTGCTACTGATAATATGTGTACTTGTATTCTCCACCCTGCTTCTCCCCCTCCCCGCCTCCCTGCCTCAACGTAACTCCCTCCACGGCCCGCGGCTGCTTATAAGTGTTGCTAACTCTTATTCATTTACAGCATGTTAACATACTATCACCATTCACTTTTTATGTACTAGTAACTATGCTGGTAATTTTGCTACTGATAATATGTGTACTTTTATTATCTAAGGTACTACGCCTGAGAAGACGGCATTAGTAAATAAACATTTCAAATACACATCTGTTCTTCTTAACTCCATGTTCTGGTTTCTAAGAAATCTATAACGACCGACTGTTCATGAGTTCCACGTATCCTGAGGTACTATAAGTTCATATTCTGGATTGTCTAAACATTGAGAGTTTGTTATATCCAATGTGACACTGTACCTAGCTTGCTAAGGAGTTTTTGATTACTAACGTGAGTTTTGGGGCACCCTAATTCGCCGAGGTTCCAATCCTCTGTCCACAGTTCTGTGTGAGAACAGAAACCCTGCGACAGGGGCACCCCCGACCCTTGCTGGAGCTTCATCACACTTGCGATACAACTCCAGCAATGCGCCACCTTTACGGCACAGATACATCACGCATCTGTGCTGTTTTTGCCCCATGATGCGCCGCATTGTAAATGCAGCACACCATAGGTGACGGAACAGCGGCACAGAATGACTAACACATCCCTGGTGATGCGCCAGTCATCATAAATGTATCCCTATGCTTCTTATCTTGTTAGAGATGAACCGCCATATGTATCATCAAAGTTTTTTGCATTTCCTAAATAGCGAACTTTAAGGAATAAATAGCGATTCTTTACCATTCCTAGTTTGCGATGAGCTATTTGCTAATTAGCCGAATGTAGCCCAATGAAGCCCAATGTAGCCCAAAGATGGCCGCCAGACACACAAAAAAACAAATGTAGCCCAAATATCAGCCAGATGTAGCCCAACTATAGCCCAGTGACAGAATGACCAATCAGCTTCGCAAACCTCCGTTACGCGAAGCGGAGCGCTGTTACAGATATATATCTTTTTTTGAACGTTAATTTCTCAAAATCCACTGGAGCACATATATTGAGACCTAGCAAAGGCACATCGGGCTACCAGTCCCTAATATTTTGCCAAGTTTCGTGCAAATCCATTCAGCCGTTCAATTATTATTATTATTTTTTTTTTTTGCCCCGCGGGGCCCTTTTAAAACCTCCACATCAAACCTAGGGGGTCAGCGAGGATCTACTATGCCCCCTTATAGTTATTTCCCCCTTTGTTTTGACCTCCTCTTGTCTCTCGATCCTACCGAGAGACAAGATGGCGGCCGCTACGGACTGTTTGGAATGTTGACAGACGCCGGAGAACCAATCAGCTTCGCTTCACAAAGCTCCGTTGCGCGAAAAGTCCGCGAACCAGTGCGCTGCCCAGTCCGCGCTTACAGATATATATCTTTTTTTAAACGTTAATTTCTCAAAATCCACTGGAGCACATATATTGAGACCTACAAAAGGCACATCGGGCTACCAGTCCCTACAATTTTGCCAAGTTTCGTGCAAATCCATTCAGCCGTTCGGGCTAAAAGTGAGGCCAACCGCCCTATGGAAAACTCAATGTTAAAAACACGTTTTGGGACCCCCCTTTTTTCTCGGCCCCCACTGGACGAACCCCCCCCAAATTTTCAAGGGCTGCTCAGAAACAAAATGTGCCATTTTCCTGAAAATTTCGGCCAATTCCGTCCACAAACGCCAAAGTTATTAGACATAGAATTTTCAAAAAACCCATAGAGAAAAAATCCTAACTATATATACCTACTGGCGACCGCCAGTAGGTAATAAAATATATATATATATATATGTATATATATATATATATCCAACGTAAGTTGCCTACGAATAAGGAGGCCCACAGCAGGTAGGTACAGTTTCTGCCATCTTTATTCAGGTTTAAAGAAACGCAATGTTCAAGCTGCCAACAGTGCTTTACTTTCCAAGTCTGTGCCCAACGCGTTTCGTGATAACGATCACTTCCTCAGGGGCAGCGAACCATACTGCACAGAGGAACACGGCCATCTTTAAACTGTTCATCCCGCCCCGATGGGCGTGGTTTTGTCAGTGGCATTGTGGTACTCGAAGTCACAACATAAATTCTTCCCAGTGGAACGCCGTGTGTAGTCACCTCTCTGCAGCGTAATTACTCCCAAGTGGGTGGCGAATGCTCTGTGGTGGTCTGACGTGCTAGTAACTTCCTTCAATCAGCGACGAACCTGCCCCAAAGCTGCAGCGCCAAATTACATCGCAGCAGAACTGCACAAGTGCAGCGTGGCCTCCTCGCGGCTCAGGCGGGGCCGCAAACAAATCCAACGTAAGTTGCCTGCGAACAAGGAGGCCCACAGCAGGTAGGTACAGTTTCTGCTATCTTTATTCAGGTTGAAAGAAACGCAATGTTCAAGCCGCCAACAGTGCTTAACTTTCCAAGTCTGTGCCCAACGCGTTTCGTGATAACGATCACTTCCTCAGGGGCAGCGGGCATACTGCACATATATATATATACATATTTATATATATGGATGTGATGGATCCATGTACTTGAGAGCCACTGAGTTAAATTCTAAACATACATCACTGACATCCACGTATATAAGAGAAACATCCTCAATGCTATCACCCCCGATTCAGTTGAACAACAGAAAAATTTCCGTACCCAAAAAGTTCAAAATTAGAGGTAATAGTAGAGGGAGATACTGACCTCAAAAAGCTTCCTTTCAAATAGCGCACTAGACTTGGTAACCCCCAGGCACATCACAAAAATAAAGTAATCTGGACATCATTTTCCTCCCAGAACTATTCAAAGGGATAAACCTACAATGTATCCATGAACATACAAGTACTCTCAGTAGTGCAAATAATGAGTAGAGCTGTCCAGATAATTAGTAATAGGCAGCTTGAAATAATAAATTATATGCAGCACATGTCTCTCTGAAGTATCTCTGATGGATTATTAGGGTTACAGAACCAGGAAATGAAACTATGACAAAACATGTAGCCACAATTCCAAAACAGCTCAAAAAGCAATTCAGTGGCTCCCGGTGGAATCATAGTTGATGTCCACCACCCACAAGGTTTAGTGTAATAAAGGGCCTGGTTACCTACTAAACCTGCATACCCACATCATCCTCGCCAGGAGCTAATGATTGGCTAACTCATACAAGAAAAGACAACACAGCTCCAGATGGCGTACATTTGATGGATGTTTGTAAGAAGTCCCAGGGGCCCAAACCCCTTGAATTTCTTTGAATCCTACCCTGAGAGCTGCTCCTCATCACATCTTTTTCAGAAAAGTGAAATTTTCAAGGCCTACAATTGCTCTTAGGCTTCTGTAATGATTGAAACTGGCATTTAGTACTACATAAAATTCTAAAATAAAGGCATATAAAATCAATAGGTATTCATTTTTACAATGAAGCAACCTTCTCTGCCAAGAAAAGGCGGCTGACAAAAATGCTTAAGAAATAGGAGCAACCAAAACACCCAAGCAAATATCCTTGGTAGAGCTAACCCAGTTGACAGCATATCTGTTCCTCAGCACTACTAAACACATAACCTCCATTAAAACTTGAAACAACCTCATCCCTGACCCTTGTACAAGGGCATACACAGTTATTTCAAAGAGCTCTCCTTGCAATCTTTTCAGGGATAAAGTGATCTACAGAGGGAAGCATTCTTAGCTACAACGCACTTACATGCAAACAACATCCTACCTTAGACTATACAATAAGTCCAGGCATCTGACCTTAAATGTCAACAATCATTTTATTCCTTAGATTTTGACAAGGAGATACCTAAACACTGAAACTTGATGCAAAATTTGCACAAAAATTATCACATCTTTATCTTGGATAAACTCTCTTCCCAGGGTGCTGCTTTTGCTAAAGACCAGGCAAGGGGAACGAGTAGGGCAGCCACAATGATTCACAGAGAACAAACATCTATTAAACCCTAGCATCTAGACGATATTTGAATGACATATCTCCTAGCTAATGCTGAAGCAAAAAACATCTCATAGAATCAATGAAATGTAGCACCCAACAGGAATCATCAAAGGCATCATGATCGTCATAGCCAAACTTAGTTCCACACTTAACCCATTTATTTTTATAGCGAATTGAACAAGCCACCACTACATTACACACATGCTACTCTGTTGAAACGCCCTTGGTAAACCAGTTCAGGAAAAATCCCACTAACTTAACACACATTGTACTTCTTAATGATTAATCAAACAAACACATTTACGCTCTTCTGGTTCAAATATTAAATCTAGGTTGCAAATATTGAAATCTTTAGTCGAAAATATAGTCTGAACACAAGGAGTTTGAAAATCACAAAAGGCAGGAGGATTACCATAGTTAAATAAGGAGTCTTTGACATATAAATCCCATACTCAACCTGATAACCCAGAATAGAAACAACATGCAGAGTTGCACAAAACTATAAGTCATTGTATATTCCAAAAAGCATACCAAGACACGTCTATTCTTAGCATTCTTTCTTTATTTTCCCTAATCAACAGGAACAAGTACATATATAATGCGTTTTGTCCTAAGGCATGAGGACTTCTTCAGGGCATAAGGAAGAGGAAGTGGTCTAAATATTAGGGTTCCTAAATGGTTGTACCTAGGAGTGAGCATTTTGTTACTGTGGGATCTGAATGCTGAAAGGAAATAGTAAACCATAACTGCTTAACCTGTACATCTTGTATGTAAAGAGTTTGAAAAAATACAAAGCTATGTTTCATTCTATCAATTCATTTTGAAAACACTATTGTATCCTTAAATACAATTGTATCTCAAGTTTGAGAAATCTCATTTATAAACAGTTTTTGAACTTGATGTGACCAAAGCTTCAACTGTTGTCATAATTTTGACTTATCATTACTCCCACAAGGAGAACATAATACTTCATTCCAAACCAATTGAAGGACCTGAGTATTAAAGAGGTTTTTTTTGTCAAGCTAAACTGAATGTTTACGAAATAAATATTTCAAACTAAATGTGTTTCTAACCAAATGTTTCAAATTGTTTGTTGAGCTCTCAAAACAAATTCCTGTCCTTCAGCGCTTACAAAGCCTTTCAAATAATCGCTAATAGACAAATAAATGTTTCTCCTACTTCTCATTTTCATGCATTTCCAGTTATCCTACCTACAAAAGAACAATTTCATCATCTCCCATCTTTGAATGAGGCTCCAGCAGCTAGATAGCTAGGTAGGTTTACTAAAATGTACAGATCACTTGCTCTGCCTAGCAAAATCCCTACTAGATCATTGAAATCACCAGTGCAGAGGCAAGTTTTATTTAGGTAGCGTACATGTAGTTCACACAAGGACATTGAGACTATAGTGTAAATAATATCCTTGTACCACTACTTAATTTGTGAAAAAAATAATAAAAAAAATAAGTGCAAGGGCCTTTCTCAAGAGGCCACTGCATCTTGCATCACCAATTGTCCCTGCTAGTGCTGCCACTGCTAGTATCAACACAAACCTCTAAGTGTGACAGTTCAGACTAGTCCAACCCTTCCCTGGCCTGGCCGGCAGGTATTCTATATCTTTGGTGTATATTGAATTATTAAACACTTCTAAACACTATTGTCTTATCTCAAAATTGCACAAACAGTGCCACCATGTAGTGGCCCGTTATAGGTGCCATTGGTGAGAATTAAGAGCTGGTGCTAAGCACCAGCAACCACCAGTTCAAATTAGGTACAGTGCCTTACCCAAAAATGTGTAGTTACTGACATTTTTTGCCATAACTTTGAACTTTTGACCAACTGATAGCAACAAAAAAAGGCTATGACTGACCATCAAAATTCATAACCTGGCAGAAAAAGCAATGTTACTAGGGTGACTCAAGTATTGTATTGTAAATCTCTTTGTTGCAACAAATACAAATGGCAGTATATGCCAGACAAACACCAGTCACAGATAACATTATGCAACGGTGTAAGTGCAGTCAGTTGAACTACAGGTAAACTTGCAAGGAGCTTTATGCAACATTACGCTTCCGTAGTAAAAACTACTCATGGCCCAAAAAATTATACATTTTTCAAGAGGGCTCAAAACACCTTTAGATACCTATTTACTATACACAGGGTTCACGGTTCAATAACCGGTGCCGGTGGCAGGTTAGCCCAGCACCATGTGACTCTGGGCAATAGCTCACTTAGGGCCAGATGTAGGAAATTTCATTTTACCGATTCTAAAATACCGAATCGGTATTTCAGAATCGGAAATTGAGATGTAGGTAAAAAATCGGTAAAAATTACCGATTCGGAATCACTCGGAATCTGAAATCGGTATTTACCGAATCGGTAATTTCCGAATCGGTAAATTCCGATTCGGTAAAACCCATTCATTCCAATGGGCCTATAGGAATGAATGTGTTTTACCGATTCGGAATTTACCAAATTCGAAATTACCGAATCGGTAAATACCGATTCGGAAATTTGAAACTGACAAACACGTGAACCTGTGAACCAATCAGTAACACCAACCACACCCAAAAACAAAGGTACAGTGGAATCAACCAATCAGAATCAAGCACCCCTCCCCAGTACCTGGGAGTGGCCACACCCATGCAGGTGCAGAAACCAACAGTCAGGAGAGAAGGAGGACAGACAGAGGAGCAGGCTTCCCTGAGCTTACCTGAACAGCACCATGGAGAGTCAGGATGGACAGAGGGATGCAGCAGAGCACAGGAGAAAAATTAAATTCAGCCCTGAAGAACTGCAGGTGCTTGTTGCAGAGGTTGTGAAACATTACAGCAAAATATTTGGGAAACAATCACTGCATGTTGCAGAGTCTATCAAGCGCACTACCTGGATTGAAATTCAAGCAAAGGTAAATGCCATTGGTGTCACCCACCGTGAAATTGACGATTTAAAAAAAGGTGGTATGACCTTCGCATAATTACCAAAAAAAACTAGCTGCTCACAGAAAAGAAGCTGCAGCAACAGGGGGAGGCAGAAACCGAGCACCACAACTCACCGACATCGAGGAGCTTGTTGAATCCACCCTTGAGCCTGAATGCATCCATGGCATTGGGTACGCTGACAGCTCCGCAAGAGCTGCAAAGAAACAAGGTAAGATGCATGTACATCATCATTAACCCATTTACCTATTCCCCTTCCCTACTCTGTGTGCCTACATCACACTCCAGAACAGGTTTTACTAATGCCCAGCAATGCATCATGGGAACGTAGTCATAGGTAGATAACTCTATGCAGTCAGCATACCATACAGCAAGGGATGCGACACAATACTAGCATAAGAAATTGAGGGACAGGCAAATGTGTGATAGTAGTGTGATTTAATCAAGAGACACAGGTGAACTACTCCACTGACACAATGTCCATGTCTGTCTACAGGAGAGTCATCGCGCAGCACAGCAATGGATAGGGAGAAGAGGAGAGAAGAAGCTGGTCCCAGCACAGTACAAGGAGGGAAGGACACAGAGCAGGCAGCCAAGACACCTGAGGACACAACCACACCACAGCCTCAGTCTCCTCTTTTGTTTGGGAGTCAGGAGTCAGGAGCAGCTGCACAGTCCCCCACACCAACAACTCCGTCACCTGTGCGGGAAAGGGCAAGGCGGCTTGATGTGCCCCCTCCCCGCATTCTAGAAACATCTGAGGAGGAAGAGGAGGAGGGTGACATGGCAAGCAATCCACCAGAGTCAGCCAACGCTGAGCAGCAGCCCACTCCGAGAGCTGTGCGGGCCAGTGTCCAAGGATGAAGGTCACGGGAGAGAGCTGAAGGGCAGTACGGTCAGGGGGTCTTCTGAGGTCTGGAGGCCACCATGGTCAAGGTCCAGCGCTTGCAGGCAAAGACAATGATGGGTGTTTAGAGGCAGGTGCGCAGCATCAACAACAAGCTGGATAACATAGACAAGGGCATAGGAAACATTTCTGACAGCATGCAGTCGCTGGCAAATGGCATGACAGACATGACCCAGTGCATGACTGTCCTGTGCGACAAATTGGACAGGGACCACTTGGAGAGGCGCAAGGCTCGTGTGGATGTGCGGCGGCAGACAAAAGCCTTAAACCAATTTGCAACTGCAACCTCCCTGCTGTGCAGGCGGTCAGTAGCGATGCAGGATGCTATTGTTCAGTGCTGCACCAATTTGTCTGTGGGGATGGGCAGAGTGACCTCTGCCATGGAGCTGATGCTCACACAACAGACATCTACTCGAGGCGACACACGTGTGGCTGAAAGTGAAGAATCCACTAGCAGGAGTGGCGCAAGCACTCCTGTCCCAGAAATACGCAGGAGCGGCAGGCGTCATTAGACAGAGACAGGCCACACCGAAAGCCATGACACACAGCCACATCAGTCCCACCCTGTAATCCATGGACGTAAACATTGACTATGCCCTCCACCCAAAGGACAGGTCACGGTGGTGTTAACTGTGACCACCCAGTCATGGACATTGATATTTCGTGTAACCATTGTGTGGTATCATTGCACTTGCGTAGTGAAAATTAAACTACGTACATCATAATCTTAGCCTGTCTGTGTCTCATTACTCACTCAGAAATATTGCTGTGTGATCTCTGCCCGTCTTAGTCTCCCATCTGTAGCTGGTGCTGCTACTGTAGCATGGGGCTCTGTCTATTTTGTGTCAACATCAATGTCCTCATGATGTGTGATCTCCACCTCTGTGCCTTCATTGGTGGCGAGATTGTGTAACATGGCACAGGTCGCAATGATTTTGCAGCACAGGATTGGAGTGTACTGGCGTGCCCCTCCACTCTTGTGGAGGCAGCGAAACCTGCTCTTTAGGAGTTCAAATGTGCGCTCCACAACGTTGCGTGTAGATCTGTGAGCCACATTGTAACGCCTTTCACTCCTGGTGGATGGGTTGAGGTAGGGGGTGAGCACAAAGGACCGCAGGGCCTATGCACTGTCGCCTAGGGGGGAGAAAGATTGACATTAGTTGCATGTACATGATACATTAATCTACTGTGAGTGTCAGGGTGTGTCAATGTCATTTACCTAGCAGGTATCCGCTTCCAAATTCTCCGGCAACTAGGCGTGTGTATATCCCACTATTCTGGAATATGTACGAATCATGGGTACTTCCAGGGAATTTCGCAACGATGTCTGTGATGATGTTGTCAGCGTTGCATATGACCTGTACATTGATGGAGTGCGTCGACTTCCGGTTCCTGTATATGTGTTCTGTGGCTGCAGGTGGACAGAGTGGTACGTGGGTGCTATCTATGCAGCCTATCACGTGAGGGAACTGTGCCAGTTGATAGAAATCAGTCTTGGTCTTTGCAAGTTCCGCAGGTGTGTCAGGGAATGAAATATAATGCTCCATCCTCTGCATCATGGCGTCAAGGAACCTCCTGAAGAAAAGGGACAGGCAGCTCTGGGACACACCACCCACTGCAGCTATCACACTCTGGTAGCTCCCAGAGGCAAGCAGGTGTAGGCTACACAGCACCTGCACATGGGGTGGGATGGCGTGGGCCCTGGGTGTTGGGTGCTCCAGGAGTGGGTGTAGGGCCCTGATCAGGTCCTGGATGGTTTGGGGATGTAGCCTGTACCTCTGGAGTATTTCTAGCTCTGTCAGTTGGAAAAGTGTTATCCTCTGCCTGTACACTTGTTCCTCCCTTTGCCATTCCCTCTCTCCTGCTGCCTGTAGTCTTTGCCGCCTTGCAATGACGTAGAAAGCCACCATTCTGCTTACACTGTTGCATTTTGGGAATCTTTTTATAGCCTTCACCTGGTTACCACCTGCATTCAATCCATGGTAAATACCGAATTTCCGTAAATTCGGTATTTTTCCGGGTTTCCTACATCTCCATGCCCATTATTTTACCATTTCTTATATACCGATTTGGTAAATAAGAATTCAGTAAATATGAATTCAGAAAATTCCGCATCGGAAAAAAAACGACTCATATTTACCGAGTCGGAATTATACCGACTCATATTTACCGATTCGGATTTATACCGACTCATGTTTTCCGAATCGGTAAAAATTAGGCTCCTACATCTCATTTCATGGATACCGCTCGGTAACGCCCGAAATTACCGATTTTCAGCCGTTACCGACCGGTATTGGCCGACCTACATCTGGCCCTTAATCTTCCCGAAGGCCCCCAGCGAATTTCTGTATGCATTCCACAACACAAAAATAAATGTGGTGGATTTTCGATTTTGGACAATTGACTCCTATGTTTATGGTGGATTAATTTGTATTTTATCTTGGATTCTGTCACGCACTATTGGCATGTTCACTATGTTCTGGTTGGTTTGAGATGATTACATCTAACTTAAACATTTGCTTCCATCGCTACTTGTGTGCACAGATTTTATCTATTTTTTGAGTGATTGTTCACTTTTTGATTGGAGTTGGTGGTTTGGGTCTTTTGTCTATCTCAGTGCACTTATTTGATGTATGTGTTCAACACATACACCCTGTGTTTATATATCATCTAAATAGATCTGCAATAGGAATACTAATATTATATATATGTAGGAATGTGGTTTATAAGTATATGTAGTGTTAGTGCATGTTTGTATTAGTATATGTTTGTTATTGTAGTTTCTAACACAAACAGTGTGATATGTCTATATGTTTGATGCTTTTTTTTATGATTGTATGTTATTATATACAGTATATTTATTGTATTATGTTTTGACATTCCAGCCTTGAAAAAGTCTAACCAAAAGATGAAACACTTGTCGGCTAATCGTGTGCTGGGAATTTTAATACTTTTATAACATGAATAACGACTGCTAAACTGCATGAAGCATGAACTCTCTGGATGTCGGTTTTGTTTAATATTGTTGTGCCTTCTCTGTGCATAGTTTAGGGTTATACATACCTAAGGGGTTGACTAACTCAACCAATATAAAATAAGGACAAATGGTGTGCTGCAAGAGCCTCATTTTTTGTGTTTACCCTTGGGTAATTGTGTGCTTTACAAATACTTGATTTCATAGACCTTGTTTATACAACCACACAAGTTGTTTACTATAATATCACCTATATGCTGAGCACACTCAAATAGGTTTCGCACTAGTGGAAGTGTGTAGACATATTTAATCCACAGATAGGCTTGCTTTCAATTAACATCTGAATACCGCAAGTCTTCCTGGATCTGATGATTCCTTAACACTGATAATATTTTTGTTTGAGAAAAAGTCCTTTTGCTAAAAGTAAATGTTTTACAACCTAGATCACCACTGTAACCGTATGACTGTCCTGTCAAAATTATTGTGATGCTTTGGATACAGCTAAACACTATGCCACAAAAGTAGCCTTCCTCTTCCACAATTCCCAAATGGAACTGTCCTACCAACAACTAGTTTTAGATCCCACTCAGGCTGCCAGATCGCCTTCCCAAACCCACCAGAAAGAACAAACAGACTTCAGTTGAAGTATGTCATCGTTTTCCTTGTTTATGTTTGTGTACTTGAGGAAATGGTTTGTAGCCTCACATTTACGCATAGTCTATATTATGGTATTGTGTTAAATTTACTGTATAACTGCAAGTTTATGTCTTACCTTTAAAACATGATATTCTTTCCTTATTATTGGTCCTGTACCTATGGTTTTTAGACCATGGGTATTCCTTTATGTGCCTATGTTTTTATCAACATGCTTTCTAAATATGACCTAACTTGTGAAGAGATCACAAAACATAAAAACTTCTTATGAATTTAGTACCTATCATTTTGAAATCCAGGTCAAAACCCTAGAGGGCCTTCTGCTTTGGCATCATAAGACGTCATAAATTCATAATGGGATTCGTTATTCAAAAGTTTGTCAACTGATTGCATAATCCCTTTTCATTCCCCTCCTTGATCATTGCAATAGTCTCTACCTGGGCACCAAAAGAGCGGTCTTGAACCATCTACAGGTCATTCAAAATGCTCCCACTAGGCTTCTTTTCTCCCTCCCTAAATTCTGTTCAGCCTCTCAGCTCTTATTAAAGCTTCACTGGCTTCCTGTTGAAAAGTGCACAAAGTTTGAATCTCCATGCAGATCCAATAAGAATCTCTATAAACAAAAGGCTTCATTTACAAGGTCCCTGCACCACCGGAGCGTCACTTTTTGCAGAGCTCTGGTGTCCTGCCCCATATTTACAAGGCAGCGTTAACTCTCTTAGCCTGTCTTAATGAAGCCTTTTAAATATTGTTCCCTTTGACACAGTTTTCTGCATTAAAGGGATCGCTCCCAGCAACATCCATTTCTTTGAATTACTGCACCAGATTCACAAGGAATCATAATTCTGACTAGCACCGAAAACTATGCCTTCCCCATTATTTCCCCTTGTATTGTGCTCTTTCTCTTTGTGCTGCATTCTAGAAGGAGAAAAACACTGTTAATGTTTGTTCCTGCGCAGGGGTGCCTGCATTGGCACACAGCTGCGGTTTCAGCACAGTGGAGAGCACAAGGGTGCACTGTATTCTTGTAAATATGGCACATCCCTGCATTTTTTAAATGACGCAGATGCAGTCTTGCAAACCTGAACCTGGCCTCCACAGCCCGCCACAAAAGAGCCAGAATGGGCACATTTTGTTTCGTGTCCCGGCCTCAACGCTATGGAACTATTTGCCGTCTTTGCTAAAACAGACTCAAAACAACTTAAGTTTTCAGAAGCAACTAAAGGTCTCCTCTTTAGCCTAGCATTCCATCTTCTTCTGGAGTTGTCTCGGGTCATCCGTGTGCCTTAGAAACCTTTTTAACATGACATGACATGAGGATTTTATTATGAATGTTTTCTTAGATGCAGATATCCCACATCTCGAAGGTAATGAAATAAATGGCAATTTCTGGTCTCATTGATACTTGAATTCATCTGAAGTGGAACTGATGAAGAGTGAGAACGTGGATTATTGTGTGCAGAGAAATTTTCTGTGAGCATCCGGGGCAGTGTAAATACAAGCAGGGCCTATCATTTAAATGAGGTCCCATTACACTGTCCTCCATCTTAGAGGAGGTTCGGAGTGGCAGCAACCCAATGACATCTCCAAACTGAGAAATACTCAAAATCACCCTATAGAAGTCTTGAGCATAGCAAGGTGTTGAACACAGACCTTCCACTCAATCAGAGGGGGTCCCCTTAATCCAATATAGGTAGAGAACGGCATGGGAAATCTGAAATACAATCAAGAGAGAAGGTCCCTACCTGTACACATTAATTCGTACAAAAAGTCACTGATAGCAAAAACACTAACAACTCAGGGCATAATAGTGATCAAAAACACATAGATAGAAATATCAAAAAGTTTATTATTGTTGATAATCACTATATCCGATGATCCGATATCCGATGATTCAGCACAGCGCTGCAAAATTGCTTGCAGCACTGAGCTGCACCAGTCTATTTTAAATCAGGTACTAAGTATCCATCCACAAAACCTAATGCAGGGCAGAGGTAGAGTAGGGCCAGTGCACACTATCAAATGCCTTTTTGGTGTCAGCCACCAGTAGCATATTCTCTGGACAGGAGCATCTAGCCTTGTCAACCAAATGTAGGATTATCATGGTGGTATCCCCTCATTGTGGGTAATTCTTTCTATTGTTTGCCTGATTTGCCTATTCAGAGTTCTTTTCTGTGGCGATCTCCTGATCTTAGTTGATTGTTGATTTTCTGACTCTTGGTCATAGTCTCGGAAAATGTGAAGATGTTTTCTCTCCCCATTTGCGGAATATATCTAGATTACACTCTTAATGTTATATCTCCTCCCTCACTAATATTTATGTGGGACAGTTCTTGCTCCATTAGGTTTTCTACAGGCAAATTCATATTTTTTTTTCCATTTCCATTTCCATTAGTTCCATTAAGAGTTCATGGTCAGAAATCAAGAGCTCTGCTTGTGGTTGTTCTTCTTCTCTCATGGTGCTTATAATCCCCTTCTTTTTATTTTGATGTAGTTTTGCTAATTTACATTTTCTGGTGAATTTGAACAGGTCTTTTCTCGTTTGCGCATAGTCAAATTCTGCCAGTAGGTACTTATAGTTAGGATCAAAGTTTCCATAGGAAAAGCATTTCTTGTTTTGCCAATAACTTTGGTGCCACCAGACAAATCTTCTTTGATTTACCTGCACATGTTGAGAGTCTTGGGGTGATCAGTCAAGCAGGGCCAAGAAAAAAGGGGAGGCAAAAATGCGTATTCTCCATGTTATATCTACCAGGATGTTTCATTTTTTTTTACACAACTACAGCACGAACCGCTGAACGGAATGACAGAAAATTTGGCAGAAATCAAGAGGTTGGTTCAGAAAGGGTGCTTTTTGTGATTTGGTGTAAATCCATTTAGTAGTTTTAAATATATAAATAAGTATAAATATCTGAGGACTGGAGTCCTTGCAGTAGATTCATGGATCCTACTCAAATTTGACTGGCTGCCAACATTTCAACCAGGAAGTGTTGACAGCCATCTTGGGATTCAGCTTGAAGACAAATTACACCAAAAAGGGGCATGGTAGGAATACCCTCACATGACACATATTGTGGGGGATTCAACAGAGGCCTAAGCCGGTGGGGGAGTTAAAGGCATTTTTCTTAAATTGTGCCATGGATCCACAGCAAAATAAAGAAAAGATGCACCGGCTCCCTCATGTCTTTTTCATTAGGCACTTGGGTGGGCCAAATCCCGGAGGCATTCACTAGACCACCACCTCCCCATAGCACTTAATTATACAAATAGAAGGACCTGCCCAGCCACCTGCTGCCCCAGGGACTGCCAACATCACCACTGAGCGCCAAATTTTCCATCCTCGGGGATTTGAATCTCCATTTTGATAATCTGACCGCCCCTGCTGTCAGTAGCACTCTGGCTGATTTGGAGGCCTTTCAACTGTCTCAATTGGTTACATACCCCACTCATGTAGGAGGTCATACTCTGGACCCTTTCATTACGAATCTGGCAGAGGCCAGGGTTATAACTTCTACCCCCCTGGCCTGGACAAACCATTTCTTGGTGACGATTCAGTGCCCAGTGTATGAGCACCCTCCTAAACCTATGGCTAGAGTTGTCCCTAGACGACACTGGAATAAACTCAAGTTAAAGGAGTTTTACAGCATTCTGTCTGAGGACCCGTTGGACCTGTCAGATAATGTGGAAACGGGCTATGACCTCTTCTGTAAGTGGGTCACTCGGGCCCTCGATTCCCTCATTCCGGTGACTCTGGGTAAATGTGGATCAAGGGACCCTAGCCCTTGGTATGATGGATCCCTACGTGCGCTAAAAAGTACGTGCAGACGCGCAGAAAGAGAATGGCGGAAAACATATGATACCAGTAAAAAAGCCTCGTATCTTGCCACTATCAAATCTTACCATCGCGCTGTCTGCAGAGCTCGTGCGGCGCTCTATGCTCTTGAATTCCGCAATAGCTCGAATCCGTCTAAAACCATCTTCAAGGCTCTTAAAGATCTGATGGCAAAAAAGGCCTCTGGGAATGAGACTTGTTCCATTTCACATTGTGAGACCCTGGCGGCCTTCTTTCTTGAGAAAGTCCAAGCCATTTATCGTGCCTTTCCTACTGCTATGCCGTATGGTGGAGTCTCTCTTAGTTCTCAAGAGCACATTTTGCATACTTTTCCCTGCCTGTTACCTGACAGTTTCAATAAACTGGCTCAGCAAATTAAGTCTGGCTCCCCGGCAGATCCACTAAGACCGGCTTTGTTTAGGGACCGTCATCTTTTGATCTTCTACCGGTCTGTTCTTTGATCAATCTCTCGCTTGCTTCAGGTATGGTCCCTACCAAGTGGAAGCAGGCGGTGGTCACTCCCATCCTGAAGAAGCCTTCTCTCGATCCTCGCAAACCCGAGAATTATCGTCCGATATCGCTTCTTCCGTGGCCTGCGAAGGTAGCGGAGGCCCACGTGAACCGGACCCTTTCTGACCATCTTTTGTGGGCCAATATTCTGGATTTTACGCAGAACGGTTTCCGTGCTGGTCACAGCACGGAGACAGCCCTCCTCTTTATGGTGGAACACCTGCGCACTGTGCTAGATTCGGGTCAAACGGCGGCGCTTGTTTTATTAGATCTTAGCGCCGCCTTTGACACCGTTTCGCACAGGATTCTTCTTCAGCGCCTGGAGGAAGCTGGCATCATCGGGCCCGCCCTTAAGTGGTTCTGCTCTTTTCTTGCCGATCGATCCTTTTGCGTGGCTACTCCGCCCCACCAGTCCAAATTTCATCCTCTGGACTTTGGGGTCCCCCAGGGATCCTCGCTGAGCCCCACAATGTTCAACCTCTACGTGAGGCCGCTGGCTGATGTCGTCAAGCAGTGGGGCATGACTATGGTCTCATATGCTGACGACACTCAGCTGGCGGTCACGCTCAGCGGGGATTCTCGCCTGGATGCCCCAAGGTTTCAGAATGGACTTAAGGCGGTTGCCAGCTGGATGAATTCCAACTGTCTCCAGTTGAACGCAAAAAAAACTGAGATGATCATCGGCAAGCAGGCGGAACTCTGGGGCGATATGTGGTGGCCTCCTGAACTTGGGCCCACCCCAATCCCGGTAACGGAGCTAAAAAATCTCGGGGTGTGGTTAGATTCTGCCCTCAGCTTTGTTGGCCACACTAAGAGAACTGCTGCTTGCTGTTTTGGCATCCTGCGTGGTCTAAGACCAGTTTTGAAATTATTTGACGCGTCGACCAGGCAGTTAGTGGTGCAGGCGACGGTGATTTCTCGGCTTGACTACGCCAGCTCCCTCCTGGTAGGGGTTAACCAGGCTGAAATCACTCGTCTACAACGTGTGCAGAACGCGGCAGCCAGAGCAGTGGTGGGTTTGCCCAGGTTTTGCTCTGTTGCCAACACCCTGCGCTCTCTTCATTGGCTGCCGGTTAAGCAGAGAATTCAATTCAAAGTGATTTGTCTCTCTTATAACATCCTTAATGGCTCCTCTGCCCAGATTCTTATGAATCTTTTGTCTCCTTATGTTCCTGCCCGCTCTTTACGTTCCTTGGGCCATTAACTTGCAGTGGTTCCCCGGTTCAAGCTTAGTCGAGCTGGAGGCCGCTCATTTCGAGTGCGTGCTGCGGCCCTGTGGAACTCCCTACCTTTAAAGATCCGTGCCCTGGATGATCTTTTTTCATTTCGTAGGGCCATTAAGACTTTTCTATTTTTTTAGTTGTTGGCCCTTTTATTCTGCTGCCTCTTTAGTTGTGTGGTGTTGTCTACCTTGTCAAGCGCCAGGACGCTCCTTCGCTGGAGCAGCTGTGCGCGATATAAGTTTACATAACATAACATAACATATAGTATACAAATGCTCCAGGGACCGCCATCTCCCATGGGGAGTAAATATGAATTAGCGGGGGAGCCATGCGGCTACCCCAATGCCCAGGGGACATCCACCTCCGTCAAGCACATACATTGTTTTAAAAACAATGCAGGGGAGGCCCTATGGCCCCATCCACAGCCTGGGTACCTCCACCACTCAGAGACATAAATATTATTTTTTGGGGGGAGCCACGTTGCTCCTCCCCTGCCGCAGGGACCACCACCTCCCTGGTGGACATACAGACAAATTAAGGAGGTCAGTTGCGGATCCCCAGAGACCACCTCCCCCCTAAAGCTAAATACATGAAAGAGGGGGCCTCTTGTGGAGCCGTTGATGGCCCTGGGGACTTCCACCCCCCCAGATCCAGCTCCAGCAATGTCCCTTCAGTGCCCACCCTGGGACATTGCAGTTTGCTATACCTTGGCAGAAGCACCACTCCCAGAAAGCCATAGCAAATGCTGCTCTTCTTTGAGTAAGTGAGTGCATGTAAAATGCTCAAACTTACTCAAAGCAGAGCAGAATTGCAAAAGCAATGCCCGCTTCTGCAGAATGCAGGAAGCTGGCTGCAACCACAAGGGCCTTGAGGTTCTCCCCACAGTCCCCAACAGACAAGAGTTGGTGTACTAGGTGGGACCAGGCACCCACAGTAGAAGCCAACTCACAGACACACTAAGGCACTCATGCACCCACTCACAGCCCCAATCAAAGGCTCATGCACCGACTCACAGACCCACTCATACATTTACACACCCACCCACTGATCTACTCGGAGACTTGTGTACCAACTCACAAAACCACTCATGCACTCACACACCCACTGAGACAGTGATGCAATCACTCACACACCCCACTCAGACACTGCCATACCTACTCACAGACACACTCAGAGACTCACATACCTACTCATAGTCTGACTCACACACTCATGGAGGCTTTCGCATACCTACTCAGACACTAACACCAAATCACAGACCCACTCAGATACTCACGCACCTACTCAGACATCCACACAGACACACACTTATGATGCCACTACCAGGCCTACTCAAAGACTAACAAACCCACTCACATACCATTGTGACATTCATTCCCTCACTCACACTGTCACTCTCAAAGGTTATAGGTTAAAGCTAGGAAATGCAATTTTAAAAATTCACGTACAAAAACAAAGCTAACAGGGACATTATCAATAAAAAGTGTTTATCAGTTAACATTGTAAAATATTTCTTATTGCACCAGAAAGGCAGAGTGTACTGAGATGAAAGACTGACATAATGTATTTTGTTACTATTACCTGTTACTGGTTATTTAAAGTGATCTTTCTTTTTTCAGACCCTCACACAGAAAAAATAACTTTAAGCCATGAGATCTGAAAATGAAAGCATTGTGACGGAATTCATCCTCCTGGGATTCACCACAGACAAAACCCTCCAAGTCCTCCTCTTCATAATCTTTATCTTGATATATGTATTACCCTGCTGGGCAATATGAGCACCCTGACGATCATTCGCATGGATCCCCGTCTTCATACACCCATGTACTTCTTTCTTGGCTCTCTGACAGTTTTGGATTTTGGGTTTTCATCAACTTCATCCCCCAAGATGCTTGTGGACATGTTTGCTGAGAGGAAGGCCATCTCATATTTTGGTTGTTTAACTCAACTCTTTTTCTATGCAGGATTTGGCAGCACCGAATTCTTTCTTTTGGCAATGATGGCATATGACCGTTATGTGGCTATATGTAACCCATTGCATTATAGCCTTACAATGACGAAGAGCCTCACTATTTTTTTGGTAGCTGTATCGTATTTTGGTGGTTTTCTGAATTCTATGATTCATGTAGTTTGCTTTTCACAGTTATCTTTTTGTGGCCCTGATATCATTGACCATTTCATGTGTGATTATCCTGTGCTTTTGAACCTCTCCTGCACTGACTTTACCATGACTGAACTGGTGCGTATTGTGTGTGCCTTTTTTGTGATGCTGATATCCCTTCTCTTTGTCCTCACCTCGTATTCCTATATTCTTATTGCTGTCTTGAAGATTCGTACATCTGCAGGAAGACGCAGGGTTTTCTCAACTTGTACCTCCCACTTCATTTGTGTCTCCCTTTTATATGGAACAATTCTCTTCACAGAAGTTAGGCCCAACTCCAGCACTTCCCATGAGCAAGATAAGGTGGTAGCAGTGTTCTCAACAGTTCTAATCCCTGTGCTGAACCCACTGATCTACAGCCTGAGGAATCAGGATATGAAAGCTGCTCTTAAGAAGACATTAAGCTGGGCCATGCTCTTTCAGTGATCATCATGTCTTGGAAATTAAATGCAACTGAGTGTTTGGAGCACCTGAGCTAATAGACACACATTCACACATTCATCTTAATATTATAATAATGATCATACTATTAAAAAATTCTCATGATAATAACACTGTTTACTACCTCACAGATTGCATGTAACAATTACTTCACACAGCCACATAGCAACAGTCTCTTCTTCACTGTGATTAACTAAAGGCACATACATTAACACATTAGACCTTGGTTTTGATTAACTATCATTTTTCAAAACAAATATACACAAACTAATCAATGGCATAAACCATACATGCAGACGAGCAGCGAGTAATATGCTATTGCTTCACCTCTTATGAATCATGTGCCCTTCCTAAACGCAAAAATGCATTCTGCACTCTCAAAATAGTACCTTATCATTAAACAAGTACATTGGGATGACATTGTGAAAAGATTGTACTATTAGAAATTGGGATCTTGTTGACTGGGGTGCGAGCCCTGGTCAAGACGCAACCACTTTCTTAGTCTCCGTAAGGCAGAAGCCAAGCCTAATTTAACATGTGCTCCAACCCTGATAGCTTGGCACAGAGAAGAGAGGGTTAACTTTGAGGAAATGTGTAAAGTATTTGTGCAACAATTCAAACTGTAAAACTGTGAAACACCACACTACAAGATCTCCTAAGTGGAGCATCAAGGGCAGCAGTTGACATGCTGTGAACAACAGGGTGAGAATTGCAGACAGGTGGGCTGGAACTTCGTGTTGGTGAGCTGTCGTGAGCTGTTGATGCTGCTTTTTGAAAAGAAGAGCTAGAGGAAGCTTGCATTGATTTTCAGTGTGAATGGAGTGGTTCCGGTGCAAATTGACTAGTTCACTGTCTCTAAGAGCCCAACAGCTTGACTTATGAACCTGCTGAGCCACAACAAGGGGCCAGGACCTTCAGTATGTAAGGAGGCTGCAGAGTTGTTAGGGAGTCTTTTGTGTCTCTGAGGCTGCAATCAGGAGGCCAGCAGACTAGACCTTTCTCAATCTCGGGTCGTGGGTTTAAAATGTGTTGCAAGTCCAATTCTTTTCCTTAAGCAAGAGAGCAGCAGGCAGTAGTTTAGCACAGCAGTCCAGCAGAGTGGCAGTCATTGTAGCAGCACAGCAGTCCTTCTTCCTTGCCGAGTATCCACAGGTCCACAAGTGTACTGAAGACTTGGGCCCAGATGTATCAAGCAAAAAACCGCTCGCAAAGGGGCAGATTCTCAGAATCTGCCCCTTGGCGACCGGTATTTTTGCATTTGGGTTGCATCATCCCAAATGCAAAAATCGGAATTTAGGAAATCGCAAAATTGCGATTACTTAAATTGCTATTACATTTAAGGAATCTCAAATTGAGATTCCTTAAATGCAATACATTAAAGTTAAAAAATTAGCGATTTCACTAATAGGGGGCTCAAATTACCATGAAGTTGAACTTCATGGTAATTTGCAAAAACTTTGAAAAATACACACAAACATGCCCTTAGGACATGTGTATGTGCAAGATGTACCCATATGCAGATTTCAGGGGTGCAACAGGGTGTCCTTTTGACACCTTGGCACCCTTGAAATTGCAATCTCAATTTGCGATTCTCTAATTGAGAATCGCAAATTGAGATTGTCTTCCCCTTCATTCCTATGGGCCTCTAGGCCCATAGGAATGAATTGGGAGGTATTCCCTAAATGCGAGTCGCAATTTGCGAGTCGCAATTAAGGAATTTTAAGAAATCGCTATTTTTTAAACAAGATCTTCATGCATAGCATTTTGCTATTCCTTATTAGCGAATCCTTATTTTTCGCTAATAAGGAATCGCAAAATGGGTGCTTGATGCATCTGGGGGATAGTGTCTGAGGTCAAACATTTACAACCTGGGGCCCTGTTTCTGGAAGGTGGGAGAAGCTTCTAGACAGTGTATATATAGTGCATGGAAATCCCTAGGTCATCCTGCCCTGGCTCCAAACTGGCTGCAGTGTTCAAATCGAAAATACTTTATTCTGTATGTTAAAATGAACAACCATAAAAGCAATAACAATAAAACGATCAGAGACATTGAAGGGTAAAGCGGCAGCAATGAGAATTCATTATGATCATAGAGGTCACTACCAGAGATACATACTTAAAATTACTTAAAGGCTGCCAACCAGTCTGCGTCGGGTTCATTACAGCATCAAAAAATGTATACTTTTAAGTGTTTAAATTGCTTTCGAGATATAAAGTACAATCTTAAGGTATACCCTGGAGTCATGAAGCTCAAGTAAATATTTTAAGGCAATGATATGGGATCTAGGGCCAGATGTAGGAGCCCAAATACCGGTCGGTAACGGCCGAATTCGGCCGTTACCGACCGGTATTTGGGTTTTCAGCTGTAGGGGCAAATATTTTACAGAATCGGTAAATTTACCGAATCGGTAAATTTAGCGATTCTGTAAAATACCGAATCGGTATTTTTACCGATTCGGTAAATCCAAATGTAGGTGACACTCCTGAGAGTGCCACAGGCCCTTAAGAGTCGGTATTTTACCACCCAATCTTATTGGGTGGTAAAATACCGAATCCAGGTGTGCATGCACATCTGAGCATGCACACTGTGCAATGTGACACACAGACATGCCCTTAGGGCATGTATGTGTGCCACATGTTACACGTGCCTGTATTCGGGGTGCTAGAGGGTGTCAAAGTGACACCCCCTGCACCCTTGCAGGATTCGGTATTTAACGAATCGGTAAATACCGATTCGGTATTGCCCATTGATTCCTATGGGCTTCAAGGCAATCAATACCGAATCGGTATTTACCGATTCGGTAAATACCGATTTTTACAGATTCGGTAATTCAATTACCGAATTTACCTTAATCTCCCTCCTTCTATTTTACCGATTCATAAATACCGAATCGGTAAAATTCGGTATTTATGAGTCGGTAAAATAGATTTACCTACATCTAGCCCCTAATGTCTTATGTAAGCAAAAGTCTTTTTAAATAGTAACACCTTACATTGGAATAAAAGACACAGAACAGCATAAAGTGCATGGTGCTTTGTGTGCTCTGGTCATCAAAAGGACATGGAATCATATCAGGTGGGCAAGTTTTCATGTGGAAAAGACAGCTAAATGGTAGACAATTCCTAATCTAAATCTCGTTAATAAAAAATGATGCGATGAATTTGAGACAGGGGTTGAATACATTTGATAGCCCTCCTTCAATGCAAGTGAGAAATAAAGTACAACAGTTGGTTTCCCTCCCTCGCTTCTCATCCTGGCTTCCCTTTTGTAATACATGAAATTATCTTTAATAGTTTGGAGATTGTTGATATCAATCGGGTATTAGGCAGGATTGGCATATTGAACAATTCAATATAGATGGAATTAATGTAACTTAGCAATGTAACTTCTGCTGAATGCACAGTTTCTTCACCTGAGACAGACAATCTATACTAATATAATAAAGAGAGAGCCCAAACCTTTGAGACGGGTAATCTCAGGAACCACAGCACCAATCACAACACCCAATACAGCGCTGGAAAGGGCAGTTGCAGCAGAAGGACATAGGCTATGCAGACGCCCACCATATACATTTAAAAGGTAAAAGAACCATGCCAGCAAAGTAGTCCCTTGTGGTTGTGTCTGCATTGTGCTGTGGGTGTGTGCGTGACAATCGCTGGGGGCATTCCGTCATGAGTGTTGTTTTTTCTTCCCAGGTTCTATACATTCCTGCTCCCTTTAAATAGTAATTCAGTGGAGGTCCCATTCTCTTAGAACCACCCCAAGCACAGTTATGGGCAAAAATACGACTAAAAGTCCCTGCAAAGCATTATGGGATAAGATTAGCATAAATTTTAGCATTCATGAAAGGGTTTCAATGTTTTTGGATTTTACTCATCAGGGACATCTTGGGACGACGAGGTGAACTGCAGCTTGATGTATAATATTTTAAATGCTATTGCATTTGCCTCATCAGGGACATCTAGGGACGGCGAGGTGAACTGCAGCTTGATGTATAATATTTTAAATGCTATTGCATTTGCCTCATCAGGGACATCTAGGGACGACGAGGTGAACTGCAGCTTGATGTGTAATATTTTAAATGCTATTGCATTTGCCTCATCATGGACAACTGGGGGCCACGACGACGAGGTGAACTGCAGCTCTTTGTAGAATTATTTGGATACTATAATATTCACTTCCCACTGCTAATCTCGTCCCATAATGCCTTGCAGGGACTTGATCTCAAAATCATCACCTCTCTCACTGCTTGCTGGAAGCTAATTTCACTTTTGTGAAATGACTATATGCATTTTAGCATGTAGAAATACTTTTTATTTTACCTTGAATATATGAGGTTTCTGTTTTAATAATTGGAAATCTGACGGAACGAAATATTGCGGATTTATTGTACCAAGTTTGCGCCAATTCCGCCCACCCCTACTTTAAATACCCCTGCACCCCATAATCATAACCCACCCTTACTCTATAAAATACCCCAACACCCTTAAACACTAACCCATCTTAACCCTATAAATATACCCTGTATCCCAAAACCCAAACCTATCCCTAAACCCTAAAAATACCCCTGTACCCCAAAACCCAAACCTAGCCCTGAACCCTATAAACACCCCTGTACCTCAAAACCCAAACCTACCCCTGAACCCTAAAATTACCCCTGTAGGGGGGAGGAGCCAAGCTCGCAATCGTAATGGTCGCTCTCTAGCTCGGCTCCGTCAGCCTGCCGGCCTGACTCACATATCCTGCTGCATATCCTGCCCCGAAACGACACACTCGAGCAGAAACAGAAACGTAAAGTGTTGCTCCTACTCACCGTCTGACCTGGAGGCTCCTGCGTGCCGCGGTTCCGAAGTTATGCCCTGGTGGGACCGGGGCCTCCGCGGTGATGGGACCGGGGCCTCGCCTATTGGACCCAGCCCGGCGTTGATGTAATCGTCGGCCCCGGCCGAGAACGTGAGCCACTGGCGAGAGGCCATTGTGCGAACATCCTGGTGGTCCTGATTCGGGCTTGCCTTGGCGGCAGTGAGGCTGGTGCGGGGCGCGATGCTCCGAGGACTGATCGTGTGAAGGGGTCCCCCCGCCGCTGCTCCGTCCATTCACCCAGGAGCCTCGCGCCCGGACTCTGTTCATCAGACACGCCAGCGATAGTACAGGCGGACCCCCGACTTTGGCGGCTCTCCTTTCTGCACCAAGGCTGCCATTGCTGGGACCCCCTCAATACCTGCGGGGGTCCGCATCTGCGGGACTGCTCCGAGAGTCGCGGAGGGTGGTGACGAGGCTGAAACTACAAAATGGCGGCCGTCGAGCTAGGCCGCGGTTATCCTCAAGACGGCGGACTTGGGTTGCTGGACTGCACGGGGGCCTGGACATGTGTACGTGAGCCTACAATTGGCGATGTTCTTGGCGCACTACGATCCTTGCTTGCGGCCTTGGCACCTGGTACCCCTGGGGGATCGATGCGGTCCGCCGCCATCTTAGATGGACGGTTCTTTATGGTTCCTTCTCGTCTCAAAGCTGCCACTGCCTCGCCCCCCTCGATCGTGATGAGGGTTCATGCCGCTGTCCGTCAACAGGTATGCAAGCAAGTGGTTTCGGAACCTCCTGCGCTTCAATGTTTGGAGTTCGGGGACTTGGATATGGTGCTGGGGCCCGATCCTACCCGAGTGCCTGAGAAGCATGGTGGACTGCTGCATATCTCTGCCTTGATGAGGTCGTGTTTCTGTACTGCAAGAAAACCCCCGCTTTCCCGGACGGCGAGACTGAACTTCTGTCTTTTATTGCCCTTGTTAACATTGTTGGGACACCTGAACTGCATGCCCGGACCTTTGTTCTCTTGCCTATGGATTGACCTCCCTGGCCTGCGTTTTTATCGGAATCTTTCTCAATCGTATGATTGCCCCGCACCATGTTGCTCACTTCCCGCTGTCATGTGGTGGGTGGTAATTGTGGCTAAGAAAGGCCTGGGGTGAGATACTATGCTCCCGGTAGCCTGCTGGTGTACTGATCCGTGGCGCAGTTGCCCGCATACATAGAGCTGTGGGTGACCCCCTTGTAAGTTCTCTGACGCTCGAGATTGTGTCGTTTTCATTTAAACGTATTACGATTGTATGGTTGGGCGGAGGGCTGAGGCCGACCGTTTTGTCTCTGCTCCTTTACTCCTCCCTCCTATGTCTTTCTGTCTTCATATCCTTCTTTTTGTCTCTTTATTCCTCCTCTCTCTCTTATCTCTGCTACATTTCGGGTTCTGATTTAGGGCGACAGGCACGCTGCTGGGGGGGTAGGCCGTAGCCTTCTGCAGGGGTGCTGGGTGGGATGGGTGGGATGGGTCTTATCTGCGGGTTTTATTTTTCTTAGTTCTATGGCCCTTTTGTGTCTCTTATAGGAGCGCCGCGTCTGTCCCTGCCTCCCTTGGTATGCTAGGGATGGGGTCATTGTCATCACTGCTCTCCTTCTTGTGGTTATGCCGCATTTCAATTGTGACTCCCATCCCCTCCTCGTTGCTAATAATCCTGCTCTTTTATGTGTCCTTGCTACGGGGTGCTTGTATCGGCGCGGCGTTCTTCTTTTTCAGTCTGTATTTTTCCTTTTCCCCTCTTCCTTCCCCTCCCCTCTTCCTTTTTTCTCTCCCAGAGGTTAGTGTGACGGGTTAGTTCTACTGCTGTCGATATTCCGGTTCCTTTGTTCTGTTTCCGATGCGCTACTGGGTGGTGGATGTGTATACGATGAGTCTAATTGAATATTGATTTGTGTTAACCGCATCTGTTTTCATACTGATGTATACTGTAGTGCCACTCCTCCGCGTTGCTGCCCTTTAGCCTTTTTGTAGCCACTGATTTGCTATGGGAACCCGGATTCCTTTATGCTGTAACCGAGCCTGTTATACTCCTTATTGTAATATTATAAAAATTAACCTTCTTTGTTCCTGTTTGCGGGCCGTCCAGATCCTCCCCCCCCCCCCTTTTTTTGGGCTGTATTGATTGCGCTCCATTATGATTGATTCTGTATATTTTCCTTCTGGATTTCTTGATTGCTATATCGTGTCGTGGCCGACCGGACTGGTTGTAGGCCCAGATTTGTATATCCTTTCTGTACAAATAAAGGTTTAAAAAAAAAAATACCCCCGTACCCCAAAACCCAAACCTACCCCATAACCTTAAAATACCACTGTACCCCAAAACCCAAACCTAGCCCATAACCCTTAAAATACCCCTGTACCCCAAAACCCAAACCTAGCCCAGAACCCAAAAATACCCCTGTATCCCAAAACCTAAACCTAGCCCTGAACCCTAAAAATACCCCTGTACCCCAAAACCCAAACCTAGCCCTGAACCCTTAAAATACCCCTGTACCCCAGAACCCAAACCTACCCCTGAACCCTAAAAATACCCCTATACCCCAAAACCCAAACCTAGCCCTGAACCCTAAAAATACCCCTGTACCCCAGAATCCAAAACTATATCTGAACCCTTAAAATACCCAAACACCCCAAAATATATATCTGAGTACCCCAAACATATACCCCTATACCCCTACTTGCCTTATCCAAACATTTAAATAAAAAACAGGCTTTTATCATTCATGCATTTACAACGAATTTCGTTGTAAATGAATGCGTGGTAAAAGCATATAAAATGTAATCCCATGCGTTATAATGGCATTGCGGAGTCATGGTACTTTCGTAATGAAAGTATGCGGAGTGATGGTATGCCGAAAGAAAGTTGCGGAATAATGGGTGTTTACCCTCCCCCGTAAGAACATTGGTGGCACGGCGGCCCACATCTCCAGCAACATACTCATATTTTTTCACCACCGATTGGAAAAATACACAGGTCTCTCTCATTGATGCCCAGCACCGACATACACTTTTAGACACACCTCCCACCACAAGTTCTAGAATTGCGAACTTTAGAGATGGGGAGCTACGTTCGAATCTCGGCATCAGCTCAACATCCTGTGATTCCAGGCAAATTGCTTTGTCTCCCCGTGCCTACCACAAATTAATGTGTTTTTCTGTAATGTAAATTGTGCTCATGCCATGTTGTCGAGTTTGTGCTATATAATATTGCAAGGAAAATAAAGTAGGAAAACTCGAGTTCACACACTACTGAACACGCACTCTTCAGTGCATCAGCAGTGCACTGTGAATCGGAGCGTTTCACAGGCCTGTCACAGATAAGAAATGCTATCAAAACAAAATCCTACGAAACAATATACTACTGGCCGGCAGCAATTCATACCCGGACAACGTCGGGACGGGCTGCTAGTCTTATATAATTGGCTTAGTAAAACAAGTTTTGTCGTTGGCCTAGATAGCATGCCAGAGCAACAAAGAGTGGAGTGCGGTTATTTCAGCTTCAGGCGGAGGTAGGAAGGTACAACAGACGTTTGAGGAAACTATTTTCCTCAGTCTAGAGGGCCTTGCCTCATATGTGGAAAAAGCTAATATCTTAGCAAGATGTTTATTATGGGCCAAGTGCCTAACTTTGCTGAGAACCTAAACATTCCATGAGCACTCCTACTGATCTTACTCCGAACATTATTTTGTGTGACCAAAAGCTGCTTCCTGCAAAGGTTATCTAACGCCTCACTTACAGCAGGTAACCTAAACATTTGAGTGAAGTAGGGAGACCCAGTCATCACTTGTCATGTGAGATAGCAGCTTGGGGTAAGAGACGCTCTTAAAGAAGGGGGATTTATCAGTATCCCAGAACGGTTTATTATTACCTGTATAAGCAGCCTGAGTTAAGTTATACCATGCATCCTCTTGTAGCTCTTTTATCCTAGCAAAGAGAGCTTTTTTAAAGTTACATCTAAGATTGAATCGACTTTGATCTCTTGAGTGCCGATATAGAGCCTGTTTCAATTCACAGAAGGCGAAGGTGCAAGTATGGTTAAACCAGCCATGCAGTTGGCCATGGCTTGAGCTACTCAAAGGAGTCAGGAGGTCATTAGTGAGGTAAGTTGCACTGATAAAACTAGTTAGCAACTGATTAGGAGTCACTTCATCCTGTAAGCTGTTGTTATTTTTATAGACTTTATTTCGGCTATTATAGCCATAAAAGCACATATATAAAAAACACAGTCTCAACAATTCATATAAAAGAGAAAAAAATACAATTATCATTAGAGGTGTCAACGTGCATGGAATCAAACCCCCTAGGATGAGGGTTCGCTAGTAGGGCAGGAGACACATACAAATATTATAATAAGGGCGTCATTTTTATCAATAATAGGAAATATAAACAATTAAAAAGATCATTAAAACTTAAATTTAAACCAAGAATATTAAAAGAAAAGTATTTTACAAAATTAAGATCATGGTAATATTCATAGGAGAACAGGATTTACTAGTTCTCACATCGGTCTTTCAACAGATACCTACGCTTGCACCACATAGTGAGCAAAAATCTGGAGATTGAGGCAACACAAACTGGGTGGGTGTCGTATTTTATTACCCTATAAAATTCTCTATAGTTTCTTATCCCCAAATTTCTGAAAGTTGAAGGACCCATTTAGACCTGACCTTTTTATAGGCCAAGCAGAAGAACAACACATGAATTTCTGTTTCTTCCGCTACCAGGCACCCCAGGCAGTATTGTTTAGTAGCGCCCGCCCACTTATTTGTAAACGCATGTAGCTGGAGCGACCCGAATCTAAATTGCAGAAACAATTTATTTGCTTTTAGAGGTTGGATAGAATTCAACACCAACTCCATGTTATAATGATGTTTTTCATCCAAAAACCCAGAGGTCAGACTAGAAGAATCTACTGTCTGTAGCATATATGCCAATTTATACTCTTTCAAGGCAGTCACTAATGATTTTTTTTAGATAGCTGGGCATGTCTCCTCTGGTACCGACCAAAAGTCATCCCTCCCTATTGCACGAAATGCATTCCTAATAGATGACAGCCACAGAATTTTCCCTGCCCCCAAAACAGACATAACAGCTTTTAGTTCCTCCCTGTAGTATCCTAACTCTGGCGTACTCCATAACCGTCGCCAGTAGAGGAGTGGACAAAAAGCAATCAAATCTGCAATGGGAATAATACCCAAGTCCATCCTTAGGGGTATTAAGGGGGGTCAGGTTCTGCTGTGACTTTTGCTTTTAGCGCGCCGCATTTCAGCGCTGTGATTTTAACATTTTCTTTTCTGTTGGCGTTTGCCAGCGTGTAACTTTTTTTCATTTGACTTCTGCTCTACCTGGGGAAAGGGGTCCCACCTTCCTCTTACCTGCACTTAAAGGATTATCGCACCGCCGCTTTGGCGGGTCCGGGTCCCGAGGGTGGCTCATTTCATCGGCATCAGGCGCCATCTTTGATTGGGGCTTCGGCGCTTTTGGCGGGCGCCATCTTTGAGCGTACTGACGCTCGCTCCGGTCCAGGGGACGCCTATTTAAGGCGGACTCGGTCACTCTGACGGCAGTCAGGTTCTGCTGTGACTTTTGCTTTTAGCGCGCCGCATTTCAGCGCTGTGATTTTAACATTTTCTTTTCTGTTGGCGTTTGCCAGCGTGTAACTTTTTTTCATTGGACTTCTGCTCTACCTGGGGAAAGGGGTCCCACCTTCCACCTTCCTCTTACCTGCACTTAAAGGATTATCGCACCGCCGCTTTGGCGGGTCCGGGTCCCGAGGGTGGCTCATTTCATCGGCATCAGGCGCCATCTTTGATTGGGGCTTCGGCGCTTTTGGCGGGCGCCATCTTTGAGCGTACTGACGCTCGCTTCGGTCCAGGGGACGCCTATTTAAGGCGGACTCGGTCACTCTGACGGCGGTCAGGTTCTGCTGTGACTTTTGCTTTTAGCGCGCCGCATTTCAGCGCTGTGATTTTAACATTTTCTTTTCTGTTGGCGTTTGCCAGTGTGTAACTTTTTTTCATTTGACTTCTGCTCTACCTGGGGTAAGGGGTCCCACCTTCCTCTTACCTGCACTTAAAGGATTATCGCACCGCCGCTTTGGCGGGTCCGGGTCCCGAGGGAGGCTCATTTCATCGGCATCAGGCGCCATCTTTGATTGGGGTTTCGGCGCTTTTGGCGGGCGCCATCTTTGAGCGTACTGATGCTCGCTCCGGTCCAGGGGACGCCTATTTAAGGCGGACTCGGTCACTCTGACGGCGGTCAGGTTCTGCTGTGACTTTTGCTTTTAGCGCGCCGCATTTCAGCGCTGTGATTTTACCACTTTCTTTTCTGTTGGCGTTTCCAGCGTGTAACTTTTTTTCATTTGACTTCTGCTCTACCTGGGGAAAGGGGTCCCACCTTCCTCTTACCTGCACTTAAAGGATTATCGCACCGCCGCTTTGGCGGGTCCGGGTCCCGAGGGTGGCTCATTTCATCGGCATCAGGCGCCATCTTTGATTGGGGCTTTGGCGCTTTTGGCAGGCGCCATCTTTGAGCGTACTGACGCTCGCTCCGGTCCAGGGGACGGATATTTAAAGTCGTCCTCTCCGCGCAGCGGGAACGTGCAGTGGGACGCCGTCGCTTAGCCGGAGTCGTGCCTGAGTCCTGCCCGTCTGCGCCCGTCCGCGCTAAGGACGCGCAGGACCCGGGCCAGGCCCTGCTAGTGTATTGTGTGGGCTGCCACTTCAGCTATGTTGGTGTATTCCAGCGATATTCTGCGGGACTTGGGACGACGGACTGTAAGTTGCAGTCTTCCTCCTTTACATCCATTAGCTGGCCCCCACCACTGTGCCGGCTGCCGGTGGTCTCTGGATCGTCCTACTTCCATCGTATCTATGCACGCGGTGGCGGACGTTTGTAGCAACCATCCTGAGCATGCCCTCCGCATCTTCAGTCTCAATGCCAGGTCTCTGGTGCTTCATTATCAGGCCGTATTTGACCTGTTACAGGAAGAAGGCCCGGACATCGTGGCCATCACTGAGACATGGCTGAAAGATGACGATGCGGCCATTATCAATCTGGCATTCCCCTCTGACTATACAGTCTTTACCCTTAATCGGTCTACTAGGGGAGGGGGTATTGCTCTTGCTACTCGATCCAGCTTCACCTGCAGCTGGTCGGCACTGACCATTGCGGGATGTGAAAGTGCGGTGTTCAAGATTCTTGTCACCCCACATTTTTCACTCTCAGGGATGGTGGTTTATCGCCCCCCAGGGAGCGAAGTGGCGTTTCGCGCTGCTTTCCCTGATGTGGTTAGCTCCTTGGTGGTAGACTGTCCCAATTTCTCTATCTTGGGGGACCTTACCCTCCACTTCGATAGACCTAACATCCCCTCGGTCAGTGGCATTCTCGCGGATTTGGAGGCCCTTCAGCTGACGCAACTGGTTCAACAGTCCACTCACACTGGTGGTCATACGCTAGATCCCTTCTTTACCAACTTGGCAGATGCTTCTGTCACTGCCGTCTCACCCCTTGGCTGGACAGACCACTCTTTGGTTGCCATCAGTACCCCCTTGCCGGGAAGGATTATTATCCCCCCTGCATAACTGGTCGTAAGGCGGCATTGGAGTAAATTACGGTTGGAGGATTTGCACCGTGTCCTCGCTGCAGAGCCATTAGATCCTTTTGTAACTGTTGATTCAGGTTACGATGGGTTCTGCGCTTGGATCTCCAAGGCGCTAGACGCGCTTATTCCTCTTACCGCCTGCAAGATCAGTTCTAGGGACTCCAGTCCGTGGTACGACGGCGCCCTACGTGCACTCAAGGGCAATTGTAGGCGTGCAGAGAGGGGTTGGCGCAAGGCGTACGATATGGGTAAAAAAGCTATCTATCTCGCCTCCGTCAAATCTTACCATCGGGCTGTTTGCCGAGCTTGGGCAATTTACTATACTGCCGAAGTTGGCAACAGCTCCAACCCCTCTAAAACCATCTTTAAACTGATGAAGAATCTATTAGCTAAACGCCCCGGTGCCCCGACGATTGGCTCCACCGCTCCCTGTGAGGCCCTTGCTGTGTTCTTTCAGGACAAGGTCCAAAACATCTATAAGACCTTTCCATCTACAGGGCCCCCAGTGGAGTCTCCGACCAACATCTATGGAGATATCGCTTTGCACGCGCTGCCCCTGTTGACATCTGAAGGGTTTGACATCTTGGCAAAGCAGGTCAAATCTGGGTCCCCCGCTGACCCGCTTAGTTCGACTCTTTTCAGAGATCAGTCGTTCGTGGGTCGGACCGTGGTGCACACCTTGATCAACATCTCGTTGGAGTCTGGCACGGTTCCCCTTAGCTGGAAACGGGCGGTGGTTTCTCCCATCTTAAAGAAACCCTCACTGGACCCAGATAAGCCCGAAAATTATCGGCCTATCTCTTTGCTCCCTTGGCCTACCAAAGTACTGGAGGCCCATGTCAACAAAGTTCTTTCGGCCCACCTCACCCAGGCTAACATCTTGGACCCCACCCAGAACGGCTTCCGTGCTGGCCACAGCACAGAGACCGCCCTTCTCTCCATGGTGGAACATCTTCGCACAGTGATGGATGCGGGGCAGACAGCGGCGCTCGTTTTATTAGACCTGAGCGCCGCGTTTGACACTGTGTCCCATCCCATCCTGTTGCATCGCCTGGAGGAGATCGGGCTGGGTGGCACTGCCCTCCAGTGGTTTCGCTCCTTCCTGGACGATCGTTTCTTTATAGTTGCCCTGCCACCGTTCCAGTCCCAATTCCATCCTCTGAGACAGGGGGTCCCGCAAGGCTCCTCGCTGAGCCCCACGTTGTTCAATCTATACGTGAGACCGCTGGCTGAGGTCGTCAAGCAATGGGACATGACCATGGTCTCGTATGCTGACGACACATCAGCTAGCGGTTACGATCAGCGGGGATGCGGACCGGGACGCCCCCAGGTTTCAGAGTGGTCTTAGGGCGGTGGCAAGCTGGATGAAGAACAACTGTCTCCAGCTCAACGCAAAGAAAACTGAGATCATGATCGTCGGAAGGAGGGCGGAACTGTGGGGGGACAAGTGGTGGCCCGTTGAACTGGGGCCGGTCCCCCGCCCGGTCACTGAACTAAAGAACTTGGGAGTATGGATGGACCTTGCTTTTAGTTTTGTCGGCCATTCGAAGAAAATCGCGGCCTGCTGTTTCGGTATCTTGCGGTCGCTGCGTCCCATTCTGAAGTTCTTTGACCATGGCACCAGGCAGCTGATAGTCCAGGCCGCTGTGTTATCTCGCCTGGACTATGCAAGCTCTCTCCTGGTAGGGACCAATGTGGCCGAGACTACCCGCCTCCAACGCGTGCAGAACGCCGCGGCGAGAGCCATTGTTGGCTTACCTCGAACGAGCTCCGTCTCTGGTGCCCTGAGATCACTGCACTGGCTGCCCATCAAGTCACGTATCCAGTTTAAAGTACTGTGTCTGGCGTTTAAGATCTTGAGGGGAGGAGGTCCGCCAATTCTTGCAGATCTTTTGTCTTGGTATGTTCCTTCCCGCTCTCTGAGATCTGGAGGCCAAGCTCTCGCCGTGATCCCTCGATTCAGGTTGTGTCGGGTTGGTGGCCGATCCTTCCGGGTCAGGGCAGCCGAGCTTTGGAACTCCCTCCCAGTGGAACTGCGGCTATTAGACGATCTGTTAGCTTTTCGCAAAGCTTTGAAAACCTTTCTCTTTTAAATGCCTTCCTGTTTTTATGTGTTGTGTTCTTGGTAATGGTTGCACATTTCCTGCCATGCGCCACGACGCCCCTTAGCTGGGGCAGCTGTGCGCAATATAAATGTGCGTAACATAACATAACATAACAATAGTTGTCTTAGAAAGTTATTTTCTGTCACAGATATGACATTAGCTGAACAGTGTCCCCAGAGTTCAGCACCATACAATGATGCCCCCCTTGCTGAGACCTTATACATTTCTACAGGTGGGCGTATAAGCCGTCAAAGATATCTGTAAGGGCCTTGGAAAAAATACCATGAATTATTTAGAGTGGGTCAACTCTAACCCACTTAAGACAGACGCCATTAGCTCTTATAGGAGTGATGTTAGCAATGGAATTTGGCCCAGTATTACTGAGTTTATGTAAAAAAAAGGATAGTCAATACAATACAATTATGGGCTCTAAGGGCCCGATTCACAAAATGAACTTAAGACTCAATCCTAAACTTACTACTATTTTGGTATTCACAGAATGCACTTACTTCTTTTGGCATTCACAGAATGAACTTTCTACTTTTGGTATTCACAGAAGTTAGGATTTTGTCTTAAGTTTGTCTTAAGACAAACTTAAGACAGACTTAAGACAGACTCAAGACAGACTTAAGACAAACTTAAGACAGACTTAGGACCGACTTAAGACAGACTTAAGACAAAATCCTAACTTAAGTCTGTCTTAAGTCTGTATTAAGTTTGATTTAAGACAAACTTAAGACAAAATCCTAACTTCTGTGAATACCAAAAGTAGTAGGTGCATTCTGTGAATACCAAAATAGTAGTAAGTTTAGGATTGAGTCTTAAGTTCATTCTGTGAATGCCAAAAGTAGTAAGTGCATTCTGTGAATACCAAAATAGTAGTAAGTTTAGGATTGAGTCTTAAGTTCATTCTGTGAATCGGGCTCTTGATCTGGCTTGAAGACTCTCGGGGTAGAGCACCATTTACTTGCACAACTTAGAATTAGTATGTGGTCATTAATAGTTGAGTCACTCCTTCCTTTAAAAGTCGGTACCCGTTTACCATTATTATCACAGGTACATTCTAATGGGTGTAGGGCCAGATTGGTTATCATGGAGTTCAAACCCCCCTAATCGTTACGGGGAATGCAAATAACCAGCCCCAGCTTGATCAGTGACCCCACAGACCTTATTAACAGACAAAGGACAGGGTTGGATGTCAATAGAAAACTATTAGGGAAGTAATTTATCTAAACTAATATCAAGAGCAGGATCGCATTTCCGTGGGTAGAATAAAAAATGTTATTATAAAAGTATACCAATACCACATTCTGACCTCCTTTGAAGGTTAGTCATAGTCTTAGTGAGTGAGAACCAACAATTAATTTCTTCTTAATATTTATTGGGAGTGTATTTGATATTAGAACCAGAAGCCCCAACAGAAGGTGATGGAACAGCCTCGACTCAGTATGACGAAAAATGAAAAAAATAGGGGCTGTACACCATGTTTCCTAGATAGACATTATATCAACATTATTAATGAAATTGAACAGCCAGGTAAACCTTTTTTATTAGTTAGCCCACCTGCATTCGACAATGCAATTTTGTGGCCTTCAACAAGACCTGGACAAAAGACAGCAGGCGGTGATGTGTCTTGCAGAACTGCTCTCTGGCATAAGTGGACTGCATTACTAATTGGTGATGGCAGTCGAGCCTTAAAACTATTACCAACACAAATGATATCATTGATAGCCAGGATAACATATGCTTGCCTATCCCCCTGATTCAATACTTCAATCTGCCTATGCTGCCCTGTGTCTTCAATTGATAACCTGCATATAACCTATTGTAGACTGCAGTATTCATGCGGGGTCATTAGACCCTTTATGTAAAGGCTTAGCAGGGAGTATTCAGTTGCCAGTGGGGTGTGCTAAGCTCTGCCCCCATCCTACCAGGTGATTGCTCATTCAAGCACACCCAATCCCACTATTGTGTGACTGTTTTTTTCATTGTTTTTTTTTATTGAGTAGAGCTTACAGAGAAAACATTCCATGTTGACACATTATAAAAATCCATCATTAACAGGTCCCATTTCAAAGCTTTTTAAACAATGTTCAAAACATTTCTAATCTTTCTGCAAGATATTTCCAATTCCGAGACATTTGTTTGGTTGCCCCGGTTAATTTAGCATAGGCTTCTTTGAATTTTTTTGTACGTAGCTTTATATTTAACCATTTCTCAAACACAGTTACTTCCTGTGAACTCCAGTTTGGTAAAACTAATGAGTGAACAACCAATATAGAAATAGCAAGAAACCCCCCCCCAGTTTTAGATAGTAAAACCTCCCTACCGTTAATCCCAAACAGGACTGCTTCTGCTATTGGATCAAACGTTTTTTGAATTGCCTGACTAAAATACCCAAATATTTTATCCCAAAATACTCTTAATTTAGGACACAAGAAAAATATATGCCTCCAGCCCCCTTCCAATGGGGTGCGACAACGAAAGCACCTATTTTCCACCTCCGAGTACATTTTATTAAGGGCCTCAGGAGTATAATAGGCCATCCAGTGTGAAATAAAAGCCATTCTTTTATAATTGGCAGCTCTAAGAGTCATATTTGCTGTGGTAGATATTTGATGCCATTCTTGGTGGGAAAAAACACATTGAGTTTCAGAAGCAACTTTCTCCCAAAACTTTGAAACCAGAGGAGATTTGTCTCGTGTTCGCATTAAACAATACCAATTACCGACCCCACTCATATTGGAGGAGTACAGAGCGATAGCAGCCTTTGAGGGGGAGCTATTGAATAACAAATTATGTTTCTTAAAGCAATTAACTATTTGAATAAATTCAAAGAATGTGGGTGTGTTGCTCCCATTACATCTGGCCTGAACTTCTTCCCACATAATCATCCTCCCCTGAAAAATAAACTGGTTGCCTACCCCCAAGCTGGCATCATGCCAAGATTTCAACAAAGCTGAATGAAAAAGGAGGCCCAACTCTCTACATTCATTAAGTTTTAAAGAATAAAAACCAGCAAATCCATTCTGTTTAAAAGCAGAGCGAAGTCTGTTTATACCTTGTTTTTTTGGAAGTTTACCAGTTTTTAGAAATGTGGGGATTTGAGTTCCTGCTTCTTTGATCATCTTGTTCATAAAAAAATTGTCTATCCATTTAGTTTTAGATAATAAACCGGCTGTGCATTCAAAAAATGCAGATTCATAATATACACAAACATTCATCTGTGCTAAGCCACCCAATTGAGTATCTAATTGTAACACCAAGAGTTTAACTTTAGCAGCTTTTTTGTTCCAAATAAAGGATCTAATCATTGAATTGATTCCTTTAAAATAACTGAGATTCATTTTGATTGGGATATTGGAAAAAAGAAATATCAATAAAGGTAATATAGACATCTTAATGAGCACCATTCGAACTATCAGGGTTAATGGAAGGCTAGCCCATTTTTCAAGGGATTTCTGAGTTTTAATACTGGTGGCCTCATAATTCAGTTTCGCCAACTGACCTTATTGAGCTGTGATAAAAATCCCCAAGTATCATATGGGATCAGGTTTTAAAACCCGCTGTTTAAAATTCTCAGGCAAAAACTCAGCCCCATATTTAAAATTATAATCTCGGTTTTGCTGGAATTGATTTTATATCCCCCTATTGATTCATATTTTTTAAATCCAGCTAAAATCATTATATATATTTGATTTGTTGGGAGACAGGTACAGAATGGCATCATCATCATAGAGTTTTAATTTTGCCATGCCACTAATCGGAGCGTTAATACCCAGATTAGCACATATTTTAATTGCTAATGGTTCTACAAAAAAAAGTGAACAAAAGGGGTGAGAGGGGGCAGCCTTGCCTGGTCCCCCGATTTATATTGCTGTCCCTATTTCATCACCATTAATTACTAACTGAGCCTGCGCCACTTGATAGATATTTTCATTTTGCAACATTAAGATTACTTGAGCTGGGATCCCAAACCTTTGGAGCCCAAAAAAATAAAGCATCCCAATTTACTAAATCAAAGGCTTTTTCTGCATCAACCATCATTATGCAGGCTTGTGTCTTATTAATGTTAAAATAATCAATAGTTTGTATCAAATAGCCTGAATTTGAGGACATAGTACGCCCACCTACAATACCTGTTTGATCGGAATAGATTACTTTCTTTGCCAAAAGAGTAAAACGCTGTGCCCAAATCTTCATCATAATTTTACAGTCGGCGTTCAAGAGGCTAATCGGTCTAAATGAGTTCACATTATTTGACGGTTTCCCCTTTTTTATAAAGCTGACTACGATCGCCCTCTTGAACTCTGAGGACACCTTCTGTGGAGAAGCGTGGCTCAATGGTTAGAGCGGCAGACCCTGATGCAGAGGTCTGGCCCGGGAGCAGGGTTCAATTCCTGCCTCGGTGGCTCTTGGACTCAATTTCCCCGGACCTGATCATTCTCGCCTCGGTGCCTAGTCTAATCATGGGTCCCACTCTGTGCCTCTGGGCAATAGATTGCTTAATCTCCACAACGGCCCCAGCAGCGCTTGGATACCTGGCTTCACCTTGGGGGTGCCCAGGAGTGGACATCTCACAGGGAAGCCAGGATGGGTTCCACAGCGGTATGAATACAGCGCTACGAGACCTCTGGGTAGAAGTGCGCTATATAAATACAAACACATTTACATTTATCAAGCCACCATCTTTGATATAATTAAAAAGTTTCTTGAGAAATGGGGTCAGCTCTTTAGCAAAAGGTTTATAACATTGTTGGTGAGTTCAACAAAGACCTGGGCAAATATCAACTCTCTCAGTTGACAAAAGATTAGTTTTTGGATCAATTATTTCCAAAATACAAGTGGCTTCCTGTCGAGCCTTTGTTGACCAAGCCAACATTTTCCCCACCATTTGACTTTCTTCGTAAACCTTTTGTAAGTAGGCCTTGGAGCTATTCATTTCTTCAAGAACGAAGTCATTTCCTAATGTCTTATTTGTCTCTTCCCACTGAGCCCGTGATGAGAAAGTTGACCATTTAGAAGCACATTCGAGAGATCGCTGCAGTTCTGCGATTTTTTCTAGTCGTGCCCTAGGTTTTCCCGCTCATACAGCTATCATCTGCCTTTAAAACGACCCCAAACAGAAAAAATATCCACCATTCCTTTATTAATGTTAAAGTATTCTGAAATCCACTCCTTAAACTGTTCAAGCCACAAAGGATCTTGAAGAAGAAGATGGTATATCTGCCACCTGGACCTACTCCTCTTCTAAACCCCAATTTCTACATCGGCCTGAACATAAGAGGGGTCAGAGTAGGCATTTGCACCAATTACTACAGCACTAAGGACCAAAGAACGTGAAATCAATAGAAAATCGATTTGTGAGGCTGTCTGATATTGGAGGGAACGGCAAGTGTATTTGCATGCATTCTGATTCAACAATCGCCATGAGTCAATTACCTGGAGGCCTTCAATCACAGCATCTAAGACTTTTTTTGTCTTGGGTTTCAGTAGTTTTTTATTCGTATTGGAAGTATCAGTTTTGAGATCCTGCATAAAATTGAAATCCCCCCCTAACACGATTTGGCCAGGGACCCCTATCAATAGCTCATAAATAGTCAGTAGTGTGGATGCCTCATCTACTATAGGCCCGTAGTAGTTGTAAAATTGAGAACCTGATTAGTAATTTTAACCTGGACCCAGATCCACCTCCCTTGGGGATCCTGTTGTACTTGTAAAAATTCCCAATCTAATTTACAAGAAAAGTAGATTGCGACCCCTGTCACCGCCACCCCTGCTGAAGCAAAAAAAGTTCTGGAAAAGAAGCCTGGTATAAATAATTTTGGTGAGTTGGTTTTCAAATGAGTTTCTTGGATAAAAAGAATTTGAGGTTTTAAAGTAATAAGCCACCCACTTAAACCTCCCTATTTCTGTCTATTCAATATCCCAATATTCAACATTTAATGTAACTATCTGACATTTTCTAATTGTACTCATTCTGCCGTTAGAGAATAACAATTTTTACATTAAAAATTTCTACTCAATATTTGATTACTCTGTTTGCTACTACTCTTTTTTATTAACCCCACCCCCCAACCCCTAACCCAATGCCATGGGCTCCGATCCCAAGAGCTCCACATCCCCTTAGATAAGTGTCCTTTCCCGCTATCCACATTTCCCCCTCCCTAAACTAAATTAGTGGTGCCTTGGCACTGCACCTGGGGTAAACAACCCCCCCCCCCCATAGTGGAGCTGAAGAGAAAAAAGAACAAAGACGAAAAGAACAGCAAAGAAGAAAAACACATCTAGGATCACTCCCTCACTAAAATCACTTTCAGCAATTCCTGGGCTTCCTCAATTTGTGTACACATGTGAAACTTCCCCTGCAATAGAACTTTTAGTTTGGACTTCTGCACAATGGAGGATTTGGCTCCATGAGCTTTAAAAAGATATAGTAATTTTACAAACTGCTTGTGTCTACGTGCTGCTTCAACAGACATATCCCAAAAAATTCATCCTTTAGTCCCATCATTTATGTCGAATTGTCTCAACTGAATTGATTTAGACAATATCTTCTCCTTAACGCAAAAGTCTGCAAAATTGACTAAGGTCACAGTTAGATCACCTGTGAACTTTGGAATCACTTTTTGCTGAAGAACGGTCCCCACCCATTGAAGCGTATGGGCTCCTTTGGACCCTTCCAGGACGACACAACGATTCGCAGGTTAGCGCGGCATAAATGATTTTTCGAGTTCACCAATTTTGTTTTCCAAACGTATTTTATCCTGAGCGGCTTCTTCATATCACAATTTTCTTCAAGTATTGGATTAAGCATGGTCTTGATAGCGATCTGGTGGGTATTAGTGATTTCACTTTGATTTTCTGCTGCAAGTTCCCCCGTTTTGGCTGCCCCCCTTGTTTGCCTTTTAGCGCTATCGACTCCACTTGCTCTATACTTTCATTGTCTTGAATGTTCTCCTTTGTTGAAGTAGGTGGAGCCATGACCCTAATCACAGTTATTGGGGAATCTTGTATCTGTGTCTGTATCTGAGACTGAGCCAGCGCCTGCAAAGATCCTACACCCTGATGTAGAGTTAAAGTTGAAGTTGGAGTTTTACTATTAAAGAGAGAAGGCGATTGAGCAACCATAGCCCGTGGACTACTTTGAATAAATCTCCAATTGTAGAAACTTGATTTAAACATTCAGTAGGGAATGAAGATGGAGGTGGATATGACATAGTTTTAGTTTTAATGCTGCATTGAGAGGGTCTTACACCGGCCGGGCTTTGCTCCGCTGAGGCGTTCGAGGCTCACCATTACTTGTTGGGTGTAGCGGCCGGGCTTCGCTCCGCCGAGCGACCTACCCCCACTGTTTTCCTGTCTGGCTGGGATACGCTCCGCCGAGCGACCTACCCCCACTGCTTTCCTGTCTGGCCGGGCTTTGCTCCGCTGGTCAGGACTATGGTTCCCAGCAGCCCCAACCCAGGACGCCGCCACTGTCATCATCCTGCGCCAGGAGGCGCATAAAGTTCAGCGTGCTATCTCGTCCCGTGAGGACGGGCGTGGGACGCACCGGGCTAAGCCCGGGCAAAGGTCGGGCCGTCTGTGGCCATCTGGGGCCGGCCGAGGCTGGGCTGGGACATTTCTCTTGGCTGAATTCTTTCATGTAAATGTGTAAATGTGTGTGTGGGACTTGTAAAGCGCACAGCTGCCCGTAAGCGTCCCGGCGCTGAAGACTGCTGGGGAACCCGTCCTGGCTTTCCCTGTGAGATGGTCCCTTCTGGATATCTCCAAGGTGAAACCAAGCATCCCCAGCGCCTGTGGGTGGCCGTTGTAGAGATGAGGCAAGCTTAATGTCCAGAGTTGCCGAGTGTGATCCCTGGTTAGAGTAGGAGGAGAGAATTATCGAGTCTGCTGACCCTGGTACACGACCCTGCCGCGTCAGGAATTGAACTCTGGTCCCGGGCCATTCTCTGCTTCTGGGTCTGCCGCCTCTAACCAGTGAGCCACACCACTCCACTCCACTCCATTCCTGATTTGTCAGGCTATCGATACAACTTGACTGGTAACTAACATCTGAAGCCTTTTTGTGCTTCCCAGTTATAAGGGACTTATTTATTGTTAGCTTGACTTATATTTTTGTGGTTGTACTATATTTATAAGCACCATGGGTAAGAATACACCTGTCGCTCAAGGGCCAAAAAATAGGAAGGGTACAACAACTTCTACTACCCCCTTACCTAGTCTTACTGCGATAGATAAAATGCTGCAGAAGACCATTGGGGTGGTGGTACCGGTTATCGAGAATACGGAAAGACGTTTCTCTCTCCCCCCCCCAGTTTGCCACCACTCATGCAGCCAGATAACACATCTATGGCATTGGGCAATTTGTCAGATTCATTACTCGCAGTATCTTTTGCAGGGTTTCCTGGAGCAGAGACTAATGAGAACCGCCCTGAACAGGAAAGAACCCCAATTGAATGCTCAGATTTAGGAAGTAGGCTTTCGTCAACTCCGACCATGTTTTCACCAAGTAAGAATGTGAATGTGAGTCAAGCCCCTCCTTTTCTTGTTGTTGATGATCCGGTGGAAGTAGAAGGCCATGAAGGGGACAGGGAAAATATTGATAGCCCACCAGCACGAACAAGGGGGCAAAAAGCGAAGTATAAACTCAAACATATTACAAATGATTAACCAATAAGCAAACAGATAGCTAAAGATAGCAGGAAACAACAGAGGGAAGCACATAATAATAATAAAAGACAAAGTGGTAATAAGGGCACGGATCAGTCAAATGATACTGTTACTAAAATTCCTGAGTCAAGTACAGAGTTGGGGAACGTAGGTTTTTGGGTGAGAATGGAGACTTTACTTTCCACTCTATTAGGACCCATTAGCTCTAAGTTCTCAAATATTGAAAAAAGGCTGGGTGCTATGGATGTGCAATTGGCAAAATACAGAGAGTAATAACAATGGAACTAAAGCCAGAAATAATAACACTAATCAAAAAGCAATCGCGCATAACAAAAGCTATAGCGAGTACACAACCTGCAGTGAAACAGCCATTAAAACCTAGTTCATCAAAGGAGGTTAGCCCAGGAGGAGCATTTTTAGTCACAGGCAACAACAAAACGACACCTACTGATCAGGTAGTTAGGGGCATGAAGAATTGTCCAGTAGACAAGGACGAACAGAACATAGCAACTAGAGCAAGACACGTCCTGGCCCGCATTAATATAGCACCGGAATGCGGGGCCTATGTCGCAGTTTTAGTTAATGTCCCTAAACTAAGAAATGATCAAACGGAAAATTCTGCGAGCCAAAAAAATAGAATCCTCCATTGGTTGTCTGTAAATTGTAATTTTCCAATGGAGGAAGCTAATCAAATTATCCTAACACAAAGAGTGGGTTGGGTGGGCCCACTCAGGAAAAAATTTGATGGGGACTGCATAATTATAAATTTCAGATCCCCATATTGGGCCCAGAATATTTTGGCTAAAGCTCCACTCCCATCACCCTGGGAGTATAATACGACTCTTCTCCCTTTAGGTTATTTTTACAGGCACCTTATGGACCCTAACCTTAATTCCAGGAATACTTCCCTACCTTGTCATCGGGTAATGCATCCAACGTTTCCCAGACCACGTCCATGCTTTACTATTCCTACTTATAATCGGTTTCAGGCCTTTGACTCACTTGATGAGAACGATTGACAGAGGGTGAAGTTAGAGTGTCAACAGACTAACTTCTCTGAAAGGATAAAAGGGGAATATTCAGAGGAGATAGAAAACACACCTCCGATCCTTTGTACTCAAGTGATCCCATTTTGCGAACCGTTAAACTCAACCTTATTATGTTCGCAGAAAACTAGTGATGAGAAGGAATTACATAGTGCAACTAGAACTATCCATATAATGGCAGGTATAAGTGGAGTGGAGTGGTGTGGCTCACTGGTTAGAGGCGGCAGACCCGGAAGCAGAGAACGGCCCGGGACCAGGGTTCAATTCCCGACGCGGCAGGGTCGTGGACCAGGGTCAGCGGACTCGATAATTCTCGCCTCGGTGCCTACTCTAACCAGGGATCACACTCGGCAACTCTGGTCATTAGCTTGCCTCATCTCTACAACGGCCCCCCACATTTGCCGGGGATGCCTGGTTTCACCTTGGAGATACCCAGTAGGGACCATCTCACAGGGATAGCCAGGACAGGTTCCCCAGCGGTCTACAGCGCCAGGACGCCTCAGGGCAGCAGTGCGCTTTACAAGACACATACATTTACATTTACATAAATATTTCTACTGCTGAAGAAGAACAGGAAACAGTATATCAAAATCAAAGAGGAGTAAATAGAGTCGCTAGAACAGACCTCGATGATGACATGGTGACACCACGGACATAGACTATTGCCACAACCAAAGGAGTTGTAGGAGGTTATTCACTAGTTAGCTGGAACTTAGCGGGCATTAAGGGGAAGTTATATACTCCGTTCTGGAAGGATTTTATTACTGCAGGGCATGATTTTATACGCCTGCAAGAAACGTGGAGTCAGGAATCGATCCATATAGAAGGATACTCCTCATACTGCCTAAATGCTATTAGTTCCCCTGCTTGAAGAGCAAAGGGCGGCCTACTACTGTTGGTTTCCAATAAGCTAACTATTTTTAAAACCAGAAGTTATTCAGTGGTGGAACCCCATAGCCAGGTGTTGCGGCTGGAAAGTAACAGACGCACAGATTTAATTATTGTTAATTTCTATAATAATAATTTCGATGCCTCTAGGGAAAAAATGTTGTTACCTTTAGAGAAGGAAATTGAAAGAGTTTTGGCAGTACCCAGTAGGCTCGTTACCATCTTATGGGTAGGAGATTTTAATATTCAACCATGCCCACTGGCACTGGGGAACCCATGTGGATTTAGGAAAGAAATGGATAATTACGATGGGGAAGGTTTAGATCATCTACACTTTCCCCATTGTAACTATGGTTCGTCACTGAATAAACTAATAGTTAAGTTTGATCTGGAATTACTAGCCTGTACCAGGAATAAGAATAACATTAGTTGCCCTACGTTCACAGGTAGGAACGCGTACACTAATATAGACCACATCCTAATTTCCTGTAATAGTGAATACTCCAATTTATGGGTTAATGAAGAAGCTTTGAGTGAATATAATAGTATACCCCTCTATACTAATGTCTGCTCTAAGGATATAGTACCCTCAAGACCAAATGGAATGAGGATCAAATGGGCTGGCTTTGATCCCTCCAAAATACACAAAGAGGTAGTGGGCAAATGTAGAACTGAGATAGAGTATTGCCTTTGCGACGAAGTTAACCCAGAAATTTTGCTTTCAAATTTCATCAGGATTAATGAAACTATAGAAGGTATTTTCACTAAAAAAACTAGGGGGAAAAGAGATGTTAGGAGGGGCTGGTTTAACAAAAGTTGTATAAGGGCACTACACGAGTTAAAAAAAGCACTGAGCACAAAGCCCCGGAACAACATAAATATTCAAATGTTACGTAATAAATACAAAATATCCTTGATCAAAAAAAAAAAAAAGGAGCTCCAAGAAGAGGCATGGCAAAACCTTAATTTAGCTTCCAAAACAAATAATAGCAAAATTTATTGAGAGATTATAAATAGTCCCTTTTTAAAGAACGATTACAAGAAATAACATCATTTGTTGATTGCAATGCGTGGATCGAACATTTTACTAACATTTTTAACCCAGATAGGATTATTTTAGAAACTGTTCTTCAGGAGGATCCTGTATGGCAGCCCATGTCCCTCGTAATAAGCTTTGAGGAGGTATATGAGGGTTTAATTGATAGCAAAAGGAGGGAAAGCGCCGGGCCCAGATGGGGTCCCGGTAGACTTGTTTAAAACCGAAATGAACCTCTGGGTGCCACTTTTAGTGTGGCAGCGGAAGGAAGCTCACCATTCTCATGGAGTCAGTCGGTAGTCATACCCCTTTTTAAGAAAGGATCAAAATCTGAAGCGTGTAACTACCGCCCGATCTCCCTTTTAGATACATCAATCAAAATCATGAGAAGGATAATGTTGAAAAGGCTAGAAACCTGGGGCGCTGAAAATGCAATTTTAACTAAAGTACAATTTGGTTTTAGAAAAGGCTTGGGGACATTAGAGCAGTGTGTTAATCTGGATCTCCTTATCAACAAATATACCACTGCTAATGATGGATCACTGTTTCTCTGCTTTGCGGATCTGAGCAGTGCCTTTGATCTCATGGATCACTCTATATTATGGCACATTTTAATCGACTTAGGCGCACCCAATGAAATTATACACTTTTTAGCTAGGCTTTATGAGAAACTATCATGTAAAGTAAGTTATGGACCCTCTGGTGAATGTACCCCCTCCCTTAAAGTTTCAAGAGGCATCCGACAGGGTTGTGTTTTAGCTCCTTTTTTATTTTCATTATTTATTAATCAGGTCGACTCAACTTTGAGCCGGATTCCAGCGGATGCACCACACATAGGAGGGAAGGCGGTCCATATATTATTATACGCGGACGACACTGTTTTAATATCACGTATACAGATTGGTCTACAACGACTTATTGATAATTTCATGATATTTATCGAAAGTAGGAGACTTAAGGTGAATAAAACTAAGACTTTTGTGATGACTTGTGGGAGTAAGGCCATGTCAGCAAGCTCGAGTTTCTTCATTGGCAAGGTTAAAATGCAACAAGTTAAAACTTTTTGTTACCTCAGGATTACATTCTCAGGGAATGGTAAATGGTAACATGAGTTTGATAATATAAGTTTAAAGATGAGTAGGAATACCAGTAGTATTTTTAGATTTTCCTCAAAACTGGGGGTCAGAAGTATAAAAGATATGATGGCAATTTACAACGTACGATGCACCTCATCGTCTTTATATGGTGCTGGTGTATGGGGGCACCAACACAATCCAACTCTTCAGGGAGATGAAAATAAATTTCTTAAAAAGCTACTTTGCGTACCTACCTCGGCATCCATTGAATTAGTACATAAGGAGGTAGGAATCGAATATATCTCTGACATAGCTGCATTACGCCCCCTGCTGCTATGGCGCTCCATTTGGGCCAAAACAGAAACACAGTTTACAAAAGAGATTATTCATGACTGCCTGAGGCTTGACCATGTATCCCATATTTCTTGGCTCAAATATTTTCACTACTGGTACAAGCTCTTGTTTAATTGTAATATTTTTCTCGAACCTGAGAATGTAGTTCTATTCACCAAAAAAGAAATAAAAACAAGGTTTCTCATATATAAAAAGGAGAACCGTGAAAAGATGTCTGGAAAGTTATCGAGTGTGGCCTTTTACCGGGACCTACAATTGAATATTGGTTTTCAATCTTACCTCTCCATTGTGACTCGAAATTCCCACCTTTTTGTTTTAATGGGCTTAAGATTGGGTATTGCACACCATCTAGTAGCTTTTCCTAAAATGAAATCTCGATCAGACTCTGTATGCCCATGTGATAACATTTCAAGACAGAGTTGCTGCCACTTTTTATTATTTTGTAAATTGTATTCCTCATACAGGAAATTTTATCTAAAACCTGTCTTTTTAAAAAACCATGTTTGTTCCACAAAAATAGCAATGAACCTGTTATGTTCTTTGGAAAGCCCAGACACATGCTTTTTTGTTGCGACATATATATTTAAATGTACAGCTGCCAGGAAATCCATAGTCATCTGATATTATTTGACTGTGTTATATGAAATTTGACCTGTCTGTACCTTTCTAAATTGTATGTATACTTTGATTTAGGGTATATTTCTGGCAATTTCTTGGATTTATTACATTAGTATGACACAAATGTTTAATGCATTCCTGGGTTTTTAACGTGATATAAATTGTTTTTTGTATTGATTATCAAATGGAAAGTTGTTCATGAAATGTCGTGTTAAAAAGATTTATAAATGAAATATCCATTTTAGGCTAATTGATGATTTTTTTAACAATTTAACTCATTGAAATGTTTATGTACTTGATTTGCTTATATGGTTATGTCTTATAAACCGAATAAAGCGTTTTAAACTGAAACTGGCATAGTTTTAGAGGAAGGAGATGGGGGAGATGGTTGATTAGATATTAATGATACTATCTTCACTGCAAAATCAGCAGTTGAAGTGCCTGATACACTTTAAGTTGACTGAAAAGGTAGCAAGTTCTTTTTGACCAGAGTCTCTTGTCCAGTATTTTGTTGCTTGTCTTTTCTCGCTGGCTCTCTGGTCTCAACTAAACTTGTCTCGTTTAGGTCTTCCGCCATTTGCTGATTTTTGGAAATATCCTTCTCTGAACCTTCGGAGCTGAGGCTTAACTCATCACAAAAGACTTTGCTTTTGCTTTTGCCACTGCCTGACTGAGTTTGGCTTGCACCAAGCATTTTTTAGTCTTTAAAGCTACTGCTTCCAATATAGCAGCTGCCGCCGCCATTTTTAACTGTTTCTTCATTTTGACGAAGTTCCATTGTTGTTTTGCTCTTTCATACAGCAGTTTTCACGCTCAACTGTTTTTGTCTTTTATAATATTGCCATTAACAAAATGTGCTGGGACTTTACCTTATCCTTTTACGAAGAACGGATAAATAAAAAGCTGCTCACCCAGATCTGCCTCGAGGAATCTAGTGCCCTTCACGTCAACAATACGTCCCTCAGCTCTTTAGGTTATTAAGACCGCTCTCCTTTAACTGTCAGGATACGATGTATTTCATTTTAGACGAAACACTGCCATATGCCTTTTGCCTTGCCGCTTCGCTCAGCTCCATTCGAGTAATCACACCAAATAATGGGACCGCGCCAAGCGGTTACAGGATACAATGTATTTTGATTGTGACATGACACTGCCGATTGCCCTTTGCCTTGCCGCTTTGCTCAGTAATACCAACACTTAATGAAATCGCTCCAACGGTTACAGGACACCACTGCGAGTCCACTGCTCCTGTGCTTCCTTCCGCATGGAACAGCTAGGAAAGCCGGGAAAGTTGCCGTCAGTAGATTAACCTGCAATGCCTTTGCAGTCAATGAAATTGATAAGGAGAAAAGCTCTCACCAACCGCAACTGCTAGCTCTTCCCCCGGTCTTGCCACTGTTGCCGCTCCATCCTGAGATGGATCGTCGCACAGCGTTCTCAACTGCTCACCTCCGAATCAGCTGTGCTCCATTACTGTGGGGAGGGACAATCAGTCACCTGGGCTGGGTGAAGGCGGGGTTCTCCTCCATAGCCCTCCACAAACTGCCCCGCGAACTCTCCTCAGAGTTCCACTCTACACTATTGTGTGACTGTTGCCCATGGGAATCAGATTCACAAACTTCCATCTCTGACCAATTGTAACACTTCTAACGTAATTTACATCATTCTGTGTCTGTGTAACAAGCCGTACATTGGTCAAACAACGCAAAAAGTTAAATTGAGGATCTTGCAACATATGAGTCGCATTAGATGCAAAACGCAAGGGGCACCAATGGTGGCACATTTTACTACTCATAACCATTCTGCGGACAGTCTGAGATGGAGAATACTTGAAAAAATCACTGCCAACCCGAGAGGCGGATCAATGTCAGCTGCCTTGAATAAAAAGGAATGCAAATGGATACATACTTTAGATTCGGTATCCCTTGGCCTCAATGAACAGGAGGAAATTGCCAAACAAATGGGCCTGTTGTAACTCCTATTGTTCATGTGTAATTTTCAAAAAATCCCGTATTCATCAGTCTTTCGCATAAATAACCTTAAGAGAGACTTCCAGATCCCACAAGTAGAATACAATAGATGTTCACCAATGAGGGATACACATATTGATTAGTTAAACAAACCTCTACTGTTTGAATTATGCTTATGTGACCAAGATCATTGCCCCAATAAGTCATGAACATGGCATCATGATGCTTGTTATTGAACAACATCTTTGGGTTTTTTATATGCAATATCAGCTGTGATCTGTTACTCCGCTTGAAAAAGTTTGTTAAGTATATTCAAAATGTAACTCTGACTTTTTGATTAATATTGACACAAAATATCAATTGAGTAATACAACTGGATTAATCTGTTTCCAATTATATGCAATACAAAAATGTATAATTGAACAAACAATTGTTCCTGGATAACTGAACTGTATAGATCTAACCATCCATTCCAATGCTGTGACTTATTGTTAAATATTGTTAATCGTGAGGTCGCCTCTGTTTAAATAATGCACACATCACTGCAGTTTATACTTTGTGGGAATCAATACCTGTGTCCCCGTAATTCGAAACCGAGATGGTACAGGGTTAGAGTCCTCGTAAACCACATGGCTATATTATAATACAAACAAGCCATTCGCCTGTTGTGGTGACGGGGTCGCTATGGTGACGGAATTACGTATTCACGCCATGACGTTATGACGCCTTGACGCCATGACGCTCCCACGCCAGGTGACTTTAAAATCCATATTCCCGGCTCCGTCGGTAAGCTGACTTCCAGCAGCCGATGATTGAGACGCTCTACACGCAGAGGGATACGAATGAAAAATTGCCCGGTAAGCGCTTATTTAGCTAATGGCTAGCTTAGATGGACTGTCCAGCATCTACATGATGCATACGACTCACGTAGTGTGAGCTTGGGAAACATTACCAGGTTTTGCATTTTATAACAACATGGCTTGCTTTAGTCTCGCGGGTTAGAGCCGGTGCCTCACTGTAACAATGACACATGACGCACACTACTCATGCAGTGTGAGTTTGGTAAACACCACCAGGCTTTGCATTTTATAACAACATGGCTTGCTGTAGTCTCGAGGGGCAGAGCCGGTGCCTCACTTCAATAATGACATGTGCCCCCCCATTAGTGTATCACGCATGTGCTCTATATAGGAGTTGCCAATTAATTATATTAAGCAACACCACCGTCATTTTGCTTTCACTTCCGGTACCGGATATTTGGCATTCTAATTTTCATATGTGCCGATTCCGTGCTAAACACGTGGGGTTTTGATACAGTAACTTTAAGCTACTTGTTAAAAACTAAGGGGCATATTACCAATGTTAAGCGATATTTATCGCTAACGATGCTTAGCAACGAATTTTTTAACGCTAAGCATTGTCAGAAATTATCGCAGATAAACCTTGCTATTATCAAGGTTTATCGCAAATGCGATAAAAAACGGCCGCAATGCATGAATATCGCTGAAAAGTCAGCGATATTCATGCATTACCGAGCTAATGCTCTTAGCCATGTTATCCACCTCCCATTGGATAACATGGCTAAGACCTGCTCAGGGCAGGTGTTACTTTTTGGAGATATTCGCGCTTAGCGCGAATATCTCCAAAAGTTGGTAATAGGAGATAGCGATGTTAGCGACTGTTTCCAGTCGCTAACATCTTGGCACGCCCACTTTGCATGTCATTGGTGATAAATATCACTGACATGCAAAGTGGGGCCCAAGATGGTCTCTATCTCCTACTAGCTGTCGCTAACTGGTGTTAGTGACAGCTAGGTAATAGGGAGATAATTTTATCTCCTCTTTCTTGGCTTTTAAAGCCAAAAAAGCGGAGATAAACCTCCTTGATAATATGCCCCTAAATTCCTTTGAGTCATACTCAGCACTGAGATTGACAAAATTCCTCCTCCCTTTCTTTTCCACAGATTGAAGGACTTTGTGCCAATCCGGTCCAGGTGACTTACACGCACTTGGATCCCAGGGTGAGTAAATTAACCACCCACACTACTGGCCGAATTAACTAGTCCAATAGTCAACCTCCTCTGACACATTTTTCCTTTGACTTATTTGCAGACTGTCGTGCCCTGTATACTTGTCTTGAGAAAGACCCGCCGTGACCACAAAGATTGGCGCCTTAAGGGTCGAAACGTCGACATTTCCACCTAGGCCTTGAAATTTTCAGAACCCTAGTACATCGATGAAACGATTAGGATTCTGTAAAAACTTAAAGCAATTGTTGGCCTTTATGTAATTAGAACTTGTATATATTTGTATAGATTGTCTTTATTGTACATATTGTTCTTGTCATGTGATCACTATTCACTATCTTCACTGTGCGCACTTGTTATTAATATATTGACAGTCATTTGTGAATTGCCTTGAATGAAATTTTAATAAATATAAAAGCACAACAAATCATATACAGGCTTTCTTTTCATTAATGGTAAGAACCTGGTTTGTGTTTTTGTCAGAGGTTGGTTGTTTTCTTTTGTTACATGCACTTGAGTTTACAAATCAGTTGTGTTGCCACCCGACAGAACCATTGTATAATTAACCATGTTGGTGGAGGAAGTCACAAAGACCGATCCGTGTGACCCAGACCAGGCTACCGGCATCAAATGGGTGAAGGGGCATTTTCAGAACTGTAATTTAAAATCCAACTTCATCATAAGTTTGGATTTTACATTGTGATTCCAGAGACACCAAACATGAACTGGTTATCGCTTCCCATTTGGAAATTACACTTATAAAATAAAACAAGGCAACTCAGATAAAATCTGTTTTTCACTTCTGTGATATTTAAAACTTAAAAGTACATGTCCAACATTTTAAATGCCTTGAACCCTGCACTCTGGGCTATACCGGGCTTAACTTAAGGGTGACATCTATGTATTAAAAAGGAAGGTTTGGGCCTGCAATACGGTTTATTTTGGTGGGTCGAAACTGGATTTAAAACTGCACACACAAGCAGGAGACATGTTTAAAGGGCTACTTAAGTGGTTGGCACAACCAGTGCTGCAGCCCCCGATGCAGCGGATCATCTATGCAGACTGACGCGACTCCACCATCCTGGTGTCACTACCTACATCCTTAATTTAGTAAGCTGTACCCTGCCTCTACTTTGGTATCATGCATTTGTACTAGTAATTGTTACATACATAACCTGTATGCTGTTGTTATTACTCCTTAGGGCGCCGGTCTACTCCCAGCCCTATTTAGGATCTCGGCCCATGGACGTGTGACAACAGCAACCCTGGCAACTTATGTGTTTTTCTCATTTGATTTTGACCCCTGAACATCCACAGGTCAGTGGATCTGCATGCCTAACTACTTGTTACCCAAATCTCACGGCCTCTTAGAAACTACGCTTACACCCATAAAGTTAATTTTTTATTTTTATCTGGTCTGTAGCTCTAGGGGTACGCTGGCACCTAGTTCTATGACACCCCACCTATGTCACAGGATGATATGCACAACACACTGGTACCTTGATCCACTGGCATTATTCGGAACAGCCATAACCCCATCTTTTCTGTTCCCCATCCCCCCTTCTTTTTCCTTCTCTTTTCCCCTCAATGTACAGACTATCACTCAGTCATAAATCCTTGTGTCCTGATGAAGATCCCCCAATTCTAGGGGGATTCGAAGTGTCGTCAACAAATGCATCTTGACTCTAAATTGACTCATTTGAATTTCTGTGGAGCATAGGACACTATTTCTACTGTGAGTGATTGAATATGTATTTACTGACAAAGTCACCATGTATATAAATGTCTGAGGTTTGGAAATCTGTTGACTTCCAACCTTTTACCCACATACATTTTTATATGTTCTTGCTTTATGTTTTTTAATTATTTTGTATTTAATAATTGTATTGAATCTCCATTGTGGAGAATATCAACACACGTCCTACTGTGTACCATTGTTTGAAGGGACTAATGCCTGTTATAATGGCAGGCCCACTAACAGCAATTAAATTACATTTAATTTACAAGTCCTTGGTACATGTAGTATCACTCTATAAGCGACGTATATGTACATTCAATATGCCATTTAAGTATGTGCTAATTTAACCATGTTTTAAGGAAAGCTCGTTAGCAGTGCACAGAGTTCTAAAGTCAGCAATAATTAATTCAGCAAAACGTGAAGGGTAAAAGGCAAAATGTTTGGTAGGGACCCTGCAGGGATGGCCAGGTCAAAAAATGACAGCTTGAACAGTACCTTTAGAAACTCTGAGAACATAAATTCAGATATAAATTTGCTTCTGTGGAAATACTGCTTAATTGGGCATAATACACGTAATGTTGTGTTTTCTGTAAAATATATCATATGAATATTGAGATGAGTTCTGATTTCAAAACAAAAACAGCTCATGAATATTACACAAGAGCAGATAATTAATTGCGTGTTGTAAAAACAAGGAATTCATGTTTTTGAATAAGAAGTGGATAGTTCTTCCTCTTCAAACTTTGGTGTGGTTCTGTCTTTTTTTTCTAATGGAAACTGCATGCGGAAAAAAAAAATTACTCAACACTCACTTAACAGATCACCACAAATATTTCGAGGAAGGGTGTAAGCTGGATTTAGCCCATTTTTTATAGTTTTGTTAAGATTTACCAATCAATGCCAATGTTTTGATCAAAAAAAGCGGTCGAGAAAAAACAGAATCCCAAAATGGAAAATCCCAATTTTAATAGATTCTATTGGAAAGCAATATTGCAAAAACTACTGAAAGGAATTACCCAAGATTTTACAAGAAACTAAATCTTGGTCCAGAGAGCATTTTCTTCTGATGTATTGTAAAACCCACTCAGTAGTTTTGGAGATATTCATTTCCCAAAATATTTGCAGATCTGAACACATGGGTTGAAGAGATTCTCGTGAGATTCCTTCAAACCCAATTTTTTTAAAAATAGAATATTCTATTGAGCTTATTTTTCCCTTCAGCCAGTTTGCTCCCATGTGAGACATGCTCAAGCAGGAGTGAGTGTTCTGATTGGCTCCCCAACATTTGAAAATGTTTTGCTGGCAGCCATTACTAGACTCGGGGACTTAATCTCCTGTACTGCATTAAAAAAATGCTAGGGGCTGCTTACAATGCTTAGGCCCAGATTTAAAAAGGTTTTGGATTAGGAATTATGTTACTTTTTTTAATGCAGACCCAACGCAAATTCTTTTTTGGCCTTTACAAATCAATGCAAATTGGTATTTGTACGAAAAATGATTACAAACTAGATTGAAGCACTGATTTGCATTAATCTGCTTCCGGGGGGGAGGGTGTTTTCTTGCTCCCAGTCATGGTTTTTGATGTAAAACCTTATCTACTATCAATATGAAACAGGGCTTTGCACCTCTTGAAGCAGGTGCTAAAAAATGAATGCTTTAATTTCTCCTTTCTTTTCTGACTTTGCATGTGTGCTGCACTGTACAGCACACATGCAAGGTAGGAAACGTTTTAATTTCAATGTAAGCATAGAAGGGCACCCTTTCAGTGCAAGACCTATGGTAGACTCACACAAAAATCTTCACACTATGGCACAAAGGTGTGTGTGAGGTGCTCAACAGCAAAATTCTGGTTCGTGCTAGGGAATGAGGAGGAGTGCCATCTCTGTAGGTATGACACTCTCCTGCTCTCTCCTTGTCATACAACATAGAGCAGAAACTTTGGTTGCTACTGCACTTTGTGACTTATTCGTAATTCTGGGCATTAGTATCTACTACATAGAATCTTTGCCTGCTTGAAGCATCTTTTTGTTAAATCAAGTGTACATTTACTACCTTTCGGTATTCACAAAAGTAAACTTAGACTTAGGTAATTTTCTACTAGTAAAGTTAGACTTTTGGTCTAAGTGTGCCTTTGTGAATACTAAAAAGTAGTAAGCTTAAACTAAAGTATAAGTTCACCTTTGTGAAACGGGCCCCTTGTGTCCAACATACTAGGCACAAGTCAGATCAGATCAGAATATGTTATTCAGTTGCCAAAGCAGCCAAAGAAGCACACAGAAATAACGATAAAAATGAATGCTGCTTACATATTCACTTCAGTACAATTATTATTATTTATTATTATTATTCAAATATGTAGAGCGCTCGGCTACTGACAGAATGTCCCGGCACTGGCAGAGGGAGGACAGGTTGCTGGTACGGGGCTAGTCATTGAAAAGGTGGGTTTTAAGTTTCTTCTTAAAAAGTTCAAGACTGTCTATCAGTCTCAGGGACAGAGGAATACTGTTCCACCAGCGGGGACCCAGGTAAGCAAAGGATCTCCCAGCCATCCTGAGATGGTTACATTGAGGGACATTTGCCATATGAGGTGACGAAGACCAAAGAGTGTGGGCAGGGGTGTATGGGGTGATTCTCTCCTTAAGATAGGGAAGGCCCGCCTCGTTTAGAGCTTTATGCATTAGGACCATGGCTTTGAACATCACCCTCTGTTTCATGGGGAGCCAATGGAGGGCACTTAAGTGCGGAGTCATGTGGGACCTCGAGGAGAGAGAAAGCAGAAGTCTAGTTGCAGCATTCTGCACCACCTGGAGTCTGTTAAAAAGGTAATCTGGAAGGCCCAGGTACAGTTCAATACTGTAGTCAAGTCTAGATGTAATTAGAGCCTGTACCACCTTTCTGCCTACTGCCTCTGAGAAAGGAGGGAGAAATATTTTCAGCATGTGAAGCACGCATGAAGCATGTCCCCGCCAATGCTATGATCTGTGGGAGGAAGGATAAAGAGCTATCAATTTTATTTCCTAAATTCTTCGCACAGTTTTTAGGAGAACCTGGGTGAGGGCAATTGCTGGGCCAAAAGTCCACCACAGAGTTGTGTAGAACATCTACAAAGGTCACAATTTCTGTATTCTCTGGTTTAATTCTGAGGTGGTGCAATTCCAGCCACTGGAAAACCCAGTGAGGCTCTTGGCTATTACTTCCTTATCTAAATCCTTGTCTTTATCACATGAGAACAGCAACTGAGTATCGTCTGCGTATGAGATGACTTTAGTGCCAAGAGACTCTGTCAATGTTGCTTGAGGGGTCAAATACACGTTAAACAGTGTGGGACTGAGAGCCGATCTCTGTGGCACTCCCACCCCAGAGGCCTAGTGGGAGCTGTAAATGGAGGCACCCACACTTCTATGGACCGTCCGTCCAGAAAAGATGCCAACCAATTATGGGCCTGATGTCTAATTCCTATTTTATGTAGTCGTTCCAACAGCTTGTGGTGAGGAACCCTATTGAATGCTGCTGAAAGGTCGAGCAGTATCAACATTGCCTTTTCATCCCTGTCCAAAACACTACAAATGAACTCCGTCACCTCCAACAGTGCGGTCTCAGTGCTAAATTGAGGGCGGAAGCCAGATTGCGTGGCATGAAGGATACCATTGGCCTCCAGGTAATTTGACAATTGCCGGTTTACTTCCTTCTCAAAAATTTTGGAGACGGCAATTTCAATTACCTGTGTAGGAATCTCATAAGAAAAATACAATATAATGCTAGCACCCATATATATATTACCTACTGGCGGTCGCCAGTAGGTAGTTATAGTTAAAACCTAGTTTCCAAAGGAAATCGACAACATTCTATTTGGAATAACTTTGGCGCCGGTGGACGAATCTTCACGAATTTCTCTAAGAAAATGCCCTGCTACGCTCCGCTCCTTCCCTGAAAGTTTGGGGGTGATTCGTGAAGCGGGGGGCTGAAAAAAAGAGGGGGGTCCCAAAACGTGTTTTCCCCATGAAATTTTCCATAGGACCTTTGGGCAGGGCTACAGCCCGAACGGCTGAACGGAATTACACCAAATTTGGCAAAAAGGTAGAGTTTGGTTCGCGGTACGTAAGCTTACTGTACTCTGTACCTTCCCAAGCACGAGCTGAATGCTAATTGGCTGTCAACTGTCTGTCAACATTCCAAACCAGAAAGTGTTGCCAGCTATCTTGTGCCTCGGTAGACTGAGTTACAAGAAAGCAGAAAAACAAACGTGTAGAACCCAAAAAGGGGGCAGGGTAGAAACACCCTGACCCCCTAGGCCTGCTCAGGAAGTCCCACAAGGACCCCCAAGGTCCCCCCATTTTTCTTTTTTTATAAAAATCACGGGTGCGAGTACCGTACACACCGTACCCCTATGCTATGTACCCCGAACGCACCGTATCCTGTGGCACTGTACCCCGTGGCACCATACCCCTACGCACCGTACTGTTAAATATTGCAGGGATTTGTTAGCATGAGCTGAAAGCCATTTTGTATTTCTGGCAGTCATCTTGTTTGCCATGTGCTGCTATGTGCTCGCCATGTGCTCTGTCCTCCCTCAGTGTTGACTGCTCTTGTTATCTTCCTAGAAACAAACTATATTTAACATCTTCCACCTTTGCACGTGCTCAGTTGAGCTTGCAGATGTCCTTGCAACTGTTTCTAGTCTGTAAATGTCAGGATGTCTTCACCAGATTTAGCAACTGTTAGCTCCTCCCACTTTGTTAAGCAAGCAGATCTTGCATGCCCATATTAGTCATTTTTGCATGCTTACATATGCCAGGTCTGCCCCTTGGTCTTATGCTGACTATGTAACCCTAAGCATATATAAGGCCTCTGTTTTCTGTACTCCTCAGACTGCCTCATTCAGTTGCTAAGGCTTCTGTGTGACGTAGTCCCCCTCATCTGATCTTTGTTCTTTTTATATTTCAGCTTCTGTGCCAATTTCTTCTTTGTTGGATTAAAAGGACCAAGTATCAGTGGGACCTCTGAGAAGGTTTCTCTTTTGTACAAATGGCGCCCAATGTGGGACTCATCAGAGAAGTGGCTATCTAAGGAGTGATCTTGTCAGGAGACAGAACTCTACTGAGGAAGACAAGACAGGACTCTACTAAGGAAGTACTCTGTCCATGGAGATTCTGGGGATTCTCTGTCTCTGCAGCCCAGTATATTTCTGATCTTCCTGATTTTGATCCTCCACATGATGTCACTCCTGACTCAGAACCTTTTTGGCGTGAGTATTTTAAAAAACGACCGTTGGGCCATTCAGAAATTGGCAGTTAAAAGTTGGACAACCATTTGTTTGGTAAGAGTCGTTCTGCGGCACTTGCTGTTAGTTTTGATGCCTTGGATTGGTAAGGTAGTTTAGTAACACTTACTGTGGCTTAGATTTGCGTTGGCCCACTTTTGATTAGTATGTATATAATATGTAAATTGCAGTTTATGTAGGGAGGTCATGAGGAGATTTTTCTCTATTTGAATTTGTTTGAACGGCGCAACGTACGAAGAGTACCTTAAGTGCTACTTTGAATATAATACTGCATATTTTGCACTTTTTTTAACATGCCTGTTCCAAGCACACATCGAAGAATGTGTTGATATTTGGAAGTACCATAGTGAAATGTGAAGTGAATTAGCCGGCTCCCCTGATGGAACAGCTAGATAGGTTTAGGTATAAAAACATATTTCTGCCTTGGTGATTCTGAAACCCCATGGAATTCAAATCTGGACATAATACAAACAAGGATCCTTTTCTACGCAAGTTTATAAATGAAGATATGCAGAGTGATTTTTTGGTGTTCTGTCAGACAAAGCTAGTGAATTGAGTATATTTTGGCTTCTTGGAAATAAAACAGTTTGTTGGGCTGTTTTTTTTGCAGTGTTTTGGAATACTATTGAGAAGCGCTTCTTGTAAATATGACTCACAACTAGTATTTACAAATGGTTTGGTTTAAGAGCAGTCTGTGGGCTGTCCTTTTTTGCTGTCATAAGTGTTGATCTGTGGGTTAAATGTGTGTTGAAATGTCTATGTGGTTTGTGGTTTTCACATTAGTGATACTTCTGTAAGTAAATAGCGATTGCGCTCTTTGTGTAGGGATTGCTAGCCTTAAGTGCGCTGTATTATGTGATTCTGAGTGTATGACCCATTTCTGTATATGTCTGGAATGAGCTCAATGTGTGTGTTTGTGTTTTCTTGCTGTCATCAGTCTATTATGCAAAATGTCATTAATCTATATATATAAAAACAAAAGTATGTCTGTCTGTCTGTCTATCTGTCTGTCTGTTTGTCCTTTATGCATTACTACACCATTCATCCGATCGCCATGAAACTTTGGGAAGTTGTTGAATACACTCCTGTGAAGGTTTCTGGCATCATTTCTTTTTCAATATTGGCCCCCCAGGGCCCTTATAATCTTTTGAATACTGATAGACGCACCAGACGGGAAAACAACAAATCGTGTATCCACAAGCACTCGAATAAATAAATAGAATTAAAACACCATTCATCTGATCGCCATGAAACTTTGAGAAGTTGTTGAGTACACTCCCGCAAAAGTTTCTGGCACAATTTCTTTTTAAATATCGGCCCCCCAGGGCCCTCATAATCTTTCGAATACTGATATACGAACAAGACGGAAAAACAATAAATCGTGTATCCACAAGCACTCGAATAAATAAATAGAATTAAAACAGCATTCATCCGATCGCCAGGAAACTTTGGGAAGTTGTTGAGTACACTCCCGCAAAGGTTTCTGGCATACAATTTTTTTACACATAAACAAGAAAAGAGAGGTCAGATCAATTTCTGAGAAATCTCTAGAGACCACAAATAATGGAGTCAAAACCAGGTTACCACACCCGATTTGGGTGGTAAAGAAAGCCCTCACACACCGACCTAGTCAGTGTCATGCTTCATCATCGGGCCCCAACAAAGAGGCCGAGTGCCTCTTCGGTGTGCTACGACGCCAGAAAGACTGCGGAGCTGGTTGTGTGGGGAGGGCGTGCTCTAAATTACAGTGAAGTTTAATAGTGCCTTAAAAAGGTATCAAAAATAAATTTTAATGAGTGATCCCTAAGGCACAGAACAAAGAGTATTATGTGTCTGGATTTAGTTGCCAAGGTTTAGGGTTGGTTAAATTCAGAATATACTCAAATTAATCTTAGTCAACATGTTTCTGCCATATGGGTGGTTTTATTTACCAAGGCATTCGTCAGGACTAAACCCCGGCGGTATGGGCTCTCTAATCACCCACCCTGACCTGGGGACGTGAAAGTGAAAATTATAAAGGTGAAAAAAGTGCTTAAAAAGGGGGGAAGAGTAAATTACTCATTCCAAAAATAATCCATAAATTTTGGAGTGTTACAGCACCTGTAATGTGAAAGACATAGACAAACAGAAGACAAACATATATATTATTAATATGAGCCTTTCTGAATATTCATAGTGCTCCATAATATGTGGCTTGAATTGTGTACCCAAAGTAAACACTGATTTTAAACACCATCCAGATAGCCCCTAGAGGATGATAGCGGATAACTCTGGGAAGTGACGTGCTAAAGGTGTCTATTTACAAGAAACGTTCTAAAAAGGGGGGGGTTTAAAAACACAAATGCGTGTACTCCTTATGAAGGGATCAATGGACCTAAAAGGTCTGTGCCACTCAAGGTGGTATTTCAAGGTAGAACTCTCACTTTAAAATAGGGCGCTACTAGCACCATGGGTCTCGGGAGGGGATCGGAGCGAACCTGGCACATCCTACAAGAAAACGAGGTACAATTGCAATTGCATGTGCACGAGTGGACACTTAGCTTCATTTGCAGGAATTTCAGCGACCTCGATTGCAGGATCTACTCACGCCCTCAGTGCTCTCGACCCGCCGTAAACCTGGTTATGGCCTCAATGCCGGACCCCGAAGATGGAAAACCGGGGCAGGTAGCATGGTTCTTAAAGGAATGAGTCGCGTGTGCGTCGTTCTTCCGGGTGGGCGTGTCCCGCCAGGTCGAGGCTTGGGACGCACCCGCCCACCCCGGAGAGCTGGGTCTGAATTGCGAACGAGGCTTGGTTGAGGTCATTAAATCTTGAACAGAGCCCATCGATATGGTGATAGTAACTGGGTTGTGCGCATCGAGGAAATAAATTACAACTCTGGTGCCTAATTTAATAAATTCAAAAGCGCTGGCTTATTTTTAACATGAATGTAAAATTTGGTCGGGAATGAAACTGTGTACATTCCGCTCCGTTAATCTTTGGGCAATGGTACAGATGAACCTGTCATCAAAGAGTGCTTAGTATTCAACCAAAGAACAGGTGAACAGACACAGAGTAACAAGAGGGCACTAATTATGTTTAGAAAGCCACTGTGTGAGAGGACCAGAGTCACAAGTTAGTAGGCAATCACAGGTTAATTACAGGTTAAAAATGCCAAACACTGCATTGGGCAATTATTCAGACGTGTGATATCTCTGTGGACAACTAGAGAATATTCTCAAGATAGTATTGAGCTCCATGGGATGTCATCATTCAGCCCATTTACATTGGTGCCCAAACGATACACCCAACGTTGCTCCTTTTCAAACAGTCTGCTGGTTATGTTGGTTGAACCACTCACCACTTCAATTACCGTCCACCTCATATCATTCGGAGTGTGGTTTCTGTCCAAGAAGTGGCGGCTCAGTTTAGTGGTCACTTTCTTACATCTGACATTGCTCCGATGCTCGCAGATGCGTTGTTTTATCTTGCGCGTGGTCATGCCAACATAGCGTTGCTGGCAGGGACACGTAATCAAGTACACCACGTTCATGGTGTTACAATTTGTATGTTCTCTTTGGGTTCATACTTTTCCTGCTTCAAGCGACAGAGTTTTGGTAGCTTCAGTCAGGTGGCAGACACTACAGTTAGAGCACGGGTAATGCCCTACAACTCTGGGCATACCCCAAGCAACGGTGACTGTAGGTGTAGAATCGGGGGGCTTTTCCTTGGGACGAGTGTGCACCAAGGCATCTCTTGATCCCTTCATAAGGAGTACACGCATTTGTGTTTTTAAACCCCCCCCCTTTTTAGAACGTTTCTTGTAAATAGACACCTTTAGCACGTCACTTCCCAGAGTTATCCGCTATCATCCTCTAGGTGCTTTCTGGATGGTGTTTAAAATCAGTGTTTACTTTGGGTACACAATTCAAGCCACATATTATGGAGCACTATGATTATTCAGAAAGGCTCATATTAATAATATATATGTTTGTCTTCTGTTTGTCTATGTCTTTCACATTACAGGTGCTGTAACACTCCAAAATTTATGGAGTATTTTTGGAATGAGTAATTTACTCTTCCCCCCTTTTTAAGCACTTTTTTCACCTTTATAATTTTCACTTTCACATCCCCAGGTCAGGGTGGGTGATTAGAGAGCCCATACCGCCGGGGTTTAGTCCTGACGAATGCCTTGGTAAATAAAACCACCCATATGGCAGAAACATGTTGACTAAGATTAATTTGAGTATATTCTGAATTTAACCAACCCTAAACCTTGGCAACTAAATCCAGACACATAATACTCTTTGTTCTGTGCCTTAGGGATCACTCATTAAAATTTATTTTTGATACCTTTTTAAGGCACTATTAAACTTCACTGTAATTTAGAGCATGCCCTCCCCACACAACCAGCTCCGCAGTCTTTCTGGCGTCGTAGCACACCGAAGAGGCACTCGGCCTCTTTGGTGGGGCCCGATGATGAAGCATGACACTGACTAGGTCGGTGTGTGAGGGCTTTCTTTACCACCCAAATCGGGTGTGGTAACCTTGTTTTGACTCCATTATTTGTGGTCTTTAGAGATTTCTCAGAAATTGATCTGACCTCTCTTTTCTTGTTTATGTGCATTTGACTGGGGACTGAGAGAGTGTCTCCTTTTTCCCTATCTCTCCCTTTGTTGTCGAATACAATTTTTTTATACATCGGCCCTCCAGGGCCCTCATAATCTTTCGAATACTGATGTACGCACCAGACGGAAAAACAAAAAATCGTGTATCCACAAGCACTCGGATAAATAAATAAAATTAAAACGACCCTTTGAATGTTTTCCATATTAAAATGAATAAGTTTCAATAAAAATGACACAATGTAAATTGAATGTTATCATAACTAGTTTCCGTGAATGTCCTTTCTTCGGAGAACGCAGCAACGTGTGACAGGTAAGCTAGTATTAAATAAAAATTAAATTAAAATCCAGAAATTAACCATATGATATGCTAAATAACTGCATGTTACTATTAAATTGTTAAGAGTAAGCAACGATGCACATGTACAAACTGCCAATGCTTAAAAGATAAAATTTGAATTCACATTCAATAGGAATAAAATAGGCCTCAAAAACTAAATTGTGTTTTGCAATAAATAATTACAGCATTTTTCTTACATACATTGTATTAGATATAAACAGGGAAACACATCATCTGAGTAAATTGGATGTTGTTGAACTAAAACACATATTATAGTACATGCATTGAAATGCCTCAGTTTTAAATAGACTGTCACAACAGCTGTGTTTTAGCTGCTGAGCAGCAGCTATTGTTTTGATTGTAGGCCACAGAGAGACAGGAATGTTGACTCACCCAGAATTTTGTCACTACAGAATATGGTGTAAAACCCTGCATTTCAGACTGCTGTTTTAAAAAGTTACAAAAATCAGGTTCAACATTTTGGATAACAGGAAAACATTTAAAGTAAGGATTTCCTTTTCTAAAGCCTTTTTACATAAACATATCCGTGGTTCTGATTTTAAATAATGACTGTCCTTTTAAAAAAAAGTGGCGCAAAATGTTTTATGTTTCAAGTTAGGATTCTGTGCTTAGGCTTATGAATGAATGTGTCTAAATATGATAGGCAAGGGATGCAGCTTGCTTGTCCTATGTGAAATTATCAAAATGATTGGTTTATTAAAATATATATCTATATATTAATTATGAAAACATTATTTAAAAAATAAGTGCATTTAAATTAGTTTTTTAATGTTTATAAAGCTTAATACTTATACAGTGACCTCCTAGTATTAAAATTAAATTTAAGTTGTGTTGTACCGCATAATGAGGATATTTGCATATGAAATTTCACTCTGCGCAGGCGTAAAAAAATCATTTTTATAAAGGGTATAAATGATATTTCTGATGCCCAAATCTCTGGGCTTTGTAGAGAAAACATTCTGAGGATGACTATTATGCAAAGAAATGATAGGATATTCATTTTTAAGTGCCCCAAATATTAAAGTCGAAATTGGGCATAATTCACTATTTAAACAGCATATTTTCCATTCAGAGCAGCTTTTAATGTGCCTTAGGCTTAAGTACATGCATTAATTTAGGTATAATACAAATATCTGACTTCTATATATAGTTAGACAAGTCTACTGCACACTGCTTATAATTGCAAACAGCAGAAGTTATTAAACTGACAAACAGGGGAATGGGTCAGCTTTCTGTTTTCAGGGTGACACTGAAAAGGGAAAGCTGCATGGAAAATTTGCACACAAAATAGGACAGCTGGGAAGAGTTAAAAGTCAGTTCTATATTTAGAAGCCTGGCAGGGCTACCAGAGCAAGGTCTGCTTTGACATTTTGACATCTGAAACTTTTTGAAAGACAAGTTGACAGCTCAGCGATAGAAGGAGGAGTTGTGCTTATTTTTTGTGGGCAAAAGCAAGTTTTTATGCACTCATATGAATATACCACAATACAATTGTATATGTGAGCTTGGCCATATATACAGCACTAATGCTTTTAGTTTGGTGCTTACTAGGGCTGAGCCAATGGGATTTAGTTTGAATTCATTCGCCCTCATGTTTCACTTGTACATTTGCTAAAAGGATTGGGGTTTGGGTATTCATGTTTTTTTAGTTCTCCTCAAAAGTGCTATGTACCTCCTATAACTTTGTTTATGCCTAGTTGCTACAAATAGGGGTTGATAGTGTTGACAGAAGTGAAACCTGTTTCAGGTTTCGTACTGTCAAAATAGGGGAAGGAGGCTAGTTCCTTTACAAATTAAGGCTAGGTGAAATGTATGTTGCTATCTCCTTTTCTCAATTCTTTTTTAGCCTGTCTAAATTGTCTGTGAAATAGCAATGAGACATTTAATTGGCTATTCAGTAATACTGTTTTAAACATTGTTAGCATTAATAAAATGAATAAATATATATGTTATGTTACTGCCCATCCTGTTTGATGAAATTATAACAGGATAAATAGTCTAGATTGTTGTTCCCTTATTTTGACCTTTAAGGGGAGCTAGATGTGGGTAGTTTTTTGTTCTAAAATTCTTAGGTGATAACACCATTATTGTATGTTATTCCATGCTACATAGTTTTGCAAGGGCATTTCTAGTTTTTTATTAGCTAGTCGGTGTAAATAAACTGACAGTCCTTATTAGAGCTGATGTTGCATAGTTTGGATCATGAAATGTAGAACGCAGGGAAGATGCCCATGTGATCCTTAGCAAAAAATGTTTTGAAGGAAATGTTGTTTTATAGATAAGAAACTCCTGTTAAATTAGCAGTTTTAGATTTTTCCTGCTGCTCCTGTAACATGAGAGCATGGTCCTAAGCGTACAATGTAGGTGCTTTTATTAAGAAGAATCATTTTTGAAGTTGTCTGCAGTCCTGTACAAGTACTGTAAAGTGTATGAGCAAAAGTGTAGAACATTTCTTTTTTTTTTAGGTTTTCAGATTAGCACACAGGAATACACCAATGTAAGGATTTAGTGTATGTCTGTGTTGTTTTTCTCTTTTCCTCAAAATTTAGTAAATGAATACAGACTTCCTTGGCTGCTTGGGTTTTAGTGATGTATTACTCTTGTCAGTTCACCAAAGAGTTCCTTTTATACTTGCCAATAGGTCCAGGCTGTTGTTTTTACTCCCTCATAGATTGACGAAAGTGGTTCTTGGAGGCCTTGCAAATATATGGGGCGTCCCAAGACTAGGGAGCATTTTGAGACTATCCTCTCTGTTGATAGAATGTTTCTGTGCTTTGTTTAAAGACTTTTTGTTCTGTCCACCAATAGATATTTGCTGCCTTACAACCATTGCCAAAGAGGCCCAGACATCAGATTCAGCCTGGGGAGCCAGCGTCAGCCCCAGTCCAGCTTGAAGGCAAAGTGAAGGTAACCAGCACAGGCATTGCTGGCAACTAGGACCTCCGTGAACGCGGAAGCCTTGGGATGTTAAGTGTGTACCCCTGTCACTGTCTTGGGGGAAAGATGGGGTGACAAATTAGAAAGGAGAAATCGTGGATCATGCCCAGCTGAGAGTCACAGACCGACCAGAATGGCGAGGAGGCTTTGCTTGAGGCGACCCCTTTTGAAATAAGGGTTGCTTCAGAGATCCTAGTATCAGGCCTCTGAATCCTGGTCCTAAAGTGAATGCAAGTTTGCTCCTTTGTTTGTTGGTCAAGAGATACCTGGGTACACTGGATGCAATGTGTGGCCCCAAAAATGAGCAGTGCGCCAGCAGAGTAATACAGGAGTTACGGAAGGACTTGAGTTTAGGGTACAGGTGCTGTGTCTCTGGTGCCTGTTAGATTGAAGTGAGGAAAACTGGTGCACTGCCTGAGACACTAGACAGGATCGCTAAGAGCATTTGCCTGGTGGGTGACTGCCCTATCCTGAAAGAAGAGACTTTTTCCTTCAAACTGGGCTGTGATTCTTGAGTTGCGAGTTGTGCAGCTCCACCGTGGAAACAACAAGAGCCTGCCTGTGAGGCTCAAACGGACACAGGGAGAAGACTCCCCTCTGGTTGGTTGTACAGCGGCTTCAATTTCCCCAAGGACTTCTTCTTTTTCTTGTCAATAATGTACCCCTTTAGTCGTCCCATTTTTAAGGAGGAGCAGCCCTTTGCAGCTCTTCGTCCTAATTCCTATTTCCCTGTGTGGTCCTCCTGGTCCCAGATATGATTGATGTTCTAGCCCTCATAAAAGGAAAATGTAAAAGTCAATTGGAAAATGTTTTTATCAGATATGTGTTGTTGGCTATTCTGAAGGTAAAATGAATAGTCACTGAAATGCATAGGAGCCCTGAAAATGTTTAATAGATGGTTTTAGGATTTACTTTTGCTTAGGACAAGGAAAAAATGATAATTCTGTTTGTGATAGTGGTCATTACTTTCTCATGCTATCTGTATGTTAATTATGACCCGATGCTTCGTTCTCTTTGTATTCCTGCTTATACCTTACATGTACCCGCTTAATGGCAGAGGCGGAGGCTGAGGGACGGTGAAGCCGAGTGAGCACTAGGAGGCTGGGAGGCCAGGAAATCGCAATCCGCAGACCTCAACCCGGAAACTGGCGAGCTGCATTTCAGATCTGTTCTGCTAAGGAGATTTTGCGAGGGATTCAACTCAACCAACACACGGATTTGAATCTGTAACAATAATTGCAGAAAAATAAAAACACTTTAGTAATGCTCTGGACTCTGAACTGCTTTAATCTTCCCAAATTTGTCTGAATCTAACTGCTCCGTGAATAGCCGTGCAGGAGGAGCACGTGCACAGATACCGGACAGGCCAGCACTGTTCTTCTCCCTTTTACTGATTTACTGGTTTCGCTCTGACCACGACAGCCGCGACCGCTGAGGAGAGCAGGAGGACGTGAGTTGAGCGGAGGACACGGGGGGGGACGAATATCTGTTTGTGGCTTGTGGCTTCAGGGTCGCCTATCTTCTCCAGCATTTGGCGCAGAAGGGCACAGGACCATCTCAACTTCCTAACTGCCTAACTGCTGCAACCCCCTATAGAGCTCACCTGTGCCTACCTATCCTCTCGCATCTTGCAGTCATCTGTCATCGGGGGGACGTCAGCGCCAAGCAATAGACCTGAGCAACAGACCCGATAGGACGTCAAGACCCTGCAACGGTCCTAGACCGTTTAGCAATCTTTTGTAATTGACTCAGCACAGACAGAAGGACGATAAGAGTACTCGCCCTTTACTGCCAGCGGGGCGCTGCCCGGCCAGTGGGGCTGGGGAGTAATTTGGAGCAAATTACAGGAGGAGCCCCCCCTAGTGCTTCAACCAGCAATGGGCCCCAAACGAAAAGGGCGAGTGTACACGACCCCAGAGGAAACTCCCAAAGCCCACTCCTCAAAAAATGGGACTACAAGGGTTACAAGGAGTAAATCGCTTACAGATAACAGAAAGGAATTACTGCTGGACGCAGTACAAAGGGCTCGATAATGATTTTTCCTGAGGAAAAAGGACACTTTGAACCCGGACTACGAAACAACCCATGAGACACCCATTGGTGGTTCACCTCACAGCCTGAGAGTGCCGCCAGCCAACAGTCCCAGCCCCAAGGGGACGGGTAGAGCAACTCCGAAGTATAACCGAAAATGCGGGGAGGGCCAACCCCCGAGTAAGGAGTTTAAGGAACAGAAGGGAGCCTGCACCCTCCCAGACTCAACACAGTCTAAAGACACAATGTCAAGTCAGATTCTTCAGCAAAGCCCACTCATGGGGCAAGATGCCACCCCCACCAAGTTAAAAGAACAGGCTATAACCAGGGACGCACCCAAGTTTGTAATAAAAGCACAAATCCATAAAGTCAGTGATCATGGTCCAGATTGCCAGAGTATGGACCCCGAACTAAACTGTACAACCACGTGGCCATACTCAGTGGTCGAGGGGCCAAATTCCCCGGGGAGAGGAGACTTGACAGCATCATTCCTCCACAATCTGGGGCAGAAGATTGAAAGAACCCTCGATTTCACACCTAATCTGCTGCTGCCACCACCATCCTCAATGGGCACTAATTCAAAAGCTGATCACAACCTTAGGAACGCCAGCATAGACGCGGATTTGGAGAGATCTCCCTCAATCGGGATAAATTCTTCCACCAACAAAGCCTTTCTGTGGCAGTCATCCAAAATGGAAGTCCAAATAGACCTCTTACAAGCCATCGCAGCCCGTCTAGTCAATATAGGCACCAGGTTGGACGAATTGAACAACAGAGTCCACCAGTATTCAACTGCCAACCGGGGGAACTGTACCTGCTGCTGCTCAACCCTTATGGAGAAATGGGCCTCGCTCCCCGAGATCCTAATGGACATAGTTGAGATAGCCAAAGGACGTTGGGAGACATCAATTACATCCAGCACTGATGATTCAGAGCTGACCAACCGGAAACACCCGGAGGCAAAAAAGCCAGTGGGATCCCAAGTGGACCCAGATTCAATGTCGCACGGCATAATGGGCAGCCCAGGAAAGGCAAAAGAGACATTAAGAACAATAAAGGGACAGGGCAGGGGGTGGGATATCATGGCTGTTGACCCACAGGAACACACCCTCTGTACAACCAACGCACAAGACTCCACTTTATCAAGGCGAGCAAAAAAGAAGCTCAGGAAACAACGGAACAAAATAAAGACAAGAGGGAGGCAATCGCAGTTGAGGGAGAGCATCCCCCAGTCCCTGGAAGGGATTACCAACTCTCCCCAGCTCTATCCAATTTTCATAGCTGAAAACTGGGGTAAAAAGGCAGCCCATGACACTCCTCCCTAGGCAGAAGAGCAAAGCCAATCAAGGCCTCTGAGCACCACAGCAGTGATGAACCATAAACCAGCAGCAAGGACAGAACCCTTTGTAAATTTAGACCACCTCAACAGACATGTGGCTTCAGTCACAATAAGTCAGCCACCGCACGAAGCAAGTCCCCAGAAAGCGGTAGCCATAACAGCAATGCAACTGCCGGTCCCGTCCTCACATGAAGCAGAACTCGGACAAGAGGTCGAAGCTGGGGCCAATCAAGGCTACATCAACTGATCCCAAGCAGGACACATAACAAGTAAACGTGTAAGCCACAACTCAGGACTGGGCCAGGTAGAGCCCTCCCCATATAGGGGAATAGTGGCTCCTATCCTAGGCTCACAAACATTAGTCCAAGAGATAATTCTCACTCCCAGGTATCAAAGCACAGGACAGCACGACATCTTGAACAGGAGAAACATACTCTGCCCCTTTAAACATCTGGATTCCCTAGATCAAATACAAACGGGTGACATAGAATGGGTGAAATTCCTGAGTACAAAGGGGGACACACACGGTGACTCAACAATAATCAGATTAAAGCAAACAAAAATACAACAAGCCATCGTAAACAACGCTATACAACTCGCTGAATGGGGCATCGATGTTCAGGCGATGTCGAATCCAAAATATCCTCATGTCTTGGCACCAGTCAACAGAGCAAAGGCCCCGTGGTCAATTCTCCATGGGACAAATGGCTCAGGCGCCTCGGGCAAAAATCAGATAGCCCACAAGGTCCCAACGGGGTTCAGGATTTTCTGCAAAAACAACCACCGGGTCATAAGTGAAGGCCCTCCTGCCCTTAATCAACTAGGAAGGATAAACGGGGGGAACCAGCATTCCTAACATTAGAGAAACTAGGCCGGCAGGGTCAGGAACAAGGCAAAGACCAGTTCACAAAGAGAAATTAAATTTAATCTCTTGGAATATAGCAGGAATAAGCAAAATCAGTGGCAATGAAAACTTGAGGCAATTTCTGGAAATTGCCAACATACTTTGCCTCCAAGACACCTGGGCCCATGCCAGCACCTCATTGGAAGGGCACTACGAACACTTTATTCCAGCCATAAATGATAATTATTCAGCTGACCACCTGGCGGCCTATCAGTTTTTATAAAGCATGATAGTGCTCTTGAAGCTGAAACTATCAACTTAAACACAACAGGACTGCAAGCCCTACAAATCAACGGCCTGAATATGAATTCACATCCTATGCCTCTTCTAATAATTAACTGTTATATAAACCCGGCCCTGTTTACCACAAAAGAGAAGTTGGAGGGGCTGCTGGGGAAATTAGAAGATCTCCTGTGCAAATATAAATCCCACCAGGTTATCCTAGCGGGGGATTTCAATCTGAAGGATCTGGACACTAACAAATCCCCTCTCCTGAGTTCTGGCAGGGCAGCGCCCTTGATCAACTTCGTCAGCAACCACAACTTGACCTCAACCTACACACTGAAGAAAGCTTACTCGAACACATGAGAACCCCCTCCTACCTTCAGGGACATCTCAAGAATTGATTACATCATGATCAGCGAAGCACTGACGGCTAGCGTGTACGACTTTGAAGTAGAAGAAAGGTCAGAAAGCGATCACAGGCCATCCATTGAGAGCGGTCTTCCTAACGACAGTCCCGACAGCTCCACACTATCAAACCATTGGCATATCGAGAGGGGATGAAAATTACAGTGTTTTGAAGAGAATCAAATGGTCGGTCAAGATAGGTAACTTGTTACAAACATGGCCGGATGAAAAACAGGAAGGCAATCTCTCTACGCCGACATCACCCATAAAAGCCTGGGTAGATATTGTGGAGGACCTACAAGAAAAGTTTGTGAATTCCCAGACAAAATACATGAGGCATACAGGATAACCAAGACAGGGCCGGGGAGGCCTAAACAAAGACATACAGGTCTGTAAAGGCCTCCTGCGCACGGCCCTAGCAAAAGAGAAAAGAGGGGCCGGCACTTTGGAGGGACTGACGGTTTCATCTTTGAGGGCAGCACTAAGAAAAAAAATTTGGGAACACAAAACCGCCAGAACAGAAAGGGAATGGCTAAAAGTCTTTGCCCTGATAAAACGAAAGAACCCAGTCCACCTGTGGAGACATATAAATCAAGTGAGCAGCAGAGGAATACCAAGAGAGAATGGAGTAGCAGAAAAGGACTGGCTGACAAATGTCAACCAGATTTATACAAGCACCGCAGCCCACAAAGACAGTCCAGAAGTGGCTAGTGGCATAGAGGGCCCAGATCGGCAAACAAACATCGCTCCAGGTGACACGAAAGCCAGCCAAGACAACTGACCTGAGGGTAATAGAACGCTGGCCTAATCATATGATGAAATACCAGCCAAGCTAAATCCCTATATGATCAGTAAGATCATTAAGAACATGAAGAACGATGGGGCCCCTGGACCAAATGGAATTCCAGCACCAGTCTTTAAAAAGGCCCCTGACTTCTAGGCAGGTTTGCTAACTCCTTTATTCATCCATACATTCCAATCATCAACAACCCCCGATTCCTGGAGGGGCTCCATTTTGGTACCTATACATAAAAAAGGAGACCAACTAAAACCTTCGAACTATAGGCTTATTGGCCTGCTTGACCTTGAAGCCAAGACTTACGCTCGCCTTCTATTAACCCCTTCGATGCTGATGACGGCCCCCAGCCGTCATGCATCACGGGGCTTGTGTGCTGATGACAGCTGGGGGGCATCATAAACCCGCCCACTTTAAAAAACGCCACACAGGTGCAGAATCGCGGCCACGCCCAAGGGGTTAAAGGACTTGGAGGGGTGGGCAGAAGAGAACAGCATTAAACCATCTTATCAAACGGGCTTTAGGTCAAGGGCATCGACCATGGATAACGTACTGGCACTAGCCTATTTATCCATCCAAGCCACCACGAAGAACCATCCCCCACTTTTCTGCTGCTTCGTGGCATGGCTTGGCAGTTCGGGCTGGACTGTTCCCATGAGGCACAGGGTCAGACTGATTTGCATATAGCCATGTCTGAACTGGGGTGGCAGAGTGGGCTAAAGAATGGTGATGGATCAAACCCAGATCTTTTGACTGGGTGTGAGTGTTTGATTGGTTCAGATGATCCGTCCATCAGCACCCCCTTTTGTACCGCTTTGGCCGCCATAATTGTGGCAGGGTATGCTCAGACGTGAGTCCCTTGCTCACTTTGCCACTGGATTCAAGCAAGCCGGGCTGAAGACGGCTGGAATGCTAGAAACCGGTCCTCGGAAGCTTGTTTCCGGTCCAGGGAAGGCATGGCTTGGCAGTTCGGGCTGGACTGTTCCCATGAGGCACAGGGTCCGACTAATTTGCATATAGCCATGTCTGAACTGGGGTGGCAGAGTGGGCTAAAGAACGGTGATAGATCAAACCCAGATCTTTTGGCTGGGTGTGAGTGTTTGATTGGTTCAGATGCTCCGTCCATCACCACCCCCTTTTGTACAGCTTCGTGGATTGCAGCACAGCCTCCGATAAAGTGGTGCGAAGAAGATTATGGTGGAAGCTAGAAAACTGGGGCATTCCACCGAACCTATTGGAGGCAATAAGATCGCTTTACGAAGATACCTGGGTAAGAGTCAAAACCAGCGCCAGCACTGTGTCCTCGAAACTCAAAACGGAGAATGGGCTGAAACAAGGCAGCGTATTGGCTCCCATTCTTTTTCATCTTTACACGGCGGACTTGGGCGACGCCCTAAAAGGAGCCAGCCTAGTAACTCCAAGACTAGGAATTACGAAGCTGCCGGTGCTCCAATACGCTGACGACACTGCCATAATGGATCACACAAAAGTGGGTCTCCAAAGAGCCCTGACCGCTTTAAATCAATTTAATAACATCAATAATCTGTAAGTAAACCAAGGAAAGACCAAGGTTGTCATCTTTGGGTCCTACCATCAGAAAAAGAAAGCATAATGGAATTTGGGCAACCTGCAAATTAAGACAGCGGTGTCATACAATTACCTAGGGGTCTGGCTGACGGATCCGGCTAAGGCGACCACCCATTTGAAACATCAGAGCATTAAGGCCAACAGGGTCATATATTTACTCAAACAACTAATTATTCAGCTGATCAGTCAAACCGCCGGCCCAATATTGAAAGTTATGAAAGCAAAACTGCTACCTGCAATCAGCTATGGCCACCAGGCTTTCCCCGGGTCACTGCAGGCCTACTTAAATACAGCGCAATCCAAAGCTTATAAAACAGTGTTTCAAATCCCAAGGGCAGCAAGGCAAGCAAGGCTAAGATTGGAGCTGGGAATAGCAAGGCCGGACCTGATGTGCCAGGGAGACATCATGAAACTCTATCTCAGGATTTTAAGGGCTCCGGCACACTCCTTAAAACTCCAACTAAAATCTATCTTTGAAGAGCCTTGCACGCCCTGGCATTCAGCACTCGATAAAGTGACTGAGACATTAAATATAATGAGAGAAAGCATATCGAGGCTGGACATCCCCCTGAACACATGGAAAAAAGTGATAAATAAACAAGTGTGTGAAATCTCATTTGATTTGGACTGCAAATCCCTTTGTTCAAGTCCACTCTTAGTCTCCTTGAATAGTTCTTACACAGTAGGAAAAGCCCAGGCTTACTTAAGTGACGCCATTACACCATCAGTTCGGAGTAAAATCTTGTCCATGAGACTAATCACCCTAGGTATTGTGGATTTTAATCCTGAGTGGGCTCGCAGAGGGGAAGACATTAAATGCAGACTCTGCCCATACAAGAGGGAATCGTGGCTCCACCTGCTATGTTGTTGCCCCAGTCTTATCAAGGAAAGAAGGCGATTACTGCGTCCGATTTGCTACACTAACGGAACAAAATCCTGCAATGAAGCATCAGCCTTGTGTTTTCTCACAAACAGCACGATGATTCTAGCCAGACTGGGGAAATTTGTCCACCATATTAGGACTGACTTAAAACTGGCAAATGAATGCAATAAAACTCTGGAGAAGATCACTGCAAATCCAGCACTAGGATGCTGAGGTGGTCTTATCCGTGCATCGATGCTTGTCTGCACTTTCGGTATCCCAGTCAGGAAAACCTCTCTTATGGTGAATGGTCTAGAGGCCAAGGGGAAGGAATCATCACCTGACATTCCCACCCATAGAACAACATGGGGGCCCCGGCCACCTTTAAAGCCACACCTCCATAAACACTAACTCTGGGGAAGACCGACTTTGGTGGAACTTAGGGAGGGGAGTCAAACTTTTTTTTTTTCTTCCTCTTTTTATCAAAACATATTTTAAACCTCTGTTACAAATACTAGTTTTTAAATTATTGTTCTAGCTGTAATATGATGAGCACTTTTTACTGTAATGATTTTAATTAATTGGATAGTCAATAAAAAAAAAATATATATGTATACCCGCTTAATGAAATGTTTAGAATGGAAAATGCCCACCTAGCAATGAATTAGGATATTGAAACATTTATGAAATTAATGTGCAAATATTATCTATGTTCCTACTGGATCATAGGAATGTCTTTAGCTCATGCTAAAAGGACCATCTGTTAAATATTGCAGGGATTTGTTAGCATGAGCTGAAAGCCATTTTGTATTTCTGGCAGCCATCTTGTTTGCCATGTGCTGCCATGTGCTCGCCATGTGCTCTGTCCTTCTTCAGTGTTGACTGCTCTTGTCTGCCTAGAAACAAACTATATTTAGCATCTTCCACCTTCTCACATGCTCAGTTGAGCTTGCAGATGTCCTTACAACTGTTTCTAGTCTGTAAATGTCAGGATGTGTTCACCAGAATTAGCAACTGTTAGCACCTCCCACTTTGTTAAGCAAGCAGATCTTGCATGCCCATATTAGTCATTTTTGCATGCTTACATGTCCCAGGACCGCCCCTTGGTCTTATACTGATTATGTTACCCGAAGCATATATAAGGCCTCTGTTTTCTGTACTCCTCCGACTGCCTCATTCAGTTGCTAAGGCTTCTATGGGACGTAGTCTCCCGCATTTGAGGTTAATAAAGATGTTCTTTTTATATATCAGCCTCTATGCCAATTTCTTCTTTGTTGGTTTAAAAGGACCAAGTATCAGTGGGACCCCTGAGAAGGTTTCTATTTTCTACAGTACCCCTACGCACCGTACCCCTATGCACCATACCCCTGCAATCATGGGGTGTACTCGCGTACCTGGGGGGGGGTCCGTTTCGCACGCGGTTCGAGTCGAAATCTGCGTTTACGGATGTTTTAAACTCCTTTAGAAAAAGAGTTGTACGGAGTGCTGTCGTAACGAATCGTACTTGCTGGGACGGAAAAAGCTGCTTCAATCCGTACGGACGTCGCGTACTGCGTTTTCCGAATGTGATTTGTACATATTTGTAAGTCGTACGGTGTTTGGTACGATTTGTACAGAGATCTGCTTTGGGTTCGGATCGTACTTCATCGTACGTACGGGGGGACGGTGAAGGTGTACGATTTGTACGGGAAAAATGCTCCGTACGGCTATTCGTAGGGGATTTTACCGAATCGACCCCTTAATGTTACTGTAATGTAGTACATAATGCTCTATTCCACCTACAACCACATGTAATTCCACTGCATTTATACGTGATATAGTTGACCACTGTATTGGTGGGACACAGTTCACTTTGACTGTGCAACAAGATACACAGGAGATTCTAATGATAACACTCAATGTGTTAGAAAGTTTAGGAACTGCAATTTTAAGCTTCTTTAATGACTGTAAATTGTTCATACACAGGCAGAAAAGATGTTAAATCAGAATGATTTGTATACCTTACAACTAAAAGATTGCAAGTCAGTAACTTTTGCAAACCCTTTTTGAGGAAACTTTGTAGAATAACAGCTGTCCAGGCTGTACATCAGAACAGCTGTCTACATTAGTAGTGATACACAATTCAGTTCAGTTCAGTTAATTAAACTTTATTTTGGATAGACATTATATCCATAAAAGTACATAATACAAAATTACATATTAAAAATCACAAGGGAAGGGTAGCAATAAAAGCAAGTTAGAATTGACAATTTGTAAGACACAGTATTACTCGCTAGAATAAAAACGGTACATTTATTAACAACAATTATAATTTAATACATTCACACTTTAAAAGTTCAGGGATTAAGCATTGACTTGTGTGCCCGAATGGCAACCCTCAGAAATGTACTAGTGCGAAAACAAGCTCTTCATCAGTCAGGGCAAGCATGTTCGAGAAGGCTGAATCCAAACTAACGGGCCTGCCCCTGTTGAAAAACGGGTAAAGAAGCCCCTTGCTATACTTTATGTAATATTTGCAGAAAAACAAAAAATGGAGGGCGGATTGATACACAATTCAAAATATCTTATTCTGATGCTACAAAGATGTAGAACTGATGGTAGTAAAATAAATACCAATTTTTGGGTTGGGCAGAAGTCACAGGATTTTACTCTGTGGAATTCCACAAAGTTATATAAAAACCTCTCACGAGTCAAATGCAAAGCATTGAAATTATTCTTACATCAAGCTGCAGTTCCACTAGTCGTTACTAGATGTCCCTTCACGAGTCAAATGCAAAACCATTGAAACCCTTTCATCAAGCATTTGCATTTGACTCATGAGGGACATCTAGTAAACACCAGTTGAACTGCAGCTCTTTGTAGAATTATTTTGATTTTGGATACTATATAATAGTCACTGCCCACTGCTAATCTCATCCCAGATAGCTTTGCAGGGCCTTTGGTTGGGAATGTGTTTTTGCCAATAACTGTGCTCGTGGTGGTCCTAAGGGGATGTGACCACCACCAAATCGTTCATAAGAATTGCTTTTTTGTTTTCAAGGCATCTGTTTGGTACTCCCCCTAGGTTAGGGAGCATCCCAAAATCATCACCTCCCTCACTGCTTACTAATTTTTCAGTTTCACTTGTGTGAAAGTGCTATATGCACTTTAGCATATAAAGATAGAGATACTTATTTTATCATGACTGGCACTGTGCAGGACGCCATTTGTAATTATTTAGCAATATTTTCACAGTGCAGACAAGTACACAGGGTCATCAGCTATGCTACACAGACTATGTGTACTATGTGAAGTTCAAAGTATACTAAGTGAAGCTACGTGTAGTGCTGCTACGCAAACTATGCCAGGCTTAGTCTATAGCACACAGAGTTAAGACAGTCACCCTTCCGATAGATCAGGTCAATAGTTAATTATGCCCACTTATGCAGAAAACCTGTGTTGCAGCATGCCCTCAGAACAAAAGTCAGAAGAGGACTCCGTAGGGTAGTATTGGCCTTATACAAATCCACTGGAATAGCATCAGGGCCAGGAGTTTCCTGCCCTTTCTTGCATTTATTGCTCTATTAACTTCCTCCAAACTAAAGGGTGGTCGATAATCTTAATTTCGACAACTCATGCCATAGAAGCAGTATTACAATGTGTATATACAAGGTATTTAATGTTTGTTAGAACAACATAAATAGGCTTGGGCAGACTTTGCAGAACTCCACGAATCGACAAAAGAATGCCTCTGCGCTACACGGCTTTCCACAAGTGGCGGAGTGCATTACGTTATGAAGTTTGCACTGATTTTTAGCACCAGGTGTTTGTCTCATGCTGTTAAATAAGCAGTAATGGCACCATGTGCAGCACAAGAGGGCACTGCTTCTTTCTGCTGCTCAAGTAGAAGTTGTATCTGAACAGCAGCTTCCTCAATGCGAATAGAAGGTTTCTCAACGTGAGTGGTAGCCGCCATCTGTGACCACCCGCAGTGATAAATCTCACTGAAAGGTGATCTAGTGTTGGAGTTTCCTCGCTCATGCCCTCCAACTTAATGTTGGTGACCACACAAGAGGAAAAAACTTTATGGAGTGGAGTTCTTTGCCCAGGCCTAATCATAAATTAAGTACTAGCCCTTCCTTGTATGAGAGCTGAGGTACTGGAGAATACAGAAGGAATTTGTTGCTAGTCGGAATATATTTGATCAACCTATTTCCTAAAATAGCAAAAAACATTACTAAAAGACAACTATGTTGAACATTTGATGACAGTAAAAAGGCCAACACATACTCAAGTTGCTTCTAAAGAGGGGTTAAGATAACTCAGTGTGTCCAAATATTTCACTGGTGTAGGTAACGACATCCCGATTGCATCACCACAGGTGATTCTCTGAATTCTATGAGTGAGTCAGAACTGTAAGAAGACCCCAGAAAAAGGCTGACCAAATTGATTAGGGTGATTGTTGATGTTGATTAATGCCTTAGGTGCTATTTATAAACAGGACAGTAAGTAGACCCCCAGATGTAGCCTGGAGTACTTCCAAATAGATTATTTATGCATCAGAGGAGTCACTAGTCTCACTTAGAGTATACATCCTAGTACGTAATACCCACATCTGTCCCAAGGACTTGGCAGCAGAGCATGCATACAATGACCAGGAGTCAGATCTTAGGATTCAAAGTTCAGTGCAGCTACTTCTAGTCCCCAGTAGCCTACAAAGAGGTTTGATCCAATTTAGGCGAGGCAAGCAAAAAGAAACTAAACAGCAGTCACTGGAGAATTGCAGACAAGACACAAGACACCCGCACCTGAAGCCTATTTGTTGGTAAACTTTTTCAGAAACAGAGTAACAAACCTGAGCTGGAAATGGAGCTTCCTACCTAGTGGCACAGTGTCCCAATAATGTTCCAAAAAGCTGAAACATTTAAAATCTATTAACCTCCCCATCAATGTCGTGCTCACCAATGTGCATGCCTCACATTGGAAGGTCCATAGGAAATTATGTTTTTTCAGCAATTCTGCTCATGGGGTGTGTTGACGAGCTGGGTTTTCCCAACATAGCCTCATTCTGATTAGTACTTTTAGGGTTTGCTGAAGTCACTCAATTCAATTGGATCTGTCAGCATACATGATATGCTTTAAGGCCATGGCATAATGATCTAGTTCTGGTGTGGACCATAGCCTTCTACAGCACAGAAATGGGTGCAAACTGACTTTGCTGGGTAACACCTTCCTACCCATATCAAAGGTTTTAGCGGGGTGCTGGTGGGAAGGCAAGCCAAGCTTCTCTGGAACTTGTTCTCTGATTTTATTAACGGAGAAATGTAAGAATATCTCCACAGTTATGAACAATATAAAACTGAGCCCATAGCTTTGGCATCGTACATCTATAAAACTGGGCCAATTGGTTTAGAAAGCAAACTACTATGTTATTTAACTAAAAAAAACTGTAATTTGCCTATGTTTGAGAGACATTGTGTCCACGTGAGGTTTCCATGACATTGTCAAAGAAAAGGATAACACCCAAGTAGTTAAAGACATCTGCCCTCTCTAGTGGATTGCCCCACAACATTACTCTTCTCTTATAAGATCTATTTTGTTTGAACAACATATACTTTGTCTTTGCTGCATCGATTTCAAATCCTTGCTTTCTGCAAAACTGCTTAAAATAGAGAAGCTTGTGCAAAAAACTACTGGGTGTTTTCGAGATCAGTAGAGTGTCATCCACAAATTACAGTGTGGGTGTTTTAATGCCAGCCAAAATAGGGCATCAGTAGGGAAAAGAGATAGAAAATGGACAATATCATTTAGAAATAAGGAAATCAAAGTGGGTTCCAAAGCACAACTTTGGCGAAAGCCTTTGTCAATGGCCAACCGATCAGTGAGTTCACTTTGGCCACCACATCAAACTTGAGCATAATTCCCTTCCGCAGGCGAATTAATAGATTTATCAGCTCCGGTGGCATGCCCAGTTCTTGAGGAGAAAGCCATAGCTTCTAACAGAGAACTCGATGAAAAGCCGACTAAAGATCGACAAAGGCAATATACATGCTGCCCTTCATGATTTCCACTACCATCGAGTATAAAGCAAGAAGCGGATTACCTGGTCAATTGAGTCACTCAACTCGTCCTTTACTGAATTACAGAGTAAGTAGAGGGAAGAATGTAATTATGGGCAGGGGTTCCTTGCCCATCTCTACCTCACTTAAACAGGGACTGAAATCTTATGCAGTCCTTTGCGGAACAGAATGCTTTAAGTTTATGTCACCTCTCACCATCCCATTCTCTTGTTGCCCGAGCCTGAGTCAAATTATATAGTTTCATCGCTGAATAGACCCGCAGCGTATCCTTGGTTTTTATCGCCTTACCCAATAAGGTACACATTTGTCTACACTCCTTAATAAACCACATTTCCTTCCTAGTGGGCGCCTAGGAATGAGAAAATAGCATAATATTTTCTTGAAAGCTTGATTTATGAATCAGTAATTGACTGTTGATCTGCTGTGCATGGCAATCTTGTATATATTTCTGCTCACCAGGTTGGTAAATCCTCAATAATATCGGGCACTGTGTCATGTCATGGGAGTTGACTAATAATAAATAATACGAATAAGAATAAGAATAAGAATAAATAATAATAATACTGAGCTTATATAGTGCCTGGTTACACTAGCCAGTGTGTCCCCGTGCTCTGCCGCTGAGGTACCCGTCCTGATCCTGTGAGGTGCCCACTCCTGGGCACTCCAAGGTGAAGCCAGGCATCCTAGCAGTAGGGCCGGTGTGGAGATTAAGCAAGCTAGTGCCCAGAGTTGCAGAGTGGGACCCATGATTAGAGTAGGCACCGAGGCGAGAGAATTATCGGGTCCGAGGACATTGAGCCCAAGACCCTGCCACGACGGGAATTGAACCCTGGTCCGGGCCAGGCCTCTGCATCAGAGTCTGCCGCTATAACCAGTGAGCCACACTTCTCCACTACCTGACTACCTGAGACCATTTATTGCACTGCATATTGTTTGATGATTGTATATAATTGGCCGCAACGCTACCACAGAAAGGCTCCATGGTACGGCAGAGGGGATTGCAGTCACTCTCCAACCTCTCATTAATTAACATATCCCTGAGGGGTGGTCAGAGTCTCATATCTAATAATACATAATCTATACAACTAGAATGCAGCAGATTCCTATATGTATTGACCCCAGTTCTGCCAGACTTGGGCCTTCAATTGATTGCTCTGAGTCCCAGCTCCAAAGAGAGTGTGTTGACTTGTAAAGCAGCCTCTTTTAATAGCATGAAATTCTAATCGCTAGGTCGACCTCCTCACTATCTAGGGGCTCAAAAGTGCTGTCATCAAATCTGAGTGGCTGTGGTTCTTTTCCAGATGGGCTTCAAAGGACATGGCAGTTGTGGACCTCAGACCCCCCAATCTCACTCATACAGATATTGCAAATATCAAAGCCAGTAAACCTATCAACCACTAGACGAATGGCCAAGATATCTGAACAGTCAGTGAGAAGTTTGCAAAATGTGCAATCTAGGCCTAATCTAATCCACATGTTCAGCCCTCCTGATGGTTGCCCAGCAACGTAAAGTAATGCAGGAAGTGATAAGTTTAGATAACCAGGTTTATAGAGAGTTTCCATGCACCAGGTTCCCTAGAACAGACAAATAGGATAGCCAGTCAGAGTTAAAGAACAGTGATTGACAGTCAATATCCCGCATATCAGCTATATTGGGCAAAAATGGGGAGAGAGCAATTTGACAGCTGTGCTCCAGATGCCTATATTTAAATCGAATGTTAGTGTTGAACAAGGAAGAGGTTCAAACATCAAAGGCCACTAGATTGTCAACTAAATCCCCTCATCAAGAATTAACTGTATACTATCAAACTTGTTCCCAGTTTGCAACTGCCTTCTAGCTCCAATAATGTCCTTCTGTTTGAGTGAACAGCATCCCCTCACCTGACGCATCCAGTGAATATTAAAGCACCCTCACCTGCTTTACACATGGGATGCACAAGTTTAAGGATGTTAATCAGAAATATAGAGAGGCTATGATTAGGACCCAGAAATTCCAACTAAGGGGCAGGTTTTTGCATAGAAACTAGGGGGTGCCCTGGAAATTCAAACTCCTCCTTGAGTTGCTTGGTAGGTAGGAGGAGCTTAGGGTTCATGCAGGTCTATGCTCATTGGTATGTTCAGGTCCCCGAGCCCCTGTAATTGTTTCTACAAGAGGATTCGCATTGGTAGAAATACGGAATGCAGGCGGATTACTAACCTTAGTGGGACTTTGTTTTCCAATCAAAGGCTGTTTATTCAAGTAGTATGAGGGGCATATGTTTTTATCAACCGGTTAAGATACACTCGTATGTACTCAATGAAGTGTGGTAGAAAGAGGTGACACCACTGCTTTGAGGTACCCCACGTCCCCCCTGAGATCTTTCATTTGCTCACAGAGATGGACCATGTTACCCAGAGGGACTAGTGGCAGGAATTCCAACCCTCTGCTTATCAGACCATGAGTCTGTTCAGCAAGAGGCATGTAGCGATTGCCACAAGGGATGAAAAAGGGGAAGGCTGCTGACTACAGTAATTCTTTATGGGCTGTGAAACAGGGGTGCAGGAGACAGTTCGGAGGTCTCAGGGGGGTTAGGCCTGCATTTGCCACTGGATTGAGCTTTAAAGTAGCTTTAGATGGTATGAACTTCTTTCTTATGCTTTTGTATTGACTCCCCCTTCGTCATGGAGTGGTCTTCTTTTGGGATTAGTTCCCAGATCAGCAAGGGGCTTAATTACATTCTTGATTTTTGTGGTGGCCCTGGGCTTGGTTTGGGTAGGATTAATGTGAACTAATCAGGGATCTCTTTAAGAGTACAATCATCAGACTTAGTAGAACTTTTAAGGTGTTTAGCGATGCCCTGGGCTTTATCGGACGCTTTTGTTCACCCATGATGCAAATGGAAAAAATATCCCTTTATAAGGCTGGGCATAACTAAAATGTAAATGTAAATGTAAAATGCACGCTAAATCCCTCCAAACAAATGATCTATTAGCACATAACTAAGATGAGCAGAGGAATATCACATGCCCCAGCTCATGAATGGATATAACTGGGCTGTCATGAAGGGCAGTCATGTAGACCAGTTGCATGGATAACAGTAACTTCTATGACCAAATGCTCGAGCCATGAGGCTGGGCCAAGCCTAGCCTCCTCTAGCCTCTAAGTGGCATGGACAGGCCCGGCCCATGCACGATGTGTGCAGCGTGATTGCAGATCAGGTGTGAATCCTGTGCGGGTACATGGGACTTACAGTCTCTAGTAGAGGCAACAGTCAGCAGCAGCACCTACCCTGGCCATGAAGCGGATGACAAAAGTAGGGTAATAGAGGCCCCAACACAACAGGGCTGCAGGAGTTGACAGCTACTTCCCTTGCGGCACATAGGCTGTGCAAGAGTATTTGGCAGGAGCCACAATGATGTTTCAATTACTGTAAATATAAACACGCCACAGGGATGAAGGCTTCTGCGAGTGCATTCGCCCTATGCTTAAGTGCAAACTGTGCACACAGGGGCTCTAGAAACCCACGTCCGCACCCTGTGGGCCTATGTTTTGTGGCAGATGTCTGCACCCCTTGGGGCTCTGCCCACTGCGATGCCAGTTCCCCTCTGTTCAGTTGCAGCACCATGTGCTTCACATATGGACCACATCCAGAGTAAGTAATCTTTATTGCTCAAATAATACAAATCTTAGCAATCTGCATATAAAAACACATGAAAGGTTAAACAGTGCTCGATCCATTAAAATCACAGTGGCTTAATAATATACAATGTATACCATTTGCATACAATACTGAAGATATATGTTAATATGTGTATCATGTTTAAGCTCACAGTGCATGCTGTGGGACTGTCCTCCATAAAGATCACCTCGGTTCAAATATCTGGGTGATTAAATATAACATCCTTGCCAAGTTAAGTGTAAGTTTAAAAGTGGTCCTTCCCAGTGATCAGATACCAGATTAGTTAGTAGCAACCTAGGATACAAGCCAGTTAGTTGGGGGTTGCCAGGTTTAGTTTTGTTTTTACAATTTTCATAAAACGTGCAAGGCTATCTGGATATCACCCCCCTCGAAGCAGGCCTTCACTGCCTATCTGCATGACCGTATTTGATTTTCGTTCACACGCGGGTTTAGAAGCTGTCTTCATTCTAGATCTACGCTCTTACAGAGGCACAATAGATGTAGGACGTCCTCTTTGGGGTTATCGCATAGTCTACAGTTGGGGGTTGGATGTGTGCATTTTTGTTAGATCTGGGGGTCTCTAGTTGACAATGGTATTCCCCTTTGTCCAAATAGGGACCCTTACTTCTAAGTCAGGATAAGGGAATTACACTCCTTAATAACCCCTGCTCACCCCCTTGGTAGCTTGGCACGAGCAGACAGGCGTATCTCAGAGGCAGTGTGTTAAGCATTTGTGAATATACACAGTAATACAGTGAAAACCCTACAGATGGACACCTTACAGGTTGTATAAAAATAAGTATTCTTTATATAGACTTAAACACAAGACCACAAACAACAGAAATTCACAATACTACACTTACGATTACTTAAAAGATGATTAAAGTTGCTTAGTTCAAGTTGATGGTGAATGGGACAAAGTTCTCAACAAAGTACCTGGATGCATAATAAAAATTGCGCCTGGATGCGCAATAAAAATTTCAAAATAAATAAAATAAATAAATAACACAAAGAAAACAATAGGCTCCCAAAAGGGGAGATATGTCGGTTCCGTGATCCGGGGGAGATGATGTGTCGTGCCTCAATGCTTGCGCAGGGTAGGGGATGCATCGTAATCCTTACCGGTGCGAAGGTGATGCATTGGTTCTCGGACTGCGGACCCATTGCGGTGCGCAAAATGATGCCTTGATGCGATGCGATGATCCCTTTACGATGCAAGAAGATGGCACCCTTGATGCGGCGATAGGGAAATTCCAGGAGACAGGCTTGGATATCCCAGTGGTAAATAGAGAGATTTACATCGAGATGGGAGGGAGGAGTGCACCTGGGACCTGAATAGGGATGGGCCTTCCCTCTACAATGCTGGCTCCACCCCCTGTGGCTTGTCTGATATCTCTGCCCTGCACAGTGAAAGGAGAAGAGGAATCCTGTCAACAGAGTGCTCCAGAGCTGGATTTTCCCTCCCCTGTGCTGGCTCCACCTCCTGTGGGGCATCTGATGTCTCTGCCCTGCCCAGTGAAAGGAAGAGAAGAGTAATTTCAACAAAGTGCTCAGGAACTGGTTTGGACTAGGCAGAGGCCTCTCTGCCTTCAGAGAACAAATTATTTTGGGGTATAAATATTGGGACTCTGATCCCAAGAAATTAGATCACTTCTGGTATAAGAAACCTTTCTGCCAAGGAGAAGAACAAAGGAAGCTGCAGGAGTTGTACTGTCCCTCTGCCAGTGTGCTGTTTGCTGGGTTGGCCTGCAGTGGTTGCTTCTTTGCCAAGGGAAAGGAGAAGGAACTTTGTAAGGACTTTCATCTACAGAATATTCTCCAAGGGCTTGAACTGTGCTTGCCTCCTGCTGAAGTCTCAGGGACAAAAGACTTCACGATTCACTGTCCCCCAAATTTGTATCAGCAACTAGCCTGGCCTTTGTGGCCCGAGCTTTTGATATCTATTCTGAGTTCCACAGGCCATTTAAGGGGATACTGATATACCGGCCTCCGGGCTCCAAAGGCAGTTTTTTAGAGACCCTAGATCTTATGCTTGAGGAAGGTCTGTGCCTTGAATCCTTCTCAGTGATGGGGGACTTCCATTTCTATCTCGAAAATCCCAAAGATGCTGAGACCTCTAGGCTAAATCAAATTCTGGGTATTGGTGACCTGGAGCAAATGGTCAAGGGGCCAACACATGAAAAGGGTCATACCCTGGATGGTATTTATACCAACAATAAAGATATATTTGACATCATGGTCTTCCCTATTCCTAGGTCTGACCATTCGGCGATTAAGTTAGGACTTAAACCATTGCCGGCGCAGTCCGTACACCACAAACAGAATCACGAGATAGGCACTAGATCGTGGGGTAAGCTGGATGTGGAAAGACTTGGTAATATCCTGGTGAATTCCATGGTCCAGCCTCCGGTAGACGTGGATGAAGCTACATCCACCTATAACACCTGGCTCACCAAAGCTTGTGACCAGCTAGTCCCTGTTAAAAGGTGGGTTCCCAAACGGGCTTTACCCACTGCACCCTGGTACTCGGATGAGCTCAGGGCCAAAATAATTGATCTGTAAATATGCAGAGAGAGATTTGCGGAAAACGTATTCCAAAGGGATGAAGGAGAAGTATAAAACCTGTATTTCTAATTACAAGCTAGCTCTCTTCGAAGCTAAAAAAGAATACTTTTCACTACAAATAACCAAGGCCGAATCCAACTCTAAAGAACTCTTTAAAACAATTTGTAAACTAGCTAAACCCACGGCCCCTAAAAAACAGGGCAATGTAGAGTTTTGCAACAAAATGGCGGATTTAAGTTGAAACTATCTTCATCTCCCTGAAGGGTCAAACCAATGGTAAACAGTCAGATTCAAATCTCACAGAATCAGGCAACCAAGTTACCACCAAAGGTTCTCTGGATCATTTTACCCCTATTGAGATCACTGATCTGATCAAACTGCTGCACACCATAAAATCCGGTGCTCCCAGTGATAATTGCCCCGCTGGAATTCTTAAGTTAATTCCAGAAATCATTAGAGAAGTTCTGACCCCCCTACTCAATTCAGTTCTACAGACCGGAATCTTTCCTAGAGACTGGAAAAAGGCCTCCGTGCTCCCTCTGCTGAAGAAGCAATCTTTGGACCCAAGGACTCAAACAATTATCGCCCGATTTCCAGACTCCCGTTGCCTGCTAAAGTACTGGAGAAAGAGATGAATATCCAACTTAGTAACTTCATATTGGCTAACAACTCCTTAGACCCCTCGCAGTTTGGGTTCAGAGCCTTTCACAGTACAGAGCTGGCCCTAATAAAATCAACGAAGGAAATCAGAGAGGCAGTGGATAGGGGAGGGAGTGCCATCCTAATCCTCCTGGACCTATCCGCGGCCTTCGATACAGTCCACCATCGGGTCCTGCTGATTCGGCTCTTGGACATTGGAGTTAAGGGTTTAACATGGAAACTGCTACACTCCTTTTTGGTGGATAGGTCCCAGACCATGGATCTTGATGGGAATGTCTCTGACCCCTTTTCGCTTCCTTGTGGGGTACCACAGGGCTCATCTTTGAGCCCTACGCTTTTTAATATCTATGTGGCCCCCTTGGCCAATATCATCTGGTCATTTGGGTTCCAGCTCACCTCCTGCGCTGACGACACACAGATTGTGCTGTCGCTGACGGAGGGAGTGGAAAGAGAAGCAGGGGAGAGGTTTCAGAAATGTATGAGCTCTATTTCCATCTGAATGTCAGCCAATTGTCTAAAGCTCAATTCAGCTAAAACAGAGGTGATAAAGTTTGGCAATAATCCCCGGGATTGGACACCGGACTGGTGGCGGGAAGAGCTGGGGCCCTGCCCAACACCTTCCAGGAAAGTCAAGAATCTGGGAGTCCTAGTTGATAATAAACTCACCATGAGGGACCAAGTGAACCAGGTGACTTCATCCTGTTTCATGGTCCTCAGAATAATTTAAAAAATCAAGCTCTTCCTCTCAGCCAGCAACCTTAGGACGGTTGTTACGGCCCTGATTTTGTCCCGTCTGGACTATGGCAACAGTCTTTATCTTAATGTACAGAAACAACACATGTACAAGCTGCAACTGGTCCAGAATGCGGCAGTCAGATTGCTGTCGGAAACGGCTCGGTTTGCTTTGGTTAGAGGTGAGCTAATGAAACTACACTGGCTCCCAATCCCACTGAGATCTCGGTTCAAGGCCCTTTGTGTGGTCTTCAAAGCGGTGAATGGTATTAGCCCGGAGTTTCTCAAGCATAGACTCACGTGGTATGTCCCTAGCAGAACCTTGCACTCCTCTGGTTCCAAACTAGTTCAAACATCCATGTTTAAGAAAACTAATTGGGGAGGCAGAAGTTTCTTTCACAGTGCCTCTAAAGCATGGAACGAACTTCTGTTCCAACTAAGAAATGCTCCTGATTTAATCTCCTTCCGCAAGGGTGTGAAAACTTGGCTGTTCTCTCAATAACAGCTCACAGATGTCCCAGGTAATCCAGTACTCAGCACCAGGACACCTCAGGGTAGCAGTGCGCTTTATAAGTACAGATAACATAACATAACATAACATAACTTCATCTCCTGCTCCCCACTGAATTTCCTTGCTTGGAATTTTGACTCCAGATACTTGCGTGCCGCTGGGAGCTGGAAGCGCGACGCATCGAGAAGAAGCGAGTCCCCGCCGCAGCTGAAATCATTGCAACGCTGGAGAAGCGAGCCTTCGCCGCAACTTCCTGGAAGCGTTTGTTCATGGTGGCTGTCTGCCGTCGCATCACCAGGGAAGCGTGACGCCATCTTGAGAGTCGTCATCGCATCTTCGGAGCAAGCGGGTCACAGGGCCTGTCGCGGCTCCAAAGTAGGGCACTCAAGCTGGAGTTGGCTAAGCTTAAGATGGAGAGTCAGAGGGAAACAGAGAATAAGAGGTTGTCTTTGGAAACTGAGAGAATGAGAATTGAGCATGAAAGAATGTTGAGATAGTTAGAGATCAAGGCCAAGGGCTTAGAAATCAACCCCTCTGGTGGCAGCGCACCATCTGTGCCTTCAGAAGGCAGGGTACATATTCCCAAGGATGTCATCATAGATTTCAACAAAGGTGAAAATATTGGGCAGTGGTTTGCAGCCTATGAGATAGCAATGTTGGCCCACCGGGTCCCTGAGAACGATTGGGGAGCGGGGTTATGGGGCCGCTTTTTAACTGAAGGTAGGGATACTTTGTTAGACTTGCCCAGTGATCATAGGATGTCTTATGCCCACATGAAAGAAGAACTGATGACAAGGTATGGGTTAACTCCAGAGCTCTATAGACAAAGGTTCAGGAATTGTAAGAAACTGGAGGGAAGCACTTGGGTAGAATATGTGTCTTTCTTTTGGAGAGCTATGGATGGTTGGGTGAGGGGTAGCAATGTCAATAATTTTCAAGCGCTCTATGATTTGATTGCTAGGGAGCACTTGTCTAGTAATTGTTTTCCAGAGCTACGCCAGCACATTATTGATAGCAAGTTGACCAACCCGAGAAAGCTTGCTGAAGAGGCGGACCACTGGTTCAGTACCAGGGTCCACAAGGGTCTTGTGGGAGACTCCGCCAAAAGTGGGCATGGTCCCCAGCAGAAGAGTGGGGGGGACAAGGGTAAACAGAGGGAGTTCTAAAAAGGTCCCCAAACTAATTCCCAAGGGAACCAAGGTAAGGGTTCCCAGCGTCCCCCTGAGAAGAAGTCAGGACCCCCGACAGGTAAACCTGTTCAGAGGGGACCTGTTACCTGCTTTCAGTGTAAGCAGGTGGGACACTGTTGGTATGATCCCGAGTGTGCCCAAAAAGATCAGTATGTGCCACCCCATGCACCACCCCATCGGTGTAGCCCTGGGTGGGGAGGAGATGGGTGCCCAAGGTTGGTGGGGTCCCGCAGAAATATCCCTTGTCTCATTAGGAGAATTTGAGATGGTCCCTACAACTCAGCTGCCTGATAACACTAAAAAATACAGGCAGTGGGTGACCATCAATGGCCATAGAGTGGAGGCTCTGAGAGACACCGGAGCCAGTATGACAGCTGTCAAGTGTCACTTGGTGTCTGAAGAGCAGGTTGTTCCCCGGGGCTTTAAAACTGTTATGAGGATGACCGGATTTCCACAAGTCCTTTAAAGCGAGCAGCCTTAATCCTGACTGAAGGTAAACCATAGGGAGGCAGTCATCTCTTTCCACAAGTGTGAGTTTAAGGAACCAGGCTTTGCATTCTTGATTCCAGCCTTATTTGTGCTGTAGAAGTGTATTGTGGGAGATTGAATATTATTCTAGCAGCTTTGAGACCACCTCATCCAGAGTTATTTCATCTTTCCCTTTCATTTATTTTCTGCCAATACGCGATTGTGGGTAAGAACTTTGCTCGGAGTACTTCCAGTAGAGAGGTAAGATTTGGGCCAGTTTTTTTGTGCTTGATGTTTTTAAGCATAACAGCCAGAATGGTTCCTATTCCTTGAATAGCCCCTTTTTGTTGGTGCTACGTTCCCATGCTTTGAAAGATAATTCCAAGATATTTGTAAGTTTTAACTGTATCTAGTTGCATGCCCCCCAGCCACCATCTGAGTTGGTTCTTGGTGCTTCGTTGGTTAAAGATCATTACTTTGGATTTCTCATAGTTTATGCGTAATCGTTCTTTATAGCAAAGTTGCTTGTGACGTTTATCAGATGCTGCAGTCCAACTTGGGTTCGGCTGATCAGTATCAAGTCGTTGGTGTATAGTAGGTTTGAATGTAACAGGCCACCTAGACTCAGGCATGGTGATGACAGTTATCCAGTTCCCTCGAGAGGTCTGACACGAAAAGGCTAAACAGGGTTGGGGCATGAACACAGCCCCGTTTTATCCGTTTAGTGGTTGGGATCCTCCTCGACAGACTATTGCCGGACCCCAGCTTGATATGAACCCATGTCTGGAAGTGGAGCAGGATTAGCTGGTTTAGAAGGGTTGGAGCTATTTACAAACTGCATAGGTTAGCCCAGTTTCCCTTGGTTAACGCAATCAAAAGCGGCTTTGTAGTCGATAAAACAATCAAATAGTGGTTTGGTAATTGCTTTGGTGGCGTCAATTAAAAGTGAGAGAGCAAGAATGTTTGTAGTTGTTCCCAAGTTTTTTCTGAAAGCCTGTTTGGTTGATTGGGATTAGGTCATTGTCCCCTGCCTACTCAGTTAATTCTGTGTAATAATTGGCCTCAACGTCAATTAGCGCAATGAGTCTATAGTTCTTTGGGTCAGTCTTGCTCCCTTTCTTGTGTATAGGTGAGATGATCGATCCTTTCCAGGAAACTGGAATTCTTCTGACTTCTAAAATGTAGCTAAAGACTGGCAGTAATGCTCCGGCCCAATAGGTTGTGTCCTGCTTGTATACTATTGGGGGGAGCCCGTAAGGGCCAGGCGCTCCTTCATTTTGGCTTTTTGAGATTCGGTCCATAATAGTTTTAAGTGAGAAGAAGGGTGTAGGCTGTAGGCCGCGATGCTTTGAGGATGCCACTCACTCTGGCGTATCACATGCAAGGGTTGGAGTTCAAGTGTGGCAGAAGGGGAAGCACCAAGCACCATCATTCTGCAAGACCTGGCTGAGAACACCTGGCTTTGCGAGGACAGCTCCTCCAAGTGCCCTCGCAGGGGTTGTCATGATGTACTGTAACTGAGGGAGGTAGAACGACATATGCAGGTGTGCTATAAGGATAATAAAGGTATACAACATCAATAAGATCAGGCAAATACATAGCACAAGCCATTGAGAAACTAGTAGCTACATTTCTGTTCAATCCCGGGAAACATTTACTTGGCAATTAGAAGGTGAAGGATTCTCATTTTTACTCCTGAATGTAAGGCATTTTAAATCAGTTTAACTCGCATATTCAAAAACGTCGTCAACGGCAGTCACTCACTTCATTGACCTATCCTGTTTCTTTAGTCCTTCCTTCTGTTGGTGCTCACGTCTCTGTCGTGGGATGTAGACAATAATCCCTCTTTGGTGTTTCTGATTGTTAGTCCCTTTTCATTTTTTCTTGTTTTGTCTCCAGGTAGCAATGTTGGGACTCAGTGCTGATTAATTCCACCAGGTGGAGCAGAGTGGAAGAATTTGTTAATAATTAGGCCCTGCAAAAGTAATGCAGGAGTGCAAAAATCCTTCAATTGTGCTGGCAGAATTAAAAATTCCGCCCACCCCTACTGCTATCATCAACTTTAGAGCTGCTCAAAAATAAATGTATAGAAAAAAATACACTCCTGTCAATAAACTCTGTCCACTGCAGAGAATGAGAGAGGGGTTTTGTAGAGCGCGACTGCTGCCCAAGGGCGTCCAAGCGTGTACCTAAAACAATCATGTGGCCAGACTGAATGTGCTGACTCAGCTCTTACCATGAAGCATAAGTTACTAAGTTATTAAGTTATAAAATTCTGAAGCAGACCATGTTTACAAATGCGCACAGAGCTATAAATGGAGAAAAGTGAAGAAAGTTCATTTTCATTGTTGGCATGAGGCCTACCAAGGATAATGACTAAATACTAATTGAACTTTGTTTAATAATACAACAATTGATTAAAAAGATTAATACATGTGTATCAATTTTTACGATATGCCAATATTGGTTTGTTACACATCAAACATGTAGGGTTCTTCCATAAATCTCATTGATTTATTTTTTCCCACAATTAGATAATGCATTGTATTTCAATAAACTAAACACTGTTAGTATTCTAGTGCATACATGATATACATTACATCAGGATATGGTCAGTAAGAATGCCAAGTCCATTATAATAGTACACTCTCACCGGAGGCTCTTAAGCATCAACCAGGAAACCAAGAAACCAGGAAACACTTCCCCCTTGCACTACATGTGGAGGACTGTATGCCAGGCACTTACGAGCCTTCTGTGAACTCTCCCGATAGGCTCACAAGAGTCACTCAGAATATGTATATAAGCATAATTGTCATTTCTGGCACTTGCAAGACTCTTGTGAGAGTTTCCAAGAAGAAAAAAAGGGAAACATTATACAACATAGATAATGAAAACTATATTGTAGTTCTGAAAATAGCATTTTCAGTAACATTTTTCAACAATTATACATTTTGTGTTTTGAAACTTGTGTTTACATTTTCTGTATTTTTACATTTTAGAATATGGTAGAACTAAAACATGAAACTTGGAGAAAGTAATGTAACAATATCAAATAGGAGAAAAATATGGAAAAAATGACTGTAAAAAAATGACTGTAAATAAAAAAAATCTACTTCCTAGAGGGCATTTGCCATCTAGGACAAGCTTTTCCTGTGCAGACCTCCTTGTCTCTGATTAAAAAAAGATCTGCTTGCATAACTAGCAAAACTGTGCATTCATTAGATAAACAGGGTTGCTATCTGATTCAGCACTACTGACTGGGCAGGCACAATGTCTCCAGCTACAAATTAGGTTGAAGCCCCTCAAGAGCTGTCAAGCGCTGCAGTGCTAGCAAACTCTCCATGGGCAAGCCTTTGAGGATGCATATACCTCAAGTACCTCTACATGGCTGTTGTAATCACACTGTGCTGTTTGTTTCTACTCCCCAAGCTAAAATCAATTTTGCAAAGTTTGCAGTTGATATTACGTTGTAAAAATCTTTTTGCTAGTTTGCCATCTAAAAAAACTCCCATACCAAAGATTATTTGGCAGGCTGAAGTGGCTGAGGTGGGGAAACTGCACCAGACTGTTCATCAGAATCTGATGAGGACGTTTCTATCAGAAAACAAACAGGGAAAGAGAACAAGCCAACAAGTTCTATCCACCCCAAAATCCAATACTCAAATAAAGCATAGAGAAAGTAATTTTCCTTCCCTAAATAAGACTTCCATATGAACCAACCACAACCCTTCATTGGGACGACTTTTCTTTCCCGCTCCTCTTGCAAGCCTTTAAAAAAACTGCAAAAAATATAATGGATTTATATCTGAAATGGAACAAAACATAACCACCTTTTGTAAGTTAATCAACATGTCTTTGTTCAGAATAAAAAAAAAACACTGTCAATAACTTAATTTCAAATTTACGATCTTGCTAAGAGTTAGTGCGACCCAAACAGGAAGTACAGCCCACTTGCAAACTGTTGCTGGAGACTGTAAAATTGACTTCTGCAAGAGTCTCAATAGAGGCGTCAATTTGCAAAAAGAAATATACATAACAGAGCTACTTTAATGACTCTCTTAGTAAAGATTAGCATTAACTAATAACTGAAGCCATTTCAGATGTCCTGAGTGATGTCACTGACCAGGTCATGAGTGATGTAATGTGTGAGGTCATAATCAATGCCTTGTGGGGCATAAGTTATAGTTAGCTTAGGTAAACTGTAACTACTCAATTCCACTGGTTTTGTATCAGTGAAATCTGAGCCTAACTATAACATCCCTGTAACTTTTATTTTTTTGACTGAATTTCTATGGCTTTTATTATTCTATTTCCTAAATATAACGGCACTATAGCATTGTTTTTTCATGGATTATATATATTTATACAGATACATCTCCACAAATTCCTACTTAACTCCTGGATCAGTTCTTATATGGTACCCTGTATTTCATAAGCTTTTCACATCCGTCAGTGTTACAGAGTAGGCACACTCCATGATCTGCAATGAATTTGCAATTACTTTCTTAATCAATGATTTGGGGCTGAAATGCATTGGGAGTTGTGTTCGTTTTCAATGAGAAATGTCACTTAATAGTGCGTTGTGAGGAAATATGTATGTGTGTGTCTATATATATTGTATATATAGATATTATTTTTTTATTTGGTGGATAGGTGGATAGATAGATAGATAGGTAGATAGATAGATAGATAGATAGATAGATAGATAGATAGATAGATAGATAGATAGATAGATAGATAGATAGAGATAGATAGATAGATAGATAGATAGATAGATAGATAGATAGATAGATAGATAGACAGATAGACAGATAGACAGATAGACAGATAGATAGATAGATAGATAGATAGATAGATAGATAGATAGATAGATAGATAGATAGATAGATAGATAGATAGATAGATAGATAGATAGATAGATAGATAGATAGATAGATAGACAGATAGACAGATAGACAGATAGACAGATAGACAGATAGATAGATAGATAGATAGATAGATAGATAGATAGATAGATAGATAGATAGATAGATAGATAGATAGATAGATAGATAGATAGATAGATAGATAGATAGATAGCCAGGCAGATGGAAATACAGACAGGCAGATAGATGGCAACCAGCTCCCTCCCTCTTTGCCTATTTGTTTGTATGATATTTGTTACCTTCCACAACAACCATTTCCTACAAAACCTTCCTATTGAAAATTTCTAGACTCTTTCCCCTTTTCAGTTGTATATTATTAGGTTTTGCAATTAGTGTATAAAATGTGGCAGTTCTTGGTAACAATATTCTTCAATAAGTAGGAAACATCCATGTAAATCTCTCTTGGGGTTTTGCAGCACACCTGGAGTCCCAGAGGATAACAGACCTGAATTATATATTCTTTCAATTGGATACTTGGGGTTTCATTTGGAAAGCATGTTATGAAGATTACAAGAAGCTGATAGATCAGTTTTAGACGCAGAGGGTATGCATCTGCATATAAAGAATGGAAGCACACAATATCTGGCAGCAGCATGAAAAAGTAAAGAACTGAGCAACCTAATAATGTCAGCCTTTCCCTAACATCTTTTTCCATTTGCAAACAATACCAGCATTGCAAAATCATCAGAAGAAAGTATTCTGATAGACAACAGAGCCATGCTTCTATAAATATAGCAAAGATAAGGTCAGATTTTCCATTTATTTATGGAAGCATTTCCAAGAAAGGGGAGGAATTGCAAGGTTCCCTTCAAGAAAGAACAAAACAACACAACACTCTAGGTGGTTAGACAAGATTACTCTCATATGTTGCACATGTACACCACAGGGTCAAGTAGCACACTATATAGCAGAAAGGATGATAACAGCCACAACTGTAAGAAAGTAAAAATAATCACATTAGTTCCTCCAAAATATGTTTGTGGTAAAACTCTCACTGAAGGGCAGCAGAGGTTTTAGCCACTTAGTCAGTACACCAACATACTCAGCCTTTGGGTCTGATTATATGGGACATTGAAGCTACAAATGTGATGGAGCAACCTGTCTTGGTAGCATCATTCCCTTACCACTTTCCATCGCCTGCATATATCTTCTCTTCAACAAGACAGCATTTAAACCTATCCTGAACAGGTAGTGTAATATAATAAGGAAGAAAGACTTCAAGAAAATATATGACAGGAGGTCATACAGTACAACATTTATGGCTCACCCTTCTGCAACCTTTTAGTGGTAAGTAAGACCATGCTTGGGACAAAGACTGGTACCACAGAATTATAAAAGCAGATTTCTTGAGGGGTTAATGTGTGACAACAATGCTTAGGGATTACTAATTGTGTAGAACTTTGTTGTGGTGGTAAAGATTTGTGTGTTTTTTTGGGGGTGTAATATTGTTGTGTTGTGCTATCACTGGGTTGTTTTCTGCTGTGGCTGTAGTACTGTGTACTATTTTGATGGTGTTTTTGAGTTTTGCCATGTTATGTTTTACTTCTATTGTTATGTCGATTTGTGTCATGTTATTGTCTTAATTTGCATTGCTTATTTTAGAGATGCTAACACATGATACTACATTTCCAGCCAAAATAATGACAATGCTTTGATTTCAAGTCACTAACAACCACTTAACACTATATACTGTGGTAAATGCAGCTGGTTCACTATTTATTAAACCAGGTATCCCAAACCTTTAGCAAACATATGTGCTAATATAGTACTGTATGTATGTGCTAGTGTAGCACTTTCGTCATCACTGTGTTTATGTGGTACAGGCCAGTAAACATATGCAACACTAGAGGCTTTACACCTCAGATTCTGAGGTCCTGTTCAAAACTCTACAGAAATCATAACATATTGCAAAGTTTGTATCATGTTGTCCTCTATTAAATCGTGAAATACAACCAGGGACATCTGGTGTTAGTGGGCGTGTGGGTGACACTCTAGCAGCAAGCAGAAGAGACTAGAGGGGGAAAACAAATAGAGAGGAGCAGCTGAAACAGAGCTGCTTGGAGCTCGGCTACGAGTGTTTTTGCATTGTTACATGTGTGGGATTTTTTGGGGAGGGGCACACAGGTGGAGGAGTGAAGGAAGCTTAAGGCACTTGTGCCTGAAGGCAAAAGCGAGGACAGGGACATCAGACTGCTGGGCGTAGCTGCTTGCAGTTACAATCGCAGTGCTATTTCTGGGTTCAACAGTGCTTGAGGACCAGTCGCGAGGAAGTGCTTGTGCTGTTGTTAGTTCATTGTTATAGAGGGGTCACCTGCAGAGACACCCTGTTGCTCTCTAGATCCAGATCTTCTGTAAGTGTTCCTTATCCTTTGCGTTGAGCAGTGATGTTCCTGCTTTTCTTAGCCTTGCAGTTGTCGGCTTTACCACGCCTACGTCAACCCTGACTCCCCTCCAATACTGCGCAGTTTGCCATTTTCTGTGCTCTTAAGGGACCATCTGGGCCAGCAAGCTCCCTGTCCACAGGGTCACTGTCCTGTCAGCAACCAGCACTGCATGCTCTTTCTACCACAAATACACTTTGGTCACAAGTGTAATTGCCTCCTTGCTCTTCACAGTACATTGTTGTCAGAGCAAAATAAAATTAATGTCAAAAACCCCCCACGTGAAGATTGCCATGATTACTTGAACTGTATATACTCAGGCTTCTCGAGTTCACTGTCGAAGGACCAGAGCAGCCCACCGGCCCTGCCTGAGCGTAGCAGACGTAGAATTGGTCTTCCCAACTCCGAGCAGGATTCCACGTTCAGTGCCACACCAAGATCCCCAGTAAAGCCACCAGCACCAAAAATCCCTACAGCCTGATCAGAACTTATCCCCGCTGCTGCCCTTGCTGCTATTGAGTCCCCAATGCACCCACGTCATTTGAAAGCAGCAGTTCGATGTGGAGCCATCGCCTTGCTGGCATCCGCCTGAAGCTGCAGGCCCTGTTTAAGGACCCTGATGCAGAAGTAGAAGAAGAAAAGAGCCGCCCAGCGTGGTTCCACCGTGCTGCTCTTTTCGCACAGATACAGTTACGGACGGTCAACGAGCCAAGCCACCAGATCGGGGACACAGGATTTTTTAGAAAGCCAGCACCGAAGACGCCATTGCCGCAGTAGACATATGCTCCGTATTCTACAGCAAGGTTAGTAGAGAGATTAAGCCACCCTTATAATGCCAAGTGCTTTCATGCTTAATAAGTGACCATGGGGTAGCGGGGGCACCAGGGGCCGCGGAATGAGCTGGAGAGGTCAGCGGGATGTGCCCTCTGGAGCATACTCAATCCGCCATCTTCCTTCCTGGCAATTTACTTGCCACATGAATTTCCAATGGATAGATTCCTAGGATTAGAACACTTATTAGAAAGCACAGTTTTCGGCATGTTCACCCCCTTTTTTTTGTGCTGACTGACACTGGTGGTAACTGACTCTGACTGTACCCTGAGCACTGCTAGTCAGGTCCAGGGCCAGTGCAATGTTAAACACAAACACATACCTTGAGATGCATTTATAATTGGCATGACCTTCCTTACAAGTCCCTAGTATATAATAGGACGAGGAGATGAAAACTGCCTATAAGTCCCAAGTATATAATAGGACATGGCAGTTTAAAGGCCAGCAGCCTTTGTTGCACTACATGTGTGCACTCCTGAGAGTATGAGGTTATTCTAAAAGCAGCCCTGTGATCCAGCACTGCTTTTAAAAGTAAATTCACTACAAACACAACTTTGGTGGTGTGGGCACTTTAAAAGTAATAATGAACCTTTTTTTTACATTTTGGGTACCCCCAATGTCTCACCTAGGCTTTCCAGGGTTGGCGGATCATCTTACTGTAAGTAGGGTCCCTATAAAAGATGTTTTGTAAACCCTGGTGCGGGAAAGCTGCCCATTTTATTGTAAGAAATTCACTACAAAGTCGGATTTTGTGCTGTGAGTACTGTGAAGCAATAACTAAAATCGTTTTTACAAATTAGGATGCCACCAGGTCTCCCCTGGGTAATCCAGGGGTGGGGGGTTCTGTAGTTATGAGCAGGGGCTTTTTACAAGAGGTTTTATAATCCGTGGTGAGACAGAAATTGCACATTTCATTATCCACAATTGAAGGTAGTTGGCCTCATAGGCTAACATTGCAATATTTTGTGGATGCATAACTATTGCTAGGAAAGTATAAAAAATGACATTTAAGGACTGAACAGGATGACAATGATAAATCCAGCACCTTGGCATTGTTGTGTTTATCATTATGTGTTCAGAAAATAAGTTATAATACTTTCTTTTCTGTAAGCCAAAATGCAGCTTCTAGCCCTCTTCTCTGATTGGCCATCCCTGAGGCATTTAGCCAAGCTACCATGAATAGATGATAAGTGTCCTAGCGAGGCAGAGGCTATCTGATGGATGGAGCTTTGTGGGACACAGGAATGCAAGAGCAGAAGGTTGGGCCATAAAGCATCAGCTTCAAAGGTAGAACAGGTCACGCCAGCCTGTCAGCTGGGGCCACCCCTTCTCTCTGCCAGGTGGGAGTCTTAAGGAAGGAATTCACAGATGTGAGTGGGGGGATTTTATGAAAATAAGCGATACACTGAGTTTGGTTTAGTTTGCTCTTGCTGCTCTGCTGGAATTTCATCCATGATGTATTTTGAGAGAATGGGATAAGACTATGCTACACTTTGGAGGAAGATGTCATGATTTGGGGTGGTGCATTGCACCTCACTGGACAGGAGTGCTCCCCTGCTTGACCCCAGACAAGACTGAATAAATATGTTAGAGATGAAGAGCCTCTCAGTTCTGCTGCCTGAAACTAAAGGAAGAAGAAAGATTGTCGTGCTGGAATCCTCATCTGCACTTAAAGCCCTGGATGGTGAAGACTGCGCATGCTGCACTCTCTAGGACTACGGCACTGAGGACTTTTGCTTTGCTTCAAGAAGAAGTAATCAGTGGACTCCCTGCAACTACAGGTTAACATAACCCAACTGACCCTTCTCCAACCAGATTCCACCTCCTGGATTGTGCCCAGTGGAGTTTTAAGGAGTTCACCAAGTGCATTGTGGGATTTGACGTCCAGGACTGCCAAGGACCATCTAGGAGTTTTCAGACCCTTGGATTTGCGTTTTGGACACTTGGAACCCACCATGAGACCTTCTGGAAGGGGTAAACAGTCAAAATATCGAGTCCAAAATATCGATTGGACATAATATTGAGTTTTAAATATAGATTGGACAAAATATCGAATGGACAGAATATAGACAGCAAAAATATCGTTTTAAGGTAAGTAATGTAATATCGAATGTTAAAAATATAGAAAGTTAAAATATCGAAGTATATAATATAGGTTATTAAAATGATCGAATTTTTAATAATATCGAATTTCTTATAGTGTTTTTTATGTTATTATATGTGTGAAAAGTGTGTATTTATGTTATAATTAATTTTAAAATAATGAATTTTGTGTTTTTTAATTTTTGCGTAATTTAATTCTGTAGCGGGTTGTGGGTTTATAGGGGAATAGGGTGGGAAGTAATTTAATAATAATTAATTAAATATGTAAATTTGTTTATTGGTATTAATTTTTAATGAATTGTTATTTAATTTATATTTGGTAATTAATTAAGTTTTAATTGGCAATTAATTTTAATTAATTGATTAATTGCTAATTATGATAATTTTACTAATTTATTTTCTGTAGCGGGTTGTGGGTTTATAGGGGAATTGAGTGGGAAGTAATTTAATTATAATTAATTAAATATGTAAAATTAATTATTGGTATTTATTTAGAATTAATTGTTAATTAATTTGTTATGTGTAATTAATAACATTTGAATTGCCAATTAATTTAATTTAATTGAATAATTGCTAATTATGTTAACTTTACTAATTTATTTTCTGTAGCGGGTTGTGGGTTTATAGGGGATAGGGTGGGAAGTAATTTATTTATAATTAATAAAATATTTACATGTATTTAATTGTATTTAATTTGAATTAATTGTTAATTAATTTTAAATTGTTAAATAATTATTTGTTAATTTGTAATTAATTTGTATTAATAGGTAACTAATTGTGATAATTAACGTTAATTAGTAATTTTAATAGGTTAATTATTATATTATATTAAATTGGTAATAACTTTTAATTAATTTTTATAGATATTAAATTTAAAAAAATAAATAAAATATGAAGTATTTACTTTCCCTTCTGTTGCACTCTCGGGAGTTGGAATAGTAATTTTAACCCCTACGCTATCCAACGCTTTCCCTACTGTTGCACTATTTGGAGTGGGAATAGTATTTTTTACCCCTACGCTATCCAACGCTTTCCCTACTGTTGCACTCTTTGGAGTGGGAATAGTAATTTTTACCCCTACGCTATCCAACGCTTTCCCTACTGTTGCACCCACTGGAGTGGGAATAGTAATTTTTACCCCTACGCTATCCAACGCTTTCCCTACTGTTGCACCCACTGGAGTGGGAATAGTAATTTTAACCCCTACGCTATCTAACGCATTCCCTACTGTTGCACTCTTTGCAGTGGGAATAGTAATTTTTACCCCTACGCTATCCAACGCTTTCCCTACTGTTGCACTCACTGGAGTGGGAATAGTAATTTTTACCCCTACGCTATCCAACGCTTTCCCTACTGTTGCACTCACTGGAGTGGGAATAGTATTTTTTACCCCTGCGCTATCCAACGCTTTCCCTACTGTTGCACCCACTGGAGTGGGAATAGTAATTTTTACCTCTACCCTATCCTACGCTTTACCTACTGTTGCACTCATTGGAGTTGGAATAGTAATTTTTACACCTACGCTATCCAACGCTTTCCCTACTGTTGCTCCCACTGGAGTGGGAATAATAATTTTACCCCTACGCTATCCAACGCTTTCCCTACTGTTGCACTCTTTGGAGTCGGAATAGTAATATTTACCCCTAGGCTATCCAACGCTTTCCCTACTGTTGCACTCTTTGGAGTGGGAATAGTAATTTTTACGCCTACGCTATCCAACGCTTTCCCTACTGTTGCACCCACTGTAGTGGGAATAGTAATTTTTACCCCTACGCTATCCAACGCGTTCCCTACTGTTGCACCCACTGGAGGGGGAATAGTAATTTTAACCCCTACGCTATCCAACGCTTTCCCTACTGTTGTACTCTTGGGAGTGGGAATAGTAATTTTTATCCCTACGCTATCCAACGCTTTCCCTACTGTTGCACTCTCTGGAGGGGTAATAGTAATTTTTACACTTACGCTATTGTACGGTAATAATATTGGATATTATTTAATTATATTATGTTACTATATATATATGTTTTAACAAATATGATGTTAAAATGTGTTTTTATAACTTTCATTAATTATTTAATTATTATAAGTTAATGTAAGTATTTTTAAGTATATTTTAGTAATTAATTTTTAATATTAATTTAATTTAACATTGTTTTTAATAAAGTCGATATTTTTATAAACTATATTTTAGTAAACAATATTTTTAACTCGATATTTTTGTACTTACCTGTTTGTAGATACAAACTCGATATTCTGTCTGTAGATATTTTGTCAACGATATTCTTGATAGTCGATATTATGTCCCTCGATATTATGTCAGTGATCCTCTGGAAGGACCTCCAAAAGGTTGGGAACATTTGGTAAACATGTTGGGAAAATCTCCATTGGAGGACCTTCAACCACAACCCAGCTTGGATTCCAGGTTCGTCCCGCTGAAGACCCACGGAGGTCTGCATTTCATGGTTTGACTAGGAGCTTGCGGAAAGGCGAACCCTCACCAAATCCGGACTGGTAGAGAGCATCGAGGGCCCCCGGCAGTCAAATTTTCTAAAAGGTTTTGGCCCAATAGTATAATTTTGACCGGGGCCTACTGCATGGGTTATACAAGCAGAACTCCATCACTGTCAGCCTCAAACTTTGACTTTGTCCCGGTAAAGTGCGACCAGATGTTCAGAAATGACGCTATTGGTTTCTAAACACTAGAAAGTGTTTATTTAAAAAAAAAATCTTAACTCCTCTTCCTTACATTGGATATTCATAGATGTGGTGTCATTTTAAAGCCAAAAATACTTCCTATTTTTATATATTGTGTGTTGTGTCTTATATATGTACTGCAATGGTATTTTTAAATGCTTCACATGCCTGTCTCTTATGTTAAGCCTTATTGCTTGGTGTCAGTAACAAAGGGACGAACAAGGAAATAATTTATAGAGATCCCATTTAGAACCCAGTACTGCGTTGATGGCCTTATTGAAATGAAATGAATGAAATGAAAGCAAATTTGTAGAGCGCATACTTAGCCCAATGGGCATCAAGGCGCCTAACCAAAATTATTTACATGTCCTGAGAGCTGATTACTGGTAAGCTTTCTTGAAACACCATGTTTTAAGGGCCTTTTTGAAGAGGGGCAGTGAGGATAAGGACTTAAGTTCCACTGGAAGTGCATTCCAGAGGTGCGGGGCAACTGTGGAGAAGGCTCATCCTCCCATCTGGTCTTCTTAGACCGAGGGATCACCAAAAGGTTCTGTTGTGATGAGCGTAAACATCTGCTGGGAACATAGCCAGAGAGAAGTCATCCCAGCCCAACAGATGTTCCAGCTTTCAGAGCGCTGTGCACTAGACAAATGATTTTGAAGGAGATACAGTGCTCTATAGGAAGCCAGTGGAGGCTCTTTCTGGCTAGTATTGCAGAGGAAGAGCGGGGAATATCTAGGACAAATCTTGCTGCCGCGTTCTGTACCATTTGGAGGCGCTGGATTAGACCCTTGTTAATCTCAGCATACAGTGAGTTGCTGTAGTCCAATCTAGAACCAACCAACGTAACTAGTGTCTGTTTCCTAGCTTGTGGGGAAAGGTAATGCACTATTCTTCGGAGAATTTTGATGATTCCCCAGCAAGTAGCCACAGTTCTATTGACCTGGAGGGTCATTGCCAGCGAGGTATCGAAGATGACCCCTAAATTCCTAGCTGAATGAGAGGGGACCGGGCAGGTTCCCAGGGATTGCGGCCACCATTCGTTTGACCACACATCCTGGTCCCTTCCGAAAATCAACACCTCGATCTTTTTGCCATTCAGCCTCAAGAAGTTGACTATCATCCAGTCAGAGACTGATTGCATACAACTCCTGAAGCTGGACGCAGAGGTGCTAACCGGTTGGGCCAGTGACACCATGATCTGAGTGTCATCTGCGTATGACACTACTTCCATTCCCTGCGCTTTTACTAATCTCGCTAAAGGGGCCACATAAATGTTAAATAGGGTCGGGCTTAGAGCCGACCCTTGTGGTACCCCACATTGCAGAGATGTAACAGGGGCGAGGTATTCTCCCAGTTTGATCCTCTGTTCTCTAAGGTCTAAAAAAGAGGACAGAAGGTTCAGAGCTGGCCCCTCCACTCCTATCTCCCTCAAACGAGATGTTAGAATCGAGGGAGATAGGGTGTCGAATGCTGCGGTCAGATCGAGTAAGACCAGCAGCGTTGTCTGTCCCTGATCCACTTTCATTCTGATGTTATTTGACACCATAGTAAGTGCAGACTCCGTACTATGGAGTTTCCTGAACCCATGCTGGGTCTGATCTAGGAACCCAGAGGAGTCCAGGAAGGCAGACAAGTGCAGATTCAGGTGGGTCTCAATCATTTTGGCGGGGGCAGAAAGTAGAGATATGGGTCTGACATATTTTTATATTGTGGGGTCAAGGGAGGATTTTTTAAGTAGCGGCCTGACAATCGCTTTCTTCCAGACTGAGGGAAAAACCCCGTGCAACAGGGCATTATTCATTACTTCCAATAGAGGAGGCAGTAATGTATCCCTACACTCCTTCATCACTTTGAGAGGACATGGGTCCAGAGGGGAGGAAGATTTGGTTCTATTCAGCAATGCGTTGAGATTGTCGAGTGTAATCAATGGGAAATTAGAGAGAGTCTTGTTGGGATCTTTAGGCCATGCTTCTAGGTTTGTAAGCACCTGGATAGTGTGGTTCCCAAGGGATTTTTTCGGCGTTTCTAGATTGACAGCAATCTCTTCAATTTTAGTATAAAAAAAGTTGAGATTTTGTCACAAAGCTCCTGCGATCCCTTCACTGGGTCTGAAACTTGTAATGAGCAGAGGGAATCCACTATTTTGAACAGCTCCTTCGATGAAGTGAGAGAAGTTGTGAGGTTGGAGAAATATTCTTGTTTTGTCTTAATGACCGAGGCCTTATATTTACCTAGCAGTCGTTTGTGAGACTCTCTGTCCATAGTGTCACCCGGTTTCCTCCATTTTCTCTCCTGCCTCCTGCAACCCTGTCTCATCAACCTAAGAGGCTCAGTGAACCAGGGGGCGGAGGGTCTACGCCTCGCTGAGTATCGATGTATAACTGGAGCTAGAGCATCTATGGCCCCAGCGATGGAGTTGGCAAGATGTTGTGCTGCCTTCTCTGGGTCTGAACTAATGAGAGGGACCAGAGAATCATTGGTAACATTTTTATAGTTCCTTTTGCCCATTCCCTGAGTCTGTCTCTTCCTAAGGGGATCTGAATAAGAAAGGGTCAGTACTAACGGTACTGCCAAATGGTCTGTCCAGACCAACGGTTCAGGGATCCCCGTCTTAACTCTAGGATCGTTGGAGAAAACTCCATCAAGCGTGTGGCCTGCACGATGAGTAGGTCCTTTTACCAGTTGCAGAAAGCCACATGCTTCAAGGGGATTGACCAAGGAAGAGGTATCTTTAGAAGTGGGGTCATCTAAGTGAAAGTTTAGGTCCCCTAAGATAGTAAAATGGGGCTTGCCGACATATGGCTCCAGGATTCTAAACATGTCACTGCTAAAATTGGATCTGAGGCCTGGGGGCCTATACACAAGGAGGCCCACAAAGGATGCTGTTGGAGATGAGGAGATACAGAAATGCAGGGCCTGGAAGGGGTCGGATGGTACTGACAGAGCATTAGTATGGCAGGTAAGATGCGACTGATAGAGAATCGCTAATCCTCCGCCCCTTCGCTTGACTCTGTCAAATCTGTGCAGAGCATAGCCCTCTGGGATGGCCATTAAAAGGTCGTGTCCTGAAGTCTCCGAGGCCCAGGTTTCCGTGATGAAGACCCATACAGGCCTTCTGGACCTAACAAAATCATGGAAAGCTACATTATTTTTAATCATGGATCGAGCATTGATAAGGTATCCTTTCTCTGAGTGGGTACTTGTAGCCGAGAAATTAATGTTTTGAGGAGGGTAATTAATCATGGGGGAAGTGTCAGGGTTACAAGTACATACGTTAGGTGAGGCCTTGAGCAGTAGTTCATCTGGGGTATACCTATGGTGACATAGTGAGTCCACCGGTCTCCAAGTCAACATTTCCTCCAGAGTGTAGGAATATAATAGCTGAGAGGAGTGATCGGGGATACCGATGCGCATCCCCTCCTGCAGCCCGTCCTCAGCGCGGACGGGCGCAGACGGGCTGAACTCTGGCGTAACTCCGGCGCTAATACGGCGCGTCAGCTGATCGCGTCCGCTGCGCGGAGCCATGGCCGTATGTTTTTATGCCGGTGACTCACCCAAGATGGCCGCCGCTATCACTCCGCCCGAGTCCCAGGTGTCTCAGCCCTAATATCGGCCGGACACTCTGTGGGGAGGCAGCGCTGGAATTGGTAAGTGCTAAATGTGAATTTAAAAGCTACAGATTAAAATGATGCCTTCACCATAAAATCGGCCAGGCACCAAACTACTTACTATATCGGCGTGCTAGTGCTGTTGTTAGGTGCCTACCTACCCCCCAATAACCCACCCTCCAACAGAACCCGGTAGCGAAACTATGACAAAATATGGAAATGCCACCACAAAAAAATAGCTTAAAAACACTTCACTGGCTCCCATTGGAATCATGGATGAAGTTGAAATGACTGTCCATTATCCACGAGGCTTCCTATTACAAAGCATGTACCAGTCTACAGAAGATTCTATGACTGGCTAAATCACACATGATGCAAAACAGCTTTGGATGACTGAAATATGGAGGACGATCATTGGGAGTGGTGCAACTCAAAATCTTGAATTCCCTTAAATCATACTCTGAGAGCTGAACCAAAATCTCTTCTGTTTCGAAAAACGGAACACTTCAAGACTGTAGTACCTCCAATAGCTCCTAGTGCACCCATGCAAATATCCTTGCCACTTGGAACCCAGTAGACCACATGTTTATTCCTCAACACATTTAACTATATATATATATATATAACCCCTATCAGAGCTTGAAACGGCCTCAGCCTTAATTCTCATGCCAGGGCATACACAGACATTTAAAAGAGCTCTCCAATTTGTTATAGGGATAAAGCAATCTACAGAGGCAAACATCCATAGTTACAAAATGCTTAAATCAAACATATCATCCTATCTTAAGATAGCACCAGTAATATGACCATAAATAACAACAACAAATTTATCTCTCAGCTGTTTGACATGTATATACATAAATACTGCAGCTTGGTACACCAATTAGAATTTTTTTTTAGAATAATCTTCGATAAACTTCTCTTCTCAGGAAGTAAGTGCAGTCAATTGAATAATTCAATGAACAACAGGAAAAATCTGCGAGCAACTCTATGCAGCCTTATGGTCAGGTAGTAGAAAGTATGCAATGCCTTGCATTTCAGAAGAAGGCTAAAACACCTATGGATGATATTTACTATATAATGTTTTATACAAGCATGCAAGAGTGACAATCCATAAAAACACAGATAGACTCACTGAAATTAACCCTTGGTTGAAACAAGGTTGGTTCCCCAGAGGTGATAATTTCTTTAAACTGCTGTAAACGTATGAGTGTACTTCCAAAATAATGGCCATAATTCAGATAACGAAGTTCATCACAACTATATACTGTGCCTTTCTCGTTCACAATTCCAATGTGGAACTGATCTGGCCACAACCATAGTTAGATTGCGCTCAGGCTGCAACAACTGCTCCCCAAAACCGTCAGGAAAAACATAGGCGCTAATTTATGAGAGCCCAGCATCAAATTTGCACCATGCAAAGTGCTACATGCGTGACACAGCCTAGCCACCCTGTGTTGCTTTGAGTGGCCTCATAAATCTTGAGTAAGGCAACGCAATGCAAATTGCTGAATCTCCTTACTCTGCGCAAAGGAGACCTTCCATGGGTGTTACAGTGGGTGTTCACACACAACCCCCATAGTATTTGATGCATTCTCAAATTTAAAAGGACTTGTAAACATGGGAATTTGTCAAAATCTTATGACTCCCGACATGAGGCATAACATGGAGAAATATCTCTAGGACTCCTCGTTATTTCCTCTTTCTATGCACACATAGAAAGAGAAAAATGCCTCCCAGGATTGTTTTGTGCGGGAAGGTGCCCCTTCCTGCACAAAAACAATTCTGCCGACAACACAGGCATCCTTGCACCATGGTGCAAGGGCGAATGCTTTGGCGCTAGACTGCCGAAAAGGTGCAGGGGAAAGGACAGCAATGTACCATATTTAATTAATACAGTGCATTACTGCCCTTATTCTTTATTGTAGGCCAGCGCAGCAAGGTGACTTTCTGCACTGCTCTATGCCACCTTCCCAAAAATGGGGGCATTCATTAATGTGAACGCTACAGTCGCCTCAAAGTCAAGAATCCTAGATGCACAATATAGAGCATTAGGCCGATGAATCTCTGAGATAAATTCCAAATCTGTGTGTATTCTGCTCAATCACAGTGCGACTTTATGAGGTATTTCTTCCCACAGTGACATAACTTGAATTCTGAACCAAGCTGTCCTTAGACATTGAACATTAACATAAATAAATTCATGTCCTTCAAGGAGTCTCTTAAAGAGTCCTCTGTTATGAGATAAAGAAATACTAACTTGTAACTGGTTTGGGAATTCACATCCCCGGTAAAATATTACAAAGCTATTGATTACTACCGAATCATAGTTAATGAATTAATTGCACACGTTTCTAATTGAAAGTAAGCCCACTCTTTTGCCCTAACTGAGAAACTGCTATTCAATGCTTTTATAGATTTTCTCTCATGTGGAGTCCACCATTCAGGACCAGGTTTAGAGTACTGTTGGATAGCTGGTTATTGGTAGGGGCAAATATGTCTGCATAGCTCAAAACAAATCTTCTGTGGTACCCATTCAGACCAAGGAATGCCCTGACCTGTTGCTGGGTAGTAGGAGCAATCCAATGCAAAATGGTTTGGATTTTGGTCTGGAGAGGCTGTACTTGGCTTCCACCTACCAAGGGGCCCTGGTACACCACAGAACTCTGCCCTATTTGGTACTTGCTGACCTTAATAGTCAGACCAGCCTTCTGCATGGCCTGACTCACTTCCCTCAGGTGGTTTAAGTGATATTCCCAGTTGTAATTATACACAGCTATATCATCAAGATAGACTGCCCTGAACTGCTCCAAATGAGACAAGACCCTGTTCATCACCATTTGGAAGGAGGCAGGGGCACTGTTTAAGCCAAAGTACATTTCTTTGAACCAGTAATATCCCTCTGTCGTGGAGAATGTTGGCCTCTTCCTTGCACCTTCAGTGATTGCAATCTGCCAGTAGCCTGAAGTCAAATCAAATGAACTCATATAGGTATCTGCCCATAACCTATCAATAAGCTCATTAGCTCTAGGTATGGGGTGAGCATTATTCTTGGTGGCTAGATTCACTCCTTATTTTCCCCAGGGGGTTAGGTTTGGGCTCCAATGGACTGGCCCGCAGACTGTCAGAGGGCTCAATTTTCCCCAACCCCAGCATCTTAGCCACCTATGCCTTGATGCTAGCTATGACCTGGTTAGACAACCTATACAGTTTATCATGGGTTGTCAAAATTTTCAATGTGGTGCACACACCAATCAGGGATATCTCAGGTCAAAGAGAACAGACAAGCAAACTGACCCAGGACCTGCTTGCAATGTCTGTGCTGCTGGCCTGTCAATTTGAGGGAGAGTACAACTCCCTCCACTGACCCCTCTTGTGACTCATCTGTGACCTGTAACATGGCCATTTCTTCCCTGTCATGTTAGGGTTTCAATCTACTGAAATGCAGGACCCTATGAGGGTTCCTTAGGGTGTTAAGGATGATTAGATAGGTAGCCTTAGGAGTCACAGGCTCAAACACCCATACCAACTGTCCTGGAGTATACTCAGTCATTGCAGCCTTTTCATCATACCAGTGCATAATGAGCGCCTAGCTAGCCTCCAGTTTCCTGCCTCCCTTGCACATGTATTCTGCTATGCTAGATTTCAGGCCTAGCACATAGTCAAGTCCTTTACTTACTTGAAAGGCTTATCCAAAGACTCTCTCACCAGGCATAATAGCCCCCACAGGGTTCCCAAACTACAGCTTAAAGTGACTGAAACCAACCGTTTTTTGTGGGACCTCCCGATAGGCTAAAAGTAGGCACGGACGGAGAACATCCCATCTCCTCCTAAGTTTTGTCAGACAAATCATGAATCATGCCCTTCAGGGTCTTATTGAACCTCTCCACTAGACCATTAGTCTGGGGGTTTGCATGGGGTGGTAGGCCCTAACCACTATAGGAGCAGTAACTGTTCTGAGGGGTATTGCCTCACAGTATTGTGTGGCTTTGTCCACTACTACAAAATATACGTATTCCCTGAAGCTGTCGGAGGTTCTAGGAACACACAATATCCATCCCCACCCTCTCTAAGAGAATTCCTGAACCACCATCTCCATTATTATGGACTGACCATTATCTTTTAACGTTTGGCATCTCCATTAATCTCGATAGGAAACGAGGGCCGAAGAGAGATACCCTAATTCGACCCTGGCGTAAACTCATCCCAGACGTCTTTCTAACTCATTTTAAGCCACAGCAGATTTCCTACTCAGATGCAGTAGAACAGGCCACAAGTATGTTGGAAACATCCATTATAGCTGCTCTGAACAAAGCTGTCCCGCTGACTAAAGTAAAAGTAAAGAGCAAAGCATCTGAAAATTGATAAACAACTAAGCAGAACAGCTGAACGTCAGTGGAGGACAACTAAAATAGACAAAGACGGAAGTAACTATAGGCAGGCCCATCTCCAGTACATAAAAAATATCAAACTTGCAAAAAAAATTCTACCTAACCCAACGAATAAATAAGGCCGCTCACTCTAGCAAGGAACTTTATAAAATTCTTAATTAATTCACCTCCCCATCGGTGGAACAGTCCTCCTTCTCCCCTACCCAAGGATAGGTTGACTCTATTTCTTCTTTTTTTCACAATAAAATCGAAACGATCTATTCTTCTTTCGCTCACCAGGTCTCAGATCTTCATCATTCTATTAATGGTATGCCTGTGACATCTATAAAAACCAACGTCCCTGTGCTAAATGAATTTGAACCCAATTGTCACTGACGAAGTATTGGAAATCTGGCTCCCCAGCTGACACTTCCCCTCCTCGAGCCTGCACTAAGATCATGCCCTTAGTTGTAGAGCCCTTAACCCAAATCTTCAACATGTCGTTAAAGCTAGCCAAGGTTCCAACGAGATGGAAACAGGCTCAAATTAAGCCAATTCTTAAGAAGCCTCTGGCCGACCATAATCTACCGACCAATTACCATCCTATCTCCCTGTTACCTTACTTCGGGAAGGTACTAGAACATCTAGTCAACAAACGACTCACCGCCCATCTGGAGAATCACGGTCTTCTCGACCCCTCACAGTCTGGATTTCCGGCCGCCCACAGTACCGAGACAGCCTTTGTTGAGAATGTTGACAACATAAGATTAACTTTGGAAAAAAGGGAATCAGCTGTTCTGGTTCTCTTAGATCTGTCTGCCGCCTTTGTTACCATCTCCCACAGTATATTGAAACATCGACTGTGGGAGGTGGGAATCAGAGGGAAAGCCTTTGACTGGTTTGAGAGCTATTTGGTGGACAGATCTACCTATGTTGCAGTGGACACCATAACCTCATGTAGTCATCCAGTGACTGTTGGGGTCCCACAGGGTTTCACAATAAGCCCTATGTTGTTCAATCTCTATCTATCCCCTCTAGCGGCGATCATTAGATCATAAGGCTTTGAGACTGTGTCTTAGGCCGACGACACTCAATTACTCCTCACTTGTGATTCTGACTTCGTCGGCACTCAATCTCATTTTAATAGCTGTATGACCCAAATAAATGAATGGAAGAGTACAAACAAGCTACAACCAAACACCAATAAGTCTGAATTATCTTGTTTGGAAGAGCTGAGAACTTCTGGTCACATGATGTGTGGCCTTCTGAACTAGGAACGTGTCCCTCCCCCAAGTCAGCTGTACGAAATCTGGGCATCACCATTGACAGCTCTCTGTCTATGAAATCCCATATTGATCAGGTTTTAGGGGTCTGCTACGGGATTATGAGCAATCTCCATAAGATTTTCAAGTGGCTACCCATTGAGGCAAGGAAACCGTTGGTGCAGGGCCTTATTATCAGTCGCTTGGACTACAGAAATGCCCTGTTTACCGCCCTGAACGAAGATCTGCTCTCCAAGCTCTAGATTCTTCAGAATACAGCAGCCAGGCTTGTCCTCAATCTTCCCCGCAGATCCCCATCCACTTCTAATCGACGGACCCTTCATTGGCTCCCGATCCGACAGAGATGCCACGTTAAAATCTTAAGTCTAGCCCATAAGACAATGTATGATGCCGCCCCTTACTGTTTAAAAAACAAACTTAAATGGTATATACCAGGAAGATCATTAAGGTCAGGCTCTACATTCTACCTTGCTCAGCCCCGCATTCAAACTGCGCAACAGAGGCCGCTCCTTTTCATACCTATCTCCTCCATAACTGATCACAAATGTTTTCGTAAAAAACTTAAAACCTGTCTTTCCCCTCCCAATCATTAATTAGTCTCGGTTTGTTGTCTGTCCTATCATCCTTTTGCTGCTAGCGCCATGAGACCTCATGGTGAGTTGTGCGCTATGTAAGAATGTTTGACATTTGACATTTGACAAGTACTGGCAGTGGTATTATAGGAGCCTTTGACTCGCCCCTGTCTTACCACTGACCTGAAAGGTGACACAGGCGCTAAAGAACTCCTATACCTTCTCAGACATATTGAGCCAGTAGAAATTGTTCATCAACCAGTATCAAGTCTTGTTCTCCCATATATGACTTGCCAAGGTGATATATCATAACTCAAAATCAGGATGAACTCTCTCTTCTGGTGGCCCCCTCCATGAGGTTTCTGGCCTCGGTATTGGGAAGGCTGCATTCCCACTAGATTCTGTGGCACCCACTGTCATCTCCCTCCCATTGCATTAAGGCAATCCACCTCTAGCCCTCAAGACTGGGATAGACTCTCTGCTCCTGACAAAACTCCTCTCTGCAGGGTCCACCGACTCCTGCCCGTTCTGCCAAGTCTGACAGCTCTGGCAGGGATGGAGTCCCTTCCTCAGAGGCCAGATTACTCCCCCTCGGGTTTAGATTCCTGCTTTACCTCTAAAGTTCCCTTGGCTGGCTCACCAGACCATTTTTCCAGGATCCGAGTGTCCATCAGTTCCCTTTTGGCTAGTCTGTGACCCAATCACAGCACATACCCACTCCAGTATTTCATATGGGGACCTATCTCCACTCTGACCACTCAGACACTTAAAGATAATTGCCCAGTAAATATTGGACTGGAGCACTGCATACACAGCCACCTTCATAGGGCCTGTCACACCCCCCATTCCAAATCCATCACAGCCCTAGGATGGAGTTTGGTAGTGCTGTCTGCATAAGTCACCTGGTGAAACTCACCAGGTAGGATCTGTTCTTTAAACACAAGCGTTTCCATGCCTATAGTCACACTGACCCCTGTGTCTCTCAGAGCCTCAACGTGAGTTTCATTGATTCATTGTAGGCCTCAGCATGTAATAAAGTATCAATGCTTGGAGGCAAGGTGGGCAGGGTAGCACTAAGGGACATTAAGATTGCCTCTGTCACTTCCCTACCACTCTCTGGGGCACTCTCCAGCCCCACACTTATATTAACAATCCCTGGAGGCTGCCAACCAGTGGGGGGACAGCATCTCTTTTCTTGTGCCCTGGCTGATTCCATTCAAAGCACTTTCCCACCTTTGAGTAATCAAAGAACCTTCCATTCTTTCCCTGATACCCCCTCCCTTTGACGTTGGAGTGGCAGGGGCACCCCTCCTTGTTCAGGTTTTTGTGATTCTTTTGAGGACTCCTTATGGTTTTGACCTTATTTCCCCGGGCCTTTCCCTTGGGAGGAGACCTGTCCTCCTTTCGTCTGATCACCCTCTGGTACTGATTGGAAACCTGGGTTCTCACCCACTCATCAGCTGCCCTGGCTAGTTCCGTAGGACTAGATAGCTAAGAGTCCACTAGGTTCTGGTGTAACAACCCTCGCACATAATGATTAAAAATGTGCTCTTTCATAAACAAATTGTACAGCCCCTCATATGTAGCTACTTGATTACCATCAATCCAGCCTCCTAGTGCTTTCTCTGAGAGGTCCACAAAGTCAACCCAGCACTTTCTGGGTGTCCCTGAATTTCACCCTGAACTGCTCAGGGGTCTAACCAAATTTCTCAAGTAAGTATCTTCTCACGAGGGTGCAGCATTTGGCTTCATCCCACTCCCAACTATAGGGATTAGTTCCCACAAGAGTGAACCCCAATGCTTGGGGTGGATGTCCCTCATCTCAAGGGTTTTATCAAATGCTGTGAGCCATTGGCCAATGTCGTCCCCTTCTGTGTATCTGGGCACTATCCCATCGAGAAGCTTGGAATCAATCCCTCCCACCACTGGACACCTTAACGCCTTATTCAATTTAATGCCACCATTTCTTCTTGCTTTCTTCTCCTCCCGCTGCTCCCTAGCTAATTCATATTTCTTCTTTTCTAGGGCTAGCTCCTTTTCTCCTAGGGACATCCCTGACCCTTGTGCAGGAAATCCCCCTCTCTCACTTCTTTGAATTATATATCTAGTTCTGAAGCAATGACAAAGGCAGCATTACCCTCTTCCTGGGTCACATTGGGGGATCAGCCTTCCCCTTGCCTTCCTTCTCTGGGGTTAGCCAGGCCTAGGCCTTCAGGGACCTAACCACCTCTTCCTTCTTAATCTTGTTAGTAGCAGGTAGACCCCTAGCCTTACACAAAACCCTAAGCCTGGCCATTTTAAGTTTAGTAGGTTTAGCTAGATCCAGCTCCATAGTATCTATAGTTTTGGATCTCAACAGCTATCAATCGAACTGAACAAATTTAGAAAAATCAAAACAATGGATTAAAAATCAGTTTAGTCCACATTTCAAAATCAAACGTTTTGTTCAAAGACAATTTAGAGGGTTTTTAAAGATATTACTTAATTACTGTATGGTGTACTTCAAACAAACGTCTGCATCTACACTGCTGAACACCAAATGTTGGAAAGTGGGTCATTGGTAGGGGTAAGTATGCACCCACCAACATGGTATAAGGTCCACTAAAAGTGTCAGTAAATTAGTCCCTTGCTTAACCCCTAGTAGCTGAAAACAAGCAGGAGACAGGAGTGTAAAGCATTTAAAAGATACCAATACCTCAAGTAAGAAAGACACAACACACAATAAAAATCGCACAACAATTTATAAAAATAAGAAATATTTTTGTGAATGAATACACCAAATTGACAAAAATCCAATGTACTGAACCGGGGATATGATTTTTTAAAGATTAACACACTTTATAGTGCTTAAATCATATAGCACCACTCTGGATATCTGGTCGTGCTTGTCAAGGACAAAGTCAAAGTTTGAGGACGATCGCAATGGAGCCCTGGTCAGATACACTAAGGGGGAGTTTCTGGTCAAAATTTTACCTCCATTATTATCTTGCCTGGAGCTTGTTCTTCCGATGTTTCTCCACCCTCAACAGCAGGCCGGATTCAGAGAGGGCTCCCCGGCTTGATGTTTTGTGAGGTCCCGGTAAAATCCTGGAAGTCTATAGTTTTTAGCAGGACGAACCTGAAATACTGTCCGGGTCATAGTTGAAGGTAGTGGCTTGACTCTCGACGTCTGTTGGTCACCTCAAGGAGCTTTTTCACAATCGTTCTCCAACGTTCTATAAACTACAGGAGGTGTTTCCTGAATGTATCCTTGTAGGTTTCAAGTCTCAAAATCACCAATCCAAAAGTTTTGCATCTCCTAGTTAGTCTCTGGGATGTCTGGACCACAATTTCCACTATGCACCTGGCCAAATCCTTAAAAGTCCACTTGACACACTCCTAGTTGGGGGCTTTTAGTAGATATAATGCAGGAGGGCTCTTGTAGAAATAATCCAGTCAAATTCATGAAGAAAGAGTCTTGATTTATAAGCAGCACGGATGGCATCCATCAATCATAAAGATCAGCCTGTACTGATTTCTAACAGACTTCAACTTTAGCTAGTGAACTCTAGAACTAAGAACATTCTTAAAGAAAAACATGTCACATGCACAGGCATGCGACCACAGCAATGCATTTAAAGGAGAAGTATAATGAACATGTATAATGAAGAAGAATATAACAGCTCTATTAACATGTAACTTGCACGGAGTACACTCTTGAATCCTTCCTGAAGCATGATGCAGTCCCCAGGGCTGTAGTAGCAGATTGTGCAGCAGGTAAATTCATTCAGAGGACAGGCCTTCGGGGGCGGGTCCGGATTCCAGCAGAGCAGTCCTTCTTATCTTTGTAGTTTTAGGCAGCAGATCTGAGAGACTATGCAGCTCTCACCTATTTATTCAGTGGTGTGTGGTGGCAAGCAGGGGGCACTTTTGTCCAGTGACATGCTGGGTGCCACCCAAAAGCATAACAACTTTCTCCTTTATGTGGCATCTTCTTGTCCCGCAAAGAACTACAGAACCAAAATCCAACATGGATGATTTCTTTCCAGAGGAGTGAACGCTAGCTAAATCAACTCACAGTGTGGCTCATTTCCATTAGCTCTCCTTCCTCTGACTCTGCAAATTCCTGGTCCTAGCCTGACATCTGGCTGGGGCACAGGATGTGGGGGTAGGTATGCCTGGCATTCCTTACTGATCTGCTCTCTCTTTGAGCTCAGTTTGATTTACCCAACCATTGCAGGACCTATCCTCCTCAGCTTCAGAGCTCTCTCCATGAGATAACCTCTGCTCCGGCCAGGCCACATATAACCTAATAGAAGCACCCTGGCTAAGCCTGTTAAGGTTGACCAATCAGCAGAGACCACTAGCAGGCTGGATTTTAGCTTACAGAAGAGAATGTTCTATAACTTCATAACTTCTCTTCGGTACTATTTATAATAAATTCAGCTGTGGGAAGTTGTTGACTTTATCAATCCCAATCTTGTAAGTCATGTAATGAAATGCACTACTTTCTTAGCAATAGTTACCTAAATATTATGTGCATAATAATAATTGCATTGTTAACCTATACAGTTAAGCATCCTCAATGGGGAAAAATGAAATGGGTAGTTGTTTCCTTACAAAGGCATATACACCATCTTTCAAGGTTTATGCTTACAGTTACTTGACCCTCCAACCCTGGGACACCTAGGGGAGAACTGGGGAGTGAGGGGGTGCTTAATATGTAAAACTAAGGTAGATTATCACTTTTACAGTGCCCATACCACCAAAATCGAGTTTGCACACAATTTACTTTTAAAGACAGTCTGCAAAGCCAGGCTTCATTTAAAATGAAAGCAGGCACAGAGAAGCGCACACATGCAAGTGCTGGAGATCTGCCGGGGCTCTGACCTTCTATGCCCTATTATAGTCTAGGTACTAATAGGTAGTTTGAACTCACTATCCCTAGTATATACTAGATTCTTATAGGGTCTGGCAATATCAATTGTGAGAAAGACAGGCTGCAAGGCAGGACTTCCTTTAAAAGGACATCAGACACACAGCCAGGCACATATGCAAGAGTAGGAATACTGCCTGGCCTCTAAACCTCCATGCCCCATTATATACTAGGGATTTACAGGTAGATGTACCTCCTGGTCCTATTATATATTAGGGACTTAAATGGCCTGTCATTACGAATTGTAACTGTACCCTATCACATGTACCTTTTTAACCCCTTCGACGCGCATGACAAAGCCAGCTCGTCATGGGCGTTACCTGCGCTACGCGCATGACGAGCTGACTTTGTCACGTAACGCGCGATTTTCAAAATCGCAGCGCGCAGCGGGAAAACCGCTAGCGCGCATGCGGTTAAACATAACACTGGCCCTAAGCCTTATTAGCACAGCCCGTGGTATAGCCACAGCAAGTTACCACCAGTCTATTCAACTAAAAAATGGGCATGAAGGGGGCAGAAGGACCACTTTCTAACAGATATCAAACTCATTTAACATTATTACATAAAGCAGTGACAGGCACCAGTGATGATCAAACTTGTGGACCTAGAAGTGAAAAAGCTTGTAAAGCTATTTCTGATTAAAATACCTGTGGGGTTGAATAGAATGTTGAGAATGATTCCCTGGGTGAAACGCTGGGGTAAGAGGGTTTTTAAGATGACAGTTTCTGCAAGACTGTTGAGGGTAGTGGTGATTAAAGCTAGTGCTTCCTACCTACCTGTTATTAATTTGTTTTTCATTGGCGACAAGCAGTTAGTGAATGTCAGTCCACACATTTTATTCTCTCCAGCTCTGTCTGAGCTTTGATTTACAGCGCATACTCCTTTGCGTGTGGTGAGCGAATACTGCCAATTTACTGTGAATTAGCCATCTCCAAGCCAAATGGTGAACCTCTGGTAGAATATCTTCAATTTGAAAAGGGACTCAGTGGCACTGGTGAAACCAAAATAGTTCTACAGTGAATCACATGCATCCTTGCAGCTGTGCATGGTTATTCTGAGTCATCCTCACCTCCAAGCAAGGTCCTCTCCCATCCTGGTGCTCTGTGTAAATCTCTTGCCCACAACATGGGTGAGGGACTTGACAAGGCACCCATTTCAGTAAAAGTGAATTGATGGAATTAGTTGAGGGGGTGCTTGATAAGTATCCTCAGCTTAATGGGGGACCAGAGGATAAGCTGAGCAATGCAGGCCACAGCAGAATCTGGAGATACATTGCTACACGCTGCAATACAGTGGGCATTTACCAACAGCAGGCCAAAACCTTTTGGAAGCACTATGAGAACCTGCAACGCTGGGTCCAAATCAAGACCTAGGACTTAGAGGGCCTGCCTTCCCAGCCCACTTACAGAGGCCTTGCCTTAGTCCACTGTACAGGAGGGTCCTCCTGATGGAAACCTGGACAATCCTCCATATGCAGCTGGATGAGTATGAGCAGCTGAGAGCTGAAAAGCACTTTAACTGCATCATCTGTCTGGTAGTATGACATGAGTGGTGAAAGAGATTTACCTTCAATTTCCCAATTTGGGAAAGTGGATAAGTTTGGATTGATCTAGAGTGTACTTGTGTCACATTTGTTAGTTCAGCCTCTAGATGTATATAGTTAACTTCTTCTATACCCATTTTACCAGCCCCCCATTCTCAACCGCCACCCTTCTGGCATCAGTATGGCCCTCAGCCACATCAATGAACATAGATTTTGGACCCTGGAAATGCATTTGCATTTATCCATGTTTTCTTCTGTAGGGGACACAAAAATGGCAATTGGATACGTATTCTATTTACTTAACTTACATTTAGAGTCAACCTTTCATCAGCCAACATTTTATGAAGTAGTACCATATCTTTGCATATGGAGATGAGTAACAACAGGGATATTAGACACACACCACATATTGCAGACATTTCATCCAATTTTTATGAGCATGAATATTTTGTGAGAGCATTATTAAGTGTACTTACCAGGGTCTACCATCTGCCCTGTGTGTAGTGCCTGACCAGATGTCGCACTCGTACTTGAAGCATATTGATGTGTGTTGTGTCTTTCTGGCCAATGTCACATGGCCTAAAATTATATGAGTGTATTTAGTTTACATTCTATTTAACACATGTAATGAACCACATTTCCTAGTTCACTTCATATGTTTGAGACTATTGATGGATTCTATGTAAAGTTTCTATGGGTTATCTTATCATAATGCAGTAAATGGAACCTTCTTTTGGCCATATTTATGTACCAATTTGTGATGGTAGTATTGGTCAATGTGACCAATGACATTGCCTCCCTGCAAATGCAGGGACATCTGCTCCAGTGGGTAAATATACTGTGGCTGTATATGGCAATTTAAAAGAAGAAGTAAGTCACCAGACAATACCAAGAAATGATAAATATGTACAACTTGTCATGTATTAACTCAATGGCATTTTCAAGACAACTGATGGTTGCTTGATCAGTCACATTTTGAGGTGCCATTTACCAATGGAAAATGAAATCAACAACATTGGTGGGACAATGTTTGCAGTGCAGAAGACAAAATTAGACACACGAGAGTCTAACTAACCATGAATATTTGCACAAACTTAACACAACTTCTATAGTCACATTTGTAGTGTATCATACACATTTATCATTTGAAGTTATGGTTTAAATCATAAAAGTTTGCCGCCTGGCACCACATTAAGGTCATTTGTCACAGGCAGCCCCTGCTGCAGCTGGGGGTCAGTGGTGGAGAGGACATTCCTTTCAAGTGCGGCGAGACAGAGAAAGGGTCTTGTTTGCCCAACATGGAGAGCCGTGGCCACCTCTATCCTGGTGAACTTCTCCTTCAACCATGTCTTCTCATCTTGTCACTCCTTTCCATGTCCTTAATGGGCCGGACATCCTCCCCCAATGCAGTGACTGCAGTTGTTAACTGGTGCCAAAGGGCTTCCTACTTTGGGGCACTGGTGTAGTATGGTGGTAAACCGTATACATTTTTATAGCTCTCACTACAAAAGACACAATAAAATGTGTCTCCTCCTCTGCATAGTTCCTTTTCTTTCGCATTGGAAGAATGGTTTCAAGGTGCAGAGCAAGCAGGCTCAGTGTTAGTGTGGAAAATGCAGAGCATCGTATGTGTGCTGCTTTTATGTCGTTTGTAGTGCAGGCGTACACTTACTAGTAACTTAGGGCCCGATTCACAGAATGAACTTAAGACTCAATCCTAAACTTACTACTATTTTGGTATTCACAGAATGGACTTACTACGTTTGGCATTCACAGAATGAACTTACTACTTTTGGTATTCACAGAAGTTAGGATTTTGTCTTAAGTCTGTCTTAAGTCTGTCTTAAGTTTGTCTTGAATGTTCCTTTATAAGGTGACACCCAACTGGGGAATACTAGGCAGGGTCTAATTGGTCTACTGTCATTCCCCCTGTTGACCTTGGACTGCATTTACAAAAAGAGAGTGTATATGGTTCTGCTCAAAGTGCTGGCACTTGTACATGCTGTAAATAACTTATTAGAGGACCAGAGGTTGGCAGAATACAACACAGTGTTCACCAGTGTAAACATTCAGTTGCTTTCCTAATATGTTTTTTTAGTGGTCTCTTTTCAGCCAAGAAGTCGTTGTTTGTCCTCTTTTGCCCCTACGGGAGGGCAGCATGTAGGTATGGCTTTCACAGATGAAAGATGTAGTCAGCTACATGATTGGACAGCAGAATATTTAACATCTGCTAAGTGTCTCTAATTACAACATTATTTCATTATTGTTTCTTTCTTAGATAGAGTTGGAGCCATGGGGCATGAGAATAGAAGCACTGTCACTGAATTTATCATGTTGGGTCTCACCAGTGACCCCAACCTCCAAATCCTGCTATTTCTCCTACTGCTTCCAGTCTATATATTCACTCTGCTGGGCAACGTATGCATTTTGGTTATTGTTAGTTGCAACACTATCCTCCAGACACCCATGTACTTCTTTCTTAGCCAGCTTTCATGTCTAGATCTTATGTACTCCTCAGTTATCTCCCCCAAGATGCTGGTTGATCTATTGTCTAAGAAGAAGACTATCTCTTTTTATGGCTGTGTATCTCAAGTATTCTTTTTTGCTGCAATTGGCAGCACTGAGTTCTTCCTCTTGGCAGCAATGGCCTTTGACCGCTATGTGGCAGTATGTAACCCACTTCTGTATACAGTCACAATGACAGACCGTCTCTGCATGCAGCTGGTTGCATGGTCATACATAGGGGGTTTTCTGCACTCTCTTATTCATGCAGGTTGCTTGCATCGCTTGACTTTTTGTGGTCCTGATGTTATGAACCACTTTGTTTGTGATTACCCTGTGCTGCTGAAGCTGTCCTGCACAGACATCGCCATCAATGATTTAGTGCGTTTTGTTTTTGCTTCTTTAGTTGTGCTAAGTTCTCTGATTGTTATCCTTATCTCCTATGCCTTCATCATCATGGCAATCCTTAGGATTCGCACCACAGCCAAGAGATGGAGAGCTGGATCCACCTGCGTCTCCCACTTTATCTGTGTCTTCCTCTTCTATGGTACAATCCTGTTCATGGAGCTGCGACCTAACTCAAGTTCTTCAGAAGAGCAGGACAAAGTGGTGGCTGTTATCTCCACAGTTTTAATTCCTGCTTTGAACCCTCTGATCTACAGCCTGAGAAACCAAGAGATTAAAGAAACATTGCAGAAAATGTATAGGAAAATATGTAACAACTGAAGAATACTGACTTTAACTCGCTTTTAGAGAATGAAACATGCTGTAGCAATCATTTGTGGCTGTTAGCAAATATCTAGTAAAAACAGGTAAATTATAAATACAAAATTAGTTTCTAATAAACCAATTTCCAAAATATATAGAACAAGGTTAGGAACAGTTGTGCCCTGAGGATGTCAGCACATTCAACACAGCACCATTGAGGGCTGTAAGAAAAGGTTTGAATACAACTTTTCATCCTTGTCCATATGTAACTACAGGATTTAATCTATTTATCTAAAATGGATTTGTGTCTAAAATTGTAAAAGTTCTTATGGTGGTTGCATATTTTACATCAGTAGAACAGAAGCATGACTTGGATAGCTTCAGTCATGTGACATTAGTTCTCTGTGTTCCTCTTTCTGTGGATGTCACTATAGTTAAAGGCCGCCTCTTTGAAGGGAAAGGAAATCTAACTCAGCTAGACACCACCTGACTCTTCATGTTAAAGAGAAGTACATCTCTGTGAAGTGTTTATCTATTGAACTGGGCAACAGAGTTCTTATTTTCTTGGATTGTTTACCAATAATACTGTTTGGTCTTGTGTACGCTTGGATTGACATTATTGTAAGTGTTGTCCTTTGGTGGTGTTTCATTTTATTTTTCCAAAAGGAGTTCAGGTATGATTCGCACATAAGTGTGGGAGTTTATTGTTAAGAGATCTACTGTGTGAGTGCACAACTGTGTTTTGGAGTATATTAAATAAAAAAATATATATGTATACATATCTCTCTCTCTCCCTCTCTCTCTATCTCTCTCTCTCTCTCTCTCTCTCTCTCTCTATATATATATATATATATATATATATATATATATATATATATATATATATATATATATATATATATATATATATATATATATATATATATATATATATATATATTTGTGTATATATATATTTATATATATTTATATATATATTTATATACATGTATAACGTTTATAATTCATAGTAGGAACAGTTTGATATATGCAATTGTTTACCTCATGGATATATTCCTTTGTTATTGAGTACATTTTGCCCGTCTTCTAGTGTTTTACATTGTTGACATGTAAGTATGAAAAACAGCACCTCACCACCCTTCTTTATGTCTTCACCAACGGAACAAACTATTAGGTGGTCAAAGTGAAATAAGGTATTCTTACATTATGCCTGTGCCTGCGGCATCTCTCTGAACTACACTGTCTGGGGTCTGATAGCCAGCAAGTGTTTGGGCATTTACGTGACCTGATGATCTAAATGAATTTGAAGCGTATTTAAGGAAGTTAAATAAAAACTATTTGCTAAAGGTGAGTACAATTTTCGAAAGTTATCACTTCGAAAGAAGAGTCCAAAAACCTGAAGAATCTGTAAAGTTTTATGTCACCGATCTGCGTGATCCAGGTGCGATTTGTAAATCTGAAGGCACCTTAGAGGAACATTTACGTAATCAATTTATGTTGGGCTGTAATATTGAAAAAAGTGAATTGTCCCTTAATTAAAACAACCGGAGCGACCTATAAGGACAGTGTTAGTGAGGCAAAAAAAGGGTGGGGAAAGCGGCAAAAAGGACATCTTGAGAAGCTCTCTGGGTGCCCGGGATATGAGGATCTTCTGGAAAGTGGTCAACACAGGCAGTTGCGAGGCAAAATCTTCGATAGAGCCAAACCTGTAGGCAGGCGTATGGAGGGACCACTTTGAGTCCCTATACTCAAGGGTGGAGACATTGGTTGAACCAGCTCTCAATGGTTGTTCTGAGGGGATAGACCCCCGACTGCATCTATGTTCACCCCCACATCATTGGCTCAATGAGATAACTGGCGCCCTTTCCAAAATAGCACCGGGCAAAGCCCCCAGACTAGACTAGATCCCTGGGGACCTTCTCCATAGTACTATTCAATGCTATACTCCAAGGTATGAAGATCCCAGCTAGCTGGCCTGGAGTGGAAATAATTTCCATCTATAAAAAGCGTTCACCACTGTTGCCAATAAATTACAGGCCAATACGCCTTATAGACATCACACAAAAAATCTTTGCACACGAGTTGTTGCTCCCGCTGCAGAGCTGGATGGAGGAGCACAAGATACTCACTCCCCTTCAGGCAGGGTTCAGGGAAAAATTGTCTCCACTACACCAAATCCTCAGGCTACAAATATTACACTGAAAGATCATGTGTCAGGAGTGTGGCAGCCTCTACCTAACATTTGCAGACCTGAGGTCCACGTTTGATTTTGTCCCACAGAGAGAAGTTGTGGGTAGTCCTTCATGAGATGGGGGTACCGCCTTACTTGTGCCAAGTCATAAAGCATCTGCACGAGGGAAACTACTCCCAAATTAGATATGGGAACAAGGGTAACCTGTGGCCACATTCCCGTAAATAGAGGTGTTCGCCAGGGATGCGTACTCGCCCCGACCATATTTAGCCTCTACATAAATAGGTTAGTAGATTATCTGCTCAGCGAGAAATACTTGGATATCCCTAAGCTGGCAACACGCAAAATTCGAGCAATGATGTTTTCCTACGATACTCTACTAGTATCTAAATCACCCGGGGGATACAGAGGGTATTAAATAGGTGTGACGTGTTTTGCAGGGAAAGAGGGCTTGAAATCAAGCTCCAAAAAAACAAATTCATGGTGTTTAATTCCCCGAAAAGTACGCGTCCAAATCCATCTCTACATGCAAACCCGTTGAAAGAGTCTCCTCATTCGACTATCTAGGCATTACGATCACAGATTCTATGGATTTGGGTCTCAAATTAAAAAAGCATCCCTTAAGCTATCACAATCATCTGAAGGACTGATGAAGGTTTTTCGAAAATCAAGTTATAAATCTGTGAGTCCTGCCATAGAAATCTACAAGGTCCAAGCTAGGGGAGGGACGCTGTATGAGGCAGGACTATGGGGGTACCATAGCTCTGAGAGTCTTACACAGACAGGAAATATCTTTCTCAGGCAACTGTTTAGTCTCCCACAGAGTACCCCACTCACGCCGCTATGTCTGGACCTGGGGGTAAGGCCCATAGCGGACAAATCTAATCTTAGACCCCTCCTATTCTGGCAGCTTCTGTGGGTTACCCCTGAACTTGTAGCATATAGAGAGGAATTAAGAGAGGTGTTGAGCCTACCAGGAGCGAGCAAATTACCCTGGCTCTCCTATGTTCGTCAAATGTTAACAAGCTTGGGACGGGGCAATCTTTGGGATGACCCGGAGGTTGCCTTTGCCTCAATCTCTAGGAAAATGCTAAGGGATTGCTACGGGGAATTTAAATTGGCCCAACTCCAATGCAACCCTTCAGCAGGTAAACTTTCTGTAACCTTCCTAAAGTCCAAGGATAGGTATAGCTTAGAGCTGGCCTTGAATGACATCAAGCAGGCAACTTCAAGAAAGCTCTTTTTACAATTTTGAATGGGGTCCTGCCTCTCCGCTCCTTTACAAACAAAAGGGGCGGCTCACAAACCTTGGGTTGCCCGGTGTAGGAAATGGGACCCCCGGCCGGCCAGGGCTTGCGCCACAGCCAGTCAGAGACCGCCACTCCTATATAAAGTCGACCCCTGCTCGCCCTCTAGGTAACGCGGCGCGGGCAGTCAGGCCTATCTCGGAGGACATGTGTGAAGCATTTGCGCACGCACCCACCAACAGCAACATCCCAGGCCTCCCACAAAAGGACTCCACACGAAGTATATATGAAAGTAGTCTTTGTATTAGACAGGACACATAGGAACATACACTTTACAAGGTGCTCAAGGCACGGCAGGGGTTACCAGGGAAAAGGTACAGGGCAGGCCCAAGGGAGGCACTGCCAGTGGTACGCATCTGATGGAACTGGCATTTAGACCACATATCTCCTGGGAGCTTCCTAGACTAGCAGTAGAACTCACTCTGACCAGGGATCACATACATGAGACATCGGGTATTCAGGAGGGAAAGGACAAGGTACATAACACAACAGAGGCCCCCATCAGCAGGGCAACACATAATAATTCTCAGCATCACATTGATATTAGTCAGTAGCACCTGAAAGGGGCCCGGGGCAAACCTAAACGTGGCAGCGGCCCACGAAGTGCTGGGCCGCTGAGGGATTTGGACGGAGCCTTGCAGGCTCAGGGGGACAGGGGAGCGATGGTGGAGCCTCTCGCAGGCTCGGTAAACAAAGGGACACGGTGGAGCCTCTCGGGCTCAGGGACGCACATGGTGGAGCCTCTCGGGGCTCGGAGAGAGAACTGTGGGCAGGCGGGGCCCCCCTCGGGGGACCCGGCATCAATGGTGGCCCCACGGGCCATGAGGGAGCCTCTCGGGGCTCAGGGGTCAAAGGGTCACGGTGGAGCCTCCCGGGCTCAGGCATCGTGGGAGCCTCGCTGGACTCGGGGAATAGTGGGAGCCCCACGGGGCTCGGAGCAGCAGGATAGGGGCGGAGTCCCTCCCAGGGGGGGCTCGGTTTTCAATCAGGGCCTCCGGGGGCTCGAGGATCACGGGCGGGGCCCCCCTCGGGGGATTGGGGCCAAGTTGGGGCCGCGGAGGCCCACTCGGGGGACTCGGCATCACTGGGGGCCCCACGGGCCTCTACACACATTTCTGCTCGGGCCGGAGGGGAGGGGCGGCCACCGACAATGTGGCCCGACGCCCCGCCTCCCCTCCAGCAGCACTCACCGGTCTAGACGCGCCAGCCACGGCGGCGCTGGCTCCCCCTCGCTCTTCCGGGGCTCCCTCTCGCTCCTGGGGGCCCGGGGGGGGGATAACAGCAGTCTTTCCGGCAAGCAGGGGCGCGGAGTAGGCTCCCGCCGCCCCCTTCCTCCTTGCCTCTCTCACCAGCCGGCTCCCAAGCTCCCCGGGCTGCCGTCCAATCACAGCGCGGCCCGGGGAGACGTCAGAAGCCAAGCCCGGGCCGCCGTCCAATCACAGCGCGGCTCGGGGGCGGGCTTCACGGAGGGGTCCCGGGCCAGCGGCGGTGACTCGGGAAAATGACGAGGGCCAGGCCCCCCTCGAGATTGGGGGCCATAGCGAGGTCGGCACTCGCGGGGGAGGTAGAACCCCCAAAGAACAGGGCAACTGCCGGGTGGCACCGGCTTGGTGAAGGTAGCGCGCACAGCGCTAGTGCCACGAAGGATGCGCTCCAAAAGCGCCAACAGGACAGAAGGCAGCGCTCTAAGCGCTAGGGTCAGAGGGAAGCGCTCCCAAGCGCTAGAAGCGGGAATGAGCGCCCCAAGGTGCTAGGTTAGCAGGAAAGCGCTCTCAAGCGCTAGGGCCATAGCTAGCAGAGACCCCAGGAAGCCCAGGAGCCCAGCAGATCAGGAACAGAGCAGGGCCCAGGGAGGCACGCCCTTCCCTGAGCCCAAGCAGCAGCACGACCCAGGTAGGGTCCCAAGCAGGAAGAAGAGAAGAGAGAGAGAAGAGGGCCCACCCTCCTTTTATACAGGAGCTCCCTTTGTCTCCAAAAAGGGGCAGGCAGGGAGAGAACCAGCTGGAACTGGTTATAAGGAATTTCTTGGTACTGGCCAGGCCAGGGACACTGGACGCACCCCAGGGGGGTGGGGCCAGCCTGGTGGGGGAAGGCCCAGCCGGCTTCAGCCAATCAGGCGCCAGCACACCTACTGCACACACACACCAAGGTCTAGAAGTGGCCCTTCCCTTCTAGTCACACGCATGCCGCATACATCATCTTGTAGCATTCAACCTCACGAGCGCACACATACCAAACACGGCCCGGCACGCCCCACGCATCAGGAACTACCAGAGCCACATACCTCCCCCATGCATTCCTATGGGAGGCAGGTCTCTCTCACCACACACACACTCAGAAGGGGGATCACCATCCCCCGGGCACATATAATAAGCACAAAACTTCAGGGGTGGACCTGCCAGACGGGCCAAGTCCAACACCCGGCATGTGATTGCCCAATAGAATTTGACCTTCATGTACTTTTTAGCTGTCCCGGATACCACAAAGTGAAAAAACAGTAGCTGTTCCAGATTTGTAGAAACCTAGGGACCAGACGCTGTTGTGAGGCCTTTAGGATATTTAAACACGATACCAGCCTCCCAATAGTTTATTCGGGAGCAGGTTTCCTATTCTCTATGTGGTGCCCTTTTAAAAACAAAACCATAGCAATAAACAAGGGCCACAGCTATGCATAAATGAAACAAGGACTTTTATTGGGCCACCTATTCTTATTGTTTAACTGAGATCATCTGCATTGATATATCTAATCTACATTTGGTTCTTTTTTTTTTCTTCCCTTTTTTTTGCCATATCGGTTCCCTGTTCCCGAACCTGCATCTTGTGGCCAAGACCAATTTTTCATCTCATACCTGGTTTTGCCATCCGTCTCATATCCTGCAACGTCACACAAGCACTTTGTATTTCCAGAACTGTCTCCAGCTAAGACCTATCAATTGTTTTTTATGATTAGATTCTCTCACACGTGGAAGTAGTCGATTAGACTACACCATATATCTGTGATAGGCCACATTTTTGTATGTTTTATCTAACTGTGTTTACTTTATGTAGCTCGCTTTGCTCCATCTTTTTTAGTTTTCTTTTTTAAGTGCAATCGATTTTAAAAGAAAATGAATTGTAGGTAATTTTAGTTGTACTTTTAAGGTCAAATTGACCGAAATAAAGTTATTACTGACTTGATGACTGATTTTAGTGTATGTTAAATCACTGATGGTGTCATTGGTAAAGGTGAATGGAAGGACTTATTAGCAAATGATGTAATGTTTCAGAAAGTTAATTCACAAGTCACTAATGGCTGGCACAGGAAGCAAGATGTGAGTGAAAAAATACAAAAATACTAGAATGTAAGAGAAGAACTAACTGTTAATGATGATCTTCTCTGTAGAGGTACACATCTTTGTTCCTTCAATGGAGGTCAAGGGAAAACTGATTCAGTTGAGGCATCATGGTCACCAAGGAATTTCTAAAATCTAAGAAAGGATCAGGTTGTACTTCGGGTGACCTTGAAAAAACATACATGTAGAAAGAGTGGTAAGGGACTCTATGGAGTGTGTCTCTAGTGACAAAGTGTATAAGACCAGGGTACAACCAATAATTATGAGATCAACTCCAGTGAGGGTCTGAAAGCAAGTTGCATTGGATATATCAGCACCTGTTACAAGCAAGTCTGAACAGTACTATTTTCTAGTTTTACTAGACATGTTTTTGAGGTGGCCTGATAAATGTATCACACAAAATATAGAAGCATGTAAGGTTATTGAATTTCTTAAAGACTGTTTCCCTATAGAGGGATTATCTGAATGTATTTTTACAGACAATAAAGTATATCTGTGTCCAAGGAAATGGAAGAGTTTAAAAAAAATCAAAATGAGGATTCAAATACTAAAGGTGTTCTCTCTATCATGTAACAACAAAGGAGGAGTACCCCCTGAGGGAGAGAGGTAGAAAAGAGTCTCTACTTCTAGAGTATAAAGCTCAGGTCAGCACAGTGTGCCCCAACCCTTTATTGGACAGTGCATCTAATCCCGGGGACCAGGAGTTCCCACCTCACATAGTTTTTGTAATTTCCCTTACTCTCCCTTTTGTTATTTATACATTAGGCAGCGCACAGCTGCGAGAGCTTCACATATTTATTATTTTTTACCCTTCACAACCATGGCCAAGAACCAGGGCCTCTCCTATTCCTCGCGAGAGGTTGAGGAGGTGATGAGTGATATGTCTATTTTTGCGGATGCCAATATAGCTCAAAGCAATTCTGCAACGAAGGATTGGGAGAACTTAACAGAACTAAAAAGGAACAGAATCAGGACGATCCTACATGGGACGATCCTCAAGCAGTATCTAAGTAACAACATGGCGCCAAAAGGACTCTTAGTCTCCAACGCCCCACGCATCTTCCTTGAAGATGAACTGTTTCGAAAAGACTGGGCAGCCATAGCGTGGCACTGCACACACGATTGGATAGTCCTAATTTTAAAGACCGCTTTAAGACTATCCGAAATAATCCAGATAGAAATACAAGTGGCAGAAGGCAATATGAAAACCACCATTACGGGTTTTAAGAAGAAGCTAGATGAACTTAATAAAGAAATGACGGATTACAAGGACAATTTGACACAACAAAAAGTGCAACAATTTCAAAAAGATTTGAAGTGGTTTTCAATGGTAAAAGCATACCCTTATTCAGACCCAGAATATGTACCGCCATCCAAAGGTGACGACAACTCTGATGCTTCAAGTAATGCATCAAGCAATGCATCAAGCAATACCTCTAACTCCAGCGGGGGTTCAAGTGGCGGAAACACTAAACAAAAAGGGAGAGGACGAGGCAGGGGGAATGGCAACTGGCCGACCTACAACCCTATGCCCATGCCAGTTTTCCCGGATCCATACAACCATCCACAAAATTTCCCAATGTATGGGTGGCAACCACCCTTTCAACAACCGTTTTTTCCTGTGAACCCCTACAGACCCCCCTTTTTAAACCGGGGCGGGAGAGGACGGGGAAGGAGAAAAAATGCCAACCAGGGCAACCAAGTCCACTGGGCACCGGAAGACCCGAGCGCCAACCAGAACAGGAACAAACCCCAACAGGCAGGGCCGAGCAATCGGAAAACCTAGTTACCAACCTATCAGCGAGACCCCTCAGTAAGGACGAGGAATCAGTCCTAAACAAGGGCCTAGGTTTTGTGCCCACAACCAACCTGGATAAATTCAGACTCCAGTGCGAACTATCCTCCTTTTTCAGGAAACTGAGACTAAAGGCCTTCTTTGAGAAGAGAACTAGTACCGAAGATAATGCGTACACAAATGAGACAGGGCTACGGAACAAATCCACATTCATGCCACCACCGCACATGATCCCGGTAGAGATCTCTACTTTTGAGCAAGCGGTTTTTAATGACGTTGAAAATGCCACACCAAAAAAGCCATTCATGAATCTCACAAGACTAGAGAGAATTGCATTGGATGACTTACAGAAATCTGAGACCATCATAATCAAACCCGCAGACAAAGGCGGAGGGATAGTCATACTAGTGTGATGTATTCCTATAGGTTCTGTATCGATCCCCCTATTCTGGTTAGCAAACTAACAAGTTAACTAGCAGCCATCCCATGAGGCAGAAAACACCCATGATGCAGGAACCGTTATCTGATAAAGCCACACTACGGCACAGGAACGTGTTATCTGATTAGGTCATAACGCTTGCCATCTAATTAGACAAGCGATATTCCTCCAGCCCCTGATAAGGCATACGGAGTTCTCAAAACAAATCAAATCTATGACAGACCTGGGAAAAACCCTGCGGCCATTGTTTTGATTTCACCGAGAACTTCAGCAAAAGAATGTGCTAACAACCTGGTCGTATGACATCTTTATTGACGTATCTATGTCCATCCTTACGTCAATCTCGGCACCTTAAAGGTATAAATATTACCGATATTGCCCTATGCAAACACACGCGGTGGTGACGAGGACGGAGCAGCCAGACTTGCCGAAGCCCATAGCAGAGCAGACCCCGCTGGCGCAGCCCCGCCTTCTTGACGCGCTGAGAACGAGCAGCTGCCTATTTCTCCTGCCGAGAAATCCAGCTCCGGCGCTTCCGGGTAGCCCTCGCAGGCAGCCTGGAATATCGAGACCAGAGACGAGAGATACCATCCCTCATCCATCCTAGATTCCAGGTACAGAACTGAATAACCCCTCGCAGAGAATTCTTTAGTCAGTCACTTGGCAAAAACAAACTTAACTTAAACTGTAACTTTCTATTCCCGCCCACGTATTAGGCTTAGGTCAGGTACACGGGGTAGGCGTAGTTAGAAACACCAGTTGAGTACGATTAGTCAAATGTATATGTGTATGTAATTCATTTTATTCATTTTAAACCTTCATATGGCTTAGAAACCATATCAATGTTTTTACAGTATTATTTTATACTTCTGCTTTTAATGTATGCACTTTACTTAACTATAAGTATTGCAATAATATCGATCCATTTCTCTTGTATGAGAAAAGAGACTGATCAATAAATAACATCTTTTATTGAACACGCCCGTCTCTTCCTTTTCTCTACAATCTGATGAGACTAAGAATGCACGTACTGACTGAGTAAAATAAATTGCCTTTTGTTCACACGACTCTCGAGATACACTCTTGATTAGGGGAGAGCAAAGTTGTCATGTTCTATGGTTGTCAGAAACTAAATCCCTTCTTGTCTATCCAGGGAGGTTCAACTCCTCCTTGCCTATTCGAGAAAGTTTCTAGTGAACTCTGAGCTAGCTGGCAAACCCAAAACTTTAAGTCTAATATCGACAGTAGTAGACCTAGTTAACGTCTGGATAGGCCTATACTATTGAAGGTATTATTCCAATGCGCAGAGCCTATTGGGATAATAGGAACTACACTACATGGCGCCCAACGTGTTTGGAAGGGCGATAAAACTAACGTAAGACATTTAGAGTAACTCAGTCGTGCTTTCTCACTCAGACCCCTTTTTCCCCATAATACTCCAAAGACGTCTGGAGTGGGTAAAAGGTAATATCCGCCAAAACGTCGCAGGAGGAAACTCCTATGTATGGTACTTGGTTTAGTCAACGTTGAAGGATAAAACCGTTCCAAAATATTGTGCATCTAATCTTTGTTTCCATAAGAAACCTGATCTGCAAACAAACAAAGTAACCATCCTGTCGGTAAAATGGTAGACAGTGATGATGAAAGAGAGGCAGTTAGATTAGCAGCTGAAATAGCAGAAGCTGATACTGCACTACAAGAAGCTGACCAGGATATAATACTCATCCCGGTCATTAAAAGGAAATCTATAACCTTAAAACTTATAGAGAATGGACTGACACCTAGAGGTGGCACAGTCATATTCGTAATTGAGGCACACGAATATCGGCAGACAGAGGTATACTATTCATGGATACATTTTCCAGCAGCAAATGCTGTAACAAAGTACTTCCACTATTACAAAATAGAGGAACCTCCTGAAATGTACACTCCTTTCGAGGAGGTGGAAGTACCACTTAAATTTCAAGAGCATTTGCTCTTATTTAATGGCGCCCTAAAACACAATAATCACATCACCAGGCTCGGTCCATTAGGTAGACCAGGAGCAACGTGGCCGGTCCTAGCCGGATACACACCACATCCAGACATCAATGGGATGTCTGTAGCAGAGCTGTTAACACAGCTAAAACAATTAATAAAAATACATAGACAATTAGTCCAATATGTGATGCGGACTTCAACAATTCAGCCAGCAATTAAAATTCCACAGCTGACCCCTCACCAGGGGAACACAAATAAAATTACACCTCAAAACATACAATCCTGCCTAGGTAAAGTACCGGCTAAACGGGAACAAATACCATTCTGGCTAGCACAGAAAATCACCCAAATAGAGGCGGTGTTTCCTGACACCACCCCGTTAGAAAAACACAGGATTCTGAATATCTGTCTTCCAATGGGAATCGCACCACACATTGAGGACTGTGACACTTGGGGTACAGTCTTTGCTTCCATCTACACAAAAACGCACGGTGTTCCATCCATTTCGGTAATACCAGATGTGCTAAAACAAATTCAAGATGAATACGGTCCAGAACCCGCTTTAACTCTTGGTATGAAACTACTAAAAGACTTCAAGCAGGTCTCGGCTATATTATTAGCCAACATAAAGGGAGAAGCAGCAAACGTGGCGATCCGCCAGAGGTTAAAGGAGACAGATATAGCAGACCAACCAGCTGAAATTGCCAGAATCATAGAAAAATCCTATGAGGAACTAGGTAGAGATAGTTTAGGTGGAATACCAGTAAAACCACAACTGATTGAAAGTCCTGAAAAAATCTTTTTTAACAATAATTCAACATCACAGAAAAAGAGCTGGGATGGAAACAAACAATCCAATCCTAAAGAAAAGAAATTCCAGTCTAGAGGAAGGTCTCCTAGGCGAAGAGAAAAATCTCCGAACCAAAGACATAGGTCACCCCAGAGTGACCCCTCTGGGAAAAGATATAACCTTAGAAATAGGGATAATATAAAAAAGCCTGATAGATATCAAGACATTGATACACGTCCCTCTCAATCTTTTCAGACTTCCTCGCAGAAATCGGAAAGAAGAGGACGATCAGACCAAAGAGAAGAGCACGCCAAGTCCAAAGACAAGGAACCTGCTCAGCTAAAAAAGAAATTACAATTTCCCAAAAAGAAGGTAGCCAGTTTCAAGGTAGTTAACAATGCCGAGAATACTGAGGACACAACTGAAAAACGGAGAATGGGCTCAGACAATGCTAGACAGCGCAGCAGAAGTGAGCATAGCTTGCCAAGTCCTTATGAATCATCTGGAGACAGTGGACACGAATGAATATCTTCAAGTGGAAACTGCAGACACCAGAGTTAGCAAACCTCACAAAATATATGAAATAACATTACGTATAGAGGGGGATAAGACTAGAAAAATAAGGGGACTATTTTGGGATAATCTCTCCAAGGGCTATGACATCCTTCTAGCTGAAAAAGACTGGCCACCAGAGTTTGTCAGGGAGTGCCCTCATGGCGAAGAAATAATTATGCCTGCCTTCTCAAATCACATCCCAATTCAGAAAAAATATACACTTGCTAGAAAGTGGGCAGTAGCTCTAGCTCCTGCTTTATATAAAAATCACGTAGGATGGGATGAGGACTCTCCTCCTCACAAAATCCAGTTAAAATCACAACCTACTGCACACAGACAGTACCCAATTAAGCAAGAAGCTAAAAAACAGGTAAAAGAAATCCTAGATCAGCTAGAATACCAGGGGGTGATTGAAACTTGCACCTCACAAATGAACAACCCTTTGTTTCCGGTCTCCAAACCAGACAATTCATACCGTCTAGTTTTGGATTACCGACACCTTAACTCATGTTGCAAAACGTTTGCAGTGCAAAATTCGCATAGTGCTGCACTAATGAATAACATAGTGCGCAAAAAATACAAAACAACCTTAGACATCTCTAATGGATTCTTTTGTCAAAACATAGCACCAGAGAGCAGATATTTGTCTGCATTCTCAATAAATGGCTCTCAAAAACAATTCTGTTGGTTAGCCCAGGGGTACAAGAACAGCCCAGGAGTATTCTCAGCGAGAGTAACAGAATTACTACAAACATATGATGACGAAGCATTATCGTATGTCGACGACATATACTTAACAGATGATGACTTGGAGACTCACTTGAAGAGAGTGAACACCATAATACTTGGGTTCGCACCAGAGGGTTACAAATTCAACTTTAAAAAAATCCAGAATTGCCCATCTGACAGTCCTGTTCTTAGGATATGAATTATCAAGTGAAGGCAAAAGCCTGGCTGACAATTTTCTAGAAAAATGTGCCGTACTCCAAGCACCTAGAACACTAAAAAACCTACAGTCAATTCTAGGCTTCCTAAATTTCGGAAGAACATGCATTGCAAATTACGCAGAAAGGGTCAAACCCCTTTATGATCTAATAAAACCAGATTTTAAAAGAACCAATTGGACTCAAATACACACAGAGATTTTGAGATCCTTACAAACAGACATGTTAATTAAAACAAAATTAGAAACACGTGATAACACACGCAATCTTGTGATTCGAGTCATCCCAGGAAGATGCGGATTCACATACCTGACCTCTAATGAGGGAGAAAAGGTACCAATTGCATTCAAATCACACTTGTACACAGAAGCTGAACAGAAATTCAGCATTAAAGAAAAAATTGTTCATGCAGTTCAAACCGCAATAGCTAGAGAAAAAGATCAAGCTGACGATAGACATATCACAGTCAGAACAGCAGAACCAGCCTTTGAGGCATTAACAACACCGTGTAATTTACCAACAACAACATTGAATCCGGAATGGATACAATGGGTGAATTCAATTACAACGGACAAAGTATACTACTACTTTGATCCAGAACTAGAAGAATTAAAAAATCTAGAATATGAAAGAACATTCCCTCTGCCAATCAACATTCTGCCCTTAAGACAAAACGCTTGTGTAATCTATACAGACGGACATGCTCAACCCTCCGTTTGGGGAGAACAAGCATACAACCCCACATGTGAGATTACAAAAGAAGTGTGGCGCGGAGGTAAACTAAGACCTCTATTAACAAAAACACACTCAGTAGAAACTAATTCAGAACAACAGACTGAAATAATAGCATTGAAAATGGCGCTAGATAATGCGGATCGCGAATTCCCGACACTTATAGTGTCCGATTCATATTACTGCGTCAAATCATATAACAACGATTTGCAGACATGGATTCAAAACGGTTACAAAGATAACACAGATGCAACAATAAAGCAGAAACTGCTCTGGGAACAAATAGCTCTTTTACAAAAAGAACTACCAAAGACTCACGTGACACACTCACTGAGTCATCAGCGTGATGGCGTTCACGTTGCAGGGAATTCATTGGCTGAGACAGCCACAGCGGTAGCAACTAAATCGGCTTCCGAAGTTCGAAAAAAGCGTACAGTGAAGTATATTGACGGTGAAACAGTGCTGGCGGTGAAAACGTCATTAAAAGGCGACTGCTCAGCGCTACCGATCAACTATCCACTCAATTATACATACATAATCGATGCAAACTCCGTCCCTTTTGCTCGAATCCCTGGAGTGGGGAATAGAGTGATTCCAAACATGTACAGGAGAAACTTGTTAATCGCAGACGCACATATGGGCGAGGGTCTCAGACACCTCAAACTAAAAGGTTCTCTGGAAGAATTACAATCAAGGTACTGGTGGCCAGGCATGAGCCTGCATCACACCATGTTTGTAAAAAACTGCCCAAACTGCAACAGAAATCGCAGTGGTGAGAGAAACGGTGTAATACCGTGTCGTTTCACTCCAGAAAAAATCAACAGTAAAAAGCAAGGCTTGCGATTAACATATACACGCTAGTTTCCACTTATAATGTAGATCACCAGCACTCGGCTGACGTCTGGACTGTTATACAAAGATTTGCGAGTCTAAATGGCATATACGCTAAGAGCATGCTACGTTTGACCATGGTTTTCACTCTAGCCCTCCAGCCTGAGGGGAAACACGACCAAATGAGCATAGCACAGCGGGAATCTTCTCACTTCCTTCCTGAGGGATACGGGATGGTGTAAAGAAAAAACCAAGGCATAAAGCAATCTATAACGGAAAGGATATTAGGTTCGGGAGCTGGGTGGGTCAAACATCTAATAAGTGTCCAACGTAGTCTAAATAACTTGCCAAGAAATTCTCTGAAGGGATTCAGTCCGTACGAATTATTATTTGGAACTATGATGTTAATCTCTGACCTTGACAGTCAAACTTCAGTGGTGAAGGAAAAAAGCTTTGATATCAAAGACCGTTTGGCTATTTTGCAGGACTTAAATGAAACAAGAAAAGACCTGAGCAACATAAAGTTGAAACAACAGCCAACAACCACTGAAGAACCACCACCTGTCCCAGCAAGACCTGTCTGGATTCCAAAAGTCGGGGATCTAGTCAGAGAAAAGATCGCGGTAAAGAAGGAATTTTGGCCTTCTTACAGAAAAGCAGTTCCTGTCTTGTCTATCAACGGGACAAGATCAGTTGTACTACCGCCACTTGCTGGTAAAAAGGAGAACCGAGTTGTATCCATCGACCTGGTAAAACCACAATCATGTGGCCGATAACAAATAGTAGGCCAAGTGGACTCCCCATAAGTAGCAGAACACCAAGGTTTGCTACCAGTACAGAGGTCCTAACAAAGAGGCTAATCACATTCGAAACGCCTACAGAAGAACAACAAGGACTATGCAACAATGCAATGGAACTTAGACCTCTGAAAACCCAAATAAAAACATTTAGCAGAGACACACTAATCTACAATGAAGTACCAAATGATAATGCAAGGAACATTAATCCTGAAGCAATTGGAACAATTGACAGAACTGCATCCGGCTACTTCATAAACTTCGATGATTCCTCTGAAGGCTTCAGTAAATCAAAGACACAGCCATCATCAAAAACCTTTAAAGATAAAGTTAAAGTACTTTTGAAACAACTAAAAGAAACATATCTGATGTCTCCATGGATCGAATTTTGGGTGGGTTTTGGTGCATTTATCCTCATACTTTGGCTCATCATGATACTAACATTGGGAAGCTTCATTGAGGGAAAATATGCTAAAATGGACACAGCAAGTCAGAAAATCAACTTGATCCTCAAACCACACACATCTTCACACGTCGAGAAAAGAGAACTTTCTTCAGTCAACTTCACAGCCAATCCTATACCAGGTGGGGTAGCATGGGACAACACTGACTACGAAATCTATGGTCCGGTTGAAATCCTGAAATATCCACACCAAATTAAGATCTCATTGAGTGACTTTGAAAAACCGAGCTCATTTGCTGATGATTGGGACTTCGAAAGTATAAATAACATGATGTCTGACTTAGTAATGTCTGCTAAATTTACCAAACATGATTATTTGCAGGGTTCTACAAATTATGATAGTATTTATTGCTACAACCACTATGGTAACCATTTTTTACATAGATCTGCACAACCTAGAAATGTTTTAAATTATAATCAATGGGAACATTGTGCAACCCCTCCAAAAGGAAGCTCAAGAACCGTTTACGACAAATATTCATACTTTTCAGGTTTTAACATAAGTAATGCTGAAACATTTTATTTCAAATTGTCAAATAAGACAGGGACGAAGACCATGATAACAAACACGAAATTGATATATTCAGACTCATTCTTTGAACAAATGAATACTTTTGGTTTTGATTATTGGGACAAAAATGTTGAATTGAAAAGTGTTTGGGGCACAAAAGAATGGCAAGTACAGGGTATAGAATCTTTGTTTAGAGCCTGCATGATCCCAGAACAAATTTTATTTTTAAATGACACTGTTCAACAGACCACCTGTCTTGGCCTAGCCAAAATCAAAGACTTAAATAAACCGTCTATTCCAAAACCAACAATGAACAGCAATAGCTCTACAGATGAAGAGATAGACGTAAATTATGTATTAAACCAAAACAGAACACATCCAGATTGGAAACAGTGGTTGATCTGGCCCACAGATACTAATAACTGTCAAGACAGATTCCTGAACAAAACACAGGGGTTCAAAATGACCAGGCCAGACCCTAGATATCCCCAAAGACATCACCCAGGGATAATAACCACCTACAGTGTGGGCAAATTATGCCTTCAATGGCTACAAACTTCCACACTGGCAGAAATTAAGCAACACCTAACTTTACTTACTGATGGTGCTGACTTGCGTGATTTCACTATGGGACCACGCAAACAGCGTCAAAAGCGTTTCATAGCAGCCTCTGTATATGCAGCATACAATGAGGCCTGGAAGGTTACTCAAATTGAGACAGCAGAAAGGATACGGGAAATTGACCGTATTAATTTGGAAAAATCACTTTCTGTAGTGGACAATGGGTTAATGACTCTGTCCTCCAGAATTTTTTCACTGGACAGCATTGTGTCTTCAGCAATCGACATATTATCGCAAGACTTACTGTTATTACAACACGGTCAGTCCCAATTGCGTTCTATTGTACAGCTTGGCTGGACGTTACAAAATCTGCGTTCAGGCTATGTGCCTTGGCGTTTAATCAACACAACGTCACTATTCCATATCTTTAACCTTACTGATAGACAAATCAGTATGGCCCAGAAGGGTGCTGATTATACAATCCTGAGCATTGAGAAACTTGAGAGATTACCAGTGACAATGTCAGAACGACCTGTCAGTGAATGGATAATACATGGGATTATTAATATTCCAATATCAACCTTCAGGTTTCAATACTGCCAAAAATATATACAGGCTGGCATGTATGAAAAATTAGGAAAAGGGTACATTAAAACAACATGGAACTTGCCCTATTCACATGCATGTGTCAGTAATAAAGGACAGAAAGTGTTTCTTAGTGGCAATAATTGTGCAATGTCACTAAGCGGTACACTTCTGTGTAACGGACTTAGTTTGCATGGAGCCTGTGAAGGGAACTCAAATAACCTTTCATGTCACCAGCAAGGCGCACCTGCAACAGAGATTGAACCATTCTTTCAAAGACTCTATAATGGGAGTTACATTCTAATTGTAGATCGCAGATGTTGTAGTCTTATGCCCGGGACTCCTTATCTCGTAACTACGACTGCGAAGGTCAAGTGCTGTGGACACTCATTGTTCCCCAGCTCCTTTCCAGACAGGGAGGCAAGGGCATGGCCCAACTTGAAAATTACTTCTATTCGAATAGATACTTTAAGCAGAATGAAAACAGTGCTTCTTCAGACGCCGACAAGGCTCACGTCATCAAAAGAAACGTATGATCTCCAAGTCGCAAGGACGACTGCAGAGATACATTCATTGTTATCAACTAATTCCCCCATACATTTCTCAGAAATCCTAAATGAAATCTTAAATATTTCTGATACCAGTGGAGTCTCAAGAGTATTTAAGACAGTATTTTCGATGGCATTAACACCATTCAAAGCCATACTGGGTATTTTTCCAGATTTAGTCCATTCGATTTTTGGCGGACTTCCCCTCATTTTGGGACTAATTGCAGGAATCCTATTCTTAGTCCTTATATTTCGTTATGGCAAACCATGTCACAGACAGAACACCTGCGACAAGGGAAGAAACAATCCTAGCCATTGGATACCGGGACCGGATATCAAAAATCCTGGGACTATCCCGGCTTAGAGACCTGAACATGACTTGGTTTCTATCATTTCGACCAATGTGGCAGCGATGTGTTTTACCTGTATTAACGTGCCTGCTATGCGGAGAAGAATGCGTGTTAGACACCTGTCTGACGCTACAATCAGATGCGCCAATGGATGCAGGAACATTGTTGAGTCCAACAAAGGCTCATGCTTTGTGCTGCCCTCAACGGCTACCAATCCTGATGACGGCATTCGTGGAAGCTTCACCACTACGATTAAGGAGTAGTGAAGTTCAAGATGAAAGCAGCATCGATCAGGTACGACCTTCTGTCAGCAATCCAAATCAGAATGTCAATGGAGACAATCATGCGAACGAATGCATGGTTACACCTATTTCCGAGTTAGTGGAACTCTCCCAGGAAGCTGTTGACAACTTTTTCGAAAGTCTAAATGATATGATGTTCTCACCAGAGCAGAAATAGAGACTTTTGAGCAAGCTCGTACACGGCGTTCCCTGAATTTGACCTTCAACTAGAAAAGCAAAATACCATGAACAATTTTCCCTCCAGTTCACGGACAGCAATTTTTTCAGCAACCCCAAAATATTTTTGCATATTTTTCGGGACACTGTCTTCTGCTTAAAGTAAGAACTATTCTTAGAGAACTAAAATTTCTAATTTTAGATAGCTTATAGACATTAGCTGCCCGCTGGTATGTTCATAAATATTTTATTCTGTGATGAAATGGTCTCGAACTTTTTTTCTGTATTAAGAGCCATTTCATGTGTAAGTTTTCATATACCAAATAGCAATAATGTATACAAATGCATGATTACTTTAGCATTATTCTACAGCTTGAGTGCATACTATACATATGACTGCATTTTTCCGTATATTTGATAATTTCAAAATGCATTTATGTATTTTGGGGTGGTAAGGTATACACGATACTCTACAGTATGTTTTACTATGCATAGATTAGTAAATATGTCCATAGTTAGCGTGGAGTGGGTGTGATGTATTCCTTTAGGTTCTGTATCGATCCCCCTATTCCTGACCCTATTCTGGTTAGCAAACTAACAAGTTAACTAGCAGCCATCCCATGAGGCAGAAAACCCCCATGATGCAGGAACCGTTATCTGATAAAGCCACACTACGGCACAGGAACGTGTTATCTGATTAGGTCATAACGCTTGCCATCTAATTAGACAAGCGATATTCCTCCAGCCCCTGATAAGGCATACGGAGTTCTCAAAACAAATCAAACCTATGACAGACCTGGGAAAAACCCTGTGGCCATTGTTTTGATTTCACCGAGAACTTCAGCAAAAGAATGTGCTAACGACCTGGTCGTATGACATCTTTATTGACGTATCTATGTCCATCCTTACGTCAATCTCGGCACCTTAAAGGTATAAATATTACCGATATTGCCCTATGCAAACACACGCGGTGGTGACGAGGACGGAGCAGCCAGACTTGCCGAAGCCCAGAGCAGAGCAGACCCCGCTGGCGCAGCCCCGCCTTCTTGACGCGCTGAGAACGAGCAGCTGCCTATTTCTCCTGCCGAGAAATCCAGCTCCGGCGCTTCCGGGTAGCCCTCGCAGGCAGCCTGGAATATCGAGACCAGAGACGAGAGATACCATCCCTCATCCATCCTAGATTCCAGGTACAGAACTGAATAACCCCTCGCAGAGAATTCTTTAGTCAGTCACTTGGCAAAAACAAACTTAACTTAAACTGTAACTTTCTATTCCCGCCCACGTATTAGGCTTAGGTCAGGTACACGGGGTAGGCGTAGTTAGAAACACCAGTTGAGTACGATTAGTCAAATGTATATGTGTATGTAATTCATTTTATTCATTTTAAACCTTCATATGGCTTAGAAACCATATCAATGTTTTTACAGTATTATTTTATACTTCTGCTTTTAATGTATGCACTTTACTTAACTATAAGTATTGCAATAATATCGATCCATTTCTCTTGTATGAGAAAAGAGACTGATCAATAAATAACATCTTTTATTGAACACGCCCGTCTCTTCCTTTTCTCTACAATCTGATGAGACTAAGAATGCACGTACTGACTGAGTAAAATAAATTGCCTTTTGTTCACACGACTCTCGAGATACACTCTTGATTAGGGGAGAGCAAAGTTGTCATGTTCTATGGTTGTCAGAAACGAAATCCCTTCTTGTCTATCCAGGGAGGTTCAACTCCTCCTTGCCTATTCGAGAAAGTTTCTAGTGAACTCTGAGCTAGCTGGCAAACCCAAAACTTTAAGTCTAATATCGACAGTAGTAGACCTAGTTAACGTCTGGTCTAGGCCTATACTATTGAAGGTATTATTCCAATGCGCAGAGCCTATTGGGATAATAGGAACTACACTACACTAGACAAATCAGCCTATCAGACAGAATGTCTGAGACTACTATCAGACCATAGGAACTATCGGAGACTACCGTCTGACCCCACGGAAGATCTGAGAAACGAGATTACATCACTCGTTGAATATGGAGAAGCCGAAGGTTACATTTCAAAACAGGAGGCAGATTTCCTATGTAAAAGTGAAGGAAAGGTTCCCTACTTTTACACACTCCCGAAAATGCACAAGAATAAATTACCACCGCCCGGCAGGCCCATTGTCTCCGGCTTGAGCTCTCTTCTGGAACCTTTGTCTTGTTTTTGCGATGTGTTTTTTAAGACTCTTGTACAACAAACAAGCACATACATACAAGACACAAAGAGTGTGCTGCGGCTCTTAGAGCAACTCACTGTGGATGATGACACCATCCTGGTGAGTTTCGATATTGAGAGCCTGTATACCAGCATCCCCCAGGATGCCACTTTGGAGGTACTGAAGAAGGTACTGGACAAGGCCGAATGGACATCAAGAACCCCTAGAGAATTCATCTTGGAGTGTGCAAGACTAGCCCTCAAAAGAAACTATTTCCAGTATGAGGACAAAATATTTCTCCAGACCGGGGGTACGTCTATGGGCAGTACTTTTGCCCCGAGCGTGGCAGGCCTATATGTACACGACTTCGAGGAGAAATACATCCTGAACAATACAAACCCCTACAGATCGAACATCTTACTATGGAGAAGATATATCGATGACGTGCTCACCATATGGAAGGGCACTGAAGATATGCTACTATCTTTCTTCAACTGGATCAACACACTTGATGACCATTTGAAGTTTACCTACGTGAAGGACCCGAATACCTTGGTCTTTCTAGATCTGACAATAACGAGAAAGCACAGGAGATTATCCACTATCACTCATTACAAACCTACTGCCAAAAATAATCTACCACGCTTTGAAAGCTTCCAACCGAGACCACTGCGCGAGAATCTGCCTTACGGCCAATATCTACGGATCCGTAGGAATTGCAGTGAGCTCGAAGAGTATAAACAACAGGCTCAGGATCTAACACTCAAACTACAAAACCGGGATACCCCGCAAAGATTCTATACAAAAGCCAAAAACGAGCAAGGAATCAGCCGAGAGCTGCTTTACTGGAGGACAAAACTAAAACTATGGATGAAACCCCTCTGACTTGTGTCACTACGTACAATACCATCTCTAACGAAGTGACCAAAATAATAGGGAAACACTGGGGTATACTCAATACTGGCAATCTGAGATGGGAGAAACCTCTGTTCTCTTACAGAAAGGCACAAAGCATAAAAGATGCAGTAGTGAATACCAGACCTAAGAAAGAGACAGTGGAGCAAGAAACGGTACTCAATATTTGGGGTCTACCAAAAGTGACAGGCCACTACAAATGTGGCAGTTGCAGTGTATGCCCCTTTACTGAGAATACAAAAACTCTACAGTTGGAATCCAACAAAATATTGACGATCAGAGGACACACAAACTGTAACAGCGAGAACGTTGTGTATAGACTGACTTGCCCCTGTAACCTACATTATGTGGGGATGACCAGCTGAAAGGTTAAAATTCGCATTGAAGAACACCGTAGCACCATTAGGTGCAAAAAAGCCAACACCAAGCTCACCGAACACTATCTATTGGTAGGGCATACACCAGATGAAATACAATGGACTATTATTGAGTAGGTGAAACTAGGGACCAATCTGAACCAACGACTGTTCGAGAAGGAACAGAGGTGGGTGTATAGACTGTCAACCCACAAAACTGGTTTAAACGATAATATCCCGTGGAATACTGTGATGGGATAACTGCATCTGCAAACTGTTTGAGCCTATCCCACTGCCTACTATTTTTTTTTTTATTCCAATTTTAATTCCAATTTCTACCCCAATTTTTTATCTCAAATTTATTACCTCAATTTGAGATCCAAATCCAAAACCATGACTCCTTGCTCGTCTATGACAAATATATCGCCCTCTCTACCGGTTCGATATTCCTGCCTTTTCATGTTCATGTTTGAAAAAACTCCCCCTCAACCCAAAAGAGAGGATTTCCTTTAGTTGCATACTTTTGCTCTCTTGACTTTGTTTCCCAACGGGATTAAGCAACTAATCTCTACACCGTTACTCAGTCCTGCGCCCACCACCGGAGTTGCCATGGTTACTACACCTACGCGCACCCCGATAGATCTGCGCATGCTCGTTACCCGACCGGGCGCCACCCCCCAGCACTCCGCTGATTGGCCTGTCCGGGGTCACGAACAAGGACACGCCCATCCAGGAAGTAAAGCATAGTTTACTTCACCTACCCGGCCTCACAAACACAACGCAACACGTCGTGGGGCATCGAGAACCAAGTAGGTTTTCTACCAGATGAGCAGAAGCCGCAAGTAAGTGAATTTTGTCCGACAAACATACGGGGCGATTCCACCGCCCAGCATCACTGTCACGTTCGGTGATGAACAAAACATCGGGCAACATGCTAATCCCGATTTGCCTGTTTTCTCAACAACCATTAGGTAACGGATTCCGCCGTCTTGGACATTCCGATGCCTACAAAGTGTACAGAGTGTAAGCACAGCAGAGTTTTGTGTTCTTTATACATCAATAGGTTTACAGAAGTAGTATAAACCGACCATTTGGTGGCCCACTTACCTAGCCGCCAGCATGATAATCACAGTCACCGGAATTCGAGCACAATTGGCATAGCATTCTGACGGCGACCTCCCGTCATTCTCCTTTCCCCTCGCACAACCCTATTTACCAAGCACATTGTCACCTCCTGACAACGCTAGGATGTGTACTTACTTTAACCACACAGCCTAATGGAAGCACTCTGGGCACCGTACCTTATCCCAGGGTCAGAAAAAATAACAACGCTGATAATGCGGTTTACCGACATCACCACCTCACCGTGGTGAACGTACCCAGCACAATGACTGTTTAAATGTAAACCCTTGTGTGTTTTTCCCCCAGTACGTAATCCCAACGTTTTTCTTTTACAGGTTTTTTCCTGAACCAGGAAAATACACCCTTTTCACACCAGATCCCCATTTTGGGGTCTGTAAATTGAACGTGGGTTGGACGCACCTTAGCGAGTGCGGACCACCCCGTCCAATCATCACGGTCCTGACGAAAACCCAAATAATTTTTTTATATGGTTGAAACATGTAGACCTAACTTCACTTGATTCACATAGCACACTACGCTATTTTTAAACATATCACACTTCTTGAGACACCAAAGCCTTCCTAGTTAGGCACAGGTGCCACATTTGTTTTTATAAGGGTCCAAACACTCAAGAATAAACTCTTGAAGTGAGTACCTTTGGCCCTTTTTAACACACTTATCACTGTATCTTATGCACCTATAAAAAAAGTAACCCGCTCCACTGTAACCAGGTGTCGCAGCACACCCTATGGGCACTCAGCCTATGGGGTGGGACCCCACTGATGAAGCATGTCACCAACTAGGTTGGTGAGTGAGGGGTCTTCTTCAAGGACATGCACTGTCCAATAAAGGGTTGGGGCACACTGTGCTGACCTGAGCTTTATGCTCTAGAAGTAGAGACTCTTTTCTACCTCTCTCCCTCAGGGGGTACTCCTCCTTTGTTGTTACATCTAATCCCGGGGACCAGGAGTTCCCACCTCACATAGTTTTTGTAATTTCCCTTACTCTCCCTTTTGTTATTTATATGTTCTCTCTATCATCCCAGGACTAACAGTATGGCGGAAAGTTTCAATAGGTTGTTGTATGAGTCCATCCAGATTGTAAAATCTAGGAACAGGGATTTTAAAGCCTGGAAATGTGGAGAGGGTGAAACTGTATTGACGTATGCTTCTTTATACCACAAACAAAATGCAGTTTAGGGAATTAAATTCCAACATATTAATGTATCTCTGCTGGATGAACTACACGAATCTGGGCAAAATCTCTGACACAGGGAGGTGGTATGATGCACAACGTGAGAAAATAAGAAAGAGGAAAGTACATTTTGATATGAGATGTGTCACCTCTGCAGCTAAGGTAAATATAATTGATATTGTGAGATATGTCCTCAGTAAGGAGGAACTTCCACATTTCCCACACCATTCAAGGTTATCAAGTTAGTTCAAAACGTGGTTAGTTAAATGATAATGGTGTTTTTAATGTAAGTAGAATAGCCATTTTCCCTTCTACTTCGGTATGTCTTTACACCGAAAGTGAAAAACATCATGGGAGTGTGAAACTTGATTGTCCTGAACTGAAAAGTAGTAAGCAAATAGTGGCTTGCCCTAGATGTTTGAAAGACTATGTATAAAATGTACTTGACTTCTTCAGACTATTTGTACAGAGAGAATGCTCATTGATATGTTGTTATGTTTATAAGTAGTTTTACTGTACTGCGTAAATGAATGCTGTTGTAATAAGTATTTCATTTGATGTAATGGGGCAAGGTGTGTGGTATCTTAGTAATGGTTTAGCTTTCGGAATGTAGAAATATAGAATGTAGAACTTAGCCAAAGAAACCTAGGAGACTGTAGAATGATGCAAGTTAGTTACCTGCTGACAGCCATTATGGATAGGATGTTTCATTTATGCTTTTGCACTTACGCTGTCTATTTCTACAAATACCACCTGGGTATCCTACTTCTCCACTGGGAACCCTGGGCCAAACGTATATTACGGGCCTCCATTTAGGAACAGCTTGGAATATATAATCTAGTTTCAGCTATTTCAATTCCTCCTTGGCCAGGGTACTGACTGTGCAAAGGCACACTTGTCTAAATTCTAGATGTTAATGATATAGAGGTAACAGTTATACTGGAGCGCACTGCGTGTATAAGTAAAAGTATATACAAATTCCAGTTCAATTGGTGCTCTAAGTGGAAGGAGTAGGTTACCACTACTCAAATTCAAGTCAACAAATGACTAAACATAGACAGTTATCCACCAAGCACTCGTCTTTCAAATAGAGTCTAGTTTAACTACCTCTTTTTGTGTGTAAGGTACTCTTACTTGGGTGGTAAGCACACTAGTGTCACAATTTGGATATTTCTGGCTTCACTCCTGGTGATTGGTACTTCTTTGCTTACTCTTTTCTAAATACACTGTTCGGTGCATTTGAGTTGTGTATGAATATTCAGTATAGGATTGTGATATGTATTATTGGTTATTGTATTATTTGCAGCCCTGAAGAAGTCTGTATGTCATAGACTGACTAGACGAAACACGTGTTGGCTGATATTTTGTAACATATTGGACGAAGATATCAAATGACGATAAGATGGAATAAAGACACATGAACTTTGGATCTAATTGACTCTATTTGAAAGACCAGTGCTTGGTGGATAACTGTCTAAATTCTAGATGTGTTACATCTAATATTCAGGGATAGTAACGTGTGTTTTGAATATCGAGAAACAACAATAGCTCACTAATATAACTGTAAATAATCTCTGTGACACCCTCCCATTTCTCATATTTGATCTAAAAGTAACTTTTTTAAGGATGTTGCATGAAATGTAAACACAACATTACTGTATGTAATAGACTTTCACACGTTAAACACTTGAAAAATAAATTACAGGAAAACAATATGTAAAACAATCTGTTTAAGAATTGTTCAAGATCATTAGGAAAGACTTTGCAGAACAGACCCCCTTTGCCCATGCCTTAAATACGTCTCTGTTTCAAGATGTTCTTTCCTGCTTACCTGCTCCTTTCACTTCCGTGTAGTCGATCACAAGCGTTCTTCTTCCATCTTGACCCTTCCTTCTCTCTGATGCTGATGTTATTCCTGAGATGGGAGGTCATTCCCTTGAGTTTCTGTCTTTTTCAAACTTGCTCATCTGCGTACATAACTGCAGCCCCTACTACCAAACTGCACATATTAGGGTCATGCATCCCCAGGTGGCATGAGATTCAATGGGCCTCATTTATGAGAAATGACACATCGCTACATGAAAGCAGCGATGCGTCACTTCTCAGTGTGCACTCCTTGCGACATACCTGATGCGTCATATCTAATGTATGACGCATCATGTCGCAAGGAGTTACAGATACGTCAGAATTTCTGACGTATCTGTAAGCGCAAAAGTGATGCATTGCTGGCATGTGTCTCAAAAGGGACGGAACTCCAGTAATGCATCCTTTCACATGGGGCAAGTCCCATGTGAAAGGGCCTGCGTCAGTCTTGCGCCTGTTGTGAGGTAGGCGCAAGATTTTTACGCAATGGTGTCCTAGAAGTGACGCAGTGAAATAACATAGATTTCACTTTGTCACTTCTACGACCCTTTCTTGCGTCAATACGCCCCCCATACATACATTATACCTGGCGCAGGTATAATGTGGCGCAGGGGTTTACAAAGTGACGCATCTACCTAGATGCGTCACTTTGTGAATATGTTGCAACAGGGTGCATTTTTTACGACACTGGTGCGTCACAAAAAGTGCCGCACCAGCAGCGAAAAAGTGACGCACAGCCTCATAAATGAGGCCCAATGTTTTTTCCATTCAAAGGCAAAAGAGACTTTGGTGTGTGTGTTGGGGGTACCTTTTTCAACATTAGAGAGGCAGCAAACTGCTAAAGCTTCATTCGTTTGGGCACTTCAGGTCCTACAGGGTGAAGCAATGCCAACTCAACCCTTATTTTGGCTACTTGAATTGTTGGCAATTGTTCCTAAAACAAAATGCTTTTCAGAATATAGGCTGCCCCAGACCTCCTTTGCATGGCCTCAGTATGGAGATCTGCATGAGAGCCTGGGGTGTGCAACCCACTCTGTATGTTCTGTCAGAGGTCAGGAGCAGGCTACATCATGTTTGCTGATGGTGTTGACTAGTCACATGTGGCTGACTATGGGGTTGGCTGAAGATGATGAGTAGATGGAACCCAGAGCCCATGACAATGTATACAGGGACTGTGATGTTGCTGTGCATCCAAGACTAGCAATGTCAGGAGATGAGGGTTACTAGTGCTGGCGCTGCCACAGAATCACTGAAGAGGAAGGAGCAAAATAGCACAAATAACAACTGTTCTAGCTGAAGAGCCCCACCCAGTCTTGAATTGAGTCTCCGGAAAGAGAAATTTAACTTGACCTCACCAAGCACCTTTTTGGTAGTATCAGCAGAGGAAGATGCTAGGTTATGGAGCTGGCAATTGAGATTCCTTGAAAACTGTCTAGCCATACTAAAGAGAGTTGTTGCAACCAAAGAGATGGTAACTCTAAGACAAACCAGATGAACAAGAAATGAGCTGTCAGGGGAAACACTAAACCAGGCAACCTTAAAAAAATCTTATGTTAACTTAGAAAAAATAATAAAGGTGAAACCGATTGGAGGACTTGAATGCCCAGTGCCTATCATGGTAAAGAGCAGTGGAAAATGATGCTATATCGGGCAAGGATAGTAAGAGAGGCCCTTAGCTCAGTGGGGGTCCAACTAGAAACAATTGTATCACCTTGAGGACTGCTACATCCACTCGTATCACTATCCCTGCATCAAACATCAATGTGCAAAAATGATGTGTGAAATGGTAACTGCCACCCACCACCCTAGTATACCTCCTTATTACTATTATTTCTAACTAAAGGTAATAGTAGGAAGACACATATGATTCTTTAAGTAAACTGGGATATAACTCTCAGACCAAAATACACCAACATTGGAAGATTCTATAGATCAGCACAATAGGTGCCACACCTAGATCAACGGAACTGACCGAAAAACCAAACAAACATATAGGTACAAAATAAAAACAGGCATGGAGACAACTTAAAGGGGCTGGTGCTTGAACACCTGTTAGGGAAGAGTCATCAGAGAAACCAACCAATACCAAAAGGAAACAAAGAGTGCTGAATTTATTTTGAAGAAAAAGTGAAAGATAATGAACAATGCCTCAGAAGCGCTTTTTGACCTCAATGGCAGCTTGGAATTTCAGTAGGCGAGGGAGCTCATGACCCATATGAGCTCACATACATACTCTCACTTACATGGACACTCACTCACACTAATATGTTCACAAGTAGGCACATATACATCTGTTGTGTAGTTCCTACCAATCCGTATGATATGTGCAGAACAACATAAACTAAGTGCTCGGAGCCTAGACTGATTCCGGACACTCCAGCAGGATATGTTGGCCTATAGACAAGCTTGCTCACAGTGCCATTGTAAACCCTCCTAAGCTACCAGGGAGTGAACGGTTTCTGGGAACCACTGAACATGACAACCCTGTTTCCTCAGGAATCATGGAAACAATACAGAACCTTTTGTTCAGTCACTCGTGCTCACTTGTTCTCCGAGAAATATACAGAGAATACACAGTGGGACATTTTCAATATTCTTTATTGAACCAATGTTATTCTTCCATAAAATACATGTGCTGCAATGATTAGGAGACTGAAGCAAATTAAGGAGATTACAAGCACCAAAAGAGTAAACAGTAGATACAGTTCTACCATGGTGCAGAAGCAATGAATATATGTAGGTATACATGCAAAATGGTAATCTAACATACTCATACGATGCAAACCCTACCCTAAGTGTACCTATAGTGTGTGTGGGTGTAGAACCAAGAATCCCCCTAGGGATGATCCAGACCCATTACCTGATGGGAGAGATTGAAGAACCCGTCTTGGTCTCCAGTGCATGCGGATTTCTCAGCATGCGTGGACCTTCTGTGTCATCAGAAGTGCCTCCTCTATCAATCCATTTTGATGCCTATTATTTATAATAAAAGCAGCCTTCACGATGTGAGCACTAAATTAGTGATGTTATGGATATATGGATGGTGCTGTCGCCCCATGGATGAAGATAGGACAATTTTTGTACCTAGTGCATGAAGTTCAGGGCATCATGTTAATGTTGTGCGAAACAAAGAAGTTTCAGAGAAACAAATCCAACGTTGTTGTGCATGAAAATGTGTGCAAAAGGTCATAGCTGAATCTTTATTTTCTAGGACAATGTAAAGAATAAGCGGCCATGCTACATGGGCCTAAATCTGGAATATACCATTCACACCCACACCCACACCCATTCACAGCACACAAACATACATACATTCACACACACACACACACACACGCTTGCATGCACTAAGCATTAAAAAATGATAAACTTACCATGCAGCAGCAGTGATATGTGAATGCGAGATGGAAGCCTATGCGGTTCCTGGATGGTTGGGACTGCTGCCTTCTCTCCGGTGAGTCAATGAGATGAGGAGGCAGTCCCTAGCTTGTTATAGAGTGGAAGGGAGGTCAGTGAGGGTTGTATGACTTTACAACTACTGCCTAAACCACGACTTCTGTATCAACGAAGGCTAAACCACGACCATTACTTAACCACTTCTTTTTAAACCACTACTCCATAAACCACGAAAAAATTAGTTTTAATGCCATTTTTTTCTAAAATACTATTTTACGTCTGTTTTCAAAAACGAGCACACTGATCATATGCTGTTCGTTTTTAAATTAAAGCAACACTCACATCTTCTGACACACACTGGTAATTTTTGTGAACTAATTTCTTAAATATGCTATTTATCTTCACGTATTTTTCAAGCTATATATTTTTTTTAATCGTATTTGTGGGGGGGAGTCCCCCCACACCCCTTTTTACCCTTTTAAACGTTTTCCTAGCATGCGCCGGTGTTCTAAAAGTCGTGGTTCCATCCTTCGTTGTTCCTTCATTCGTGGATGTTTCCTTCGGGGTTCAGCCCTCTTCGTTGTTCAATCTTCGTTGTTCAGGTGAGCCGTTCTTGAAAAATCGTGGTTTAGGATGTTTCCCGTCAGTGAGAGTTGCTGACCCCAACCCATACTGTGATGAGGTGTTTCAGATTGACACTTGGCTTGGAGCACGTTAGAGCTTAAAAGTGAAGCACCCAGGTCCACAGCTATCAGTTGCGTTCTCCCTTGTCATGATGGGGAAGACTTCTAGGTGTTTAGAGGAGCCTGGCAAAGCTCAGCTCAGGAAGTCAGGCGCTTGCACATTTAGCACATGTATAGCTTCTGGCTGCCTGACCTGATCATAAAAAGTGTTAGTCATGCTGACATTTAGGGACAGGCCACCATGCTCAAATGTCAACATTCCTTGACTGTGCAGCCTATATCGCTATATTGTTTGGGCGCCTAAAGGTTAACTGTAGAAAATAAAAGCAAAGAGGATGGGATGGAGCGGAAGATGCCTGACAGGAAGATAGCAGACCAATTTGAGAAATCAAAAGGATTTCTACATTTATAGCTCAAATGGTCACATAATTTCCAAACTATCACTAGAGGCTGTTCATAGAAATAAGTGTGCACTTTTGATTCAAGAGACGAAAAGCAAAATAGATTTACAAAATGCAGTAGTAGGGATGTGGAGCAAGAGGGTTCCCTTATAGATGCATCTCTTTAGGACAGTGCAATGGATGGATCTTGCAACAACTTTGACATGAAAAATTCCAAACAACTAATGGTTCTCACGAATTGTAAACACATACACCTTCACCACTTCCCTTTCCTCATACATTCCATCATGAAGGGCCAGGTACAAAGAAGCTTGTAGCAAGCACAACATCAGCACTATCTACAATAACACAACATCAGTGAACATGGGGCAACAGTGTCAGATTCTTTATGAATGGGCAGAGGGCAAGCAGGGGCTAATGTCCCTCAGACATACAGATTAAGGTTGTTTGCCTCAGTTGTGCAGGGTCCATCCTATTTTAGCTCAGCAAACTGGGCCAAATACAATTCTTTCTGCACCTATGATGGTGAGCAGTCACATACTTCTTAGGGTGGTAGTGTGGGGGTGCTTGAGCTGAGAGTTTCAACAATTCAAGAAACACATGTCCAGCCCATTGCTTACATTTTTAAGAAAGTAAATACTTTATTACACAACAGTTCACAATACTTCACATTACTAATACCAGAAACCATAGTGTCTCTGAGCACTATTTGGCTTTTGCTGCACATTTTCTACTCTCTTACCCTCTTCCTGTATCCAGGCTTTCTTCCCAGATGTGGGTCATACCTCCTTCTCTATGTGGCATTAATAGGGCTCAAGTGCAGATTGCACTACCCCCAAATAGTATGCAGGCTCCGTATTGGTTAGTCTCTTACCACTTCTAAGTGGAATTAGTCCTTTGCAGGTCTGCTTCATCTACTTGAGCTATCAGGCTTGACAGCATGTGTGTAAGGGCACCAGCCACCAGGCACTTTTTGTGCCTCCTACTTAAGGCTCTGGGGGTGCATGATGGACAAGAATAGGAGGTGTCAGTCCTGGTGCAGAATCATCCTGACTCCACCAACAGTGAGTGTTCTGTACCTTGAAGACTGGTCCCTGCCAGGGCCAGCAGTATCTAGATGAATCCCCAACTTAGCCTAGCAGATGCATTCCCGATGGGTGGATCGCAGATCTAGTTGCTTTAACCGCGAAAGGGCCGGTATACAATCAGAGGTACCCTCCCCTGCTCAAAATGGTCACACCATGGCTGATGTAGCTCTGAACAGACCAGCAACACTTTGGAACTTACAGCACATATAGATTAATCACAGCTTGGGTAGTTGAGACCATGCACAGGCAGGTCAGAACATGGGCAAATGTGGCCCCATACATATCGATCTCAGCATAGGCATTTGTCAGCTGGAATTGGTCAATCTTAAACATCCGATCACAGTAGTTGCTGTCATAGAGTTATGGCTCCCAACAGGAACAATTATGGAGAGTTTAAGGTGATCCAGCGCCCCTATAGAAAATATGTCATAAGCAACGCTACCCAACTCCACAATACTCACCATTAATCATATAACACTCACAAGGCCCATAAACTAACGGAACATATTTTTGGGCAACTGAATCATGTGACCTAATTAATAAAACTTATTCATAAAATATATACACATTTATATGCAACTGCAGTATAATGAATTCACCATGGTTTCTGTAAACCTTTGCATTTAACTAAGCCAAATGGATCTGCTGATGGTAACGACTGTGAAATAACAAGGCCAGCTTGTCTTTTCAAAATCTTATTTATTAACTATTTATTCAAGGAAAGTGCATTTTATTAGAATCTTTTTATTATAGCAGCATTATTTGAGGATTAGCAAATTAGAATCAACAGTTTCAAGCAAAATCAATTAACATGATTAAAAGAAGAAACAGTTTTCCATCACCTAAACCCTAACTTCCCTGTCTAAAACTCACTTCACTTAAAGGAATAAAGGTAAAAGTAATTTAACCCTATTGATCCTTACGTGCTCCAAAAGTCCATCAGCACGTCACCCTAACAGGAATCAGGAGAAGATGAGCAGCAAGCGCCCCCTCGCTCCCATGGGGACAGTTTTTATACCTTTTCTGACTAACTAAAGTATCTTTATCTGACGTTTTTTCTTAAATCGAAACTCGCAATTGGCTGAGCCACGTCAGTCCACTATTAGGTCACACACTCCTGACCAAGTCCGGGGCCTCATCATAGCCCTTATTGTTCTTAGTTTCACCATCCTCTTTGCTTCCTCAAAAAGTTACATTTCCCGAGGAGAATCTTTCACTTCCTAATCTTGGCAAGTCCCACAGCATCCTGTCCTTGGCAAAGACACCAAGAACACATTCAACTCGACCACATTTGTCTCTGCATTAAACGTTGTTTATACAGCAAAAAGATGACTCTTTCATCTGCGCAACTGCGCATGGGTAAGACTTTTACTCTGGTCAAGTTTTCACAAGCTGCAGGACCGCCATCCATTTGTCAGGCCCATTCGTAAAACTAACGCATAAACAAACACAAAACATCGATTAATGAAAGAAATAAAGTTTGTTCTGTTACCCACCCACGTTTGCTAATTATTATCCCATTAATCTATGTTACCTAGCAGAAGCAAATAATGCAACAAACAGATTTGTGCAACATAAAGACGAAAAGACAAAACATGAGCACACAGAAATAAGCGCATGCCATTAATAAAACAGCCGGCTTCAATTCTGACAAGAACAATAAACAAGATTAGTTCATTATTTTTCACAAGCATTTGCAACACAAAGTACATATATGAGCACATATATTAGTTTCCCGCGTGTAATGATCTGCAATTTAATCTAGGTTGATTAATAATATTCACTTCATTCACGTTAGTTTAATTATTTTATTATGGAAGTTTAACTTTGCGAGTTGAAATAAAATTATTTCTAAATCTCGCTCCATCAAAGGTCATTCTAATGCTTGGGTACAACAGATCGCTCTCCAGCAGTTCTCTTTTCTGAGTGCCCCATTGACACCGGGAAGGGCCTATACCTCACTCCTTCCTGGTAAATCTCTTGTTCTGAAGTAATGAATGGATCCTTCCCTCTCTGAGCAGACAGCAAAAGTCAAGGTGCTTCAGGAGAGCTAGACCTCTGGTAATGTCTCCTCACCTCTGGGAGAATGGCTGTCAACCAAACACCACCACTTGTTTCATTTGCGTCATCTGAATACTCTGACACTGAGGAAAATATTTGACAGTTGCTATAAGTGCTTCTGAAAATTGCTTTAAATGTAAAGGAATTCGAGCAGAATATTTTTAGCGGGTTAGAGGCAGGTTCGGAGACTTTAGGTAGTGTGAACATGGTTTTTATTGGCTTTAACAGTTTTTTCTTCCTGGGGCTAAGTCTATAGTAAGGTAAAGAGGTCTCTTGCTCCTTGCCCGGAGATGTCCGCCCTCTTAGAAGTGGTTTTCCTCTTTTCTTCCACTCCAGGATACTCGCGGGGCCAGTCGCCGGTCAAGAGTATGTGGAAAAGGAAATCAAAAAGACTTGGTTTCAGTCGGGTGTTTCAATACGTCTGGTGACCTAGGGAAGGGGAGTGAGGAGTTCACACTGTGCTCATAACAAATTAATGAAGATAAACCAAAAGAGCAGCCTGGTACTACTTGTCGGTAGTGCTCGGGAAGGGGAGCGATTGGGTTTTTGCCGGTGTGTTTACTGAGGTTTAAAACCCTTCCTCCCTGCCCAACCCGAGATACGAGCCCGTACCTGAGTGAGCCACGCTTCTCCAGAAGCGTGGCTGGACGATGCGCAGTATCGTTGGCCTCCTGGCTCTGCCACACGTCGGTCAGTATCTTCCCCGCAGGCTTCCTCCTCAGATTCTCTGCTTGCTTTCTCCTCAACTGTCTCCTCGTTCTCGCTCTTTCCTTCAGGTGTAGGACACCCTTCCTTGTCCGATTTACGGGGTTTGGGTCGGTGACGCAGTCCCAAGGGCCGGGGACTTCCATAAACTAGGCCCAGTTAAAGAAACAGGATCCAGTTTCCTCATCCGGGCGGAAGAGTGGTGTCTCTGCCCTGTTCTGATTTTCTGGTTGCTGTGGGGAAAGAGGTGAGACCTGTATATCTCTTGGCTTTCTGTTCCCCTTTTCGGTTCCGGATGAGCCTCCCTCGTTACATACCACCCCCTTGGTTTCTCCCGATTGGGGAGAGGGAATCGCAAGAGGAAATCAGCATTAACATTATCAGTTCCCTTCCTATGACATATAGTAAAGCAAAAGGGCTGTAGGGATAAAAACTATCTCAACACCCGAGGGTTTTGGGAGATGTTTTCACTCATCTATTTAAGAGGGGCATGGTCTGTGTATAGAGTAAAATGATGACCTTCGAGATAGTATCTTAACTTGTCCACCACCCACTTTATTGGGAGACATTCCTTCCCAATAGTTGGGTATTTTAATTCCGGGGGAAAAAGCTTCCTACTGATGTACAGTATTGCATGTTCTACCCCCTCAGGAGACAGTTGCGACAGGACCGCCCCCACCCCATATTCCAATGCGTCGGTGTGTAGGATGAAGGGACGAGAAAAATCCGGGGAGGTTAAAACTGGAGTGGTAGTTATTGCTCTTTTTAGGGAATTGAATGCGCCCCACATTGAGGAGGTGGGACTTTGAAATGTTGAGGGTTTGGAATCTTTTTTTAGGGTGTCTGTTAAGGGGGCCGCTACTTCTGAAAAAGAGGGGACAAAGCGGCGATAGTACCCAATAAGCCCTAAGAGGTCTCTCATCTCTTTCTTATTCTTGGAAACGGGGTTTCTGCAATCGCCCTCACTTTCTCTATCTATGGCTCAATGACTCCGTGACCCAGTAGGTACCCCAGATATTTCAATTTTTGATAGCCGATGCGGGACTTCTTTCAATTTATATGGAGACCAGCATCTTTTAAGTATCCTAGAACTGTTTGAAGGTGGTTTAGGTGGTCGTCCCAATGATGGATTAAAGATTATGATATCGTCTAGGTATACGGAGCTGAAGTGTGATGTGTGATGTGATGTGATGTGAATTGATATTTATATAGCGCACTACCACTCCAAGGAGCATCTTGGCGCTGTGACTTCCCTTAAGCCAGCAGATGACCCAGCTAGACTGTCCTTACCATAGGAGAAGATCATATCAGTGCTTTACATCCTGTGTCTGACAGGGTATAGATCCACGTTTTCAGCAGTTTTCTGAACCTTTGCTCAGTAGTGACCTCACGAAGATGGTGAGGCATATTGTTCCATGCTTTTGCGCCAATCACTGCTAGGGATTTACCTCCCTTTGTCGCCAGCCTAAATTTGGGGACGATGAGCAGGTCTGCTGTGGATGACCTGAGTACACGAGGTGGATGGTATCGCTTGAAGTATTTACGCAGGTACAACGGGCCCTGATGATGAAAAGCCCTATATGTGATGGTCAGGACCTTAAACAGAATACACTTATGTATCGGAAGCCAATGCAAGGCATCCAATGCAGCAGAGGCCGAAGATTTTCTTGGCCATCTAAGTTCCAGTCTGGCGGCCGCATGCTGGACCATCTGCAGTTTGTGCAGGGCCGATTTATTAGACCCTGCATACAAGCTATTACAGTAATCCAGTCTGGATGTTATCAACGCGACTGCGACCGTCCGTCTGGCACTCAGCGGGAGCAAGTCAAAGAATTTTCCAAGGCCTTTGATGATATTAAAGCATGTACCGGCCACTTCCCTGGCTTGCTGTTTAAAGGATAGAGTGTCCTCAAATTTGATCTTTAGAGTCCGTACTGCGTTTATAGTATTAGGTGGGACCTCTGCCTCCTTTGGCCACCATGACTGAGGAGAAAAGTGGTTGTTAAGTCCAAATGGCAGGATTTACGTTTTTGCGGAATTACACTTTAGGTGATTGTTGATCATCCACATGAACGTCGCCGATAGACATTTATTCAGAGTCTGTTCAGCCTTGGTCAAGTCCTTATCGAGGACAAGTACCAGCTGTGTGTCGTCAGCATAGGCAATCATGCTAATGCCGAAAGATGAGATCAGTTTGATCAGGGGGACCATATATAGATTGAAAAGTGTGGGGCTCAGACTTGAGCCCTGCGGAACCCCTGACTTCAACACTTTCTCCTCTGAGCAAAATTGTCCCAACGTAATGACCTGGTGCCTATGAGTAAGGAAATTTCTAAACCATTCTAGCACGGTGCCTGCTATGCCCGCATTAGTCAGGCGATGTAAAAGGATAGCATGGGACAACGTGCCAAATGCTGCGGAAAGATCTAATAGGATCAGGACAGCCTTCTTGCCCTGATCCAATGCAGCTCATATGGTCACAGTTGTGGACAGTAATGCTGACTCCGTTGAGTGCTGGGCCCTAAAGCCTGCTTGATTAGGGTGAAGAATATCATTCTCTTCTAGGAATGACATGAGCTGTTTATTCACACAAGAGTCCGTCAGTTCACAAAGAGCTGGGAGAAGCGAAATAGGGCGCAGATTGGTTAGGATCGTAGGATCCTGCAGTGCTTTCTTCTGCAGAGATCTTACTGCTGCAACTTTCCATTGCAGAGGAATCTCACCTGATAGAAGGGATGAATTGATGATAGAGTTTATTTCGTGGTTGGCCTCTTCTATTATCACTTTTAGCAAAGTTGGGGGGCAGGGATCAAAAGGAGATCCTGACTTAATAGAGGATATCGCCTCAAATGTATCCTCCAGGCTAATCAGGATGTAAGTCTCCCAGCAGGGCTTATGAGTGTCTATATTAGCCCTAGCCTCCGAGTCCGCTGGCTCAGTCTGAGGAAATTCTTTCGTGAGGTTATCTATTTTATGTTCAAAATAATTAGCTATCTCATCGCATAAGCTCTGAGAAGGCGGAATCTCCTGTGATAGCACCTTTGGGTTTCTAAAACTGTTAACAATTTTGAAAAATTCCTTTTTTTTATTACTGATGGCTTCGATTTGAGACGTGTAGTACTCAGCTTGTGCACATTTGATCGAGGCATGATAGTGCCTCCTAGCTGTCTTGTACGCTTCTTGTTCCTCATTGCCATAATGGCGTCGCCACCTGCATTCTAAGATTCTGACTTTTCCCCGCGTTTCTTTTAATGCACTTGAAAACCAAGGTGCGGATGTCCTACCCTCCCCAGGTCTAGATCTTATACCTGGGGACTTTATCCTATTCCCTATAGCAGTCATCCATCCCTTGAAGTTCTGGTGTTCCCGTAATACTACGTTCATGAGGAGCTGAAATGTCGCGGGGGCTCCATGCAGGCCAAAGGGGAGTAGAGACCAACGGGTGTTACGAATGCCATCTTCTTTCCGTCTACCTCTTTCAATGGTACCTGACAGTAGCCTTTAGTCAAATCTAAAGTGCTTATATATTTTGCTTCCCCGAGTTTTTCTATAAGCTCGTCGATGCGGGGTATTGGGTAGGCCTCAAAAGAGGAGATATGATTCAAGGCATGAAAGTCCATACAAAACCTTGTACTCCCATCAGGTTTTGGCACCGTTACTATTGGTGAGGACCATTCACTCCTGGACGGTCTTATCACTCCGGGTCTCAAAATCTCTTGCACTTCTTTATGCACGTCTGCTCTTTTAGCGGCTGGTATCGGGTTTGGTCGCTGTTTGATCACGGTACCCGGCGGTGTCTCGATTCGATGTTTAATCACTGAGGTCTTTCCAGGGAAATCGGAAAACAAGGGAGAGAAAGGGGATAGGACTTTCTGCAGGTCTTCTTGCTCTTGTTTTCTGAGTTCTTCGTTTATCACTAGTTGTTCCAACGTTGAGTTAGGGGAAGAGCCTGTGGGAAGGGGAAGATGGTTACTCTTTGGTAAGGGACCTATCCATTTCTTCAGTGAATTGATATGGAAAATTTGGGATTTGTGGGAAGAGAGCTGAATCTGATAACTCGTTTTTCCTATCGTTTCGATCACTTTATATGGCCCCATCCATTCTGCCTGGAACTTTTTCGTAATGGAAGGAAGTAGGACTAGTGCCCAGTCGCCCACTTCTAGCTTTCTCCAACGCTTCCCCTTATCATAGTATTTCTTTTGTTTCGCCTGACTTTTCTCCAAGTTGGAATAGGCCAACTCACTTATTTTCCCTAGTTGGTTCTTTAGGGATTGACTGTATTCCAGGATGTTGTGTTCTTCCCGGCTTCTTCAGTTTCGAAGGCTTCCTTAGTCATCTCGAGGAGTGTTCGGGGCTGACGGCAGTATAGTAGCTCAAATGACGAGCATCCGAGGCTGCTTTGTTTTTGCCCTCGGATAACATAAAGGGCCACGGGTAGTATGCGATGCCACTCCGTCCCATTCACGGAAAGCATCTTTTTGAGAGTGGACTTTAGTGTGCCATTATAGTGCTCAACCAGCCCATCTGTTTGCGGGTGGTAGGCGGATGTTTTAATGTGTCGAAGGTCCAGCAATTTGCATACTTTGCGCATCAGCCTTGACACGAAGGGCGTGCCTTGATCGGTTAGGATCTCGTTAGGGAACCCTACCCGGGCGAACAACGCTTCCCCTTATCATAGTATTTCTTTTGTTTCGCCTGACTTTTCTCCAAGTTGGAATAGGCCAACTCTCTTATTTTCCCTAGTTGGTTCTCTAGGGATTGACTGTATTCCAGGATGTTGTGTTCTTCCCGGCTTCTTCAGTTTCCCAGGCTTCCTTAGTCATCTCGAGGAGTGTTCAGGGCTGACGGCCGTATAGTAGCTCAAATGACGAGCATCCGAGGCTGCTTTGTTTTTGCCCTCGGATAACATAAAGGGCCAAGGGTAGCATGCAATCCCACTCCGTCCCATTCACGGAAAGCATCTTTTTGAGAGTGGACTTTAGTGTGCCATTATAGGGCTCAACCAGCCCATCTGTTTGCGGGTGGTAGGCGGATGTTTTAATGTGTTGAAGGTCCAACAATTTGCATACTTTGCGCATCAGCCTTGACACGAAGGGCGTGCCTTGAACGGTTAGGATCTCGTTAGGGAACCCTACCCGGGCGAACAATTCGATCAGTTTCTCTGCTATGACTCGGGACGTAGCGGCTTTCGGGGTAAAGCCTTGGGAAACCTGGTGGCGTAGTCAACAATGATGAGTGTGTATATATTACCTTTCCTGGTTCGAGGTAGGGGCCCTATTAGATCCATCCCCACTCTTTCAAACGGGGTGCCTATTAATGGAAGGGGTTGCAATGGAACAGCGGGGGGGACGGTGAGTGTTCCTCTGACAAACATCTCAGGCTTGGCAATGGGACTTGATGTCTTGGTATATCCCTGGCCAGTAAAAGTGTCTCAAAACATTTTGAGTGGTTATCTCACTCCCTATGTGTCCTGCTAACAGATGTGTATGGGCATAAAACATTATTTGGTCCCTAAAGCACACCGGTACGAGAATCTGCAAGGGTTCACTGTTCTTACTTTGTCTATAGAGTAGCCCTTCTTTTATAAGGAAACGGGGAAATCTGGGGTCAGGGTCATCTTGGGTAACGTGCCTGTTCCCAGGCATTAAACAGGGTGTTGTCGTTTGCTTGTGCAAATTTAAAGCTTCTGTCGGTGGCCTAAGGTTCGGGGGATAGTAAAGCTGGTACAGAGGGGGGGTCTTTACCTTTCAGTTGTTTAAGGGTAGGGGGCAGTTTCAGTGTGTGGGTAAACAATTCTAGAAAATTTGGGTTGTCTGTCCCTATGATGATCTCCTCTGGAAGAGTGTCGAGAACCCCCACCTTCACCGAGCAGGCCTTTCCTCCCGTTATCTCTAATGTTATGTTAGCTATGGGATACTCTTTTATATCCCCATGGACACATTTAATATATACCCAGGAGTTAGGGAGAATCTGGTTGGGCCTTACAAACACCCCTTTCACAACGGACTGTTGCAGCCTGAATCAAGGAGAGCCTTAACTTCTTCCCCATTCACTCTGACTCTCACATGATATGCTCCTCCTAGTTCCGCTGAGTATAATACAGCTTTAGGGAGGTATCCCACTTCCATAGGTTCTTCCGGGGTCTTTCTTTGAGGACATAACCTGGCGATGTGTCCCCATGCCCCACACTCGAAACATTGTGGTCCCCAAAAACTGGGTATCTCAGGTTTGAGGGGGCGGGTTTGAAACATTTTGTTGCTGCTTCGAGGTTTCTTTTCCATCTTTGTGGATGATACTTGGGAGTGTTTGTCTGGCTCCCATGGGGGTAACCGTGGTTGAGCCCTGGCGAATGTAACCGCCATTTCCAAACCCTGATCCATAGTCAAATTAGGGTGTTGGCACAGCCATTTTTGAGTGTTGTATGGCAACGCCTCCAAAAACTGCTCCAAATATATTTTGTCCATTATTTCTTCTTTGGGGGATACCGCAGGAGTGAGCCATTCGAGCAGCCATTTTAGAAAAATAGGGTCTTAGGGTTCTCCCCTGGTGTTATGTTATATATTTCTTATAACGCGCACTAATAGTCAAGACTGTCCTGGCACGAGAGAAGATTCAAGTATCAGAAGGAGAAAGGAAAGCATGTGGACTACGTGACTTGCCTGAATAAAAAGGTTTTCAGATGCTTTTTAAAATATGCAAGGCTTGTCGTGTGTCTCAGATGGTCAGGGAGGCTGTTCCATAGCTGGGCGGCTCTAACCACCATGGATTTTCCCCGGAGACGAGCTCTCTTAAATCTGGGGGTGACCAAGTGTCTGAGGGAGGCAGATCTCAATTGTCGCGGGGGATGGTAAAAAGCAACTCTATCACTAAGGTAGGGCGGACATGGGCCGTGTAAGGCTTTAAAGGCCAGTGTCAGGATTTTAAAGCGCACTCTGAGAGCTACTGGGAGCCAATGAAGCTCAGGGAGCTGCCTTCGTACACTAAGACATCTGGGAATGTTAAATAGGAGCCTCACTGTTGCGTTCTGGACTACTTGTAGTTTGCGAAGAAGGAAGTCGGGAGCGCCCACATATAGTGCGTTGGCATAGTCCAGACGCGAAAGGATAAGTGCTCTGGCCACTGTTTCTTTAGCTTCCTGGGGGAGAAGGGGAAAAAACTTCCGGAGGATAGTAAGGGTCCCATAGCAGGTTCCCGCCAGTCGCAAGATCTGATCTCGGAAGCAAAGGTCAGCGCCGAACCATATCCCTAAGTTCTTTGCAGCCCCGCAATTTCCAGAGGGGCACGGCAATCCTATGGGCCAAATGGATTCCTTAAATCCCGCTGGAAATTGGCCATACAGGAGAATCTCCGACTTGTCCTCATTGCATTTGAGAGCCGCCTTGGCCAGCCAGGCAAATACTGAGGACAAGCACTGTTGGACTCTCTTTGTATCGAGGTTGTTCTTGTCCCACGTGAAGAGGAGCTGGGTGTCGTCTGCGTAAGCCATTATTTTCGCACCCAAACTCTCCGCAAGATATACAAGGGGGTCAAATACACATTGAAGAGTAGGGGACTTAGAGTCGACCCTTGAGGGACTCCGGTGTCTACCCTGCTAATCGATGAATGGTAAGGGGGAGCCAGATTTGTTGTGACCGGTCAGTGAGAAAGGATTCGACCCATTTAAGAGCCATGCCAGTGATGCCAATGTCCTCTAACCTAGAGAGCAACTGGGCATGAGGAACGGTGTCGAACGTGGCAGAGAGGTCCAATAAAATTAGGGCCGCTCTGCCGCCCCCGTCCAAACAGTCCCTGATGGCCTCAGTGACTTCCACTAGCGCGGTCTCAGTGCTGAAGGAGGAGCGGAATCCGGATTGGGCAGGATGTAATGCCCCTGTAGATTCCACAAACTTCTCCAGTTGCCGCAAAGCCACCTTCTCGCAGACTTTGGCTAAGGCTAAGAGCAAGGAAATGGGTCTATAGTTAGAAGTAACCAGGGGATCCGCTGAGGGTTTTTTAATCAGTGGGAGGAGTTTTGCTTGTTTCCACTGAGGTGGTACATTACTTGTTAATAGAGACTCATTAACCAGGTCTGTAACTGTAGGTGCAATAACCTCCGCCACACCACTCAGAACTCTGGCCGGACAGGGATCCGCCGGGGATCCTAATTTCAGCGCTTTAAGAATAGCCAAGACATCCTTCACCTCAACCTTTATAAAATAGCACATTGCTTCTTTAGGCTCTATGCCGATAGATGGAATAAAGAGTGGGGGGGAGTTGTCCTGTTCTTGTATGGCCTGAACAGGTAGGGGATGGTCGGAGCCAATGGTCTTAAGGCTTTCTTGGATTTTCTTTATTTTGTCTATGAAGTAGGTGGACAGTTTTTCACACCAACCCTCAGAAAGGGGGGCTACCTGAGTTTCTGCTACCGGGGTCATGAAACTTTTTACGATAGAGAATATTTCTTTACTGTTGTTTTTAGCTTTAAGAATCCTGTCTGCATAATATTCTCCCTTAGCCTTCTTGATTGCAGCGTAATAATCTTTTTGCCTAGCTCGGAGTTTCGCCTTAGCTAACGGGCAGTACTCCCTCCTCCACGATCTTTCCAACACTTTGCAGCTTTTTTTTAGGCTTTTAAGCTGATCCGTGTACCAGGGGGATGGCGGGGTGGCTCGTGGGCGAATACTCGTTTTAGTTTGTGGTAGCCGGCTTGCGGAGGATCTGATCCATGACGAGAAATTCTCGACTGCTTCTTCAAGATTTCCCGATTTGTCCGGCAGAGTGTGGGATAGGGATGTTGCCAGAGCTGGGATACTAATCCTTAGGGAGAAGGGGGTCGGTTGTATACCAGCTGTGGCGCGAGCCCTGTCCGTTTCCCAGGAAAAGTTTACCAAGAAGTGGTCTGACCATATAACTGGGCAAGCAGTATCAGATATGACACCAAAGTTGGAATAGACCAGATCAAGCCAATGACCTCCAAGGTGGGTAGTATCCGGACCTTGTATTTTAAGCTGCGCTAAGGTGCATAATTCCCCAAGGTCACTAACCCCCGGGCTGTAGGAACATCCATATGTATTTTAAAGTCCCCCAGGAGCAGAAACCTGGGGAATCTCAGCGCTCTCTGGGCTACTAGCTCCTCCAGAGATTTAATGAAGGAGCCCAGAGGGCCCAGAGGGCGATAGATGAGCAGCCCTCCCAAGGTGAAATTTGGCGTGAGGGCAATTGAAAATTCCAGTGCTTCCCCGTCCTCGATAGCACCAGTGCATTCCTTAATCAGAGACCATTTGTCTCTATAAATGACTGCTAGTCCTCCTCCCCTGCCCGAGCTGCGATCTGCCCTTATGATTTTGAAGCCCCTAGGTATAGCCATCTCAATAGTGGGGGCGCACTGGGGGTGCAGCCAAGTCTCAGTCACGAATAAGAGGTCGAGCGAGTTATCGAGTATCAGCTCGCCAACCTCTTCTGTGTGCTTGACTAGAGAACGGGCATTAATGAGAGCAGCTCGGATTCGAGGTTCTCCCTCTTCTTTGCCCAAGTAGGAGGGGGGGGAAGGCCCGGTCTAAGATGGATTTGGCATACAGGGCAGACCGCATCAGCGGAGTGTTGGACCTCCCATACCGTGCAGTTGCCGCATGTGATTTGATTGAGGGATAGAAGTACTTCTCTGCTATACGTTATATGGGAGGTCACCTGCTGGGGCCCAGGCCGAGCAGCCTCTCTGGCCCTGCGCACTGCCGGGGCGCGGACGGGCGCAGACGGGCTTACCTTAGGCGCACCTTCGCCGCGCCATCGTCGCGCCCGCTGCGCCCGTCCGCTGCGCTCCCGGAAGCACATTTGCTTCTTATGCCCTGCCTCCCCAAAAGCGGTAGACCGCTAACTCCGGCCAGGCTTCAGTAACAACCCAGCCCAAGATGGCGCCTCGCCCTCCACTCAAACAGCACTGTCAGCTGCGGTGGAACGGGGCGAGGGAGGCAGTAGGAGGAGTGAAAATGTGCAAAATATGCAGGAAATAATGGGCGATTTAAAACCAGTGCTCTGACATGGTAAGTGACAATTTTTATAAAATTTTAAAATGCGTAAATCGCAAACATCGCAATCATGCCTGCGCGCACACAGTGGCCTGACAAGCTTTAAAATAAGGATAGCGAGCTTGTAGATAGGAAATCAGCTCGTTCAAATACTGAATCTCTCCAGCAAACCTCAGGCGCTGCCACTGACCTGAGAGCTCACAGAGAGCACAGCGTTGCGTGTCTTCTTATGCCCTGCCTCCCCAAAAGCGCTAGACCGCTAACTCCGGCCAGGCTTCAGTAACAACCCAGCCCAAGATGGCGCCTCGCCCTCCACTCAAACAGCACTGTCAGCTGCGGTGGAACGGGGCGAGGGAGGCTGTAGGAGGAGTGAAAATGTGCAAAATATGCAGGAAATAATGGGCGCTTTAAAACCAGTGCTCTGACATGGTAAGTGACAATTTTTATAAAATTTTAAAATGCGTAAATCGCAAACATCGCAATCATGCCTGCGCGCACACAGTGGCCTGACAAGCTTTAAAATAAGGATAGCGAGCTTGTAGATAGAAAATCAGCTCGTTCAAATACTGAATCTCTCCAGCAAACCTCAGGCGCTGCCACCGACCTGAGAGCTCACAGAGAGCACAGCGTTGCGTGTCTTCTTATGCCCTGCCTCCCCAAAAGCGCTAGACCGCTAACTCCGGCCAGGCTTCAGTAACAACCCAGCCCAAGATGGCGCCTCGCCCTCCACTCAAACAGCACTGTCAGCTGCGGTGGAACGGGGCGAGGGAGGTCGTAGGAGGAGTGAAAATGTGCAAAATATGCAGGAAATACTGGGCGCTTTAAAACCAGTGCTTTGACATGGTAAGTGACAATTTTTATAAAATTTTAAAATGCGTAAATCGCAAACATCGCAATCATGCCTGCGCGCACACAGTGGCCTGACAAGCTTTAAAATAAGGATAGCGAGCTTGTAGATAGAAAATCAGCTCGTTCAAATACTGAATCTCTCCAGCAAACCTCAGGCGCTGCCACCGACCTGAGAGCTCACAGAGAGCACAGCGTTGCGTGTCTTCTTATGCCCTGCCTCCCCAAAAGCGCTAGACCGCTAACTCCGGCCAGGCTTCAGTAACAACCCAGCCCAAGATGGCGCCTCGCCCTCCACTCAAACAGCACTGTCAGCTGCGGTGGAACGGGGCGAGGGAGGCCGTAGGAGGAGTGAAAATGTGCAAAATATGCAGGAAATAATGGGCGCTTTAAAACCAGTGCTCTGACATGGTAAGTGACAATTTTTATAAAATTTTAAAATGCGTAAATCGCAAACATTGCAATCATGCCTGCGCGCACACAGTGGCCTGACAAGCTTTAAAATAAGGATAGCGAGCTTGTAGATAGAAAATCAGCTCGTTCAAATACTGAATCTCTCCAGCAAACCTCAGGCGCTGCCACCGACCTGAGAGATCACAGAGAGCACAGCGTTGCTCCTCTCCTTTCTAAATCTTACTCGATATGCCTCTGAGTCAACTAGTCAAGCCCCAGATGATCCAAGATTATCGTTTTAATGGTGGCATAGGGAAAGTTCCCAGAGGCATTGGCGACCTGGTAGGTAGACAGCAGGGGGCAAGGAAGAACGGCCACTTCTCTAGGGGCCACCCGCATGCATGTGCAGCCCTTTCAAAATTCAATAGAAATGCGTCCGGGCCGTCTCCCGGTATATACTTCTGGAGGGTTACCCCTGAGGGACTAGGGTGGGAGTTTGTGGTTCCCGATAAGGGTTTGTTAGGGGTTCGGTAATCATTTTCTGCAGTCCTTCGATTTGGGCAGTTATCGTGGCCTTTAATGTTTCTCTGTCCGCTTGGGTGGAAGTTAGTTGCTGCTCAACTGCCCACCCTAACTCCTCTTGGCCTTTCAGAAGGTGCTGCAACAGATCCTCCATCTTTTCGGTACAGATGGCTACCTCGTTGCCCGCATTCTCCACCAGTGTTAGCGGGTTAGAGGCAGGCTCGGAGACTTTAGGTAGTGATAACATGGTTTTTATTGGCTTTTACAGATTTTTCCGCCTGGGGCTAAGTCTATAGTAAGGTGAAGAGGTCTCTTGCTCCTTGTCCGGAGATGTCAGCCCTCTTAGAAGTGGTTTTCCTCTTTTCTTCCACTCCAGGATGCTCGCAGGTCCAGTCGCCGGTCAAGAGTATGTGGAAAAGGAAAACAAAAAGACTTGGTTTCAGTCGGGTGTTTCAATACGTCTGGTGACTTAGGGAAGGGGAGTGAGGAGTTCATGCTGTGCTCATAACAAATTAATGAAAATAACCCAAAAGAGCAGCCTGGTACTACGTGTTGGTAGTGCTCGGGAAGGGAAGTGATTGGGTTTTCGCCGGTGTGTTTACAGAGGTTTAAAACCCTTCCTCCCTGCCCAACCCGAGATATGATTCATAAAGGGGGTGGTGATGGACAGAGTATCTGAATTAAGCAGAACACTCCTACCAAGTCAAAAGATCAGGGCTTGATCCATCACCGTTTTTTAGCTCACTGCACCATCCCAGCTCAGAACCCGGCTACATGCAAATTAGTCTGACCCTGGCCCAGTGCATCATGGGAACAGGGCAGACCAAACTACCATGAGTGCAACAGTAGGGAAAACGCTGGATAGTGGAAGGGTAACATTTACTATTCCCACTCCAATGAGTGCAACCGTAGGGAAAGTGTTGGATAGCAGAGAAACAGAAATTACTAATGACATTTAAACAATTAAAAGAAATATATTCAAAAGAACTAAATAATATTTAAAAAATATACGATTAATTATATTAAATATATAAAAAAGACATATATTATAATGTTATTTACATATAACAAAAAGGTTCAAATATTATATAAAATAAATTTATAAATACATTTATGAACAATATTTATTTAAAAGGAGCAAATATTAACAAACAAACAAATTATTTAAAACATAAATGTATTGATTTTATTTCCTACCCTATAACACCACACCAGTAAAAAACGACTTCAACATTTTTATTTAAATATATTTCTATAGTTAAAATAATTGGGTAGACATTCTTTAACACTATAATATCCAAAACAAACACCTAAAATTAATTACACAATCACCATAATTAATGACTAATTAGTTAATGTAAATTAATTAGCAACTAATTAGTAATTCATCAATATAAATAAAACTACTACCCAGCCTTCCCGAAATTTACACCTATAAACACTACAACACACACCTAAAATTATTTACACAATTGCCATACGTAATTACAAATTAATTAATTTAAAGTAATTAACAACTAATTAATAATTCATCAATAAAAAATAAACTACTTCCCTCCCATCCCACCATTTACACCTATAAACACCACAACACACACCTAAAATGAATTACAGAATTACCATAATTATTACTAATGAATTAATTTAAATTAATTAACAGCTAATTATTAATTCATCAGTAAAAAATAAACTACTTCCCTCCCTTCCCACCGATTACAGCTATATACACCACAATACACACCGTAAATTAATTACACAATTACCATCATTAATTAGTGATTAATTAATTTAAATTAATTACCAACTAATTATTAAATAATTAATACTACATTAATTTACATAGTTAACACTATAAAATCACAATTAAACAAATATGAATAAAAACAAATTATTCAATACATTTTATATAATTAAATTACTTCCCACCCTATTCCCCTATAAACCCACAACCCGCTACGGAACTGAAAATGCAAAATTCTAATAAAAAAAAATTATAACTACTAAAATTTTAACACACATAATAAAAATATAAACAACTCTTGTATGAAAATACAAACATCACACACAAACAAAATATATTCTAAAATATATACCATTAGTAAAAAATCGATATTACTTACCAAAAATTGATATTCTTGACCACGAGAATTTGACTGTTGATATTGCTGACCCACAATATTTTCCCACGATATGTGTGCAATTAGATATTTTTTACCCGATCAAATCAGTCTTGACCCTGTTCCGTCTGGGAGCAGTCCAGCCCGAACTGCCAAAGCCAGGTCTTCCCTGGACCAGAAACAAGCATCCTGTGACCGGTTTCAGGGTAACACCCCTCATCAGCCAGGCTAACTTTAATCCAGTTGGAAAGTGAGCAAGGGACCTAGGTCTTGGCATATCCTTGCAACTTAGGGCGAACAAAGTAAACACAAGGATATTATAGATGGAGCGCTAAAACTTTCAGGCACTCATCCCCAGTCACAGATCTGGGTTGAATCTCTCATCGTTCTTTAGCTCACTTCACCATCTCAGTTCAGATCCAGCCATATCCAAAGTATCCCTGCTATAACACAGTATGATAATAATACTTGTATTTGATTTGTTAAAATCATAAAAAGAGTCGAACATACCATCATGATGAAAACATCAAAATTCAGATACTGAATAAAAATTGCAATAAAACATTTTAGTTGTCGTAACCCTAACGTGGTATGATACCAAGGTACAACAGTTTATTACAACAGCAATGTAAACATTTCAGTGCTTTCCATTGTGAGTAAAGTGCTAATGCCAACAAAAAATGAAAAAGGAGAAAAGTGAAAAACTGCTACGGATAACCATCTTTCCAGTTTCTTAAGCCAAGGTACTATAGATTATTATAACAGCAATGTAAACTTGTCCATGCTTTCCATTGGAAGTAAAGTGCTAATGTGAACAAAAAATGGGGAAGGAGAAAAGTGCAAAACTGCTATGAATTGTTTCTTAAGTCACTATGGCTTTCTATCCTGGAACATTTACTGGTGTGAGCATATTTATGACTAAGACTTGTCGTATAAAGGAGCTTTGAAAGAAAGGGAGTTCAAAAGAGATCTAAAAAAGAATTAGGTCGGCTACTTAATGACCTTCTTCCAATATTCCTGTTTTGGTGTTTCTTTCTTTCCAAGTTCTTGTGCTATATTATTCTTTCCTAATTCTTGTGCTGCTAGTGACAAGAATGTGACAGACTTGCAAGATTGTTGGACTGAGGAACCACTGAGGCATTTTATGACGGCCACTCTGCAAGTCCGGATTTGAGTTTCGCTTAAGATTGGCCTTAAGAGTGACGTCCCTAACTTATGTAATGCCGGGCAGATGCATAATAGATGTATTAGTGACTCTGCTCCGTTGCCACAGAGACGGCAGTCCAGGGATGGCCAAGTCTGTAGCAATTTTGGAGTAAGATCTTTATTTGGAAAATAACCCAATCTCTGTAAGGTTAATTTCTGCTTGTAATGGTCTCTGAAGCATTCTTGCAGGTAGGGTTGTGCCTCCCTGTGGAATAGGTTGGGCTGCGTGCTCCACATTTTCCCAAAATTGTTCTTTAAGGACCACAGACTGCTTTAAAAAAATTGTGAATGCAAACACAGGATTGGTTGCCTACTGTCCTTTGGAGATCACCATACCTATGCTTTTAGCCAATTAAAGGGTATTACACATTCACAAATTGTGACCTCCTCAACTAATATTCATTAAACAGGTCATTCAACAACCTCCTATGTTTGCTGATTTGTGAAATGACAAAAACAGGTACAGAAGATGCTTTCCAAACTCAGTCCATTAGCAAAAATGCACAATTTGAACTAGCTTTAGTAAAGTATTCTGAGTACATCTGCCCCATATTTACTGAAAAAGTGAGAGAACCTCCCATTAATGGTGGCAGAATTATTTAATTTAGCTAAGATAATTATATTACCAAGAGTGCTAAATCTATTTAGGGCTCTCCATGTTCCGTTCATATCTCCGACTTCAGCAGGCTTTACTATTTGATTTATCTCTTCATGTAGAAACATAAAGGGTCCTTTTTAGAGTTTGAGATGGAATACTCTGTCACAACAGTACCATATTACAAGGGCATAATATACTGTGGCACTTGTAATATGACAAACAAGATGTCTGTGCCCCGGGACCACGCACACAATTCAGCGAACACATCACGGACTTCATCAGCCCGCACGCCCTCATCTCTGCCGACTACATCCTCCTAGGGGACCTCAACTTCCACCTGGAGAACAACAAGGACCGCAACACCGCCACCCTACTGGACAACCTCGCCAACCTCGGACTCAAGCAACTGGTGAACACCCCCACCCACTACGCCGGCCACACGCTTGATCCCGTCTTCTCATCCAGAAAGCACATCACCTTCAGCCACTCCACCGGACTCCACTGGACCGACCACAGCTGCATCCACTTCAGCTTCAGAAAAACAACAACCCACCACCACCCGCAACAGGTTCCTCACAGGAGCTGGAGCAAGATCACTGCCGACCAGCTCACCACCTCCCTCAGCCAGAATGCATGTGCCAGCACAACGGACACCAACGAAGCAGCCCGCAACTTCACGCAGTGGCTGACCACCTGCGCCGACGACCTCGCACCACTGAAGAACCCTCCCAGCAGACCCAGAAGCAAGAGGGCCCCCTGGTTCACCGACGAACTCAAGGACTCCAAGAAGACCTGCCGCACCCTCGAGAAAGCCTGGCTCCTCGACCAGACCACTGACAACATGACCTCCCTCAAACACGCCACCCGCAAGCACCACCAGCTCATCCGCACCACCAAGAAGAAATCACTGAAGGAGCGACTGCACAACAACGCCCACGACAGCAAGGAACTCTTCAGCATCGTCAAGAAGTTCTCCAACCCCAGCACCGGCAACAACGACATCACTCCTTCACAAGACCTCTGCGACTCTCTTGCATCGTTCTTCTACCGCAAGATCGCCGACATCCACAACAGTTTCGACACACTTTCCACGCACCCAACCGTCGAACCAACGCACCCCACCGCCACCCTCCGCACCTGGACCACGGTGACCACCGAAGTCACAGACCGCACGTGAACACCATCCACTCCGGATCTCCAACCGACCCGTGCCCCCACCACGTCTTCAACAAGGCCGACTCCACCATCGCACCCCAACTCCGGGACGTCATCAACACCTCCTTCAACACCGTCACCTTCCCGGAGAGCTGGAAGCATGCCGAGCTCAGCGCCCTACTGAAGAAACCAACGGCGGACCCCACCGACCTCAAAAATTTCCGCCCCATCTCGCTCCTCCCTTTCCCTGCCAAGGTCATCGAGAAGATCGTCAACAGACAGCTTGCCGCCTTCCTCGAGACGAACGGATCCCTCGACCCCATCGCACGCCAACACAACCTCAACATCATCTCCTACGCCGACGACGCCCAGCTGATCCTCTCCCTCACCAGAGACCCCGACACCGCCAGAACAAGCCTACACGAAGGGATGAAAGACGTCGCCGAGTGGATGAAGAACAGCCGCCTGAAACTGAACTCAGACAAGACGGAAGTCCTCATCCTGGGACCATCGTCCGCCGCCTGGGACGACTCCTGGTGGCCCCCAGCCCTGGGCACCGCTCCCAAGCCAACAGACCACACACGCAAACTGGGCTTCATCCTGGACTCCTCCCTCTCGATGACCAGACAAGCCAACGCCGTCTCCTCATCATGCTTTCACACCCTTCGCATGCTTCGCAAGATCTTCCGATGGATCCCGACCGAAACCAGGAAGACGGTCACCCAGGCCCTTGTCACCAGCCGACTGGACTACGGAAACATCCTCTACGCCGGTACCACAGCCAAGCTACAGAAAAAACTCAAACGCATCCAGAACGCCTCCCCCCGACTCATCCTGGACATCCCCGATGCGCCACATCTCCGGCCACGGGAGGTACCTGCACTGGCTCCCCGTCAACGAAAGGATCACGTTCAGGCTCCTCACCCACGCACCCAAGTCTCTCCACGACCTGGGCCCCAAGTACCTCAACGACCGCCTGACCTTCTACATGACCACCCGCCAGCTACGGTCCACTAGCCTTGCCCTCGACGCCGTACCACGCATCCGAAGAGCCACCGCCGGAGGCAGATCCTTCTCCTACCTGGCGGCCAAGACATAGAACTACCTCCCCATCCACATTCGGATGACCCAGGACCACCTCGCCTTCAGGAGACAACTCAAGACCTGGCTGTTCGAGCAGTAGCGGACCCCCTCCCCCAATCGCCTTGAGACCCTTCCGGGTGAGTAGTGCGCTATACAAGTGTTATGATTGATTGATTGATTGATTGATCTGTCACTTTTTGACAGGGTATACATTCCGCCAAACTAAGGTCCTAAATAGCTAGACACACACTAAGGGGTCGATTTCGATTCGGTAAAATCCCTGACGAATATTTATACGGAGCGTATTACCCGTACAAATCATACACCTTCAATGTCCATGTACGTGCGATCAAGTACGATCGCAACCCAAAGCAAATCACCATACGAATTGTACCAAGCACGGTACGACAAAAAAACCATACAAATTTCCTGGCCCAGCAAGTACGATTCGTGTCGACGACACTCCGTATGACCCTTTTACTACGGCAGCTGAAAACGTCCGTAAAAGCAGAGTCCGGCCCAAACCGCACCCCGGTACGCGACGTACTCGCCATGAACCCCATCGTCCGTGTCATCCCAGTACTGTACGCCTACGACCTGGTGCACAGAAACCGCGACGGTGCAGACAGTGAATACAACATACCGTAACAACGGAAGTGTACTTGCACGGTGCGTCTTACACGCTCGCCTATATCACCATTGCAATAGTGATAAGAGCCGCACACACGCCATGAATGTTGGGGTACGGTGCGTCACACGCTCGCGTATGGCACCAGTGCAATAGTGATACGAGCCGCACACACGTCATGAATCTTAGGGTACGGTGCATTACACGCTCACGTATGGCACCAGTGCAATAGTGATACGAGCCGCACACACGTCATGAATCTTGGGGTACGGTGCGTCACACTCTCGCATATGGCACCAGTGCAATAGTGATAAGAACTGCACACACGTCATTAATGTTGGTGTATGGTGCGTCACACACTCACGTATGGCACCAGGTCAATAGTGATAAGAGCCGCACACATGCCATTAATGTAGGATTACGGTGCGTGACATCTGAGGGGTGGGTGCAGAGGACTCCCAGCAGTGTCCTGACATATGAGGGATGGGTGCAGAGAACTCCCAGCATAGGCCAGCAGTATGGGGGTGGGTGCAGAGGACTCCCAGCAGTGTCCTGACATATGAGGGGTGGGTGCAGAGGACTCCCAGCATAGGCCAACAGTATGGGGTTGGGTGCAGAGGACTCCCAGCAATGTCCAGACATATGAGGGGTGGGTGCAGAGGACTTCCAGCATAGGCCAACAGTATGGGGGTGGGTAGATATGACTCCCAGCAGTGCCCAGACATATGAGGAGTGGGTGCAAAGGACTCCCAGCAGTGTCCAGCAGTATGGGGGTGGGTGCAAAGGACTCCCAGCATAGGCCAACAGTATGGGGGTAGGTGCAGATGACTCCCAGCAGTGTTCAGACATATGAGGGGTGGGTGCTGAGGACTCCCAGCATAGGCCAACAGTATGGGGGTGGGTAGATATGACTCCCAGCAGTGTCCAGACATATGAGGAGTGGGTGCAAAGGACTCCCAACAGTGTCCAGCAGTATGGGGGTGGGTGCAGAGGACTCCCAGCATAGGCCAACAGTCTGGGGGTGGGTGCAGATGACTCCCAGCAGTGTCCCGACCTATGAGGGGTGGGTGCAGTGGACTCCCAGCATAGACCAACAGTATGGGGGTGGATGCAGAGGACTCCCAGCCCAGCAGTGTCCAGACATATGAGGGGTGGATAGATATGACTCCCAGCAGTGCCCAGACATATGAGGGGTGGGTGGATTAAGTATGGGCAAGTTTTGCGGATCTGCGGTTCGTGAATTTGTGCGAAATTTGCAAAAAAATCAACGAGTTGGCGGAAAAATCAGCGAACTTACTGATTTGCAGAAATATATACTGGAGTACTTTTTTCTACTGGCTGATCAGTAAGTTACACCTTGTTGGGTAAATGTATAGTGCTTTTCCTACACTGCAGCTGCGTAAAGGGCCAGAAGAGTTGTCACTAGTGACCATGTGTGTGTTACTATGCCATCGCGACAAAGGGCACAGAGCAGCAGACGAGAAGAAAGAAGCTCCTGGTCACAGGAACTGCACGGGGATTGCACTCGTGAAAAAGTGAAGGATGCAGAGGCCTCCATCAAGCATCACAGCAGATACTGAATCAACCGCAGATACTGGGAGAAAGCACACCTGCCCAGCACCGGGGTCCCTTGAGTGAGCTGCCCATCATAGTGGGTCAGCGCGGGAAAACGGTGCACACCGCTAATTTGTGCGGCGGGGCCAAAGGGCGGGGCTTCTATGCAAGTTCACATGCCTCTTGTGTGTATGAAAGGTCAGTGACCGATCAGAGCAGCAGATGAGGCGAAAGAAGCCCCTGGTCATAGGAACTGCACGGGGATTGCGCTCGTGAAAGTGAAGGATGCAAATGCCTCCATCCAGCATCACAGCTAATTTTTGACGGTAGATATGGGGAGAAAGCACACCTGCCCAGCCTCGACAAAGCTCATTATTGTTTTTGGGCTGATGAATGCGTTACTGAATTTGAGCTTCAACTTGGGCACCTGCTTTGTTTATATCTGTAAGTGCTTCCTGTTGAGGTTTAATTTTTGTGACAGGAGCAGCGTGCCAGAATGAACCCTGCCCTTCATATTTATCGAAGAAGACACCACAGGTTTGTGCGATACCTTTACTCAACTGCCAAACTTGCCGGGCTTCTATAAAAATCCGCCCGCAAGCGGATTTGCATATTTTTGGGCAATTACCCGAGATTCGCGGATCGCGAAATTGCAGAAAATCTGCAAAATCCGCTTGCGGAACGGATTTTGCGCCCATGCTTAGGGTGTCCAGACATATGAGGAGTGGATGCAGAGGACTCCCAGCATGGGCCAATAGTATGGGGGTGGGTGCAGAAGACTCTCAGCAAAGGTCAACAGTATGGGGGTGGATGAAGAGGACTCCCAGCAGTGTCCAGACATACGAGGGGTGAGTGCAGAGGACTCCCAGCATAGGCCAACATTATGGGGGTGGGTGCAGAGGACTCCCAGCAGTGTCCAGACATATGAGGGGTGGGTGCAGAGGACTCCCAGCATAGGCCAACAGTATGGGGGTGGTTGCAGAGGACTCCCAGCAGTGTCCAGACATGTGAGAGGTGGGTGTAGAGGACTCCCAGCATAGGCCAACAGTATTTGGGTGGATAGATATGACTCCCAGCAGTGTCCAGACATATGAGGGGTGGGTGGCTATGACTCCCAGCAGAGTCCAACTGTATGGGGGTGGGTGCAGAGGACTCCCAGCACTGCCCAGACATGTGAGGGGTGGTTGCAGAGGACTCCCCCAGTAGTGTCCAGACATATGAGGGGTGGGTGCAGAGGACTCCCAGCAGTGTCCAGACATATGTAGGTCGGTGCAGATGACTTTCAGCTGTGTCCAGACATATGAGGGGTGGGTGGATATGACTCTCAGCAGAGGCAAACAGTATGGGGGTAGGTGGATATGAACTCCTCAGATTGACATTTGGCTGCACTTTTTGGTGCAAGGAGTCCATTTTGGGGGGGGGGGTGAGAGGAAGGAAGTGCCTCAGAGTCTCCAACTTCCTGTCCTGTCCAGCAGGCTCCTCCCAGTGCTTTGTCCATGTCCTGGTCACTTTTCATTTGGATCTGGAGCTGGAAGGATTACTTTTTGTGGCTGCTGCTGGATATTTGTATTTGAGGGCTTTTTGGACTTTGGAGTTTGGATCACTTTTGGACTTGATATTTTACAAGTAAGTTGGTGTTGTTTTTTTGGGGCATTGCAGTTGCTGCAACTACAGTTTTAAAACTTTTTTCGCAACTTTAATAAAATATATATTGTGGGTAGCCACAGTATCCAGAATGCCCAGGGTTAGTCATGGGTGCATGATACAACTGTTTCTAGATTTTTTTTAACTTAATTCTCATTTTTTCTGTGGGGTGTCTTGAATTTAAACATTATTGAGGGTATGGATGGCTTTGGATTGTGGTGATTTTTGTGTGTTTTTCAACTTGTTGGGGTGTTGTTGGGGCCTGGTCATGTGGGTGGGGACCATTTTGAGGCCTGGTCCAGGCAGGGCCTGGCCATGTGGCTGGGGGACAAGGGGCCATTTTGAAGCCAGGTAGTGTGCTTTGAGCCATAGGCCTGCACACAGCCTGCCCTGCTTTCACCCATTATGCCCAGAGGTAGTGAGTGGTGCATGGACCAATGCTTTGTGTGGGGCCTCTTGAATTTGAACATCATTGAGGGCATGGATGGCATTGGATTGTGTTGATTTTTGTGTGCTTTTCGACTTTTTGGGGTGTTGTTGGGGCCTGGCCATGTGGGTGGGGGCCATTTTGAGGCCTGGTCCAGGCAGGGCCTGGCCTTGTGGCTGGGGGACAAGGGGCCATTTTGAAGCCAGGTAGTGTGCTTTTGGCCAAATGCCTGCACCCAGCCTAACCCTGCTTTCACCCATTATGCCCAGAGGTAGTGAGTGGTGCATGGACCAATGCTTTGTGTGGGGCCTCTTGAATTTAAACATCATTGAGGGCATGGATGTCATTGGATTGTGTTGATTTGTGCGTGTTTTTCGACTCTTTGGGGTGTTGTTGGGGCCTGGCCATGTGGGTGGGGGCCATTTTAAGGCCTGGTCCAGGCATGGCCTGGCCTTGTGGCTGGGGGACAAGGGCCCATTTTGAAGCCAGGCAATGGGCTTTGGGCCATAGGCCTGCACCCAGCCTGCCCTGCTTTCACCCATTATGCCCAGGGGTAGTGAGTGGTGCATGGACCAATGCTTAGTGTGGGGCCTCTTGAATTTAAACATCATTGAGGGCATGGATGGCATTGTATTGTGTTGATTTTTGTGTGTTTTTCGACTTTTTGGGGTGTTGTTGGGGCCTGGCCATGTGGGTGGTGGCCATTTTGAGGCCTGGTCCAGGCAGGGCCTGGCCATGTGGCTGGGGAACAAGGGGCCATTTTGAAGCCAGGCAGTGTGCTTTGAGCCATAGGCCTGCACCCAGCCTGCCCTGCTTTCACCCATTATGTCCAGGGGTAGTGAGTGGTGCATGGACCAAGGCTTTGTGTGGGGCCTATTGAATTTGAACATCATTGAGGGCATTGATGGCATTGGATTGTATGGATTTTTGTGTTTTTTTTGACTTTTTGGGGTGTTTAACTGATGTTCCTCTGGCTTCCATTGCTTTTAGGTGCACAAGAGAACCACCAGTGCCAGGAAGAAGCCCTTCAGCGGTGTGTGCAGCACAACGTCACATGTGGCCACAGACAACTCTGCAACTCGTGCAACTTTGGCCTGCTGTTCTGACATCTGAAGAACATGGGCCCAAAGAAAGGTGGCCGTAGCTCCTCTACAAAGAAAGTTGCTACTGCCAGTAAGAAGCAACAGAAGAAGCAAGTGGTGCCACTTACCAAGGAGACTGGTGTGCCCACAGACAATTTTTTCGGGAAAAAAAAACAACGCCAGCAGCAGCAGGGTCCGCCGGGGACCAAGCTGGGAGCAGCACCTCCGCTTCATTGGGCTCAGTGCCACCACACCAAGTTAGGTCCACGTCCATGAGTGCTGCAGAGGCAGCCACTTTGGTTGTTCAATCACCATCGACCAGTGATGTTGGCTCATGTCAAGAAAGTAGCATACAATTAATGCAGGGTGTAACTCAGCTGACGAGTGTTCAACAACCACACCCGCAACAACAACCACAGGTGCAACTAGTATAAGCGCAAGTACATGCGCAAGGAGAGACACAAGTACATGCGCAAGGAGAGGCGCAAGTACATGTGCAAGGAGAGGCGCAAGGAGAGGCACAAGGAGAGGCGCATGGAGAGGCGCAACTAGAGGCGCATGGAGCGGCACAACTGCCCACAATGCTTGTTCCTCCCGAAGTAGGGGCACATCAGGAAATCGAGATTCAAGCGGAGGTATCATCTGAGGAAGCCACTCTTCCTGAGGATGATCCATTGTCTTCCAGATCCCCAGCAAGAAAAAGGTTAAGGAGGGCTACTACAAGTTTTTCTTTAAGCACCCTTCCTTCTGATGATCTTGATCTTGATCTTGATTGGAACCCACAAATGCAGTCTGAGGGGGAGGCACGCCATGAGCCGACAAAGGTAGCTAAGCCTAAAAGGAAGGTTCCCGCAAGGCTTCCACTTATGGGTGATGACGACGAACAAGAAGTGGTGTCTTCTGCTGCTGATGAACAGTCTGACGACGACCCAGTCATCACAGTCGTCACTCCAGCCCCAGCGGGCATGCAGCAAACAGACATTTTGACCCTATCCCGAATGGCTGCTGAGCGGGATGTGGGCGGTGTGGCACTGGCACCACCACCAACGCAGTTAACTACAACACCAACACGACCTACAGCTTCCATATTTTTTAGTCAGAAGGGCCTGCAGGGACCTCCATCCAGCTCGACCTCCATTACCTCAAGTAGTGGTGCTGTAAGTAAACAACAGAGTCAAATTCAGCCACGCCCATCCTCCACTTCATCTGGCATTGAAACTGAAAGTAGCACCTCCACCACCAGCAGATATTTCCAGTCCCCAGTTTGGGACTTTTTTTAGTGTTAGCCAAAAGGCGGAAAACATGGTTGTTTGTTCGATTTGTAAAATATCAGTTAGTCGGGGTAAGCTTGGTACCAACTATGGTACCGGAGGTCAGAGAGGTAATCTCAAAAAACACCACACTATCGAGTGGGAGGCGCACCTAAGGAAGATCCAGGAAGCCAAAAAAAAAAAAATCCAAATGTATTCATTCATATTGCATCTAATGATGACGAGGGGCTGATCATGCAGGGGGGAAGTGAAGTAGCGACAGACATTTTTTCTGGTACATCCAGTACCCCTGACAGCAGCACTGCAGTGGTAGAGCCCACACCCTCTACCCCTGCAACATGTATGAGGCACATTAGGAGTCTGGGAGAGACACCAATGCGAAAAAGTACATCAATGAGCTTAACTGGTTTGAAAAAGTCTGCATCATCATCAACACGTTAAACGGTCCAGAACACAATTAGCAGAATGTTTTGGTCGGATGCGCCATTTGAACGCAACCACCCAACGGCACGTCTGTATAACGCAAAGCTGGCATAAATGCTAGTGCTGGACCTTCTCCCTTTTTCTTTCGTGGAAGGGGTGGGTTTTCTAGAATTTGTGGCAACAGTCTGCCCTAAATGGAAAGTTCCTAGCCGGTCCTATTTTGCCATTGTTGCGGTTCCTGCACTTCATCAAGATGTGCTGGAGGTGATTGGGGCAGCTTTGCAGAAGAGTGCTGTTCACACTATCCACCTTACAACAGACATGTGGACAAGTTGCCAAGCCCTTGATTACATGTGCATCACTGCACACTGGGTCTCTTTTGCAGGGGTTAAAGAGAAGCTATCTGCAGGTGTTGACGCAGACACAGTTTTTCAAGCTACTCGGAAACATGCAACAGTAGCCATGTTTGCCATGGAGAAAACTCATACTGCACCTAACCTTTTGGAGGAGTTTGATAGGAAGGTCTATGAATGGCTGCTTCCAAGAAATCACATAGTTGGTTATGTATCCACGGATAATGGCAGTAATATAGTGAAGGCCATGCAGGATGGTTAAATACTTCAGAGTGCTGTGTGTGGCGCACAGTATTAACATTGTGGTGCAAGATTTCTTGACAAAAGAAAACACAGTCAGCAAGTTACTGACCAGCTGCCGAAGAATCTGCACACATTTCAGCCATTCTTTTAAGGCCAGGAAGCAGTTGAGGAGCATTCAACATGGACATAGACTGCCAGTCAAAAGACTCATCCAGGAGGTGTCAACACGTTGGAACTCAACCTTTTACATGCTTGAGCGCCTGTCTGAGCATGATTATGTCTATAAACTGGGTTCTACTATGAAAGACATGAGGCTAGAGTTGGAGGAATGAAAGCTGGCTGCAAGCCTGACAGACATGCTTCGTCCTGTTGAGGTCTTTACGCGTGAAGTCAGCCCGGAGGACTGTTCTCTGGGCAAAGCTATCCCATTGTTGTACATGCTAGAGCACCAACTGAAGGCGGTGTCTTCAACGTTCCGAGATGATGCTGAAAAGCAAGACGCATATCAGTTGGCGGAGAGGTTATTAAGCAGCCTAGTTGACAATGAAAGGCTTAAAAACATACATACAGGACACCATTATATTTGTGCCACTATTCCGGATCCACGGTACAAAAAGGCAGTGGCCCGCAAAGCATTCATTCATTTTGATGAAGCAGATGTTTCAAAGTACAAACATTGGCTAGCTGTGTCAGCCACTCGCTTCGAAAAAGAGCGGCAGAAAATTGAAGGAGCTGGCAGAAGCCCAACTGAATCAGCAGGCCACCCGGCGTCAAGATCCACTTCTGAATCTGTGGCCCAAGGGAGTCACTTTCCCTCACAGCCGTTAATAAAACTAGCAACCGTATCATCATCCTCACCTGCACCAGGCCCAGCCATAATAATGTAGGAAGCGGATTGGCTAACACATCAAGGATTTGCTCGTTCCAGTGATGCAAAGGCCACAGATGGTACGCAAAGTGGAGCAACCCTGGAGAGCCTTGAGTCGATGGTGCAGGCCTATCTGGATGACCCAACTGAGGTCTTTGTTAATAATAACCCATTGCTGTATTGGTATAGGAAAAGGCCTCTATGGCGACTGATCACCAACCTGGCTCTAAATTATTTGTCTTGCCCACTCGCAGGTGTGTCTTCTGAACGTGTTTTCAGTGCTGCTGGTGCCATTTTAACTTCAAAAAGGACCCGCCTCTCGCCCAAAAGTGTGGAGAGGTTAACACTGATATAGATGAATCAGCACTTCACACCACCAGATTACAAAATACGTGAATGCACGCAGGAAGAAGAGGACACCGACTTAGGTGACGTAAGTTCTTCTCTGTTAGCTGACCTACTCCCGTCTCAATTCATAGAGTTTGAGGACGAGCTCTACTTCCCTAACACCGAGGCCTGAAAATGACTTCCTTTTTTTCCGTCCTTATTCACTTTTATTCCTGTGTGTCTTTCTTTGTTTTGCAACTTTTACCACAACAAAACTCTAATCACCTAATCACAACAAGTCCATCAGCAGCACTGTCTTCATCTTCTTTCCTTAATGATTTGAAGGTGCCACAGTCTGCATTCCTGAGGTTACAAGTTCACAACTCAATCATGCTCCTCTATCCTCCTCCTCCAGACTCTATGGGCCCGATTCACAGAACTAACTTAAGACAAAATCCTAAACTTACTACTTTTGGGATTCACAGAAGTTAGGATTTTGTCTTAAGACAGATTTAAGACAGACTTAAGACAGACTTAAGTTAGGATTTTGTCTTAAGTCTGTCTTAAGTCTGTCTTAAGACAAACTTAAGACAAAATCCTAACTTCTGTGAATACCAAAAGTAGTACGTTTAGGATTTTGTTAAGGTACAGCTAATTTCTACTAATCTACCACTCCGCTCGGCTTTGGCCAGAACTATGTGTTACCAGGAATTTATTTGACTCCTGACCAGGTAACACGTTTTTCATACCTCCTTGTCAATCACGAATTCTATGAATCTTTTGGAATTTTTTGTCTTTAACTCTGTCGTCTTTGATGTATCATGTAGGGACTCCGTCCGGAGACCTTTTTAAAAGTTTTTCCTATTGTTTTCACCTTTAGGAACAGCCCCACACTCCTTCCCTTCCCTCACGTCCTGACGAAGACCCGCGTAGTAAGGATATACTGTCCTACAATCTAGGGTCGAAACGTAGACTTCTCTACTAATTTGAACTCCTACGGAACGGTTTAATGTATACAGCTAAATAGGAGATTCTGTACAAAAATATGATGTTGATTTTTACACACTGCTGTTGACCCCACGCCTGGGGATCTGTGTACTCTCTCTTGTGATTTTCGAATATGGTCACACGCATTTGAATTTTTTTTTGAAATAGTGATGTCTAACTAGCAAGAAATGTTTATTTCTCTCCCTTGCACTTCCCTCTCCCCCCCCCCCTTTTGGGCTTATTGAAATTGTGTCTAATATGTGTATATTCATGTTTTGAGTAATGAGCTAATGAATGTTTAGCACAGGTGTGGTGAAAATTAAAACACTTTGCACCTTGACTCGACCTTTTGTGAAATAATCCAACGCATTATACCTCGAATTGTGGAATTTGTTGTGTATTGTCTGGGACCCCTTCTTTCTATACCGAGATTACAGAGTACAGCAGTTCATGTAAAATTGGGGCTATGTGGCTTGCTATATGCAATTAGATATGCTTTGTCTGTCTGTGTCAAAGAGCCTAGGTATGCTACATCAGGTTGCTTCACTCAGTGGTGCCTGCCTTGACCGTCAATTTCGCGAGATTCTTGGATTGTGAATTTGCCGCCGAAAAACAGTAACTTTCGCGAGCGGAACAGATTTTTGGCCCATGCTTGCGGCAGGGCCATGCAGACGGTCAAGGCAGGCACCACTGAGTGAAGCAACCTGGTGTAGCATACCTAGGCTCTTTGACCGAGACAGACAAAGCCTATCTAGGGTTTAGGGTTCAGTGCGGTTTACTAGGGTTTTTGGGTTTAATTAATAATTTGTTAGGGTTCCCGAAGTCTAGGGCTCTGGGCCCGATGCAGGCTCGTTCATAATGATGTTGGCAAGGTTTTAGGGGTTTTTGGCATTTTTTCAGAATTGGCAGAATTGTGGCCTTTTTTGGTGTTTTGCGGGCGCGTGTGTTTGGCTGAACTAGTCGTACACCTTACAGTGGATAGATTTTGTTATGCCTTGCTGTGATTCTTGGGAATCACTGGAACAAGTGTCCTGGTAAGTTTCAAGAGGATCGAAGTAGTGGAAGTGCTGAAAACAGCACTTTTTTGTCAAGGCGCGATTTGAGATTTCCCATTTTTTTTGGGGACAGCAGTATTACATGTTTTTGGGGGGCTGCTTGGGCGGGGTTCTAGATGTTTGGGGTGGGTTGAGGGGTCTGGGGCACTGCTGGGAAGGTCTAATTTTGATTGCAAGTGGTTTGGAGAAAATCCATGGTGGAAAAGGGGGGTTTGGGCCTAGTTGCAGAGCACGTTTGGCACGATTTAAAGGTAGGCCTCGCTGAGGATAGCACTCCTGCGTGTTTTTGAGGGGCTGTTTGGGGGGGTTCTAGGTTTCTGGGGGTGGGTTGGGCCTAGCTGCAGAGCGCGTTTGGAGCGATTTTCAGGTAGGCCTCTGTAGATTTTCTAAGTGTGGCATTTTCCATTTTTGCTTTTGGCCTGTTTGGGGGTGTTTTACTTTTTTGGGGGTGGGTTGAGGGGCCTGGGGGCACTGCTGGGAAAGTCTAATATTGGATGCAAGTGGTTTGGAGAAAATCCATGGTAAAAACGTTTTTCTTTTTTAGCTCACTTCCGTGTTTTTGGGGGGCTGTTTGGGGGGGTTATACGTTTTGGGGGTGGGTTAGGGGGACTGGGAGCACTGTTGGGAAGGTCTAATTTTGATTGCAAGTGGTATGAAGAAAATCCATGGTGGAAAAGGGGGGTTAGGGCCTAGCTGCAGAGCGCATTTGGCGCGATATAAAGGTAGGCCTCGCTGAGGATAGCACTCCTGCGTGTTTTTGGTGGGCTGTTTGGGGGGGTTCTAGGTTTCTGGGGGTGAGTTGAGGGGTCTGGGAGTACTGCTGGGAAGGTCTAATTTTGATTAAGTAGTTTGAAGAAAATCCATGGTGGAAAAGGGGGTTAGAACCCAGCTGCAGAGTGGGTTTGGCGCGATTTAAAGGAAGGCCTCGCTGAGGATAGCACTCTTGCGTGTTTTTGGGGGGCTGTTTTGGGGGGTTCTAGGTTTCTGGGGGTGGGTTGAGGGGTCTGGGAGCACTGCTGGGAAGGTCTACTTTTGATTTCAAGTGGTTTGAAGAAAATCCATATTGGAAAAGGGGGGTTAGGGCCTAGCTGCAGACTGCGTTTGGAGCGATTTTCAGGTCGGCCTCTGTAGATTTTCTAAATGTGGCATTTTCCATTTTTGCTTTTGGCCTGTTTGGGGGTGTTCTACTTTTTTGGGGGTGGGTTAAGGGTCTGGGGGCACTGCTGGGAAGGTCTAATATTGGATGCAAGTGGTTTGGAGAAAATCCATGGTGGAAAAGGGGGTTAGGGCCTAGCTGCAGAGCGCGTTTGGAGCGATTTTCAGGTAGGCCTCTGTGGATTTTCTAAGTGTGCCATTTTTCATTTTTGCTTTTGGCCTGTTTGGGGGTGTTCTACTTTTTTGGGGGTGGGTTGAGGGGTTTGGCGGCACTGCTGGGAAGGTCTAATATTGGATGCAAGTGGTTTGGAGAAAATCCACGGTGAAAACGTTTTTCTTTTTTAGCTCACTTGCGTGTTTTTGGGGGGCTGTTTGGGGGGTTCTTGGTTTTTGGGGGTGGGTTGGGGGACTGGGAGCACTGCTGGGAAGGTCTAATTATGATTGCAAGTGGTTTGAAGAAAATCCATGGTGGAAAAGTGGGGTTAGGGCCTAGCTGCAGAGCACGTTTGGCACGATTTAAAGGTAGGCCTCGCTGACGATAGCGCTCCTGCGTGTTTTTGGGGGGCTGTTTGCGGGGTTCAATGTTTCTGGAGGTGGGTTGAGGGGTCTGGGAGCACTGCTGGGAAGGTCTGATTTTGATTGCAAGTGGTTTGAAGAAAATCCATATTGGAAAAGGGGAGTTAGGGCCTATATGCAGAGAGCGTTTGGAGCGATTTTCAGGTAGGCCTCTGTAGATTTTCTAAGTGTGGCATTTTCCATTTTTGCTTTTGGCCTGTTTGGGGGTGTTCTACTTTTTTGGGGGTGGGTTGAGGGGTCTGGGGGCACTGCTGGGAAGGTCTAATTTTGTTCTAAAATCGCAGTTTACACTAGCTTGAGGGGAAAGATCCGCAAATTTCCCCCACACTTATTTATCCTTGAAAAGGAGACACAGAGTATGCATTTTCAAAATGATGCTTGTATGTAATTTGTAATACTGTCGACTCTGAAACTGAAAGTGTTATTTTGCACTTCACTGCGTACCTTATATTTTTTTCTCCGTGGTGTTTTAATATGACTTCCTGTTTTTCCATCAACAATTATAGGCCGGCTTTTACCCTTTGCAATGGGAGAAAGGATGAACTCAGGCTTACTATTAGCGAGCCGCAATTCAGCATCTGCCAGGCAGGCAGTGGACAAGGTATCTTCTGGTCCCCAACATTAATCGACGGAGCGTCAGATGGAATGGCGGAGTACCGCGAAAAAGAGGAATGGCTGGATGCATGCAACTTCCCAAATTCAACAGGACAACTACAACTGTGCATTAACCCTGGGCTTAACCCTACAACTATAACTGTGCATTAACCCTGGGCTTAATACTACGCTACGCTAACGCAGCAAGCAAAGTTTGCACTAATTCATCCTTTGCAAATTGCACGTAGTACAGTACCAAACCTGTGCTTAATCACGTACCATAGCAGTTAAATCAACAAAATCCTCAGATGCTTTGAAAAAGCTATTTTACATGCTTAAAAGCATATAACCAATTCACAAAAATGAACTTTACAATGCAAACATTAGGCAATGAGAGAGCTGATGATTTTGTGGTCAGCCCTAACCTAGTGGGAGGACCAAGCAGATGCCTTGAACACAAAAAGCATAAACAAAAAGAACATTTTGTTGAACTTCAGTGGTGGTCCCATCATCTTAGGACCAACCTTAGAATCACCATTTTGAGGCCTGGTCCAGGCAGGGCCTGGCCATGAGGCTGGGGAACAAGGGGCCATTTTGAAGCCAGGCAGTGTGCTTTGAGCCATAGGCCTGCACCCAGCCTGCCCTGCTTTCACCCATTATGTCCAGGGGTAGTGAGTGGTGCATGGACCAAGGCTTTGTGTGGGGCCTATTGAATTTGAACATCATTGAGGGCATTGATGGCATTGGATTGTATGGATTTTTGTGTGTTTTTTGACTTTTTGGGGTGTTTAACTGATGTTCCTCTGGCTTCCATTGCTTTTAGGTGCACAAGAGAACCACCAGTGCCAGGAAGAAGCCCTTCAGCGGTGTGTGCAGCACAACGTCACATGTGGCCACAGACAACTCTGCAACTCGTGCAACTTTGGCCTGCTGTTCTGACATCTGAAGAACATGGGCCCAAAGAAAGGTGGCCGTAGCTCCTCTACAAAGAAAGTTGCTACTGCCAGTAAGAAGCAACAGAAGAAGCAAGTGGTGCCACTTACCAAGGAGACTGGTGTGCCCACAGACACTTTTTTCGGGGAAAAAAAACAACGCCAGCAGCAGCAGGGTCCGCCGGGGACCAAGCTGGGAGCAGCACCTCCGCTTCATTGGGCTCAGTGCCACCACACCAAGTTAGGTCCACGTCCATGAGTGCTGCAGAGGCAGCCACTTTGGTTGTTCAATCACCATCGACCAGTGATGTTGGCTCATGTCAAGAAAGTAGCATACAATTAATGCAGGGTGTAACTCAGCTGACGAGTGTTCAACAACCACACCCGCAACAACAACCACAGGTGCAACTAGTATAAGCGCAAGTACATGCGCAAGGAGAGACACAAGTACATGCGCAAGGAGAGGCGCAAGTACATGTGCAAGGAGAGGCGCAAGGAGAGGCACAAGGAGAGGCGCATGGAGAGGCGCAACTAGAGGCGCATGGAGCGGCACAACTGCCCACAATGCTTGTTCCTCCCGAAGTAGGGGCACATCAGGAAATCGAGATTCAAGCGGAGGTATCATCTGAGGAAGCCACTCTTCCTGAGGATGATCCATTGTCTTCCAGATCCCCAGCAAGAAAAAGGTTAAGGAGGGCTACTACAAGTTTTTCTTCAAGCACCCTTCCTTCTGATGATCTTGATCTTGATCTTGATTGGAACCCACAAATGCAGTCTGAGGGGGAGGCACGCCATGAGCCGACAAAGGTAGCTAAGCCTAAAAGGAAGGTTCCCGCAAGGCTTCCACTTATGGGTGATGACGACGAACAAGAAGTGGTGTCTTCTGCTGCTGATGAACAGTCTGACGACGACCCAGTCATCACAGTCGTCACTCCAGCCCCAGCGGGCATGCAGCAAACAGACATTTTGACCCTATCCCGAATGGCTGCTGAGCGGGATGTGGGCGGTGTGGCACTGGCACCACCACCAACGCAGTTAACTACAACACCAACACGACCTACAGCTTCCATATTTTTTAGTCAGAAGGGCCTGCAGGGACCTCCATCCAGCTCGACCTCCATTACCTCAAGTAGTGGTGCTGTAAGTAAACAACAGAGTCAAATTCAGCCACGCCCATCCTCCACTTCATCTGGCATTGAAACTGAAAGTAGCACCTCCACCACCAGCAGATATTTCCAGTCCCCAGTTTGGGACTTTTTTTAGTGTTAGCCAAAAGGCGGAAAACATGGTTGTTTGTTCGATTTGTAAAATATCAGTTAGTCGGGGTAAGCTTGGTACCAACTATGGTACCGGAGGTCAGAGAGGTAATCTCAAAAAACACCACACTATCGAGTGGGAGGCGCACCTAAGGAAGATCCAGGAAGCCAAAAAAAAAAAAATCCAAATGTATTCATTCATATTGCATCTAATGATGACGAGGGGCTGATCATGCAGGGGGGAAGTGAAGTAGCGACAGACATTTTTTCTGGTACATCCAGTACCCCTGACAGCAGCACTGCAGTGGTAGAGCCCACACCCTCTACCCCTGCAACATGTATGAGGCACATTAGGAGTCTGGGAGAGACACCAATGCGAAAAAGTACATCAATGAGCTTAACTGGTTTGAAAAAGTCTGCATCATCATCAACACGTTAAACGGTCCAGAACACAATTAGCAGAATGTTTTGGTCGGATGCGCCATTTGAACGCAACCACCCAACGGCACGTCTGTATAACGCAAAGCTGGCATAAATGCTAGTGCTGGACCTTCTCCCTTTTTCTTTCGTGGAAGGGGTGGGTTTTCTAGAATTTGTGGCAACAGTCTGCCCTAAATGGAAAGTTCCTAGCCGGTCCTATTTTGCCATTGTTGCGGTTCCTGCACTTCATCAAGATGTGCTGGAGGTGATTGGGGCAGCTTTGCAGAAGAGTGCTGTTCACACTATCCACCTTACAACAGACATGTGGACAAGTTGCCAAGCCCTTGATTACATGTGCATCACTGCACACTGGGTCTCTTTTGCAGGGGTTAAAGAGAAGCTATCTGCAGGTGTTGACGCAGACACAGTTTTTCAAGCTACTCGGAAACATGCAACAGTAGCCATGTTTGCCATGGAGAAAACTCATACTGCACCTAACCTTTTGGAGGAGTTTGATAGGAAGGTCTATGAATGGCTGCTTCCAAGAAATCGCATAGTTGGTTATGTATCCACGGATAATGGCAGTAATATAGTGAAGGCCATGCAGGATGGTTAAATACTTCAGAGTGCTGTGTGTGGCGCACAGTATTAACATTGTGGTGCAAGATTTCTTGACAAAAGAAAACACAGTCAGCAAGTTACTGACCAGCTGCCGAAGAATCTGCACACATTTCAGCCATTCTTTTAAGGCCAGGAAGCAGTTGAGGAGCATTCAACATGGACATAGACTGCCAGTCAAAAGACTCATCCAGGAGGTGTCAACACGTTGGAACTCAACCTTTTACATGCTTGAGCGCCTGTCTGAGCATGATTATGTCTATAAACTGGGTTCTACTATGAAAGACATGAGGCTAGAGTTGGAGGAATGAAAGCTGGCTGCAAGCCTGACAGACATGCTTCGTCCTGTTGAGGTCTTTACGCGTGAAGTCAGCCCGGAGGACTGTTCTCTGGGCAAAGCTATCCCATTGTTGTACATGCTAGAGCACCAACTGAAGGCGGTGTCTTCAACGTTCCGAGATGATGCTGAAAAGCAAGACGCATATCAGTTGGCGGAGAGGTTATTAAGCAGCCTAGTTGACAATGAAAGGCTTAAAAACATACATACAGGACACCATTACATTTGTGCCACTATTCCGGATCCACGGTACAAAAAGGCAGTGGCCCGCAAAGCATTCATTCATTTTGATGAAGCAGATGTTTCAAAGTACAAACATTGGCTAGCTGTGTCAGCCACTCGCTTCGAAAAAGAGCGGCAGAAAATTGAAGGAGCTGGCAGAAGCCCAACTGAATCAGCAGGCCACCCGGCGTCAAGATCCACTTCTGAATCTGTGGCCGAAGGGAGTCACTTTCCCTCACAGCCGTTAATAAAACTAGCAACCGTATCATCATCCTCACCTGCACCAGGCCCAGCCATAATAATGTAAGAAGCGGATTGGCTAACACATCAAGGATTTGCTCGTTCCAGTGATGCAAAGGCCACAGATGGTACGCAAAGTGGAGCAACCCTGGAGAGCCTTGAGTCGATGGTGCAGGCCTATCTGGATGACCCAACTGAGGTCTTTGTTAATAATAACCCATTGCTGTATTGGTATAGGAAAAGGCCTCTATGGCGACTGATCACCAACCTGGCTCTAAATTATTTGTCTTGCCCACTCGCAGGTGTGTCTTCTGAACGTGTTTTCAGTGCTGCTGGTGCCATTTTAACTTCAAAAAGGACCCGCCTCTCGCCCAAAAATGTGGAGAGGTTAACACTGATATAGATGAATCAGCACTTCACACCACCAGATTACAAAATACGTGAATGCACGCAGGAAGAAGAGGACACCGACTTAGGTGACGTAAGTTCTTCTCTGTTAGCTGACCTACTCCCGTCTCAATTCAGAGAGTTTGAGGACGAGCTCTACTTCCCTAACACCGAGGCCTGAAAATGACTTCCTTTTTTTCCGTCCTTATTCACTTTTATTCCTGTGTGTCTTTCTTTGTTTTGCAACTTTTACCACAACAAAACTCTAATCACCTAATCACAACAAGTCCATCAGCAGCACTGTCTTCATCTTCTTTCCTTAATGATTTGAAGGTGCCACAGTCTGCATTCCTGAGGTTACAAGTTCACAACTCAATCATGCTCCTCTATCCTCCTCCTCCAGACTCTATGGGCCCGATTCACAGAACTAACTTAAGACAAAATCCTAAACTTACTACTTTTGGGATTCACAGAAGTTAGGATTTTGTCTTAAGACAGATTTAAGACAGACTTAAGACAGACTTAAGTTAGGATTTTGTCTTAAGTCTGTCTTAAGTCTGTCTTAAGTCTGTCTTAAGACAAACTTAAGACAAAATCCTAACTTCTGTGAATACCAAAAGTAGTACGTTTAGGATTTTGTTAAGGTACAGCTAATTTCTACTAATCTACCACTCCGCTCGGCTTTGGCCAGAACTATGTGTTACCAGGAATTTATTTGACTCCTGACCAGGTAACACGTTTTTCATACCTCCTTGTCAATCACGAATTCTATGAATCTTTTGGAATTTTTTGTCTTTAACTCTGTCGTCTTTGATGTATCATGTAGGGACTCCGTCCGGAGACCTTTTTAAAAGTTTTTCCTATTGTTTTCACCTTTAGGAACAGCCCCACACTCCTTCCCTTCCCTCACGTCCTGACGAAGACCCGCGTAGTAAGGATATACTGTCCTACAATCTAGGGTCGAAACGTAGACTTCTCTACTAATTTGAACTCCTACGGAACGGTTTAATGTATACAGCTAAATAGGAGATTCTGTACAAAAATATGATGTTGATTTTTACACACTGCTGTTGACCCCACGCCTGGGGATCTGTGTACTCTCTCTTGTGATTTTCGAATATGGTCACACGCATTTGAATTTTTTTTTGAAATAGTGATGTCTAACTAGCAAGAAATGTTTATTTCTCTCCCTTGCACTTCCCTCTCCCCCCCCCCCCTTTTGGGCTTATTGAAATTGTGTCTAATATGTGTATATTCATGTTTTGAGTAATGAGCTAATGAATGTTTAGCACAGGTGTGGTGAAAATTAAAACACTTTGCACCTTGACTCGACCTTTTGTGAAATAATCCAACGCATTATACCTCGAATTGTGGAATTTGTTGTGTATTGTCTGGGACCCCTTCTTTCTATACCGAGATTACAGAGTACAGCAGTTCATGTAAAATTGGGGCTATGTGGCTTGCTATATGCAATTAGATATGCTTTGTCTGTCTGTGTCAAAGAGCCTAGGTATGCTACATCAGGTTGCTTCACTCAGTGGTGCCTGCCTTGACCGTCAATTTCGCGAGATTCTTGGATTGTGAATTTGCCGCCGAAAAACAGTAACTTTCGCGAGCGGAACAGATTTTTGGCCCATGCTTGCGGCGGGGCCATGCAGACGGTCAAGGCAGGCACCACTGAGTGAAGCAACCTGGTGTAGCATACCTAGGCTCTTTGACCGAGACAGACAAAGCCTATCTAGGGTTTAGGGTTCAGTGCGGTTTACTAGGGTTTTTGGGTTTAATTAATAATTTGTTAGGGTTCCCGAAGTCTAGGGCTCTGGGCCCGATGCAGGCTCGTTCATAATGATGTTGGCAAGGTTTTAGGGGTTTTTGGCATTTTTTCAGAATTGGCAGAATTGTGGCCTTTTTTGGTGTTTTGCGGGCGCGTGTGTTTGGCTGAACTAGTCGTACACCTTACAGTGGATAGATTTTGTTATGCCTTGCTGTGATTCTTGGGAATCACTGGAACAAGTGTCCTGGTAAGTTTCAAGAGGATCGAAGTAGTGGAAGTGCTGAAAACAGCACTTTTTTGTCAAGGCGCGATTTGAGATTTCCCATTTTTTTTGGGGACAGCAGTATTACATGTTTTTGGGGGGCTGCTTGGGCGGGGTTCTAGATGTTTGGGGTGGGTTGAGGGGTCTGGGGCACTGCTGGGAAGGTCTAATTTTGATTGCAAGTGGTTTGGAGAAAATCCATGGTGGAAAAGGGGGGTTTGGGCCTAGTTGCAGAGCACGTTTGGCACGATTTAAAGGTAGGCCTCGCTGAGGATAGCACTCCTGCGTGTTTTTGAGGGGCTGTTTGGGGGGGTTCTAGGTTTCTGGAGGTGGGTTGGGCCTAGCTGCAGAGCGCGTTTGGAGCGATTTTCAGGTAGGCCTCTGTAGATTTTCTAAGTGTGGCATTTTCCATTTTTGCTTTTGGCCTGTTTGGGGGTGTTTTACTTTTTTGGGGGTGGGTTGAGGGGCCTGGGGGCACTGCTGGGAAAGTCTAATATTGGATGCAAGTGGTTTGGAGAAAATCCATGGTAAAAACGTTTTTCTTTTTTAGCTCACTTCCGTGTTTTTGGGGGGCTGTTTGGGGGGTTATACGTTTTGGGGGTGGGTTAGGGGGACTGGGAGCACTGTTGGGAAGGTCTAATTTTGATTGCAAGTGGTATGAAGAAAATCCATGGTGGAAAAGGGGGGTTAGGGCCTAGCTGCAGAGCGCATTTGGCGCGATATAAAGGTAGGCCTCGCTGAGGATAGCACTCCTGCGTGTTTTTGGTGGGCTGTTTGGGGGGGTTCTAGGTTTCTGGGGGTGAGTTGAGGGGTCTGGGAGTACTGCTGGGAAGGTCTAATTTTGATTAAGTAGTTTGAAGAAAATCCATGGTGGAAAAGGGGGTTAGAACCCAGCTGCAGAGTGGGTTTGGCGCGATTTAAAGGAAGGCCTCGCTGAGGATAGCACTCTTGCGTGTTTTTGGGGGGCTGTTTTGGGGGGTTCTAGGTTTCTGGGGGTGGGTTGAGGGGTCTGGGAGCACTGCTGGGAAGGTCTACTTTTGATTTCAAGTGGTTTGAAGAAAATCCATATTGGAAAAGGGGGGTTAGGGCCTAGCTGCAGACTGCGTTTGGAGCGATTTTCAGGTCGGCCTCTGTAGATTTTCTAAATGTGGCATTTTCCATTTTTGCTTTTGGCCTGTTTGGGGGTGTTCTACTTTTTTGGGGGTGGGTTAAGGGTCTGGGGGCACTGCTGGGAAGGTCTAATATTGGATGCAAGTGGTTTGGAGAAAATCCATGGTGGAAAAGGGGGTTAGGGCCTAGCTGCAGAGCGCGTTTGGAGCGATTTTCAGGTAGGCCTCTGTGGATTTTCTAAGTGTGCCATTTTTCATTTTTGCTTTTGGCCTGTTTGGGGGTGTTCTACTTTTTTGGGGGTGGGTTGAGGGGTTTGGCGGCACTGCTGGGAAGGTCTAATATTGGATGCAAGTGGTTTGGAGAAAATCCACGGTGAAAACGTTTTTCTTTTTTAGCTCACTTGCGTGTTTTTGGGGGGCTGTTTGGGGGGTTCTTGGTTTTTGGGGGTGGGTTGGGGGACTGGGAGCACTGCTGGGAAGGTCTAATTATGATTGCAAGTGGTTTGAAGAAAATCCATGGTGGAAAAGTGGGGTTAGGGCCTAGCTGCAGAGCACGTTTGGCACGATTTAAAGGTAGGCCTCGCTGACGATAGCGCTCCTGCGTGTTTTTGGGGGGCTGTTTGCGGGGTTCAATGTTTCTGGAGGTGGGTTGAGGGGTCTGGGAGCACTGCTGGGAAGGTCTGATTTTGATTGCAAGTGGTTTGAAGAAAATCCATATTGGAAAAGGGGAGTTAGGGCCTATATGCAGAGAGCGTTTGGAGCGATTTTCAGGTAGGCCTCTGTAGATTTTCTAAGTGTGGCATTTTCCATTTTTGCTTTTGGCCTGTTTGGGGGTGTTCTACTTTTTTGGGGGTGGGTTGAGGGGTCTGGGGGCACTGCTGGGAAGGTCTAATTTTGTTCTAAAATCGCAGTTTACACTAGCTTGAGGGGAAAGATCCGCAAATTTCCCCCACACTTATTTATCCTTGAAAAGGAGACACAGAGTATGCATTTTCAAAATGATGCTTGTATGTAATTTGTAATACTGTCGACTCTGAAACTGAAAGTGTTATTTTGCACTTCACTGCGTACCTTATATTTTTTTCTCCGTGGTGTTTTAATATGACTTCCTGTTTTTCCATCAACAATTATAGGCCGGCTTTTACCCTTTGCAATGGGAGAAAGGATGAACTCAGGCTTACTATTAGCGAGCCGCAATTCAGCATCTGCCAGGCAGGCAGTGGACAAGGTATCTTCTGGTCCCCAACATTAATCGACGGAGCGTCAGATGGAATGGCGGAGTACCGCGAAAAAGAGGAATGGCTGGATGCATGCAACTTCCCAAATTCAACAGGACAACTACAACTGTGCATTAACCCTGGGCTTAACCCTACAACTATAACTGTGCATTAACCCTGGGCTTAATACTATGCTACGCTAACGCAGCAAGCAAAGTTTGCACTAATTCATCCTTTGCAAATTGCACGTAGTACAGTACCATACCTGTGCTTAATCACGTACCATAGCAGTTAAATCAACAAAATCCTCAGATGCTTTGAAAAAGCTATTTTACATGCTTAAAAGCATATAACCAATTCACAAAAATGAACTTTACAATGCAAACATTAGGCAATGAGAGAGCTGATGATTTTGTGGTCAGCCCTAACCTAGTGGGAGGACCAAGCAGATGCCTTGAACACAAAAAGCATAAACAAAAAGAACATTTTGTTGAACTTCAGTGGTGGTCCCATCATCTTAGGACCACCCGAAGCACAGTTATTGGCAAAAAAACAATCCCAACCAAAGGCCCTGCAAAGCATTATGGGACGAGATTAGCAGTGGGCAGTGAATATTATAGTATCCAATATCAAAATAATTCTACAAAGAGCTGCAGTGCACCTAGTTGTTACTAGATGTCCCTCAGGAGTCAAATGCAAAGCATTGAAATTATTCTTACATCAAGCTGCAGTTCCACTGGTCGTCCCTAGAAGTCCCTCACGGGTCAAATGCAAAACCATTGAAACCTTTTCATCAAGCATTTGCATTTGACTCGTGAGGGACATCTAGTAACCACCAGTTGAACTGCAGCTCTTTGTAGAATTCTTTTGATATTGGATACTATATAATATTCACTGCCCACTGCTAATCTCATCCCATAATGCTTTGCAGAGCCTTTGGTTGGGAATTTCTTTTTGCCAATAACTGTGTTTGGGGTGGTCCTAAGAGGACGGGACCACCACCAAATCGTTCAATAACATGTGTTTTTTTGTTTTCAAGGCATCTGTTTGGTACTCCCCCTAGGTAAGGGAGGATCCCAAAATCATCACCTCTCTCACTGCTTGCTAATTTTTCAGTTTCACAATTGTGAAAGTACTATATGCATTTTAGCATAAAAAAGATAGAGATATTTATTTTATCATAACTGGCACTGAACAGGATGCCATTTGCAATTATTTTGCAATTTTTTCACAGTGCTGATAAGTACACAGTAATTTCAAAAAGGGGGTGGTGATGGACAGAGTATCTGAGTTAATCAGAACACTCCTACCCAGTCAACAGATCAGGGCTTGATCCATCACCGTTTTTTAGCTCACTGCACCATCCCAGCTCAGAACCTGGCTATATGCAAATTAGTCTGTCCCTGGCCCAGTGCATCATGGGAACAGGGCAGACCAAACTACCAAGCCAATTATTCACTGGAAAGGAAACAAGCTTCCGGGGACCGGTTTCTGGCATTACAGCCGTCTTCGGCCCGGCTTGCTTGAATCCTGATGGTGCAGTGAGCAAGGGACTCATGTCTGAGCATACCCTTCCACACGCATAGTGGCCAAAATAATTTCAAAAAGGGGGTGGTGATGGACAGAGTATCTGAGTTAATCAGAACACTCCTACCCAGTCAACAGATCAGGGCTTGATCCATCACCGTTTTTTAGCTCACTGCACCATCCCAGCTCAGAACCTGGCTATATGCAAATTAGTCTGTCCCTGGCCCAGTGCATCATGGGAACAGGGCAGACCAAACTACCAAGCCAATTCTTCACTGGAAAGGAAACAAGCTTCCGGGGACCGGTTTCTGGCATTACAGCCGTCTTCGGCCCGGCTTGCTTGAATCCTGATGGTGCAGTGAGCAAGGGACTCATGTCTGAGCATACCCTTCCACACTCATAGTGGCCAAAATAATTTCAAAAAGGGGGTGGTGATGGACAGAGTATCTGAGTTAATCAGAACACTCCTACCCAGTCAACAGATCAGGGCTTGATCCATCACCGTTTTTTAGCTCACTGCACCATCCCAGCTCAGAACCTGGCTATATGCAAATTAGTCTGTCCCTGGCCCAGTCCCTGGCCCAGTGCGAGGCGCTAAATGAAATGGTCGTACAACTAGCCCCAAAATCGTTAGTAACTTGAGTATTTGTTTTGTGTGCACACGTGTGTATTTTTTTGAATTACTGTTTTAATTTTTTTAATTTAACTCATACAAATTGCTTGGGGGTCCCTGGCTTCCAGTGGTGACTCAATGGGGGTCCTCAGGAGTCAAAAGTTTGGGAACCACTGTACTAAGTGGTTCTTCTCTCTGAGGGCAGATAGGCAAGTGAAATTGCATAATTACTGCAGCCCTGTACTGTCACATTGTTTCTTCATAGTTAGTACATTGTAGAAAGTACTACTTACTTTTCAGTAACCTATCCAATTAGCAAACAACTTCATGCATGCAGTAGTGCATGCACTTCCTTTATGTCCCTTAAAAGATTTATGGATAGCTTCGTATCCAAAGATTTGTTTATCTTCATTTGTTGTTTGTCCATGCTGTGCTTTTTTTTTCTCTCTCCACAAAACTTTCCCCACAAACCCCATTCCCATCCAAGTTTCAAACCCTAACCCTCTTCCCCCGGGCTTTGTGGTTTTCATTGAGGTGTGAGTAAATTACAACAATAATTCCACACACTTGCTGGGGTGGATAAGGTTCAAGCAACCTCCTCAAATCAATTTTAAGGCAGCTAGATAAATCCCAAGATATTGTAATTCTGGTTAAAAAAACAACGAGTATTTTAAAATAAATTCTGAATTTCATGCCCACCATCGATTGGATCCATCGTCAACATCATCCTCCTACATGTCAAGAAGACTTGTTACGCTGCTGTGTCACTGTTCTTGTTGTAGCCATAATCATCCATGCAATTCTTTTTTCCCCATACTTATCTTCAGAATTGCTTAGGCTACTGTTCCTTCTAATACTCCTCTCAGGCCACTCAATGTCTCATTTTTTACTTTGTTTTTCATATGCTGCTACTGTTAGTGTGGTACCACTCCTACTAACACCACAACAACGGAATTTTGGTCCGGGGTGGCGTAATTGCCATTTGCAATGCAGCCAGCGCTGTGCCTAGCTCTATTCTCAAACACGAATCACAGGTGAGATAACAATTTTGGGGAGGTAGAATAATGGGCTAGAACTCGGAGGAGAGAATGACAGTAGTACTAGTAAAGTACTAGTAGGCCAATTGAATTCACTAACTCTGTTAGTGGCACTTTTGAACATTTTTGGACGTTTTAGATAATTCATGCTGGTAAGTTTGAGGAAACCAAACGTGCCGTAACCCCCACCCACCACCCAAAAAAATAACATCAACGCGTACACTATGTTGAAGTATGTAAAATAAATAATTGTATTTACCCTAACAAAAATAAACTAGTCCCACCCCTCCCTAACCCAAACAATTGTCCATTTCAAATAGTCCTCTGAAAAGTCCCAAATAATCCCCAACTCCCAATTCCCACCCCCCCAACAGTCTTTAAAAAAGAGGCAAGGGACACAGGGGCATATTACCAAGCAATAGCAATAATTATCGCTATTGCTTGGTTAGAGACAAAAATTTACCGCTGAGCTGCGGCGATTTTTATTGCAAATAAACCTTGGTATTACCAAGGTATATCGTAAATGCGATAAAAATCGGCCGCAATGCATGAATATCGCTGAAAAGTCCGCGATATTCATGCATTACCGAGCTAATGCTCTTAGCCATGTTATCCACCTCCCATTGGATAACATGGCTAAGAACTGCTCAGGGCAGGTGTTAGCTTTTGGAGATATTCGCGCTCAGGGCGAATATCTCCATCAGTTGGTAATAGGAGATAGCGATGTTAGCGACTGTTTCCAGTCGCTAACATCTTGGCACGCCCACTTTGCATGTCATTAGTGATAAATATCACTGACATGCAAAGTGGGGCCCAAGATGGTCGCTATCTACTACTAGCTGTCGCTAACTGGTGTTAGCGACAGCTAGGTAAAAGGGAGATAATTTTATCTCCGCTTTCTTGGCTTGTAAAGCCAAAAAAGAGGAGATAAACCCGCTTGATAATATGCCCCACAGTCACTTCCGGCGGTGTCTGGACAGGCGGTCCCGCCGCTCCTTGCGGAGGTCCCAGAGCTGTTTCTCAAGATTGTCCACCTTGCCCTCCAGGTAGTCCACTCTTAGAAGTAGGCGGCGCATGCGTGCCATCCAGGCTCTGGGGGACCAGCTGCTGGTGTTCTTGCAGCAGAGCGGCGGCGAGAGGCTGTCCGAGCACAGCGCCGTGCTGGAGGCTGCTGGCTGGTGGTTGTTGATGTAGACGCCCCTTCCTCCAATTCCCGAGCCCACAGCCGGCGATATTCCACACAAATGGCCTCCAGCTTCGGGCCCTGGCCCGGACAGCCATCTCCTGTCTGGTGAGCTTTTTGGAAGCATCTATATGAAGAAGGAAATAGAAATAATGTAACCAATACTCTTTAACAATAACACAAAATAATTCAACAGAAAGTTGTCTCACAGTAACACTAGCAATTTGCAAGCACAGTATACCATTTTGGCATGTATCTTTCCGCCGTCTTTGTAGGCCTGTAACAGTGGGAGTTTCAGGAATTCTACTACCAGGCAGCACTATGGACTCAATACATAGTCAGAGAGTCAGAGAGTACGCCAGTATTCTTATTTTTTTCTCTAGTTTTGCAAAAGAAATTACTTGTACGTGAACTTGTGTTAGCCGGCATAATGCCAGCTCAGTCAGCTTGCACCCAAGAAAAAGAGACACAAGCCATGATGACGCAGACTTGCATGCATTACTTTAAGCAGTACATGCAGGTGGGGATACGGAAGCTCTTACTTTTGTATAGGGGTGGCACTGGCCATACCCGGTTACATCAAGGGCTACTGCTCAATGTAATTTATATTTCGAACTGCCCCCCCCGGGCCTTCAGTACTACAAAAGGAAAATTAAGATTATTCATTTCTGATCATGTATCCAGCCTATCACATGATCTCTTTGCTTATATGATGGATGACTTTAGGTGCTTTGTTGTGATAGATTGATTGAACAACAGCGATATTCCACCCATGATTAACACAGCAGAAAGAAAATTATGAACATAGGGAGTGAGTGTGGTAACCATAATTGCCGGACGAAGGGACTTGACTTGATATAATTGTCAACTATACAATATATACACAATATATGCTGTGCTTGCAAAGTAAACTACTATACTGTTACTGTAGGCAAGGGAGAGTTTCTGAAGAATCACAACTTGTAGTATTTGGATTTTTTCTGCTTTGCTACTCTGGCAAGGACATGCTGTTCGCACAAAGTAACACTCTTCATTCACTGAGCGTCTGCTCTACATACACCTCTGCTATGTATGAGGAAGAAGATACCATCCAGGCTTCCAAAGTAAACGTCTATCTTTCTTCTTAATGTCTCAACTGTAACAACTTTACTTTTTCTCAACAACCAAATAACACCCTTTTCATTTTATTTGGTAAACCATCGTCTTGACTTGCATTTGAGTTTCACCCAAATGATATATTGCAATGCACACCGCACATGAATTTTCTGATTCACCCACACAGGCAGTCATTTTTTCTCTCTTCTCCAACCATCCTTGCTTCAAGCAGCCTTGCATCTGATTCCTTCCTATCAGCCACCTCTGCCTGCATTCAAAAACACCTATCATTCTTTACAGTCATAAATGTTACGACTCGCTCGTCCTTCCATTGACCCTAAGTTCTTTCCCTTTTCGTTCATCACATCCCTCAAGTTCATCTGATATGACTTGGCTTCACGATAAAAGTTTCCCAGCTGATTTGAAGTCAAATAGAGGGGGCCATTGCTTACTCGAGAACTACCGCCGCTAATGCTATTGCTAAGTCAAGGGTGACTGTCTTCTCCGTGATTGGCTAAAATGTAGTTCTAAATTAGTAACTGTTCTTATCAGTACAGTGTACTTGTAGTAGTGTACTGTCTACTGTACAGTACATCATACACTCCTTTGCTACCCTACTCTAAAATGTCAATAAGTAAGGAGTATAATAATAACTTACCACCGTCCGCCGCTTCTGAGCCCATCCCCCTCAGCTCCTCCTGGTGGCACTTGTGGCGCCACCGCATCCGCCCCTGGAGTGGAGGCCTCTGCACTGCTGGCCCCGGCACTGGTGGTGGGAACTAGTGCCGCATACGATGTTGTGACGCCTAGAAAATACAATTCATATTTTTAGATGCCATTCACCACCCCCTATTTCGTCTCGTAATGGAAGAGAAAATGTTAAACAATTTTTAATTATTGGGACTGAAAAGAAGTCACGGTTTTGGGGAGGGTGTTAACTTATATGCTTAGCCATAACATGCAACTCTTTTTGGCACAACTGATGAAGGCTTGCACTTTAACGTGCAACATTTTTATAATTACAGACAGAACCAACTAGTCCTCATCACCACCAGGAGGACTTGAAGTTCCAACAAGGTGAGGGCTCCCGAGTCCCGCACAGTTACTTCTAAATGAGGTCTGTGGAAAGTCGAACTGCACCTTTCAGCAACAATGCCCTATTTCTCTGGTCCATTCTTCTGTATGTGCAGAATAGTCCCTGAAACAGTAGCGGTATGGTATGTGCTACTATCAAATCAAAAAGCCAAGTACTAAGCTTATTCTTGGTGGACATTGACATAGACATTTTGTTGTTGGAAATTGTCAAAGCACTAACATTAAGAAGACTGGAATAGACAGCAAGGGAAACCCAGAGGACTGCACTGAGTGCCTCTAGAGCAACTGGGCAAGCTTAGCTACCTACACAGACCGACTCATAATAATAGTAAATAGTAGTAGCACAGAGAGTGATGGTAGAGAGGCAGTATAAGAATGTAGAAACAGTCTACAAGAATATCACAGACTATTTTGTAAAAAATAGAATTAGGAAACAGTTTGGAATGAATAGGAGCTGTAAAAGTTAGGGAAGTATAATTATTTTAACAACAGAACAACTTACTGAGGCCAGCAGAAGAGCCTGCAGAGGACCGTTCCTGCCCACTCTGTTCCGCCGGAGTCTGGGGTGTTGCTGTCTTCTTGCCCCGGATGATCATGAAATAAACACAAACATGGATGATTGTTTTTTTTAATTATTTGATTTCTTTGACCACAATCTAAAATTATCTCGGGGAAACAAATTAGCAACAATTGCACTACATATATTGACCTATCTGATCTAGTCAACTAGGAGGATACTAGTATAGTATTGTTGGATTCGTAGACCGTCCACTTAGAAAGTTATGTAAATCAATAACTAAACCAACAACAAAAAGGTTCTACTACGACTGCCAGCACTCAGCAGCACGTGACGTGACAGACACAGTCCGTCATTATGATTGCAGACCACTAAAAAATGTCCTACTACTAATAACAAGTCATAATATACCCAACCTATCAATCCATCACTATCTCTTCTTCTTAGTGGCAGCAGGAGTACATAGGAAGGGCTAGACTTGAGTCTCTAGTCTCTCTAGCTTTACGCAGTTCTGTAAAGTACTACACTCATACATATTCAGGCCAAATGAGCACAAAGTTGCAAACAAGTAAGCATAGTAGCAACGCCACTGAGGAGGCGAGCACCTGCAATCGCAGAAGCTATTTAAACATTATTTTACCTGCAATGTGATCGCATCTGCAGCATTCTTGCTCTTCGGGAAAAACATATATTAGCAATATAACACAGAGCAGAAGAAAACAAAGTAGTTATTAAATAGCTACTCACCAAGGCCAGGGATCTCCACGCCTAGCAGTTCGAGCAGGTCCTACTCCCGGTCGAGGAGGTCAGCCCACCGGTGCGTCGCTTGGTCATAGGTGCGCCGGACCCCCAACTCCCTCCGCATGGCCCGGCACACCTTATCCCACCGCTGGCGACGCTCTAAGAGGCCATACCCTTTACCAGGCATGCCCCCTGCTGCCACAGTCTTAGGGAGGTGGCGCAGAACAAAAAATATAAGAGCGGCCACCTCTACCGCGGTGAAAACCTCCCTGGCCACTACATCCTTCCCCCTCAATCGCCCGCATGGGAGCCGGGTACGGGGTGCGGGACCCTTCCCCTAGCTTTTCCCGGCTCCCTTTGCCATGGGCCTGGGCGAAAGAAGAAAAGAATAGGGAGAAAAAAAGAGAGAGCTAAACAAAAAAAGTAGTTATTAAAGGAACAAAAAGTTGAAAAAAACACAAAATATAGATCTAGACAAATAGAGAGATAGATAATGAGCAAAAAAGAGCAAAAAAAAGTTCAAAGAAACAAAGGATTGCAAAGATTGCAAGAGGATAGAAAAGCCATGCCCAGAACCATAGCAATGAATGAAAAACAAGACGCCCATTGAGGACCGCGTGGGTAAGTTTGCGCGATATTTCCCCGCGAGCACGCAAAAGCACACGCAAACTCGTAATAGCACCCGGAAACGGAAATACACAACCCGCACAAGATGGCCGCGCCCATGTACGCCGCATGGGTAACTTCGCGGTCGGTGCGCTGCAAGCGGCCGGCGAATACTCAAAAAAAACCTGCAAACACGCAAAAAACAAATCCGCAAATTTGCATGAATTCGCGGATTATGCGGAACGCGAATTCGCTTTCGCACGAATTCGCGTACCGCGAATTTGCAAATTTCGCCCATATTTAATTGCTAGGCAAATCAGACTGAGAGTGAGTATGACTAGGAGAACAGGACTTGAAGAATCAAGAGGAGATGGCCCAGTAACCAGAGCCCAGAGGACAAGAGCTATGAGGAGTAGATCAATGAGCACCAGTGGGACCGCTTCCAAATGGAAAAGGAAGCTCAATTCAAAGATGCCCAGAGTATCAGGATCTGGCATACCAGGACAAGCAGGACCAGGATGAGGAAGAATAGGATGACAGGAGTCAAATGACCAAGCATGGTGGCTAGGAACCGCTAAGAACTGGATGACATGAACAAGGAGGATCAGGATAAAGTAGACACATTTGTCCAAGATGACAATGAGCAGGAGAACCAGGGCCAAGAGTATCATGACATGTTAGAGGAGGACCCGGAGAAATAGTCAGTTCAGGATTAGGTGGACTAGGGCCATCAAGATCAGGCACCATATAGAGGAGTATTACGTGGACTACAGGGATCACAATAAGCAGGACCAGGAAGAAGGTTAGGAGGATCAAAGAGGTCATAAAAGAGGGACCAGGACCTGAAGATCCAAGTGGAGCAGGAAGACTATGAACTGAGGTATTAGGACCAGGTTGTGAAGGATCAAGGGAACTGGTACAAGCAGATTCACAAGGATGAATTGGAAAAGACCAGAACCAAAATGACAAAGTCCAGACCAAGAGGACCTAATAAGGAGAACCAGGACCAGTGGAGGCAGTCCTAGGTGGGCCACAAGGACCAGGGCAAAGAGAATCAGGATGACCAAAACAAAGAAGTTTTGGGGTGCCAGCCTTAGGTGAATCGGGACAGCAGGGCTAGCTAGGTGCATATGGATCCAACAGACCATGGGGATCAGGATGAGATCAGTAGTACCAGGATCAGGAGGCCCTGGAACGGCTAATGGAAGAAGGAGCCAGGGGTAGGGCTAGGAAGGCCAGGTCAGGAAGGACTACAGCCAGGATCCCTAGATTCAGTAAAGAAGTACCAGGGTGGCTAGAACTAGATGGACCAGGGCAAGGATGAGGATCAGAAGAACCAAAAACACAGAAAAGGAGGAATTGGAAAAGGACTTGGATGACAACTAATGCCTAAAGGATCAGACGGACATGGAAGTGAAGGAAGAACACCAGGAGCAGGACAAACCCATGTATTAGGATATCTAGTTTGAAAATGGTTCTTATTCATGCTTATTATGCTGCCAACCTCTAGAAACACCCAACTTGCTAGCCCATGTAGAGAACTGGTAATTCTTTGATAACAAATCAGAGCATGAAACGTGAATAAAAAGCAGGGACTTTAGGACACTGACCTCTGAGTGTAGGAGAGGCATTCTAATGCAAGCACAGTATTCCAAGGGTGTTTCTGATGGCATAGGAAGTGAAACGTGGCAGAGAGGTTCAAACAAGGATGTGGTGAAAATGACTGTGATTTGTGAATGATGGCAGAAAGGGTTTGGGAAACTAGCTGGCTGAAGTCAGGATGGAAGATTCAGCATTGACAGGTCTTGGGCAAACTCAGACACATTTCTCTGAAAATTGGTCTCATTAATAAAATCACAATTATCTCCTAGGTTCGGAATTCAACACCCAACCCCTCAGGCTCAATGGTGGTTATGCCCTTGCTTTGAGTGTAAAAATTGGGGGGTGTGGGGTGCACTCCAAGTCTCAACATTCTCAGCCAATTTGTCCTTGTTCCTCATTAGGGTGCAGGTCGGTATTGTGCCAAACCCAAAGGCACATGTAGATAAGACATTAGAAGGAAGCAACTCAATTATGGGCCATGTAGTTCCTATATATTTGTTGCCTCAAGAAACACCTTAACAGCGGGAGAGTATTAGCATGCAATTGGCACTGGAATCAGAAAGGGGAGTGTCGTGAGTGAGGGTTGAAAACAAGGGAGGTGAATGGTTCACTTTGAGAAAAAGCACGTGGCTGACGAGTAGCGTGAGCGCAAGTAACAGGTATGAGAATTGATTTGTTTAAGCACCGAGTGAGAGTATGTTAAACACGGGCTCGGCACTGTTTGGGTGAAAGCGAGGGATTAAGCGGCCTGTTTGGTTAAAAAGTTGAAAGAGCGGAAGAACGTGATTAAATAAGTCAGTGCAAGATGTGGTGATGGCAGATCATTATAACCACGACAGGGAAGCGGTGGGATGTTAACTTGGAAGGGGATATTGGAAACGCAAAAGACGGTATTTTCGAGAGGCACAGGAGAACAGTGAAGATTCCTTAGCTTGTGTAAACACTGGAGGATTAGTGAGAAATGTGAGATGGGCCCTGAGGGTGTTATACCAGTAGTTTAGTTGAAAGAGAGTTACGCTACAAATGAATTTGCACACATTTGGTATCATTATAGAACAATGATTAAATATATTAACAACAGTAGATGGTACTAATGGAAATGTATTTCTCTATTGATTTCAGCGTACCCTGACGAAGAGCACTTGATGCTCGAAATGCATTGGTTTTAATAAACGCTGTTTTGGATGAACCCCCTGCATCTGTCATGTTTATGCAAGAGGTCTGGATGGGCACAGCATGTACATTGGAATCTAGAAAATGGCATAATTACCCGTCTGTGGACTAATGGAAAAGGTTGAGGTTTTCAGATTAAATACATGATGAATAGTTTAAAAATGGAAACAATCGAATGATAATAGTATGGTGAATAATTTGACTGCCAAGAGGTATCCAGCAACTGTGCGGCCGGTGGAGCATTGAGTTGCTTCCTTCTAATGTCTTGCTTTGAGTGTGTCAAGATGCTTTGTTTAAAGCTAAACCAACCATACCTTCCCTCACAGATATTGGTGAAGATGATGATCTTGAAAATCTTGCCCCCAAGGAACCTTCCTGCTCCATTTCATACCCCTCCAACAAACTAAATAAGCTTGACAGCTCCAACTCTCCTGGCCCCATTTACGTACTGCCAGTAAGTGGAAGGGCAGTCCCTGCAAGAATCGCCCTTTCGGCAGGAACATCATCTTGGATAACTGTCGTATGCTGAGCAGCAGGACAGCTGCTCCTGATGGGGTTATCTTTATAACTTAACAACGTATCTTAATAAAGTAACCTGAATAATCTTCCTTGAAGTATCCATCTTCTTTCCGATTACATCAATAACCTCAGATACTTTGCGGATTGAGCGATTAACAAGCTTTGTGTAATTATCCACAATAGGGGCCCCACCCCCACACTGTGATACACTCTGAGGTACGTCATCACAGACCTTGACAGGCTCCACAAGATTTCGTCTTCCCAGGTCTTTAGTTAAAGAGTCAGTGTCAAACATCTCACCCTCACAAATAGGACAGTTTGCATTTGACTAAGCAGGAATGGTCGTCTCCGTTGTGGTTTCTTCTGGTACTTCTGTTTTGACACCTGCTCTGTCATCCATTACTACATTGTCATTATCACCATCCAACTCCTTGGCCATCTCGGTTGTCAGACTCCTTGCTTTGAAGTTGTTGACAAACCTAACCAACTTCTGCTTCTGTTTCTGCTTCATCTTAGGGTTTGAAGGATGGGCAATAGGAGGTAATGAAATGAATGCATTTCCTAAGCTCTTCAGTGGGGACTCCCCTATCCCCTTCTGCACATCTTGGTTAGATCTATTTGTGGAAAATGTAGAGTTTCATTGTTTTAAGGACAAGGACAACAGGGACAGCAGGTACAAATGATGCATCATGAACTTTCTCTGTTTGCATGACTCCTAATTCCGATTTGGGTTCTGAGCAGTTAGACTCAATACATATTGCCATACCAGTGCCAGCTCTGTGCTCCCGACTGGGGATGGTCTTACATCCACTTCCAACTCACCATGCACCATTGTCATCCACCTATTTCGGTTGGCATAGTTTGAAGATGGCTCCACTTGAATTGCCAGCGGAGACACAATCGAGGCTGCAACCTGTGCAGCAGTAGGGACATTGTGGGTATCCAAAAGATCCAAAGGATCCACTTTCATCAGTTCAACATGGGGCGTGGACTATCCCTTTAATGTCATCTAAGACCGATGAGACATCAAAACCAACAGCGACATTCCCCCGGCAGTTCACAGTTCTCAAATCCCCCACATTGAGAACCTACGATGGTCCTAGGGTGGTATCCTCAGAAGTATCCAACACAGGAGGAGGCATCAGTGGTGGGGGTTGTACAAGAACTCCCACAGCACGTTTGAGCATACATTTCTCACCACTGTGACCTTTAGCAACCTCAACCCAAGGCACCCTACCTCTCTGTCACAGCAAAAGCTCCAAAATAGCAGGTTCAGTCATGAGCACAGCTGTCAGGACCAGTCTTATAAGGGATGTAGTTGTAATAGTTGCAATAATGAGCAATGGATCAATCATTTGCCTACACAGAAGGGCTCAGCCTAGAGCCCCTAGACCTGAGGGCTCACAAACACTACAAAGTTGCAACTACAGCTGAGACCACAACTAAGTCATCTTTTCCAGACGCTAAAGAGGGGCTATCAAAGGACCCTGTGTCTCCATGCTTCAGCCCCTGGCAATGCTAGAGAGATGACAAAATGTGAGCTACAAACATACTGCATGCTGAATACCCTGTGCAAGATTCAACAGTCAAAACATTAGTCAAACATGGGGAAGGTAGTGAGGCCCCCAGGGCATAATGGTTAAACTTTGGATACAGAAGGGGAATTCCTCCTATTGGAGAGTTGCCCTCACAGACTCTTACCAGTGTCATGCTCCATCATTGGTTGAAATGCTCCTCGAGAGGGTGGCGCTGCGGTCCCCCACGGGCCCTGCCCTCCCTCCACTTTCAAATTTGGAAAGGAATTTTATTTGTAGCTTGTGACGGAAATTGCTGTTGCAAACTATTGATGAGTTAACAACCCCCAAATTGGAATGGTAACTAATTGTAAAAGGGAAAAGGGTTACCATTAGGACAGGATGTTGGCATCCAGGTGAAAGGGGAAGAATTTCAAAAAGTGACAGACAAACAATGCAGAATCTCAACTATGTAGACAGAGACCGGGTGAATATGATGTTTTTCTGCTATATGCACTGATGTCAGCCGAAGAGTGCTGAAGCTCTACTATTCAACCAGTGCAGGGTAAATAGTGAAGATGTTCTGCTACTTGCACCACTGTCGGCCAAACAGTGTAGAATCTGTACAAATCTTAATCAGCTGCCGGGTAAAATAGTGATGGTTTTCTACTATTTGCATAGCTGTTGGTCACACAGCACAGATGCTCTTTTATTTAGCATGTGGCTGGGTAAATAGTGAAGTTTCTCTACTAGTTTCAATGCAGTCACATGAATAGTAAGTATTGTCTAATGGTTAGCCTGCAAGAAAGCAAATTAGCAGAAAAAAACATGTTTTATCTGAAGGGCGGGTAAATAGCAGCTACCAAAAAAAACCTTCATCTCATCTTGTGTATTGAAAAAAAATATGAAAAAAATGATGAAGAGGTGGAATTTCTGGAGTGTCAAATACAACAGAGTTAATTTCCTTCAGAGCCTCCCTATGCGGGATAAAACATGTACTGAGCTTGTTTGAGTATCTGGCATGTGTGGTGCCACATTCCTCGTAGATGAGTTTTGATGTTCCTTGGAGATCTGAAGTCTCCAAGGTCATTGCACTTGAATTATATATTGCTTCAATGAGATGCACAATGTTTCATTTGAAAATCTCTTTATGTAGCTGTCGATCCAGTAGACAACTATATCACTGAAAGTAGAGGCCTCACAAAGTACTAATGCTCCAATATAATTCTCGAATCTGCGTCTCTTTTCATTCTTGAACAGATGAAGAAAGGACAAAAGCCAACATTGCCTTCACAACCTGCCAGAGTTAAAGCTCAATGAAAGATGCATAGTGTTCTGCATTATTGTTGCATAAAGGTGCCATGTCAGCTCTCCAAGTCGCCAAATGATAGCTCATCCTCCCCTTACACAAAGAAATGGGGTGGTCCAGGCAGTGGCAGCAAGAGTTTGCTTTCATCTTTATAGATGAGTTAAAATGTTTGAAGATGAAGTGACAAACGTTGGGTAGTCATTCCATTCCACTCTATTGACCTCTACTATTCCCAGAGAAGGTCAGCATTTCACTTTCTATTTGCATTTGAGATCTATTAAAATGTTCCTTATATGTAAGTGCTCATAAGAGTTGACATGTATAGCGCGCAGACCTACTTTTAGAGAGGTGAACAGAATGTTTCAGGTTAGGATGTCCTCAAGGATGGGCACAACGTGTTTTTTGTGTAGATGTCTATAGTGTATAGGTCAAGGAGCTCAAATGTGGTTATTGTTGGCTGAAGAAGGCCTCAGGGAAGAGATTCAGCAGGCCAGTGTCATGGGCCTAAACATAGATTTTTTCGCACAGGCTGTCTTGTGGCGAAATGTGGCTGAGGTTTGTGGAATATAGGGGCATATTATCAAGGGATGTATCTCCGCTTTTTTGGCTTTAAAAGCCAAGAAAGCGGAGATAAAATTATCTCCCTATCAGCAACAGGGTGCTAACACGCAAATTTGCATGTTAGCACCCTTTTTCTCTACGCTTCCCCTTGCATCTCTAATGAGATGCAAAGGGGGCGTTCCAGAGAAAAATAATAGGAGAAATGTTGTTAAGCGACATTTCTCCTATTATCAAGGATTTCGCTAACCCTGTTAGTGAAAAAAAAGCAGCGCTAACCCCGGTTAGTGCTGCTTTTTTTAAAACTGGGGGCATATTACCAAAGTTAAGCGATATTTATCGCTAACGATGCTTAGCAACGAATTTTTTAACGCTAAGCATCGTCAGAAATTATCGCAGATAAACCTTGCTATTATCAAGGTTTATCGCAAATGCGATAAAAAACGGCCGCAATGCATGAATATCGCTGAAAAGTCAGCGATATTCATGCATTACCGAGCTAATGCTCTTAGCCATGTTATCCACCTCCCATTGGATAACATGGCTAAGAACTGCTCAGGGCAGGTGTTAGTTTTTGGAGATATTCGAGCTTAGCGCGACTATCTCCAAAAGTTGGTAATAGGAGATAGCGATGTTAGTGACTGTTTCCAGTCGCTAACATCTTGGCACGCCCACTTTGCATGTCATTAGTGATAAATATCACTGACATGCACAGTGGGGCCCAAGATGGTCGCTATCTCCTACTAGCTGTCGCTAACTGGTGTTAGTGACAGCTAGGTAATAGGGAGATAATTTTATCTCCGCTTTCTTGGCTTTTAAAGCCAAAAAAGCGGAGATAAACCCCCTTGATAATATGCCCCCTGGTATTTTCCTGTCTTAGCAATTATATCCTATGGAAGGTGGATATCATGGCTAAGTTTGTGAGCCCCTATCATCAAGCTAACACCAAACTTCGAGAGATTATCGTTGGTTTTCCAGCGATAATCTCTCATTTGGCAGTTAGCGCGAGGATTTTCATCACTTCTGAGATTAACCTTGCTAATAGCAAGTTATCTCTGCGTTAATTTCCGGCGATGCTTAGCGTTAAAAAATTCGTTGCTAAGCCTCGTTAGCGATAAATATCGCTAATCTTTGGTAATATGCCCCATAGTCCTCTTGTTGAGACATTACATAGGAGATTCTGAAATAGATAATTAGGTGAGTACCATGTATGAGGTCATACGAATAGCTGACTGTACACTATACAAATGACAAATACATAACACCATTTACTTGCCACTAAACACTAAATAGTTGTTATAACAGCAAAGTAAAATATCCCATGAAATTTAAGTGTAGACAAAACACTACTTTCTGCCACTCTCTCGCTTATTAAAATTCCTTTATTATCTTTGTCCTATCTCTGTATAGTTATATTTCTTGAAGGTTTGATGTAACAGCTGCAACATATGTTACTCCTACATTAAAAGTGTAAACAAATAATATTGTGTCCAACAACGGCCCTCTTGCACTGAAATGACTATCCAAAATAAACCCGAAGTGAAAATGTCTGAGCTGATGGTAAGGGGAAGGAGGGCTCCACCTTCTTTAGCCACATCATCTAAAATAAATGTCTGGATCTATATTGTATTGTATTGTAATTGCATTTATATAGAGCTTACTGCACTTGGCGAGGCATTTAAGTGTTTTTTCGGTGAGTAGCACGCTACTCCGGAACCCAAACAGTATTAGTATAGTTAAATGTGCAATTAATTTGAGTGGTGGAAATGTTAATCTGTTATTTGGATTGAAAAGGAATAGTGGAGGGATGAAAGATGGAGGGGTCTAGAAAGTTTTCTTTTTTTTGGGGGGAGTTCATAGCCATGGGAGGGGGTTTGGGATGAGTAAAGGGGAGGTGGAAGGGAACTAGTATTGGGAGATATGAAATTACTGTGAGTGATGGACATTTTAGTCTGTTATTCGGATTGAAAGAGAATAGTAGAGGGATAGAAGAGGGAAAGAGGGAAGGAGGGATAGAAGAGGGACGCGTTTAACATTTCTTTCGAGTTCACAGCAGTAGGAGGAGGTTTGGGATGGGTAAATGAATACGTAAAGAAGATGTGGAGGGGAAGAGTCAGAGAGAAGGGTTTAGAAAGGATTGTTTGGGAGATCTGAACAGTAAAAGAGTTATAAGATGATGCAAGCAGGGATAGAGGAGGGAGGAGTCAAAAAAGGATTATTTTGGGGATCATTGTAGTGGTATGGGGTTTGAGATGAATGAGAGAGTGGAGGTAGAGGATACATTGATAGAAGGATAGGGAGAGAAATAGAGTAGTGCATTGGAAAGAGTAGAAAAATGAGGTTTGTGATGAGTCAGAAAGATGAGGTAGATATATTGAGAGCGGTATAGGGTAAAAAATAAGGTAGTGAATTGGATATGCTGAATTAGAAGAACGTAATAATATATAGGTACATAAGTACATGGAAGGTAGATATATGTATAAGAAAGGAACTATATGTAGATTAAAGATGCATTTACTAAACTCTGGCTTTCAAGTGCTGTACTTTAAATTAATGTACTTGGGCCTGATTCACAGAATGAATATAAGACTCAATCCGAAACGTACTACAATTTTGGTATTCACAGAATGCACATACTACTTTTGGCATTCACAGAATGCACTTACTACTTTTGGTATTCACAGAATGAATTTACTACTTTTGGTATTCACAGAAGTTAGGATTTTGTCTTAAGTTTGTCTTAAGACAAACTTAAGACAGACTTAAGACAAACTTAAGACAGACTTAAGACAGACTTAAGTTAGGATTTTGTCTTAAGTCTGTCTTAAGTCTGTCTTAAGTCTGCCTTAAGTTTGTCTTAAGACAAACTTAAGACAAAATCCTAACTTCTGTGAATACCAAAAGTAGTAAGTTCATTCTGTGAATGCCAAAAGTAGTAAGTGCATTCTGTGAATACCAAAATAGTAGTAAGTTTAAGTTTAAGTCTTAAGTTAATTCTGTGAATCGGGCCCTCTGTTTTTATTTTTGTAGTTCAATAGGGAAGCAATTGTAGATAAATAGTTACGATAAAAGATTTACTTATTTATACAGCCACTTATATACATATAAAAAACATAAAATAATGTAACTATAGGTAATATATGTATATTTGTTTAGCAGAACTAACGAATATCTGTATTTGTAAATCATAATTACTCTACATCTTTATACAAAGCAATACACATATGTAGGTACATATCTATAGTCCAAATAAATGCTTATATGCAAAAAATGGATATGCTGTATATTTATGTTTGCTTATAGTGAGTATGTGGGGAAGAGCCAATTCTTGAGCAGTTTCCTGATTTAAAGTGGTTATCCGTGGATGTTGTGTAGGGGTAAAAAGTTCCATAGTTTGGCTGCTTGAACACCCATGGTTTTTTCTTGTATGTTGGGATTTTGAGGTGCCACTTTAGAGCATAAGTTCCTTTGTTCCATGTATTGCTTTGTGGGTGATACTGGCGGCTTGAATGTTATTCTTCTGGCAACCGGTAACTAATGCAGGGCTTTCAAGGCAGGGGAGATTTGGGCTTGAGGCTTTATATGTAAGAGTAGTGTATCAGCTGAGTTCTGAATCCATTGTAGTCTTTTCATAATCATTAAAGGTTATCCTTGGCAGAGGCTATTGGTGTAATTGAGTTTAGACAGGACAAGAGAGATGGTAGCTTGGACCTTGTGTGGAAATCCCAGAAGGGGGAAGATTTGTCGCACAATTTTAAATTAACAAAGCGTGATCTTGCTAGATTGTCCACTTAGGTATTCATTGTTAGCTTGGAGTTCATGGTCATTCCAAGGTTTATTACTTCCTTTGATACTTTAGCTGGTGTTCCCAGATCATCAGGTCAGGCGGCGAGTGCGTCATCATTTTTCCAATCGCCACCCGTATTTCCGTTTTGGAAGCATTCAAGTTGAGATGGCTCCAAATCATCCATTGATCCACGGCACTGAGACAACTAAAAATGTATGAGTTTCCAATGTATTTGGGGTATTCCATTTGAAGGAGTATTTACAAGTCATCTGCATAGTTATAGCACGTGAGGTGAAATTGATCCGTGCCTGTAATGACTTCATGTAGATGTTGAAAAGTATGGGTGAGATGATAGAGCCTTGATGGACCCTTGTTTTTGGAAAGTATGGTTTGGACGAGAAAGAGGGGGTCGTAATGTCATTAGTTTTGTTGTGAAGGTAGGATTTAATTCAGAATAGAGCAGTAACCTCTATAACAGCTTTGTAGATCTTTGTATAAGTGCGTCATGGTCAACTTTGTCAAAGGCAGCTGAGAGGTCCAAGAAAAGTAGCACAGCAAACCCATTCCCATCAAATATGTTGTTAAGGTCATCCCAGATGGCAACGAGGGCAGATTCTGTGCTTCTTCCTGGATGCAATCCAGTTTGGAAGTGTGAAAGTATGGCGTTATCTTCAATAATTGTGACACCAGGGCAAGTGCTGCTCTTTGTAACAGTTTTTCAAGGAAAGGTCCATTTGTAATATGTCTGTAGCTGTCGGGGTTCAGCAGTTCCAGGTTTGCTTTCTTCAGTAATGAGGGTATGTATGATCAAAATGAATCATGCCTCCTAATCCTCCTTGACCTATCATAAGCCTTCGATGCAGACCAACATAACAGTCTCCTGGACTTTCTTGAACACAGAATGGGTTTATAAGGGGCTGTCCTTAAGTGGTTCGGCTCTTTCCTAGACAACCAAACTCAAAGAATAAAGATGAACCAATCACTGTTGACGTCCACATCGGTTCCTCCTTATCCGCTGCCCACTTCAATCCATTCATGCAACCCTTAACTGAAATGTTGAAACTTTCAAAAGTTCACTACCACATATGATTAGATGACACACTACTATACCTAAAAATGTCATCCCTGGATGATATCTGTTTACTCAACTTTGGAAAAACCCCACAACTGACTGACAAAAAAAACATCTCAAACTCGATGGTCTTAAAACCCACTTTCTTTTAATTTTCCCACCACAAAGACACAGCGACATGGAAAACTGGATGAAACACCTAACAGCCTTTAACTGCAACCCACACATCATAGATTCCACAAGATCACTGGAAATAACACTTAACAAGAATCTCACCATGCAGGAACACATCACCACAGCCACCGGAGGACCAAACTTCCTTAAGAACATTCTCAGAAAACTAATACACCTTCTCAACGATGATGACCTAAAAACAGCCGTACAAGCCCTAATGATCCCCAGAATAGGCTATGGGCATACAACCTATGGAGGTTTGGCAAGATCCAGCCTGGCTTCTCTAAGAGCATCACTCAAGGCAGCTGCAAGACTCATCACAGGCTCCAAAAAGAACAACCACATCACGCCTGAACTAAAGGCACTGAACTGCTCCCTTTTGAGGCAAGATCACAGCTAAAATGTACCTGCATGACACACTAAGCCCTGCACCTCAACACACCAAAGTATCTAGCTAATAAACTGGAACTATCAGGAGGTAGCAGAACTTTGTGAAGCACCAACACCATGCTGTTGAAACCACACAAATTTCAGAAAAATACAACCTATAAGTGCACCTTCTCAGGCTTGCACCAATGATCCCAATTTTAGTGCGAGATGTGTACCATTTAGACTCTGCTCACCTACCTGGATCTGTGATGAATAAACGCGCAGCTAGAATGACTAAAGTACACCTGAATTCCTCCTGACTAACAATGTTTACTGTCAACATTTAATTTTTCCTCTTAGCTACTCTTTTCTATGTTCCTAGCTCTCATATCTCTTTGGTGTAACAGTTGTAAAGCGCTCTGATGCCCTCTCTGGTTCTAATTTTGCGCTATATGAAACTTTATAAATAAAAAATAAATAAATATGACTTTTTGAGTTCTTATAAAAATATTCCTGTAGTTAAGGAATTGTTGATGATTCATCTTACTGGTTTGGCAGCAGAGGTTGTTACTAGAAATTTCTTGAATGTTTGTGGTAGACATGGGTCAGAAGGGCTGCTGGCAACCCTGCTTACTTTGACCAGGTCCATAAACGTAATTGTGTTGAAATTTGTTGGACGGAATGGAGAAGCTGGGTTAGAGTATTCTTGGATTCTTGTTTTGGAAAAGTGTTGGTGCTGGTGCTTTGTCTTTGTTTTCAAATATGAGCCCAACCTGTCTGATTGTGCTGTGTAATGATTTGTCAGGTTGTCTGTGACATCTTGAGTAATGGGATGAGCTCCTTCTAGGCAATTTGGTTTACGAACTTCACGGAGAATTGTCTAGAATTCTTTATTTGCACATTTAGCTTTTGCAATTTTGTCTGAATAGTACCTTTGATTAGCTTTTAGGTTGAGCCTATAGCAGCAGCGCGCATGTGCTGCTCGCTTTGCGAGGCATGCAGTATTCAGTATGGAGTGGTAGCTCCTCGGGCGATCCGCCCACTCTCTGCCCATCTTTTTGAATGACTTGTTTCTTTGTCGTTCCTAAATGCTGCCTTCCGATTGGTTTTTAGGCTTGTTAGTCCCTTCTTATGACACCCATGTTGTCATTTCTATCCTTCCATGGCTACTGGCCCCTTTACTTTGAGTGTTGGACTTGATTTATATGACAAGGTCACTATTTGTTCTGACACTATACCAGTGTTTCTGTCAAGGTCCTTCACGCTTAGCGATGTAGTGACCAAGAACGCTTCCTAGTTAGTTTTCCCAAAGTTAAATATACATACATTTTGAGTCCGAAACACAAGCCGGTCCAATTTTCACGTGCTAAACAGAATTTGTTTAAAGAGGATCCTATAAAAACTATATGCATTTTCAAAACCCATATTTCCGGGAGTTCCAATCCGGAGTATCTTACTAATGGCAGAGTGGAATGCTGTATCCGTATCTGGGGATGTGTTTGAATGGGTATGATAAGTGTGTATTTATTGAATACAGTCCAGGGGAGTTTTGTTTCTTTATTGTACAGATTTTTCTAAAGAATATTGATTGTAATGATTGTACCTATTTTTTGTATTCGCTAAAAATAATTTTTGGACTTTGTATTAACAAAAAAGGAAAAAACATATCAAAAGAACAAAAAGGAAGAGAAAAAAATGAATTGATGAAGTTATGGACAAAATAAAGACAATGGAAAATCTTTCTGTCTATAGTCACTGTTGATTATATACATGTATTATTAATTGACAAAAACCACGTCTTGATTTAAAGTATGAATAGACTATGAGGGAGTATATTTAGCTCCGTATTTGGGGCAGGGTTTAGTGGGGCAGCACGGTAAAGGGCTTGCGGCGTAGCTGACAGGGAAGCCTTTGCACCTTTATGGCCCACGCAGCATGCAAGGCACGCTGCAGCTCTCGAGCTGCCTCATCCTGTTCTTATTTATATGTGCAGGGGTCGCTAGTACATCACTATTCTTGTCACTAGTCAGGTCGCTCCTCTCAGCGTCACGCAGCCCCCTGTGTGGCCTGTGATCCGCTGCCACTGCCGCCCGTGTTAGCCCGCCTGCATCACGGCTGAGTACTATTCTGTTATTGTTTTCGCATCTGTGTCCATTTTGCCTTCTGTACACCGTTTTTCTTACCCTTGTGCCCCCTTTTTTTTTGTTCCTTCGCCTTCCGTGTCCCCTGCCGTTTTCCCGCCGCTGCATCCCTGCGGCCCCGCCCCTTTGTATCCCATTGGCCGCCTGCTCCCACCTCCCAGCTGCTCCTACCTCCCTCTGCCCCTCATATGGAGGTCGCGCCGCAGTACAGAGAGCAACCTTTGACCCTGTCACTAGGCAGGTCGCTCCTCTCACCGCCACGAGTCCCCTGAGTGACCTGTGATCCGCTGCCACTGCCGCCCGTGTTAGCCCGCCTGCATCACCGCTGAGTACTATTCTGTTATTGTTTTTGCATCTGTGTCCATTTTGCCTTCTGTACACCGGTGCCCGTTTTTCTTACCCTTGTGCCCCCTTTCTTTTTTGTTCCCTCGCCTTCCGTGGTCCCCGACGTTTTCCCGCCGCTGCGTCCCTGCGGCCCAGCCCCCTAGTCTCCCATTGGCCGCCCGCTCCCACCTCCCAGCTGCTCCTCCCTCCCTCTGCCCCTCATATGGAGGCCGCGCAGCGGTAGAGAGAGCGACCTTTGACCCTGTCACCAGGCAGGTTGCTCCCCTCACCGCCACGCAGCCCCCTGTGTGACCTGTGATCCGCTGCCACTGCCGCCCGTGTTAGCCCGCCTGCATCACCACTGAGTACTATTCTGTTATTGTTTTTGCATCTGTGTCCATTTTGCCTTCTGTACACCTGTGCCCGTTTTTCTTATCATTGTGCCCCCTTTCTTTTTTGTTCCCTCTCCTTCTGTGTCCCCCGCCGTTTTCTCGCCGTTGCATCCCTGCAGCCCCTCCCCCTTGTCTCCCATTGGCCGCCCACCTCCCACTTCCCAGCTGCTCCTCCCTCCCTCTGCCCCTCATATGGAGGCAACGCAGCGGACGCGCGCAGCAAGCGCGCTGCTGTTGCGCCAAAGGCAAGCCCGTCTGCGCCCGTCCGCGCCTGGACCGCGCCTAGCGCCAGAACCCCTGGTCCCAGCCGATGCCAGGAACCTCGACTGAGATACAACACGGCCGCCCTCAATGCACTCAACACCGGACGACCACCCGCCTGCTATCAAGCCACCCCAAAGCACACCCAAGGACCCTTCACCTGCCTAGCCTGCAAATTCCCCTGCCTCCGAACATGCACACCGCCCGCCGGACCTAACATTAACAACAACCACCTCAAGTGCATCCTCCTCCACACCCGCTCTGTCCACAAGCACGCCATCGAACTCTGGGACCTCCTCGACACAACAGCACCGGACGTCGCCTTCCTCACGCCTCCTCGGCCCCTGACATCACCATAGCCATCCCGGACGGCTACAAGATCACCCGGAAGGACCACGTCAACCAAACCAGAGGAGGAATTGCCATCATCTACAGAAACACCATCAGCGTCACGACCAATGCTGAAGACACACTCTCCGCCACCGAACACCTACACTTCCAGATCCACACCAACCCAAAAACCACACTCAGAGGAACGCTCATCTACAGACCCCGGGCCCGCGCACACAATTCAGAGAAACCATCGCCGTCTTCGTGAGCCCGCACGCACTAACCTCACCAGAATACATCCTCCTAGGGAACTTGAACTTCCACATGGAGAACAACAACGACAACAACACCACAACCCTGCTCGACAACCTCGCCCACCTCGGCCTCAAGCAACTGGTGAACAACCCCACCCACTACGCCGGCCACATGCTGGACCGCCAGCAACTACTCTGCCAGCAACCACGTCTCCTTCAGCCACTACACAGGACTACACTGGACCTACCACAGCTGCATCCACTTCACCTTCACGAAGACTACATCCCACCACCGCACGCCACAGATCCCCCGCAGATGCTGGAGCAAAGTCACCACAGACCAGCTAACCACATCACTGAGCCAGAACCCACCAGCCGACACCTCTGACACCAACGACGCAGCCCACGATCTCGCACAGTGGATCACACACTGCACCAACAATCTTGCTCCACTGAAAAACCCCCCAAGCAAAACCAGCAACAAGAAAACCACATGGTTCACCGACGCCCTCAAAGACTCAAAGAAATTCTGCCGAACTCTCGAAAAAACCTGGCGCCACGAAAGGATGACAGAAAACATGACAGCCCTTAAGAACGCCACTCACGAACACCAGCTGATCCGCACCACCAAAAGGACATTGTTCAAAGAGCGGCTGGACAACAACACCCACAACAGCAAGGAACTCTTCAACATCGTAAAAGAGCTCTCCAACCCCAGCGCCAGCAACAACGACATCACACAGTCGCAAGACCTCTGCAACTCCCTCGCCGCGTTCTTCTACCGCAAGATCGCAGATATACACGACAGCTTTGACGCCCAGAATCTGCCTCCAGTTACCAAACCAACGACCCCCACCATCACCCTCAGAGCCTGGACCCCCATCAGCACAGAAGACACCACCCACGTCATGAACACCATCCACTCTGGCTCTCCCTCCCTCATCACATCTACAACAAAGCCGACACCATCATCGCACCCCACCTCGGAACATCATAAACAACTCCTTCATGTCAGCCACCTTCCCAGAGGGCTGGAAGCATGCAGAGATCAACGCCCTTCTGAAAAAACCCACAGCAGAGCTTAAAGACCTCAAGAACTTCCGCCCCATCTCTCTTCTTCCCTTCCTGGCAAAAGTCATCGAGAAGACCGTCAATAAACAGCTGACTGCATTCCTTGAGGCAAACAACTCGCTTGACCCATCCCAGTCTGGATTTCGAGCCAACCACAGCACCGAGACCGCCCTCATCGCAGTCACCGACGACATCAGGACCCTGATGGACAACGGGGAGACAACCGCCCTCATCCTCCTATACCTCTCAGCCGCCTTTGATACCTTCTGCCACCGCACCCTAATTACCCGCCTCTACAACACTGGGATCCAAGGAAAAGCCCTGGACTCGATCACCTCGTTCCTCTCCAACACAACCCAGAGAGTCCTCCTCCCGACGTTCCGCTCCGCGGCCACCAAGATCATCTGCGGCGTACCCCAAGGCTCCTCGCTCAGCCCAACCCTCTTCAATATCTACATGAGCCCCCTCGCTGCCATCGCACGCAAACACAACCTCAACATCATCTCCTACGCCGATGACACCCAGTTGATACTCTCACTCACCAAAGACCCAGCCACCGCCAAAACCAACCTTCAGGAAGGATTGAAAGATGTCGGCGAAAGGATGAAGCTCAGTAGGCTGAAACTGAACTCAGACAAGACGGATGTCCTCATCCTCGGACAAACCCCATCCGCCTGGGACAACTCCTGGTGGGCCACAGCACTGGGCACCGCACCGACACCCACGGACCACGCACGCAACCTGGGATTTATCCTGGACTCCTCCCTCACGATGACCAAACAAGTCAACGCCATCTCATCCTCATGCTTCAACACCGTGCACCTGCTCCGAAAGATCTTCCGGATCCCCACCGAAACCTGAAAGACGGTCACCCAGGCCCTCGTCACCAGCCGACTGGACTACGGGAACGCCCTGTACGCAGGAACCACAGCCAAACTTCAGAAATGTCTTCAGCACATCCAGAACGCCTCCGCACTACTCATCCTCGACATCCCTCGCCACAGCCACATATCTGCCCACCTAAGAGACTTGCACAGGCTCCTCATACACACACACAAAGCACTCCACGACATGGGCCCCGAATACCTCAGCAACCACCTCTCGTTCTACACTCCTACCCGCCAGCTCCGCTCCGCCAGCCTCTCCACCGTCCCATGGATTTGCAGAACCACCACAGGAGGAAGATCATTCTCCTACCTGGCCGCCAAGACATGGAACTTCCTCCCCGCACACCTACGACTGACCCAGGAACATCTCACCATCAGGAAACACCTCAAGACCTGGCTATTCGAGCAGTAGCGCCCCCCCCCCCACTTCAGCGCTTTGAGACCCTCGCGGGTGAGTAGCGCACTTTTTAAATGTATTGATTGATTCATTGATTGACCAACGCTTACGACCCAGGAGGTGAGTAGGGTGTTAGAGCAATCTGCAGGGGCAGACAGACTTTTAGATACCAGGGGGTTATGTTCAGAAGCCCACAGTGACGCGCAGGGTTTCGTATTCCCCAGCACCCCGATTGGGAGTGCGCAGCGGGTGTGCAGGGTCCTGTGCTTTCCAATGGACAATGCGACGCTGCAGGAGAATGCGAGAGCTTGAAGAAATTACTACAGGGCGCTGTATACGAAGCCCGATTGTATTGTATGTATAACCGCCTACAGCTGCTTGTTGTGTTGTCTTTAGAGCTAGTGACTGCTTTGGCTGTCAGTTGGAAGGTTGCTATTGTGCCAATAGTACTGACAGTAGTGGGGGAGGGGTCAGCTGTGGCTGCAATGTGTGGGTTTACTGTGGCTGCTATACTAGGAGTGCATGTGTATAATCTGGGTACAGTACTGTGTGCGTTGGCTTTCTGTAGTACTGTGTGCATGCCAACTGCAGTACTAGCACCAGCATCCCTTCTGTGTGCCCACACACCCTAGCTGTACTACTAGTAGTGTGTGTGTGTGTGTGTGTGCACCTACTCTGCTTATGTGAGCTTTGTGTATGTGTTAGCTGGCTGCGGTGCTAACAGCATGGTGGGTGTGTGCTTCACTGCAGCACTTACCGTGGAGGCAACCATCACAGATGCATTACTGCTACTGACCGTGGGTGCTGTACTGACCCCGGCTGTAGTGTAACTGCATGTTTGTGAAGGTACTGGACTAGCAGCATGTGCTCTTGCTGTGGTACTAGTAGTGTGTGTTTGCCACGCTCTACTTTGAAAGCAGAGCTAGTAATTTGTGGGTTTCTTTACAGCGTTCATACTATGGCTGTAAAGTAGACATTGTGTACACTGCTGGGTGTGTGTGTGACCATCCCTAGATTCATGACACCTATTTGTCAAGTCTGTATTACTAACTGCGCAACAGCACTGCTGCAGTGTGCTAGTAATTTAATTTTCAGTCTGGTTCCTCCCAGCCCTGCCTCGTTTGTGAGCTGTGGTTCCATTCTTCAGTAACAGGCTGATGATATTAGTTGATTCCTGTAGGCGGGTGGATGTGTCTGGCATGCCCAGTTTTCAACCAGTCTCCCTCATCTAACCAGTGTATGCCTGAAATGCAGAAACCTTCTTCGGTTTCTTGCACGCTTTATCCTTAGAGGCAGAGTTCTCATGTAAATATCTCAGCCCTTGAGTCCTCCACATCCCAATTCCAATATGGCAGTTCCCCTTGACTCGGCCAGTAGTAAACGTGCATGTCCACGTCTTCACAATGGTCGCTTTGTATGTTCTCTTTTGGGCATAAACCCCCCCCCCACCCCCTTTGCTACAATCATGCCTTCACGGGTGTGGTTTGTCTGCAGCATCTGTTCTCTCTGTAAATGCCCACCCTTAAGTAATCTGTAAGCAAAATAAATAATATATAACTTATGAAAAAAGAATTTTCCCCATTTGTATGAAACAAGTTGCACATATAGCAAATCATTAGAGCCTTGTGCCTCAGATGTGACGATGCATCTTATATACAACCTTTTGTAAACCACAAATCTCCCCAACAGGTATGACAGGCAGCTGTAGGTTGCCGGATCTCATGTTGTGTGATTGATGTGTGTGTGGGTGTGTGCGTGTGTGTGTGTGTGTATATTTTATTTTCATTGATTTACTTTTCACCAGTTAAAATTACATCTGCATATTTAGAATGCATTTTTGCATCATGGAGTGATAGCGTCACTATTCTCAACAGATTAAAAACATTCTCTTGTTATTCATTTCTAATGTTGGCATTTAACCCCTTCATTTTTCGTGCCTTAAACACTGTTAAGGATTATTTATTGCTAACAGTGAGTGTTCGTAATCTTATAGTTACATTTCTGATTCAATAAACACCCTCTCGGCATACTGGATATCTCTTTTCTATAGTAACTATGTGAAAAGTTACCCTAGCATATGCTGTTAACTATTCTAGTGGGCACCTTACACCCGTCCAAACGACCCTTATTAATGGTAGGTTAAAGACAATCTTAATAGAAAGCTATCCTAGTGGTAGCTGTGGAGAGCAGCCTTCAGGCTAAGTCTTGAAGGAATGTAAAGCAGCTTGTTTTACAATTCTATAATCTTGTGAATGACCAAATGAAGGGAGGACTACACCAGGTATATATATAAAATATATATTCTAAACACATCCCTCTAGTCCCTTTATGAGGCTAGAGGCAAAAGTAAATTCAGTACACTTAATAACACACAGTAAATTAGCACAATATATACATTGAGCTCCAAGGGCCTTCCAAACCATTTATTCAGAAAGTGTTATAAGAACCACGACTTGCATAGACACAATGCCTAGAGCCTTCAGAACCGCGGGGGTCACCAGGAACCACCCAAGGTAGTGACCCAGGGGACCCAGGGGGGACGCGTGCAGTGTGTGAACACAGCCGCAGATCACCATTAACTTCTGTGGGGAAAGTCGCAGTTGGAGTTTTAAAGATAAAGGACACTTAGAAGAGGACTTGGAGCAAATCCCTTTAGAACTAGTGGTTTCTAGAGTCAACACCCACGGGAGCACCGGAGTACTCGAGTTACCTCACCCAGGGAAGCCAGGTGCCTAGGTGTCTTTCGGTCTCGGTTTTCGTCGTCGTTTTCAATTGCAATCTGCTGCAAAGTGCTGGGGGCGTCCAAGTGGAAAGTGCCCGGTGTGATCCAAGCCTGGATCGAAGATGTGAGGAACCTGAAAGCAGAGCGTACAGAGTCTGGGTCACTTGCCAGTGACTAGGAGGACGATGGACAGATGCCCACCGATGTCAGGTGATCTCAGGTGAAGAAGGTGAAGCTTGACTCTTCAGCCACGAGGACCAGGAGGTGTCGATGACAACGAGCCTCTGGATTCGAGCTGTCCCATGAAGGATTTCAAGTGCTGCAGTGTCAATTTCCAGATTGGACCCAAAAAGCCTTGGCAACAGCAACCCGCGCAGAAATCAGTGATTGGCTTTGGTGCAGACCAGCAAGGTATGAGAGACTCACCACATGGTGGGGAGTCAGGGCACATCTTGAGCAACCAGGGAAGTGCAAGGAAATGTAGAGTTACCTTCAAGAGGACCCACCAGTCGATGGACAAGGGATCGCAAAGTTGCCTCAAGCTGAAATGCAAGTCATGGGCTCACAGAACACTTGTGGAGTGTAGGCTTACAATCTTCAGTGCAGGTAATGCTTCGGGCTTGGGCTACAAGTAACCCAATGCACAACTTTGGGAAAGCTCTGGAATTTGATGCACTAGCAAATAAGCATGGAGTTACGGTTCCACATCACTCGTGAGGGCTGTGGGTCTCAGCTTTGCTGAGATCTCGTTTCGGCCTATGAGAAGTCTGAAAATCTTTGTCTTGTGTCGCAAATACTTCGGAGTCCAGCTGGAGCTTTGGAAATGCAGACAGGCAAGATGCTTCATTAGTTCCTGTTTGAACAGGGGAGTCACTCCTTGACCCCAAGGGAGATTCTTCCGTCCTCTAGTCTTTAGTAGAGCGTCGAAGTTCCAGGATTCAGTATCAGAGTTTCGTCCAGGTGTAATCTAAAGTCCTGTTCCCAGGGGTCCCTTACTTATACTAAGAAAAGGGGTTGGAAATACTCTGGGGACCCACCTATGGGAGGGTTTGGAAAGAGGGGTGGCTACACCCATTTCCTTTGTTCAGTTTCATGCCAGAGCAGGGGTTGGTAGCCCCTGCAACCAGCTATGGACAGGGACACCAAAAGTGCCCCCAGTGCTTACTTCAAAGCACTCTTAGAGTGCACCCACCCAGCCCCAATCCACAAAAGCCTGTCTGGGAGGTGGTTACACCTACCTGTGATAGGAAACCTATTGTACAGGTCTCCCCTGCTGGTGTTTCATCCTGCAGCAGAAGGAGGCCAGTCCCGTGTCTGTGGCTGCAGCATCCAATTTGTGATGCCATGGCTCTTTTAAACTATTACCGGTTAGTGTACATGTCTCTTCCTCTAGAAGGGTGGAATTCTACACCAGCCGCCAGGACTGGCGGGAAGGGGTAGGATTCCAAGGTGTTTGACACCAAACAAGACAGGTTTCCATGCAGCTATTGCAAAGTCAGCATTTACCGTGAGGTCATAATCCACTTAAGAGTATATGGTCTGCCTGCATCACAGAACAGCCTCAGAGAATAGGCTCCGAAAGCTGAAGAGGGACCCAGCTCATGCATGGGCACCCTCTCACACAAAACCAAGCACTCTGCCTGCAGGATTGATAAGGCCTGCCATAGGAGTGACTGATAGGTTGATATGTGTAAGTGATTAAAGGTAGATATAGGTAACCTATATCTTAGTAAGTGGTGCATGCACCACCTTACCCAGGCTGCAGTAGCAGTCCTGTGGTGTCATTTTGGACGGCTTCCCAGGGGTGGCATAATACATGCTTCAGCGCCTGGTAGGCCCCTGGGGTATCTATGCCCTTGATACCTAAGGTACCATATACTAGGGACTCACAAGGGTACCCAGTAACCAAACTGGAGTGTACCTAAAGTACATGCAATCATTTTAGAGAGGAAGCAGCTAGGCTGGGGTCCTGGATGGCAGGGCCCCAGCCAGACTAAAGTCGAGAAACAGTGAAACACCAGCAAAAAGTGGGGGTAACCATAGTAAGCAGATCCTACTCTCCTATACACTACTCATCCAAGCTGGGAAAGCAGACAGCAGCTTTGAAAACATAAGCTGTGGTTAGTCGTTCCTTGTGCACTTCCAGACGTATGACCCACAGTAATAATAGAGAGATATTAGAGATACTTTTTTGAGTGCTTGTGTTAACTAGATTATGAATGTATCAATTGCTGATCATGCAAGCCTTTCTGTGTGCTGCAATGCTTGACCTTATCAAACCACACCACCGCTGTTGTATTTTAGCTTGTGGTTATGTGGTCTAGGTTACTACTTCCCCTTGAGTCACAGCTTTAATTTTTTACTCTAGCTAATCTATCCTGTTGTATCTGTTTTAGCTTTTTAGTTGCTGTAGCTCAGCATTCTAGTTCTTTTGTACTGTGAGTATGTGTCACCAGTGCAAATTATCTTTATATTTGTTATTTTACTGTATGTTGTAAAGTAAACTATGCATAATAACTTCACGTTTTATTAATAGATATGCACATGTATTCTGTCTCAAAGCCTGTTTTTATTATGCTTTAATCACTGTGAATGACGTGACCCCCAATCTGTATCAGTCTTCATAGTGCTTGCAACCCAGAACACCTATATGGTATAGCATGCTCACTGTACAAGATCTTCCCCGCTTTTCTCACTGGTTCAGTCAGGATATTCCTGTGGTTGAACATTACCTAGTAATAGCCACAGAGAAGCAGTCACATGTGTAAGCTTCAGGCTTATTCACACAGACCAATTCATAATCAAACTGAAGTACATTGAATTTTAGGGGCAGATTTACGAGGAAGTGCCGCAGCATGACACCAAAAGCCCTTTGCTGCGCCATGCTGCGGTACTTCCAAAGCACAAAGCTCTCCCCCGTGCTGGCGCAAAAACAGCTTCCATGCGCTGGCGCAGGCTCCCTTGCCACATGGTGCAAGTGTGCCTGCTTCATGGGGAGATTATTTTTGTGCAGGAAGGGGCACCTTTCTGAACAAAAACAATCACTACAGGCATTTTTCTCTTTCAATGCGAGCTGTAGAATGCAGAACACATTGAAAGAGAAAAAAACGAGGAGAAATGAAAACATTTCTTCTTGTTGCGCCTCCCTACGCCTCCCTTGGGGAGGCATAGCATTCCCAGATTTAAGATTTCTCATAAATCTCAAAAATGTGTCTGGTTTCATGGGTGTTGCGTGGGAACACCCACTACAACACCCATGGAACCCCCCTTTCATGGACCATATTTACAAGGACAGGAAAAGCCACGCAGGGTGACTTTTCCTGTCATTGTAAATATGGAACAGTGAAATATGCCACCAGTACGTCACAAACAGTGATGTACTGGTGGCGAAAGGGGTGTGTAAATCTGCTTCATAATGTCTACAAAGAACCTATGGGGCCCGATTTATCAAGATTGTGTGGTGACTCTTTCATATGAGCCTCATGGCACGCTCACCAATGCACAGCGCTCCACTGCACTGCAAGAGTAAGTCACATCTTTTCACAGCGAAGTATTTGGGACTTGTGTCAGCTGTAAATACGCTTTCTTATCTTTACGTTTGTTACATGGGATTTAATAGCCATTTAGCAGCAATGTAATTGGCATCTGAAGATGAATTACATGTTTCTTTACAACTGGCAGAGCACAGATGTGGAAAATGCCCCAATTTGATGCATGTAAGCCGTGCTACTTTAATGTTGCACCTCCTTCAAATCTCGTCCCAGGTGCTGGAAGGTTTCTTGAAGCCACTTGGCAGAAAGTCTTGTTGGCGCATATTAGGCAGATAACAAGGTCAGGAAAACCCTGCATTGTTTAGGCTCTACGTGGACCAATGGCCAGAGTAGAAACTAGGGGCCAGATAATGCACATTCTGATTTTATCATATGTCCAAGTTTCACTCTGTATCAATTTTTTATTGTGTGGTGGTAGGGCATTCACACTTCAAGGTCTGTGCTGACATGCTGATGGGTCCTTCTCTTTCGCTGCCTTTCTTTGCTTTTACCATTCTTCTCACTTGTCTCTCCCAGCTGTCACATTGCCATAAGTGGCCTATCTGAAGCAAAAAAAAGCAACATCGTGGAATTGTCTGATAGTGATTGGAAATCCATCTAATTGCGGTCTTATGAATACATTTGCATGCAAACAATAGATCTTGAACCTGCACAAATATTAATATTTAACAATCCTACAACTGTAATTGAAAATACTGAACTTTTCATCATATTTCTGGTGCGTATCCCACCAGACACTTCAAATAACTTCCTTTCCCTGTCTACAAAAAAAGAAACCTGGGGCCTCATTTATGAAAAGTGATGCATCGCTGCGTGAAAACAGCGATGCGTCACTTTTCACTGCGCTCTCCCTGCGACATGATTGATGCGTCATATTTATAATATGACGCATCATGTCCCAAGTAGTTACAGATACGTCAGTATTTCTGACGTATCTATAAGCGCAAAAGTGACGCATTGCTGGAGTGTGTCACAAAAGTGACACAACTCCAGCAATGCGTCCTTTCACATGGGGAAAGCCCCATGTGAAAGGGCGTGCATCAGTCTTACGCCTGCTGTGAGGCAGGCGCAAGATTTTGACGCACCAGCGTCCTAAAAGTGACGCAGTGAAATTGCGTGTGAACGCCCCCCCCTGCATACATTATACCTGACGCAGGGAAAATGTAGCGCAGGGGTTTACAAAGTGACGCATCTGCTTAGATGCGTCACTTTGTAAATAGTGCGCAACACGAGGCATGTTTTACGCCGCCGATGCGTCACAAAAAGTGACGCATCGGAAGAGCAAAACTCACGCACGGCCTCATAAATGAGGCCCCTGGTGCGTCGCTTATATTTCTTTGCTTGGATGGTAATCTACCATCCTCTGTGCTGATCAGGACACATGCCTTCTGGATGCTGTTCAACAAGAAGGTTTGTTATCTGTGAGGTGCACTGGCACAGACTGAATAGTGTCTTAGTTATTTATGCATGACAAACCGAAGTCCGTGAGGGCTTGATTCAGGCCACATTTCTCAGGATACCTCCTGAAAGTCAACAAGATTCGTAGGGGTTCTTTGTATGTACACATACTTTATGTGGATATCGGAAGATGTGGAAATTATCGCTTTGGGTGAAAGGGGGAGGGGCGGGGGCATGGATATGCATGCGGTGTGGCTTTGTTTTTTTTGCTAATGCATGGACAGATATAGGGGCCATGCAGGCTTCTATCATCAGGCCTAGGAAAAAGCTCTGTAGAGGATGGCTTGCCACTTGTTGGAGGGATAGGCCAAAGGATTTTCCTGGTCTGTCACATTTTAATCAAAATCGTAGGAGAGAAATGAGCAGCGTTACACCCTTCTTGTTTTCTGAATCCTCCAAAATGTGGGTGGTTACAGGGGAATAAACTAGGTCTGGCGTTGACATCAGGGAGCTTTAGGTAAGTGGTTTTGTAGGAGTACCCAGGCCTTTATATTCGTGGGGTGCCCTTTACCTGGGACATAAACTCTTCCCTTACAGACTACACTGCCAGCACACACTCTACTAACCAGCCACATAACCAATTGCCAGGATGATTAAACCTCAAGAATGACACAGAAACATTCCTACCACATCATTATAAAGTCATGTGCTACCATCAATGTACAACAAACTAGAGCCTCAGATCTGACCACCAAGCAGTGTTCAGAAGTTTGTGTTGGGTAACAAGTTACCCAAATCATACACAACATGATTTAGAAGTCCTACAGATAATTGCACAAAATCCACTATTCAAACTAGAGAAAAAGCTAGAGAGCCACTCTAATGTTCCTTGTAGTTTTCAGTTTTGAGCTGTGGTATTGAACTTTTGAGCCGAGGAAGCTGCCAGAACTGGAGTTTGTGTAGGAAAGTGTATTATTATTTGGGTGGAAACCTGTTCACCTCGAAGGATAAGAGCACCTTCTAAATGTTGCACCAATTAAATAAAACTTTACTCTGTCCCTGGTAAAGTAACACAACGCACAGTTAGGCTTAAATCAAAGGCAAGTACTTAAGCACTGTAGAAAGTAACGTACGAGTTACTTACCTTCGGTAACGATGTATCTGCTATCAATCAATCAATCAATCAGCATAATAGTAAAGCGCGCTACTTACCTGTGAGGTCCCAAGGTGCTGGGGGGAGGGGAGGAGGGGATGCTGCTACTGTTCGAAGAGCCAGGTCTTGAGGAGCCTTCTGAAGGCAAGAAGGTCTTGTGTCTGCCATATGTGGGTAGGGAGGGTGTTCCAGGTCTTGGCGGTGTGGTAGGAGAAGGATCTGCCACCGGAGGTCCTTTGTTGGATGCGGGAGACAGCTGCCAGGGCGGGCCAGTTATATGATGACGATTTTCTCAATGACCTTTGCCGGGAACGGGAGGAGGGAGATGGGCCGGAAGTTCTTGAAGTCCTTGAGGTCCGCTTTGGGCTTCTTCAGGAGGGCGTTGATTTCGGCATGCTTCCAGCTTTCCGGGAATGTCGCTGCTTCGAAGGAGATGTTGATGACCTTCCATAGTTGGGGTGTGATGGCAGTGTCTGCTTTGTTGAATACGAGGTGTGGACGTGGGTCAACGGAGATCCTGAGTGGATGGAGTTCATGACCTTGCGTGTCTCGTTGTTGTTGACGTTAGACCAGGAGGTCATGCGGTAGGCGTTGGTGGTGTTCATAGGGGGGGTGGAGTCTGGCGTAGTCGGGGCGGTTGAGGTGTTGAAGCTGTTGTGGATGTCAGCGATCTTGCGGTGGAAGATGACGGCTAGTGAGTCACACAGTTTTTGTGGTGAGGGCGGGATGTCGTTGGCGCTGGGGTTGAAGAGTTCCTTTACGATGCTGAAGAGCTCTTTGCTATTGTGTGCGTTGTTACCCAAGTGGTCTCTGAAGGAGGATCTTTTGGTTAATCTGATAAGGTGGTGGTGTTTGCGGGTGGCGTCCTTGTGGGCTGCGTGGCTGTCCAGTGTGCGTTCCTGGAGCCATGTCTTCTCCAGTTTCCGGCATGCGCGTTTGGAGGCCTGGAGCTCGTTGGTGAACCAGGTGGCTCTCTTGTTGGCGTGGCTGTTGGAGGGTTTCTTGAGCGGGGCAAGGGTGTTGGTGCAGTCGTTGATCCACTGTCTGAGGTTGCGGGCTGCGGCGTCTGGGTTGGTGGGGTCGGTGGGTGGGTTCTTAGTGAGAGAGGTGATCAGTCGTCCCAGGCTGAGGGGGTGGAGCCGAGGATGACGACTTCTGTCTTACCCGAGTTTAGTTTCAGACGGCTCTTCTTCATCCACTCGGCAATGGCTTTCATTCCATCGTGGAGTTTGGTTTTGGCAGTGAGGGGGTCCTTGGTGAGGGATAGGATCAGCTGGGTGTCGTCAGCGTCGGAGATGATGTTGAGGTTGTGCAGTCGGGCGATGTCGGCGAGCGGTGCCATGTAGATGTTCAACAATGTCGGGCTGAGGGATGAGCCCTGGGGTATGCTGCAGATGATCTTGATGGATTTGGAGAAGAAAGGGGGAGGCAGATGCTCTGAGTTCTGCCGGTGAGGAAGGAGGTGGTCCAGTGTCATTAGAGGTGTGTGCATAGGGTGCAGTGGCTGATGAGGAGATGGTGTCTGCGGGTGGCATTCGTGTGGGCTGCGTAGTTGTCCGGTTCGGTTCACAGTGACATTTCTTCTCTAGCTTTCTGCAAGTTTGCTTGGAGGCCTGAAGGTCCTCAGTGAACCAGCTGGCTCTCTTGCTGGTGTGTCTGTTGGAGGGTTTCTAGATCGGGCGAGGGTGTTGGCGCAGTCGTTGAACCACTGTCTGAGGTTGCGGGCGGCAGTGTAGGCGTCGGTGGGGTCAGCGGGTGACTGATTGATTGATAACAAAGTTTATTCAGACAGTAGTCTATAAACCATACATAGAACAATGGATCACACATAGTGATAAAATATTTAAAACCACAATTCATTTTACACATTTACAACACTTGTAAAACCATAAAACATAAAATTGGGATACTCTGTAATTTTAAACTCTGCCGCTCTCGGGTGGGCTCCGGGTGACGGTGCTGGTTAGCTGGTCTTCGGTGAGTTTGCTCCAGCAGTGGCGAGGGATCTGTTGGGTGCGATGGTGCATGGTGGGTTTCCGGAAGGTTAAGTGAATGCAGCCATGGTCGGTCCAATGGAGTGGTGTGGCTGAAGAAGACATGGGAGCTTATGGAGAAGATGGGGTCAAGCGTGTGGCCGACAGAGTGGGTGGGTGTTGTAATGAACTGTCTGAGTCTGGGGTAGGCGAGGTTGCCGATCAGGGTGGTGGAGTTGGTGTTGTTGTTGTTCTTGAGGTGGAAGGTCAGTCTCCGAGGAGGATGTAGTCTGTGGAGGTGAGGGCGTGTGTTCTGACAAAGTCAGAGAAGGAGTCACTGAACTGTGGCAGGGGCTCGGGGGATCTGTAGATGAGGGTTCCTCTGAGGGTGGTGTTGGGATCAGTGTGGATCTGGAAGTGCAGGTGTCGGCAGTGCTGAGGCTGTCGTCGGTGTTGGTCGAGACTCTGAGGGTGTTCCTGTGGACAATGGCGATTCTTCCTCCTGTTCCATTGATGCGGTCCCTGCAGGTGATCTTGCAGCCATCTGGGATGGCTATGGCGATGTCGGGTGCCGAGGAGGGGGTTCATCCAGGTCTTGGTCAAGAAGGCGACGTCTGGGGAGGTTGAGTCGAGTAGGTCCCAGAGTTCAACGGCGTGTTTGCGGAACCCTGTTTCCTTGCATCCGTGTTCCATCGTGCTGTACTTGGTTTGCCTGTTTCTGCAACTTTCTTGAGTCCTTCTGTAGTTCTCTTGCCTCCTTCTGTACCTCATTTGCTTCTTTGTGCACTTCTCTTACCTCTTTCTGAACTTCTCTTACCTCTTCTGCACCCTTCTTTCCTCTTTCTGTACCAATGTTGCTTCTTTCTGTACCCCTCTTGCTTCTTTCTGCACCCCTGTTACCTCTTTCTGCACCTCTCTTGCATCTCTCTGCACCATGCTTAGCTTTTTCTCCATTTCTGTTGCTTGTTTCTTGACTTCTCTTGTCTCTTTCTGCACCTCTCTTGCTTTTTTCTACACCCCTCTTGCGTATTTCTGCATCACTCTGCCCTCTTTCTGCACCCCTCTTTCTTCCTTATGTACCTCTCTTGCCTCTTTCTGCTCTTCTATTGCCCCTTTCTGGACTTCTCTTGCTTCTGTCTACTCTTTTCTTGCTTCTTTCTGCACTTCTCTGGCCTCTTCGTGCACTTCTATTGCCTCTTTCTGTACCTCTATTGGTTCTTTCTGTACTTTTCTAGCCTCTTCCTACACCACTTTGCCTCTTTCTGCACCACTGCTGCTTCTTTCTGCACCACTCTTCCCTCTTTCTGTACCTCTCTTGCCTCCTTCTGCACATCTCTTACCTCTTTCTACAGTTCTCTTCCTCTTTCTGAACCTCTGTTGTTTCTTTCTGTACTTATCTTGCCTCTGTCTGCACATCTGTTGGTTCTTTCTGCATTTCTCTTGCCTCTTTCTGCACCTGTCTTGCCTTTTTCTGCATATCTCTTGCCTCTTTCTGCACTGCTCATGCCTCTTTCTGCACTTCTATTGCCTCTTTCTGTACTTCTTTTGCCTCTTTCTGCACTTCTGCCTTTTTCTGCACTTTTCTAGCATCTTTCTAGATTTCTCTTGCTTCTTTATGGACTTCTCTTGCCTCTTTCTGCAACCATCCTGCCTCTTTCTGTACCTCTGTTGTCTTTTTCTGTACCTCTTTCCCTCTTTCTACACTTCTCTTGCCTCTTTCTACACCTCTGTTGCTTCTTTCTGCACTTCTCTTCCCTCTTTCAGAATTTCTGTTCCTTCCTTCAGCACTTCTCTTGCCTCTTTCCGCGCCTCTGTTACTTCTTTCAGTACTTATCCTGCTTCTTTCTGCACCCCTGTTCCCTCTTTCTGTCCCTCTCTTACCTGTGTCTGCACCTCTTGCCTCTTTCTGCACCCCTGTTCCCTATTTCTGTACCTCTATTACCTTTTCCTGCAACTCTCTTGCCTCTTTCTGCAGTTCTCTTTCTTGTTTCTGAACCTCTCTTACCTCTTTCTGCTCCACTCATGCCTCTTTCTGCATTTCTCTAGTCCCTTTCTACACTTCTCTTCTATATTTGTCTTCCATCTTTTTGCATCTCTCTTGTTTTTTTCTACACTGGTATTGCTTCTTCCTGTACTTCTCTTGCCTGTTTCTATATTGAAAAGGGAAGTGCAAGCTGTTAAGTTTAAAGGTGTGTTCGCTCTTGTGACTGAGGTATATGTCTGTATTCTCACATGTGTTATGGATTGAAGATGGTAGCTCAAAAAGCTGGTAGATTCTCCTACAGGTGGTCAAATCTTGTTAGTTCTGCTCAGTCATTCCGTTGCACAGGCATATATGTGTTATGTATATAGATGTTATATGGACCCTCAAATGTACTATTGAATATGCATGTGCCCTGTATTAGGAGCAGAACAAAATACATGCACCATCTTGTACAAACATGTACAAGAGTATGCTGCTTGGATATTCAAGTTTTTGTATGTTTATTGTTATGGTACATGTCACCAGCTAAAAGCAGAGACACATGTATGAATACCTTCACAAACCTGGGGGGTGCTAGAGGGCGCACACACGGAATGGCCGCCTGACGGTGAGGCTCCCGTTCCCTGGATCATATATCCTGCACTAATCCTACCTTTTTGAGGAGTTGAGCGTCCCAAAACTGCATTTTTCAGAGCAGCACACTCTGTCCCGGACTCGATCCAAGTTTGGTGCTGTGTGGTGCGGTGGATCCTGAGATATCTGCCCTGTATCTTGTCCCCGGAGCTGCGGTGGGCAGGAAACGTCATGTTAGCCCGGGGATGGCCACGAGGCGGTGGGCCCTGGTGGCTGGACCCTGCTGCGGCTGGCTCGGAGTTTGATTCTAGGGCTGCTTGCGAGGTGTGGAGCACCCCATAGTCGGGTCCTTAACTGTATTCTCCCCCGAGACCAGCGGGATATTGAGCGGTGTTCCCTGCGGTGATCTAAGGTGAGAAGACCCTGCCGACATTTGAGCTACGGAGTCCCTGGGCCGCCCCGCGCCCCCTCCCCCTATGTGCCTGCATCGGCGGTGGCGGAGATCACATGGTCCAGTGTGACACGTTCGGCGGAACGGCGTGTGAGTGACCTGCGGAGTGCCACGGACGTATGCGGTAATTGCTGAGGACATTGAGGGGCGGAGGAGATAGTGTGCAACGCTGCTGCGGGACGGAAGTGGCTGCTTGTGGTGGTGCCTGTGGTGGCGGCTTCCTCACGGTGCTGATCGGACTCTCATTCCAGGGATTGGCCCTGAAGCAGCTAAGATACTGGGCATTACACTGAGGCACTGTGGATATACTAACAGGGCGGAGCGGCCATTGACGCTGTACTGCTGCAGGTCGCCCCCTTGACTACCGCCTTTGCCCCACCACGTAGGAAACAACGATCCGCCTGATTGGCACCTGCGGGCTCTGTCCAGACCGTGGAGCCCTAGATTCGCGCCTACCTGGTGCACTCATAAGGGACCGGGTGGTTCAACTGGTTCGACATACTGGCGAGGCCCTCCGCATAAGATACCAGGGGCGGTCACTACGAACAGCTAGACGTGCGCTGGGAGTGCTGGCTGCAGCATACTACAGACTGGTGGCTGGGATGGCGTGATCAGTGTATGAGACCCCCCCGGATCCTCTCTCCGAATTGCGCCTACAGGACCGGCGACCATTACTGTGTGGTATTGGTGAAGGTTGGCCGGTATTTACAAGTTGGAGTGTACTGTGCAGAGGTGTTACGGTGCTTGGCGCAACTGTGAGATCCTTACGAGAAGCGAGTGTGAGTACGAGGTGTGCCGGACTTGGGTGCGAGCTGTAGGACGGCGACACGATGGTACGCCAGGAAACCCGCCAATCTAAAATACATTTTGACTCTGCCAAAAAGGGGCTGCCCACAACAGCGGAGGGGCCCACAGTGGGTGGAGCGGGTGCTACCAGCAAAAGCCCCCCCCCCGCCTGCTGAGCTAGACATGCAACAAATCCTGCAGGAGATGTGGAAAGGGTTCGCCACTGTGGTGGATAAAGTGGACAGGATGTCCTCAAGAATGGATGCGTTGGTTCACAAGGTTGACCAGCACGAAGAACGGCTCGCAGCAACAGAGCAGCATATCTCGGACAACGATGACACTACTGCGTCTCATACTACTCAATTGGCCCGGATGGACAAGTTGCTGAGGGTCATAGCGGCCAAAAACAAGGAGTTGGAAGCCTGCAGCAGATGGAATAATATATGCATTACAGGCATGCCAGAATCGACAGATACGGGCAGGATGGAGTTGTCTGTTGAGCACCTGCTCAAGGCCTCTGTTGGCGAAGATGCGTTCTCCACACAATTTATCGTGGAAAGGGCGCACAGATCTCTGGGCCCAGCTCCAAAGCCGGGACTGGCGCCGTGTCCCATCATAGCCAGGCTACTGAACTACCGCGACCGCGATGTCGCACTACAGGTGGCTCGCACGCTTCAGAACCTGTCCTACAAGGGTGTTGCTTTTTCTATCTACCCGGAGTTCACTCCACTGGTACAAGAGGAACGACGGAAGTTCATTGGTGTTAAGAAAAAGCTGCGTGAAGCTCAAATAGACTACGTATTGTTATATCTGGCAAAATTGCGGGTGACACACCAAGGTAGACAACATTTTTTCACCAATCCGCAGAAAGTGGAGGAGTACTTAAAAACAGTGAAGAAGAAGCAGAGAGCGGGGCATGGTCGAGAGGCGGAGGACGGCGATCACCTGCATCATGCTGCCGAGGACGAATAAGCTCGCTGTCTCAGGGCAGCACATGTACACTTGCCAAAGCAGTTGAGTTCTAGCTGTTTGCTTCGGGACAGGATCAACCTTCTCCAGAGGTGAGATGCTCCAGGGACCACCATCCCTCTGTTGCCTCATCCGGGAGTGGTACAGACTGTGAGACTCGGAGGGAGGTGGCTGTGCGTACTCTGGGCTGCTTCCTCGATGGGTATACCCCTTTTCAGGGTCAATGACTTTAGGGGGTTATGGGGTGTGGCTACAGTTGGGGGGGGAGGGATGTGGGAGAAGTATTTCAGCAAGTTGGGGGGAGTGTTCCTTTGATGAGGAGGGGGGAGGGCGGGTGGTGATGAGTGGCTACTGGCATGATTGGGATGCAGTGGTGGGAGGGGGGGTGGGCACTACAGGTTGGGTGTTTTTTTTTGCGGAGACTGATTCTGGTGGTCCTTTGCATTATGGGCTTAGGTATGCATCTGTTTGGGGTGCGTCAATCACTTGCGGGCTGGAGGGGGGGTTTCTTGCAGGGAAGGATGGCTGGGGAAGTTCTTCAGACTGTTGTTGCACATTTCCATGTATGTACGCTGTTTATCGGGCAGAGGTATGAGAGTACAGAAGCGCAGAGGCGTGTGGAGAGGGGATTACTCGAGAATATTTTACAGGAAGATTGTATATATTGGCACTGTGATGGCGGGTACTGAACGAACTGCGAAGGTCACAGTTTTATCCTGGAATATCCGGGGATTGAATGATTCCAGGAAAGGCAGGAATGTGGTGGCATATCTGGACCGCCATCATGTGCAAATTGCATTATTGCAAGAAACGCATCTGAGCCCTTGCTCTACCCAAACATTTGCCTGTAAGTGGGCGACTGTGAGAAGCTTCTCGTCGTACTCTGCATATGCCAGAGGCGCTGCAGTGTTAATAAAAAAATCAGTACAATTTGCGAAGCTGGGGGAGCTTGTTGACCGAAAGGGGAGATATGTTTTACTGTGGGGCAGGCTTGGCACGGACACAGTCACTATAGTAAATTGCTATGCACCTAATGTTGATACACCTGAATTTTTCACGAACCTGTGGGGTAAGATATTCGACACGGGATCGATGCACATTATTTGGGGAGGGGATTTTAATGTTGCTATGGTTCCGGGTCTAGATAGGTCTGATGGCTGTCAGACATGCTAGGGATGCATTGCAGGGTATAATTAGCGAAGGTGCCTTAATAGATTGCTGGCGGTTTGTGCATGCTGGGATTCGCGTAGGGACACATTTTACAACACATGCCAACACCTGGGCTAGACTGGACTACTGCCTCCTGTCTCGTGGACTAGCGATTGATCTGGGCAAGGTTGCTCATTTACCGAGAACATATTCGGACCACTGCCAGATTGCTTTCCCTGGTTATGATAAGGCAACATCCACGTGGCGCCTGCAGCCCACGGCACTCCTGGATGCAGTGTTCAAAGCGGAGCTGGGGGTGGAGATTGCAGACTTTTTTCCTCGGAACAAGGGTTCGGTGGAGAGCGTGGAGTCCATCTGGGAGGCATTTAAGGTTACGGTCAGGGGTTACTACTTATCAAAAAGCTGCAGGGTGTTGAGAGATATTAGGGGCACTCTTACGAAACTGGAGCGTGAATTGAAGGAGCTGGAGTCACGGATGACTGGGGAACCGATTGGGCCTGTACACAAAGATTTTAGGGACAAGCTCACACAATACGAGGTGGAGGCGGCCAGGGAAGTTTAGAGGCAAATATTGGCCAGCACGGAGTTATTGTGAAGGGGAAAGGGCTCTGACAGAAATCACCAGACACCCCAGGGGTAACTCACATATACTGGAACTACACACACCGGAAGGTGGACCGTGCCGAGATACGAAGGGCATACTGGCCAGGTTTACAGCACATTATGGAAGATTATACTCTACGCACCGTACTGGTGAAGTCAGGTATGGGGAATTTTAAGATGATGTTGCGTTATGCTGGCTCAGCGACACCCATAGACAGTTTCTTGGCGCTCCACTTGAGATCGAGGAAATTCGGGATGCTATTATGTCCCTCCATAATGGTAAGGCGACGGGGCTGGATGGCCTACCAGCTGAATTTTATAAATGCTATGTTGATATAATGGCCCCGGTACTGAAGGAGGTCTTTGAAGAGTCCTTGGAGGTGGGAGTCCTGCCCAGGTCAATGAGGGAAGTAGTGATTACATCTCTCTTGAAGCCAGGGAAAGAACCCACGGAGTGCGATTCGTATAGACCGCTATCCCTTATAAACTGTGACGCTAAGATATTGGCAAAGGTTCTAGCGACCAGACTTTCGTTGCTTATGACGAAGATAGTGCTTCCTGACCAGGCGGGGTTCGTCCCCGGTAGGTCCACTAACCACAACTTGCGTACCCTTTTTTCTCTGATTCAAACAATAGCGCCAGACTTACCCGTGGCTGCTATATTTCTTGACGCTACAAAAGCGTTTGATTCGGTTGAATGGAGTTACCTCTTCGCAATTTTAACCAGAATGGGGTTCCCGACAATATTTATTGCCTGGATACGGCTCCTCTATACCAATCCAGCGGCGAGGGTTCTGATCAATGGTGAGCTTTCGGCTTCAATATCGATATCTAGGGGTACCAGGCAGGGGTGTCCGCTGTCCCCGTTGCTCTTCGCGATTGCGATTGAGCCCCTAGCTTTTCGTATCTGACAATTACACAAACAGAGCGCCTTCAAATGTTTCCAACGACAGATTGATGTATCGCTCTATGCCGATGACTTGACGTTGTATATGGTGGATCCGCATGCTAATCTTAACCCGCTGCTCCGAGAATTTTTGGTGTTCGGTCGCTTGTCTGGCATACAAATTAATTGGAGGAAGTCACAGTTTTTCCCCCTGACTCCGGCCGTTTCCCGCTTTTCCCTGGATTACCCGCTTGAGTGGTGTGCTTTGGATCTTCGATATCTCGGTATTCAGGTTTCTGTTGTAAAGGATGACACGTTACGACTGAATTATGGCACTGCCATCTCTAAACTTACGGATGATGTTACACGGTGAATATCATTACCGCTGTCGATGGCTGGCAGGGCCTCGCTGATCAAGATGGTGATCCTACCCCGTTTTCTGTACCTGTTTCAAAACATCCCATATTATCCGGGTGCCGCCTTCTTTAAAACGTTGCGGTCGGAATTATTGCGGTTATTTTGGGGAGGCAAGCAGCCGAGATTAGCATCGTCGGTCATTACCCAACTATACGCCGATGGGGAATTTGATGTCCCTGATTTTTTTATATATTATTTGAGTGCTCAGGCACACTATGCGTACCATTGGTTTGCTTCCACACCCTTCATGCCACAATTGGCTGTGGAGGACTGGATAGCCCGACCTCTTCCTCTAAGGGGTATTATTTATGGCCCGGCCAGTGCTATAGAGACGCCGGCCACTACGGTGACGTGCACGGTTGATGCATGGAAACGTATTCTTACTATGCTACCCGTCGAGTTCCTATATGCACCAAGCATGCCTCTAGTGTATCATCCGGGGCTCTCCCTATTGCAGGAATGAGGTTTCCACACGCTATGTCATAAACTGAAACTGTATACGTGGGGGCACTTGTTCTTGGGCGGTGAGTTTAAAACGCGTGATCAGTTTTTTATGGATATTCACCCACACCATTAGAACTCTTTTATTACGTTCGGTTACGACAGGGACTGCGTAGTGTCCTGCCGCGATTCCCGGATGAACCTGACGTAGTGCTACCGTTACAAACTCTGCTTGTGTCTGCAGATGGACGCCATCTGGTTTCGCACCTTTACCGTAGTATTCGGGGGCAGTGTGAAGGCAGGATGAGCAGGGCGCTTCACCACTGGATTGCAGATCTTGGCAGGGATATAACTGAAGCACAGTGGACATATTGCTGTGGCCTCACTGCTAATATATCGCCCAGCTGTAGACTAAAAATTATTCATTATAAATTCCTGCATAGGATGTATTATACGCCGGAGAGAAAGATGAGGTTCCGTTTGTCGGACAATGCTAGATGCGAACGTTGCAGATCGGACGCGGCGGGCTTCTTGCATTTAGCGTGGGAATGCCAAGGTGTTTTCGTCTACTGGTCTCAGGTACACGTGGCGCTCCTGGCGATGGTGAATGACACGATTGATAAAGATCCACTCACCATGCTGTTAGGCTACACTAAGCAGACGCCTAAATTAATGAGGAAGTTTGTGGATGTTGCATTATTATTGGCAAAACGCAGTCGCATGCAGATGGGGGAGGGGGCGGGCTCCGAAGTTTAAGGACTGGTTGAACGATCTGAATTATTGCCAGGACCAGCCCATGGTGTACGCAGACACACAACCGTTGAACAGTAGGACAAGAGACATATGGGGACCATTGAGAGGATACTTACTGGCCACTGCGGCTTCCTCGGACGATGAGAGCCGGGATGATGTGGTCAGTTCCTCAGTCGGATAGAGAGAGTGGTTATACGATGCAGATTCCGGCTATTGCATATCTCTGTTGTGCGATAAGGTAAGCAGTTGACGAATAAATGGATGTAGTTGCTCGATGCCCGGCCTGGGAGTCTGTTTCGATGCTTGCATGCTAGGTTTGGTGACCTACCATGGTTGGTGGTGAGGACGACTTCGAGGCATACACTGTTCGTAAAGGGTCCCATAGAGCAGGTTGTATGGTTGTGAGGGGTTACCACCTCCTACGCTGAGGGTAGCTGGCAATGCAAGACAATCTGGTTGTGCTTCTCCTATCACGTGTTTGTCCTGATGAACGATGTAGCTCTTTGGCTATACTGGGTTCATGTGCAAATGCCCCTGCGAAAAAACTGAAAAATGTTGCAACTACAGGACGGTGCTTTACATGATTGCTATAGGTAATGGCCTCCCCCCTTGTTCAGGCTCTGGTTGGACGTTGAATAAATGAAAAACTTCGAGGGCCTTTGAACTGATTTATGCCACGCAATGCTAAGAGTGCGCAATATACTAAGACATTACGCCGCCGGACCTCCGGGATGTCGGCAATTGGGCTGTGTATTGATATTGCTTTTGAATATGGGTTACAACGAATGCAGCCGGCCCGTGAGGTTGTTGGCATCATGCTGTGTTGAATATGTCGGTAAAATAAAGGTCTTTGAAATAAAAAAATAAATAAAAAATACCTTCACAAACCTGGTCAGACTTACAAGAGTGATATGGTTAGGATTGCTGTTTTACATTTCGTAGGCCTAACATTCTGAACAGTCGATGAATAGTGAGCCTTCAAGAGAAAAGTGAGCTTTAAGACATCTTGGGAGAAGGATTAGTGATTAGTCTACATCTGTGGAAAGGTACAGTGAAAGTAGGCTTCTTTCTGCACCTCTGTTGCTTCTTTCTGCTCTTCTCATGCGTCTTTCTGTACCTTTCTACCTCTTTCTGCACATGTCCTACTTATGTAGGCATATTTAGAAATTAGCATTTAAAAAACCTTAGAAATTCAGTGAAAAAAACAGAGGTTTCAGGGACGGTATAGTTAGGAATTAGCAGTTAATAAAATCTTTGTAATTCACTGAAAATAACCATAGGTTTCAGGGACGTTATAAATAGAAATTAGCATTTAAAAAATCTTAGAAATTCACTGAAAAAAACACAGGTTTCAGGGACGTTATAGTTAGTTGGACATTTCACTTGTACAAAGCTAGAGAAATTCGGCCCTTATAGTTAGTTGAGCTGACTATAACTCGCGCCCCTGCAATGCACTGCTGATGACATCACATATTACATCACTCATGACATGGTCAGTGAAATCACTGATGACTTCACTGATGACATCTCAAATGACATCACTGTATCATTTAAAGTATGTCACAGGAAAACTGGGAGGATATGCTTGACATTGGTGATTAACTGTACATTTGTATACATGTATGTGTGTGTATGAGTGTGTGTGTGTCTGTACGTGATAATCTAGCCTGTTGTATTTAATGGTGATACAAACAAACTTAACTCAAGATTGTAAGCCTAATCTGAGCAATACTACCAATGATCCCTGTGTTTCTAGGAGTTCTAGAAAATTCAAACGTGAACCCAAAATTTCTGTCAATCCATATGGCCGGGATGCCAGCCACCCCCTCCCAACACATATCCCCAAGGATGGGAAATCGGACAATAGTTGAACTTTTGGAAGGCGGGAGGGAGTCACCCTCCCGGCCGTATTTATTAAAATATGAAACAAAATTTAAAACATTAAATAAAAGTTTCATCATTATGCATTATGTACAATTTGTCATTTATTACATTTCGATGCAGTCATGTACTTTTGGCTAACATCCTGAAAATGCATACACTCTAACTCAAATTGTACATCCTAGCATTAAGGGCCAACGGCAAGGTCTTAACCGGTGTCAGATCCCTACTACCAGACTCCCGCCGCCCTCACTGTGTGAGCGGCGCATGCGCAGAGGGCTCTACCCTCATTGCCAACTGTAACTTCCCTTGTCGTGGTGGGGGCCCCCTTACTACTCGACGCCATCTTAAGGGTCGTCCGAGTTCCCGTATGAGGTCTCTGTAGGAAGGACAGCGTGGACTCTCCCCCCATCCCCACACTCTCTATCCGCCGTCGCGGATATCCGGCCCCCGGGAAATTATTAGGAGGGGCATCTAACCGCCTCCCCCCCTGGGAGGGGCCCATGGCCATCTCCCCATAGGCGCCCCATCCTTAGTGGGTGCCGCCTCCCCGTGGAAGGGGCCAATGGCCGTCTTCCCCCGGGCGCTCCCATCCATTGTGGGTGGCGCCCCACTCTAGGGACCTTGAAATAACTGCTCACCGATCATGACCTTACCGCCCGACAAATAAATACGACAGTTGTTTACCTACTAAGGAAAGAAAATTCCACATCATCTTACTGTGTCATCAACTGCTCTTTCCTGCAAGAAGACATTTCTTCAACACTCATAAAACTTTATTTCCTCCAAACACTTGCTATAAGGGGCTGGTGGGTGGGTCAAAATTGCTGCTTGTTCCGTCGAGGGCTCACGAGCAACGAGTGGGTGCAGCCTTCCGATCCGAGGAACAAGAGGACGATCTTCTGGATTCCCGCTCCTTTATTCTTCTGTGGGAGGGCGTGTACCCGTCCCCGATACGCCTACGGGGCGTGGTCTTCCGTCGAGGTGTCTAGGACAACCCCTCTCGGGCGGGGGAAGGCGCGCCCCGGCTACGCCACTTCGGGCATACCAGCCGGGCTACGCCCACCCCGCCCAAAATGGTTTCCCGGGAGGTTCGGGGCACCCATCCATACGTTCGGGGGGACCGAGCGGTCGCCCCTTTTCCATATGGCCGGGATGCCCGCCACCCCCCCCCAACACATATCCCCAAGGATGGGAAGTCGGACAATAGTTGAACTTTTGGAAGGCGGGAGGGAGTCACCCTCCCGGCCGTATTTATTAAAATATGAAACAAAATTTAAAACATTAAATAAAAGTTTCATCATTATGCATTATGTACAATTTGTCATTTATTACATTTCGATGCAGTCATGTACTTTTGGCTAACATCCTGAAAATGCATACACTCTAACTCAAATTGTACATCCTAGCATTAAGGGCCAACGGCAAGGTCTTAACCGGTGTCAGATCCCTACTACCAGACTCCCGCCGCCCTCACTGTGTGAGCGGCGCATGCGCAGAGGGCTCTACCCTCCTTGCCAACTGTAACTTCCCTTGTCGTGGTGGGGGCCCCCTTACTACTCGACGCCATCTTAAGGGTCGTCCGAGTTCCCATATGAGGTCTCTGTAGGAAGGACAGCGTGGACTCTCCCCCCATCCCCACACTCTCTATCCGCCGTCGCGGATATCCGGCCCCCGGGAAATTAGTAGGAGGGGCATCTAACCGCCTCCCCCCCTGGGAGGGGCCCATGGCCATCTCCCCATAGGCACCCCATCCTTAGTGGGTGCCGCCTCCCCGTGGAAGGGGCCAATGGCCGTCTTCCCCCGGGCGCTCCCATCCATTGTGGGTGGCGCCCCACTCTAGGGACCTTGAAATAACTGCTCACCGATCATGACCTTACCGCCACAGACCGGATAGTTGACCGACTATCCGGTCCCCCCAACTCCTCCTAAAGGTCATGCTTCCTCAAACTCCTTAGCCATGAAATGAAGTCTCCTATGAGTAAGTCATTCCCCTCCCTGGACAGGTGAACCCCATCGTTCAGATACATATGATCACCACGAATACACCCATGAGGAATGTTATGCAACTGTGCAGAACGGAACAATCTACCAATTTTATTATTGACCCGTTTAACTGAATGGTTCAGTGCTGACACCGAAAGGCCCCCCTGCCACCTCCTTCTAGGAATCATGTGGGACCAGGCAATCGTGCACCCCGGGACTCTTTTAGCCAACCAGCTAACAGCCGACAAAACTCGTTCAAGTAACACTCGTCTACCCAGTGTCACCAAGTCGTTGCCTCCCAGGTGTACTATGACTACAGATGGCGGTGACCTATGCCGCCCTAGAAGTCCCTCGAAAAATGGCTCAAAGTTGTCAAAATTGAGCCCACCCTTCCCATGGAAGGCCACTCTGAACCCGTATTCCCCAGGTGCGTGAATCGCGTCACCTTCCTTGAATACGTCGCCGGCGTGCCTCACGTATGAGTGGCCCACGACCCATACCATCCTCTCTCCAGTCGGTGGCCTCTGACCGCTGGTCTCCTGATGCTGGGTCGACTTCAAATTCCGCCCCGCGTGGCAGGCTCGCAAAACTGTAAAGTAAACAAAGACAGAAAACAGTGAGTGCATGTCAATTGATCACTAACAACATGTGCAATCGCACATACCTCTTGAAGCAATTCGAGGACCAACGGCCCAATTGTTTCACTTCCTCAGCACTCTGACCCCTGGCTGTAGCCTCTGTAGCAGCCCCTATCCTAAAGGAGTGGGTCCCAAAATCGCACGGGTCCATGCCCGCGTCAGCGATTGCCAGTGCTAGTACCCTCTGAAACTGAAATCTCGTCAGTGGGGTGCCATCCATATGTCGGAGCAAACTCCCCCCCCATGCGGCCGCTCTTAGCGCCAAATAGTCTTCCACGCACTTCAACGGGCAGATGGGGGACCCACGTTTGCGCTGTACGACAACACTATTTCCCATAGCCCCCTGGTCAGTCTTGGACCTGGCTATCACGATTACCATCGAATCACCCCTTATTTGGATGTGATCCCTGCACAAGCCTCCCTCCATATCTTTCTTGTTCCTAGCGACAAGTTCGCTCACCCTCATAGCCCCATGGAATGCCAATGTGAACGCTGCCCGGAACAGAACTGCTTCAAAATGGGAGGAACACGTCTCATCCAGCTTGGCCAAAAGCAGAGACAGTCTGTCTAAGCCAATCGGGTGCCTCGTATCCTGCTTGCAACCCTCAAGGCGCTTCCAGCCGCGAAGGGCTTTCTTCACCAAAAAGGAACCCGTAGGGTCCCTTATTCCGTGTACCTGGGCCATGAAGGAAATGGCCGCCCTATGCCTACTGTCCGTTGCCACTGATCGGCCCTCTCTGTGCAGTGCAATCAGGTACCCCAGGAAGGATTCCTCCTGACCCCAGTTCCGACTCTCTGTGGGACCCAAATATGTGCAATAGGAACGAAACGCTCCTTCGTATGCTTTCCTCGTCCTGGGGGCTAGACTCGCTGCCACGAGGTCTTGTAATCCGGGGCACCGATTAGCCACATTGCTTTGGGGAATGGTGCTGCCTCTAGGTCCGCAGTGGGCAGATAACCCCTGAATGCCTGCATATGTGAACGAGAGAGTGCATCAGCCGCATGATTCAGTACACCTGGCACATGTTTCGCCCTGAACTGTACATTCCATCTCATGCAAAGCAGCACAATTTCCTTCAACAATCTTAGGATCAATTTGCAGCGTGCTGCCTGTTGGTTAATACACTCGACAACAGTCATATTATCAGACCAAAACACCACCAAGCGGTCCCTGAAGTCGTCAGTCCATGTCATCAGAGCAACCCAGATGGGGAATAACTCCAGGAACCCAATGTTACCTGTGAGACCGTTGGAGTGCCACCATGTTGGCCACGTTTGTGCCGACCATCGATTACCCAAGATGGCGCCAAAACCCACGCTCACAGCCGAGTCGGTCCATAGACCTAGTTCCTCCGAAGACTCTGGCGGGGAGTTCCACACGACTCGACCGTTGAAGTCCGCCAGAAATGCCAACCAAATACGCATATCCTGGCGAACCTCCCCCGACAGTCTCGTACGGTGGTGACCCTCTTTGAGACCTACCATTGCTTGCGCGATAGAGCGCGAAAAGGGGCGGGCCATAGGCATCACCCTCAAGGCAAAATTAAGCTGACCCACCGTTTGTTGTAACTGGTGCAGGGTCACTTTCTCCCCATCCAGGCATTGCATCAAGGAAGCCTGGAACTTGACCACCTTTTCCATTGGTAATCGGAAACACCCTTCCACAGAATCGAGTTCAATTCCCAGAAACTCCAGTGAAGTAGATGGTCCAACCGTCTTACCTGGTGCCAATGGGACCCCAAATTCACACATGAGGATGCAGAAATCATGCAGCGCCTGTGCGCAGTTCGTATCACCAGCTGCCCCCAAGAACAGGAAGTCATCCAGATAATGCATAACATGTCTATGCCCTGTGGCCTCGGTGAAGGCCCATTCCAAAAAACAGCTAAACATTTCAAAATAAGCACAAGAAATGGAGCAACCCATGGGCATGCATTTATCCATGTAATAACTTCCCTGAAATGTAAAACCTAGCAGGCGGTGATCCTGCGGGTGCACCGGAAGCAACCGGAACGCTGATTCGATATCACATTTCGCCATCAGCGCCCCAGGGCCTAGGTGGTTCAACATGGCCACGGCATCGTCGAACGATGCATATCGTACTGAACAAACTTCTGGGTTAATGGCATCATTCACCGAGGAGCCCCTAGGAGCAGAAAGGTTATGTATGAGTCTCAACTCCCCGGGATCTTTCTTCGGGACAACCCCTAACGGGGAACAGATGAACTCGGCCACCGGCGGGCGATGAAAGGGCCCAGCCACTGGCCCTAAAATGACTTCTTTTGCTATTTTCTTTTCTGCCACGCCAGGGTTGTGCTGTACCGATAACTGGTTTCTACAAAAGGAGTTCCCCGAAAATCCCCCACTGGGATGTGGAAGCCATGTAAGAATCCCTTCCTCAACACCCCAGCGGATACATGATCAGGGTATTTGTTTAACCACGGTATCATAACCATGAGATCAATGGGTGTGGGCAATCGGTCACTAAGGTCTACCTCACTCCTGCTTAGACCCACCTTTTCCCCCGTCCCGCCATTTTTTGATCTACATGCACTTTCCGGGTGTGAGGAATTCCCACAGCCGGCACACACATGCTTAAACTTGCATGTCCCCTGTGGTCTGTTACAGTTGCCTCGATTGAAGCCCCAACAGACCCCCCCTTTTCCGCCATTCCCGCCAACTCTAGGCTGGTAGCCCCCACCTGTGCCTGCTCGAAAGGGCACCCTGGGCTTTTGGCGAACCACTCCGGACCCGCTCCCGCCCGGCGAGGACGTACCTGTCGCCCCTGGCAGGAGTTGCTTGTGCCATGACACCGAGTCCAAACAATCCCAAGACAAAGAAGCATCATATTCTTTTGCTTTACGGAACTTCATGTCATAGCCTTTCCATTCTTCTCCCTCATACATTGAATAAAAATCCATAATGCGATACTGATAGCAAACCAACTCAGTCATAACCTCAGGTTTACGTTCCCCCATGACTGCGGTAAATATAGAGAAGGCCTTAACCCAGTTCGTCACTGTCTCGTCCACCCTGAACTCGGCCATCTTGCCGTGCCAGACACTCGGGCGCCACAAATCCTTCTGCGTTTTAGCATACTCCATCTCGCGATGGTCGGTTAACAATGAAAACATGTTGACATACTTGTCTCCCCATATTAACTCTTTCGTGGCCATGGGAATGTGCTGTGCAACCTTTTCCCGCCTTGAGGGTATTGAGCCCTCCCCCACCATTGGCAATACGAGCTTACCCAGATCGGCCGTTGCTGCCGCCGTCTTTTCTTTACCAGCTGCTGGTACTCCAGGTGCCACCTGTGGGGGAACAAGAGGAACACTCGCCTTTGCGACATCTCTCGATTGCCGTAACTGCTTTATTAGTACTCTGGCTTCTTCGGCTGGATCTCCCGGGCTCACTGTGCCCCTCACCTTCGATTTAAGCCATGCTGTCAGCTGTGCGGCCAATTCTGGGGGCATCTCATCATCCTCGGCCGGGGTTATCACCACCGGGATCGGCTGGCCTAAATCTGGGTTCTCAGCCGGTACGAGGGGGGTGATAGGGGGTACCTCTGAGACTGGGACCCCCCCTGAAACAGCCCTCTCCTTTACCCGCTTCCCTCTAACCCCGGGGACAACTCCCGGCAAGGCCGGGCCTATTACCTTTTTCGGCTGACTTGGGTCATTCAATGCGGCCAACTGCTTCTTCACCTCCGCCAAACCTCTACCGAGTGATTGGACCTGACCGAGCTTTCGGTCCATACAAGCCATCCGGTTCGACAACAGGCGTAACACCCTTTCCGTCTCGGAACCCTTTCCTGCTTTCTTGCTAGGCATGGTTTCGAGTCCTCCGCCCTTGGTCGATACACAAAGTCCTTCGAAACTGAAAGAGAAAAAACAGGATTACCACGTTCAAAATTGCTGCTTGTTCCGTCGAGGGCTCACGAGCAACGAGTGGGTGCAGCCTTCCGATCCAAAGAACAAGAGGACGATCTTCTGGATTCCCGCTCCTTTATTCTTCTGTGGGAGGGCGTGTACCCGTCCCCGATACGCCTACGGGGCGTGGTCTTCCGTCGAGGTGTCTAGGACAACCCCTCTCGGGCGGGGGAAGGCGCGCCCCGGCTACGCCTCTTCGGGCATACCAGCCGGGCTACGCCCACCCCGCCCAAAATGGTTTCCCGGGAGGTTCGGGGCACCCATCCATACGCTCGGGGGGACCGAGCGGTCGCCCCTTTTCCATTCTTTTTCCACAGAGGATCCATTTCATATTCAATTTCATATTGCTTAATCTGATTTTAAGTTTATATTAAAAAACACCTGTGTTTACCAGCTAATGAATCGGTTTCCTTTGTTTCTCCTCCTCAGGAAATTTTCACAACCATAGCCATGAAAACAGGAAACCAAAGCACTGTGACTGAGTTTATCTTGTTAGGATTCACCAACTATCCAGAACTGCAAGTGATATTTCTCCTTCTGTTCCTGTTAATTTACACCTTCACACTGTTGGGGAATGGCAGCATGTTACTCATTGTTTGGTGCAGCTCTACTCTTCACACACCCATGTACTTCTTTCTGACCCAGCTTTCATTTTTGGATATTACATTTGCATCTGTTTTTGCCCCCAAGATACTGGCTGACCTCATTGCCAAAAACAAAATGATCTCTTTTTATGGTTGCGTAGCACAAATTTTCTTTTTTGCTGCAATAGCTAGTACTGAATTCTTCCTTCTGGCAGTGATGGCACTTGACCGCTATGTAGCAATATGTAGCCCACTGCTCTACACACTGACCATGAGTCAACATCTATGTGTAAGCTTGGTTGCAGGATCATATGTAGGTGGATTTTTGCACTCTTTGATTCATGCAGGTTGCTTATATCGGTTACATTTTTGTGGTCCCAATATCATGAATAACTTTGCTTGCGACTACCCTGTGCTTCTGAGGCTTTCCTGCAATGATATCTCAATTAATGATTCACTACGCTTTGTATTTGGTACATTTGTGGTGGTAGATTCACTCCTTGTTATTATTGTCTCTTATTTCTATATTGTCACTGCCATCCTGCGGATCACTACCACAGCAAAGAGACATCGTGCTGCATCCACATGCATCTCCCACTTTACGTGTGTCTTTCTCTTCTACGGCACTGCTTTCTTCATGGAGATAACACCCAACTCAGGCTCTTCAGAAGAACAATACAAAATGGTATCTATCATCCCCACTGTGGTAGTTCCTGCTCTAAACCCCCTGATATACAGCCTGAGGAACAAGGAGGTGAAAGAAGCTCTAAGAAAGATATTGATCCACACATCCTGCCAATGATGAGAACTGTTACAACCTCCCGAAGATTATCAAAAAATCCTGTTGGCACTTGTAATATTTACTAGCTACATCATGCCATCAGTACTTGCATTAAATTTGTAATCATTCTTCCTTACACAGTAGTCTTGTTTCCTGTGAATAGATAGCAAATGTTGGATAAGTGGGTAAAGCCATCTACTTCCAAGCAATGACTAGGATTAGCTGTCATGCTTTTCTGCATAATGGTGTGCTCCTATTTGCATGTTACTTTTCATGAAATAATGAAATTATTTAAGGGATATATATTTCTTACATTGCATGCATATTGAGTCTCTTGTGGGTGATAAAATGACAGTACATACTCTTTTATCCCATGTACCATGTACAATGTCCTAATAATTGTAATGTTCTACTTTCATATTTTGTGATGGGAAATAGCCTTTACAGTTGTGTGACTTTACCACACATTTTTAAGCACACATGGGTTTACAACAAGTATGTTTTTACAGCGGATGCCTTTACCATGCATTTAAGGTAAGGTGGGGAGTGTGGGTCGTCTTCCCCCACAAATACATTTTAATTGAATAAACAATGGGTGGTAATGGCATCCACTGTAAAAAAAATAAACGTAAAAAAAATAAGTGCTATTAAATACATGATTAAGACTTGTGACCTATTTCCTTGCTTTGTTCTGTCATACAACCTTTTGTGACTAATGTACAATAACCATGTTGTTAAAATGCTTCAATTTGCAAATGAATAGTCCCATTGCTGCAATCACTCATTCTAGCATGAGGATAGACGGACAGATACTGATAGCTGTGAACTCTACACATAACAGCTCAGCCTTTCCAAAAGGTTTTCCACTCAAGTACTCCTACAAGTTAGCAAAACATCCTGTATTCTCAAATTCCAGGAGCGGGGGATAAGAGTAATACCAAATATGGATCGCAGATTAGGTTTACTTCCAGCTGCACATGAGGGTCTGGGCTCAGCACACGCAGGTATTACTGCAACAGTTTCTCTACTGAAACAAGTTAATGGTGGCCAGGTCTCACCAAAGAGACCAAGTGCTGTGTCTTTAAGTGAGACATCTGTCAGCAGATAAAGGGTTCCACCATAGCACATCCACCTCTCGACCTAAATTCAAACATATCGGAGGAGGTATGGACAAAATATCTACTTAAACACTTTAACAACGATGGTAGTCCCGAAGAGGTCGGCGGCAAAAAAAACCCAGTATAGAAGTTATGAGGGCTAGTTATGTGAGAATGAGGCCATGCTCCTACCTAAATCTGACAAACTAGTGCCAGGCGCAAGTTCTTCTTATTACATCGGGTCTGGACACCAGATGACTGTGCCAGCCGACCTCAAAAGGCAAACAGCAAGGAGGAGACCTACAGGAGCCCCTGGACCAAACGGCATTCCACCAATGTTTTATAAATCGGACGCAGAATTTTGGAGCATATCACTAACACCAATATTTAACAGCTTAAGGAATACCCAGACTCTTCCTGAGTCCTGGCATGGGTCAGTTATCAGCTTAATTTTCAAACATGGCAGTAAGAAACACCCAAACAACTATCGGCTTATTGCCCTTATAGATGTGGAGGCCAGGTATTTTGCAGGAACCGTCTTGGAGGAGCTAACGTTATGGGCATCTGAAAATGTTGTAATCCCGATCAATCAAACAGGGTTTTGCAGGCGCCAAGGGACCACAACTAACATCATGGCACTGACCCTGTTAATAGGAGCAGCAAAAGAGATTAAAACACCTTTATATCTCTCTCTTATTGACTACACCGCTGCATTTGACCATGTGGAGCGCAACAAACTTTGGAAGAAATTGGATAACTGGGGAATACCTAAACACCTCCTAGACGTGCTGATACTACTCCACTCAAACAACTGGATCAAAGTTAAACTAGGAGCAGGCACACACCTCTCTAAACCCATCCAGACAACGAAAGGGTTAAAGCAGGGGTGTGTATTAGCGCCAATCTTATTTAATCTTTTCCTTGCTGATCTACCAGGGGAACTTGATAAATACCCTAATCATGCACCTAAACTAGGAAAAATTGCCCTGTCCAACCTGCTATATGCGGACGACTTACTGCTGATAAGTCGGACACCCATGGGCATCCAGCATCTTCTGAATGTAGCTCACACCTTTTCAGTAAAGAATGCCCTGCAAATACATTTCAATAAATCAAAGGTTATATCTGTTAACTGTAGGAAAAAAAGGAAAATTAGTCGGCACTTAAATGGAGAAAAATTGGACCTGGTAACTACTTACAAATACTTGGGTGTAATTTTAGACTCTAAAAATACATTTAAACCACAACTGGACTCCTTACGAGGGAAGGCAACCATGACCTACTTGGCTATAAAATCGTTAAAGGCCAAACTTCCTGACCTAACGCTTAACCTTCTACTGCAGATCTTGCGTGCTAAATTACAGCTGACCCTTACATACAGGAGAGAATCCCTTCATGGGAAGGACACCGAATTATTGGACATAGTCATTGCAAATTCATACAGGGCCATCTTTAACCTCCCAAGATACGTTTCACCGGCTCAGATCCAGCTGGAATTCGGTATTCTCAAACAAACACTAGAAAGGCGGAGTGCGTATGTAACCAGCTGGCATAAGATCTGCACTGCCGAGATTGGCTACTTAAGTTTAAATGTATGGGAAGAGCTATTTCGGCATCATAAATCTTCAGCCAGAGACTATCAAATTGAATCACTTCAAGTCCTAGGTCTGTCTGTCGTTTGGGATACCTCAATACACCTTTTGTCCTTCAAAAAAGTTGCGAAAAAATCAGCACGTATCACCTCAGCAATTGAGGACAAGGAGGCACTAGCAAACAGAGCGCATGGCCGGATCACGCTTAATGATTATGGAAGAACGCAACCACAAGCATACCTTAACATTGGTATGAAAATAAAAATCAAAGAAAAGTTTCAAAAACTACGCCTCGGTGTAATTCCTGTACGCCCACATTCACCACCCTGGGAGAGAAAAAACTTTTCACAGCAGTGCCACCTGTGCAAAATTAGCAAGGATGACATTGTCCATGCGATTTGCATCTGTCCCATACGAAAGGACTTAAGGTACACCTTATTACGGCCCTCCTTCAAACTACATTCGGACATGCAGGCAGGCTGGCTGTTAAACTGTGTTTTAACCTCCACCATCACCAAATTAAACTGCCAGGTCGTAAAGGTTTTAGATTTAGCAGAAAAAAGATTTAAGAGCGCGTGATGAACACTGGAAGATTTTAAGGAATTGATAAGACTGAGCACAAACAAATTTTCTAAATAATTTTTACTAATGTTTTATAATTTTGTAAAGATTTTAATTAATCATGTACAAATAAACAATCCTTACTTACATAGCACATCCACCACAGACACCATTACTGATATGAGACAGACCCCTTGCTTGTGTCTATTTGGACCACTACGACCTTTTACAATCAGACGTGGCTTATAAATGCTTTTTGGAGGCAGTGGATTCATGGTCTAGATTCCTGTGGGTTTAGCCCCAGTACTCGGCTGACACTCTGTTAAAAAGGATTTGCGAGTCTTTATAGGGACACACACAATCTGCACATTATATTCTGACCATGGCCCTGCATTTAGCTCTCGAGCTTACAAAGAAGCTATGGAAAGTGTGGGTGTACCTTTGTGGTACTCCTCTCTGTATCATCCTGAGGGAAATTCGATTGTGGAGAGGAAAAAACGGGACTTAAAGCAATCCATAAATGCGAGGGTATTAGGTTTGGGTGGTAGTTACGTCCAGAGGGCCTGTTTTAAATTACTTTGAATTATGTCATCACCACCAGTACTTTCTCTTATGACTTGGACTTTGGAACTGTAAATAATATGCTGTCTGATTTAGAACAATCTGCTGCATTTTTTAGTAATGATTTGTATCATGATACATCTGATTTTGACACCATGTACTGCTGCCAACAATATTGACATCACGTCTTACATATAGCAAGGATTCCACGTAATGTTTTCACTTACCATCAATGGGAACATTGCCCTAAACCACCGAAAAGTAGTTCACAAACATTTGCACAGAAGATTGCTTATTTTCTGGGTTTAACACTTCAGACCCGACCTCTTATTTTTATAAGGCTGCACCTACACCTGCAAAGAAAAATATGCTCACCAACATGAAACAGGTTTACTCTGCTTCCTTTATTTCCCACCTGTCTTTACAGAGTTTTGACTTTTGGAGGGACAAAATCTGTCTGGAGAACTGAATATTGGCAAGTTCAGGGAACTGAGGCCCCATTTAGAGCATGCCTCATTCCACAGGAAATTATATTCCTAAACAACACAGTGTAACAGTAAGTATTCCTGTCTTGGTTTAGCCAAGATAAAGGACTAATATATACTTTGGATTCCCTCTCTTACACAATTTGAGGGATGGCAAAACTATACCCAACATAGTGAGGATACACTAAATGACATTCTACATGATGGTTCATGCAATTCATCGGACCCCAATTGGAAGAGATGGCTGGTTTGACCTATCGACATAAATTGGCGTCAGTCAAGATTCTGGGGTACCACCCAAGGGTTTAGTATTCATAGGCCTGACTGGTGCTATGTACAAACTGAACACTTGGGGTGGTGACATCTTACTGTGTTGGGAATTTATGCTTAGAGTGGCTAAAAACCTCAACACTGTCCCAGGTGAAACAACACTTCTCCTTACTCTCAGAAGACACAGATCTTAGGGATTTGTTGTTAGGTCCCCAGAAACCACATCAGAAACGCTTCTTATATGCTTTTTACACTGAAAATGTCATAAAAGGAAGTGCACCGAACAAAGCACATGTAGGGCCATATGTATCAAAAAAGAGTTTTGCGATTCTCAAATTGTGATTTTTAGCGAATCGTAATTAGAAAATCGCAAAATGCAATGTCTGTAGGATTTGCTAAAAATTTTGCAAAACCTACATAGTCCTTATTTGTGAAACGCAAATTGAAATTCGCAATTAAGGAATACCTTCCCATTCCTTCCTATGGGCTAGTAGGCCCATAGGAATGAATGGGAAGACATTCTCACTTTGTGATTACCAATTAGAGAATCGCAAATTGAGAATGCAATTTCAAGGTTGCAAGGGTGCCAAAATGACACCCTGTTGCACCCCTGAAATATTCATGTGTGCACTTTTGTGCCCATCCATGCCCTACGGCATGTATGTGCGACATATGGCACTTTTTTTTATGTTTGAAAAGCTTTATTTAGAAAAATAATGATAACAATTGACATCAGCGAGAAGAATATAAAGTGTACAGAGCAAATAAGAAGTATAACATTGCTAATGTCAATAACTAGAGAATTAAAAGCATGTTTTGATATTTTGAGGGGGGGGAGCAGGGGGAGAAGGAAGGAAGTGGGAAAGATATACTATACCAAAACAATACTATAGAAGATATCGGCAGAGGAAGAAATAGTATAAAAAGTACTCAAAAAAATGGACAATATATGCATAACATTGCAATAAAGAGAACAGTAAAAAACTTACTGAAAAACATAAGAAGGAGAGAGTACAATCATTCAAGGGGGTTTAAAAATTTTAGAATTGATAGGGGTTGGTTTCTTTTGAACTAAATGATCTAGGTATGTAGTAAGAGGTAACCAATAAAGGTCAACATTGCGAGGTGGCTTGCAGGAGGGAAGGAAGTATCTAGTCTATGAAAATGACATAAAGAGTTCCACCAATGTTGTATGGAAACATTTGTAAGAGATTTCCAGTTAGAGGAAATATGTTGGAAAGCGAGTGCAAGCATAAGTTCAAGGAGACCTTGAGAGTGTGGGGGTACGGTTAGAGAATCGGAGAGACTACCAAGAAAAAGAAGACGGAGTGAATAAGGGATAGAAAGTGAAAAAACACAGGAAATGCAAGACCAAACTTGCTTCCAAAAGGTAGAAACCGTAGAACAGAAAAGGAGTAGATGCAAAAGATCAGCATTTAGCGATTTACAAGTCCAACAGTTAGAATTATAGGCAGATGTGAAACGGGAAAGGGAAAGAGGAGAAAGATAGAGTCTATGGTATAGAAAAAAGAGAGATTGAGTGAGAGAAGCAGATCTAGAAACCTTCAAGGCTTTGGACCAGATCTTATCCAAAGGGAAATGGGCCAAGTAAATCCCATATCCGTTTCCCAGGAAAGTTCCAATTTGGATTTGTAAAAATCTGGATTAGGGGAGGAAAATAATTTATAAATAAGGGGTGCCGCTTATCGAGGAAATCACCTTTTTTGCCACGAGGACTAACCCTGACTGTTGCCTGCACCTAGAGGCTGTTTGTTCAGCTGCCACCTTTCGCGACACCCGCTTCGCGGGTGCCGCTCAAAGACATTTTCTGCAGCGGTGAGGTTCGTGTAAGCTTCCCTGCATTCCATCTGCTCCCTGAGGCCGTCAAACCTGGTGTGAGCGGCTCCGCAGTCGGCGGAGAGCACACTCGCTCCCAGTGGATAACGGCCCAGGTTGAGGTCTTTGCTTGAGAACACAGTGCGTGGAGCCTACCGGGGGACTGCGAGGACCAGCATCCTCCATTCTACACAGCTGCTGCCTCTTCCCCCGGCGGCCACGCCCCCAGCCTCCAGCCATAATTACCTTTGGAAACATCCATTGCTCGGGTGCCGCTTATCGAGGAAATCACCTTTTTTGCCACGAGGACTAACCCTTACTGTTGCCTGCACCTAGAGGCTGTTTGTTCAGCTGCCACCTTTCGCGACACCTGCTTCGCGGGTGCCGCTCAAAGACATTTTCTGCAGCGGTGAGGTTCGTGTAAGCTTCCCTGCATTCCATCTGCTCCCTGAGGCCGTCAAACCTGGTGTGAGCGGCTCCGCAGTCGGCAGAGAGCACACTCGCTCCCAGTGGATAACGGCCCAGGTTGAGGTCTTTGCTTGAGAACACAGTGCGTGGAGCCTACCGGGGGACTGCGAGGAACAGCATCCTCCATTCTACACAGCTGCTGCCTCTTCCCCCGGCGGCCACACCCCCAGCCTCCAGCCATAATTACCTTTGGAAACATCCGTTGCTCGGGTGCCGCTTATCGAGGAAATCACCTTTTTTACCACGAGGACTAACCCTGACTGTTGCCTGCACCTAGAGGCTGTTTGTTCAGCTGCCACCTTTTGCGACACCCGCTTCGCGGGTGGCGCTCAAAGACATTTTCTGCAGCGGAGAGGTTCGTGTAAGCTTCCCTGCATTCCATCTGCTCCCTGAGGCCGTCAAACCTGGTGTGAGCGGCTCCGCAGTCGGCGGAGAGCACACTCGCTCCCAGTGGATAACGGCCCAGGTTGAGGTCTTTGCTTGAGAACACAGTCCGTGGAGCCTACCGGGGGACTGCGAGGACCAGCATCCTCCATTGTACACAGCTGCTGCCTCTTCCCCCGGCGGCCACGCCCCCAGCTTCCTCGTACTTTACTGGCTCATCCACCACCGCGACGCGGGACGTGCGCGGGACGGAGCTCGGGGCGAAGACCGGGCAAAGAGCGGGCCGTTTGAGGCCGTTAGAGGCTGAAAGAGACTTGACTGGGCCATTCTCTCTGGCCCTAACCTTTTACCTTAATCGCACCGCCTGCCGAACTTCTTCTCGACTATGTCAACCCGTGAGTATAGAAGCAGGGCAGCTAAGGGCAAGCTGAAAAATGGGACACTAGACGATTTTATTACTAGGACCAATATAGCTATTGACATGGAGATTACTAAAATGCAGCATAGAGTATCCACCGAATTAGATACAGCAAGGAGGCTATCCCAGGAGCTGGTCGCTGCGAAAAAATCCTCCATAGGGCACTTTGCCTTTGCTAAAACACCTGATCGCCCAACTGGTCCTGTTCCTACTCTGATTGTGACACAGGCAGACATCCACCAGCCATTAATAGCCACGCCATCTACATCCAAGGGGGGGTTCTCACCTGCATCCACCGACACCCTAAGATTTTCATCGGGAGGGGCTGCCGGGCTGGACACTGAGGGTGATGGGGCTCCATTAGAAAAGGCACCAATTCCTAAACCTTTGGAACCGGGTGGGGGGAATTCCCATACCCCACAAAAAGGGCAAAACAACAAAAGAAAACGCAATAATATATCGGCATATTCAAGGAAAAAAGCCAAGGTAGCAAGGGCCCAGTTACCCACCCAGGCACCACCCCAGATACTCCCAGAACCCCTTCAAGCAAGTAGTACATACCCTCCCGAACTAAGATTAGAACCCAGTTCTGCACAATCGGCGGGTACACATGAAAATGATAATCTTGTAATAGAAAGTGAGAACGGTGGGGTTCCACTTTGTACTATAAAAGGGAAGGATGCGGAATTTTTAACAATTGTGTGGGAAACACTAAAAAAACTTCTAACCCCCCTTGAAGTAAGACTTTCATGTATAGAAACTCAGTTGCTTGAAACTGAAAAAAGTATCTTGAACTTAGCAACCATTAGTATGCATGACAATAAACCAACTTGTCTACCGGGAACTATTAACACCGCTTTTCTACCCGTTGTTAAAACACCAGCTGCTGCTATCCCTTCTGTTGCCCCGAAGGTTAAACCCATCCCAAAACCTCGGCATAAGGCTACCACAGATACTTCTGCCCACAGGGTAACGGCGGCTACAAATCAGCCGGCGGTCGATATTGTAGCACCTCCGCCAGTCACGACAGGACATCCTGTATTACCCCTGATAGATACGGCTATCCCGAGGGTCACTGGTAATAACAACAACCATTCCACCACCCAGAGAGTAAACGCCAATAAAAATCGCTACAGGGGCTATGTTGATCTTCCCCCTGACGCAAGACCCTATGTAGTTGTGCTAACAGGGGTGCCGGAACTGACCTACCATCAGCAGGAAGACTTTGGCTCTTTAAAGAACAAAGTAATCCACTGGCTTAATGACAACAGGCCAATACCGAACCACCTGAGAAGTAAAATCCTCATGGTGCGCCGGGTCCCCTGGGTAGGCACCTCACACAAGTCTATTATTGGCGATTGTGTAATTGTCTCATTTGAGAATCCCAACACTGCGCACTCTATATAATCCTGGAACTACACTAGTGTAAACTCACCTATAGCATCTAGACCCCTTACTTATTTTTACCCACCTCTTTCACACCCAAACATAGGAGGGAACTGGAGCTGGATCCCGGAGAGAAAAGGTGGCCGGGGTGGGCTACCCAATTATTGGTCAGACACACATGGTGGGTGGACCGGGGCACCGACCTACAATAGATTTGGGTGCCTCGAGGAAGTGGATTGACTCCCATATAGGTCCACTAACTGTCCACTAGCAGCTGACTCATCCAGTTGTTTCATCTACCCCTTGGGCCGACCAGCTTTTCCCATACCACAACCCAAACTGGGTCGATCTGTTTCTCCCCCATTACAACATCAGCTGGGAAATTATAATCAAACCGCAGGGGAAGGCAGGTACAATGATAGGGCACCCGCTGAATTCCCTGAGTGCATTATAACACCTAAGCCATCTAAGGATAAAATTAATAACTTAGATAAGGCTAAATTAGATCCAAGTAATAAGGAAAATCTCCCTCTTGAGGTTATGCCGAAAACAAGGTTAGCGCCAACGGTCGTACCCCCCTCCACTCCGCAAGGCCAGTCAGGCTTATGTAAGTATTCTCTGGCACTTACTACCACCGATACGCCGGAAGCTCCCGGAGTAGTATCCATACTCTCCTGGAATGTTGCTGGGCTGGCCAACAAATTAGATTCTCCTGAGTGGGGGGAACTAATTGAAGGGCATGATATATGCCTATTGCAAGAAACATGGGCCAGGGAAAAATACTCCCGTACAGGATATGCTTCCTTTGAGATTCAGGCAAAATGGGGTGGAAAGGGACGATCATCAGGGGGCCTTCTGATTTGGGTGGAATCCCATCTCGGTTGCAGGGCTACAAAACTGGAAACCAATTCAGCAGATTTCCAGTGTGTATCTTTGGAGTGGCCGTGTGGTGTAAATGTAACACTGATTAATGTATACTCGAGAGCGGTTGGGATAGCAGCCACCTCGGGAACAATCGAGGACTTAGCGTCGTTCCTCGATTCCACCACTCTCTGCTCTTCACTAATTGTTGGCGGAGACTTTAACACTCAGTATGAACCCCTCCCGGATCACCTGACAGGCTTAACAAGTGAAGAGGATGAACTCTGGGATATCCCCACCTTGGCGGGCCCCCCTATAAAGGCTTGGACACCACTCACCACTCAAATAACATCTTTCATGCTCTGTCACTCGTTGAGGGCTTGTAACGGGCGGGTTAAAGGGGACATCCCACCAAAACATACCTTCAACAGACCTGGACATGAGTCACGTATTGACTATATCCTGGTCTCAGCGAGGGACTGGGATAAAGTGAGGGACTTTGGAATAATTGACAGGTCTGACAGTGACCATAATCTTCTCTCACTGAGATTTGCGATCCAGGGGTCACACACGGCCCTGGCAGAAGAAAATTCAGCATACCCAGTAGACTTAGTTCTAACCAGCAACAGACGCAGAATTAAATGGCTAAAATTGCTGGAAAATCCATCCAACATCCAAAGGCTGTACGCGCTAGTCGTCCCTGCCCTAGAAAAGGTTGAGGTACTCAGGCACCAGCTAGTCAATGACACCGAGCCTTTTGCTCTAGAAAAAGCCGAGGTACCTATCTCCTTGCTATCTACTCCTGCAAAGTTTAATGCGCTTGGGGCTATCCACTCTGAGCTATGTACTAACCTGGTAGAAGTGCTGAACCCGGTAGCTAGGCCGAAGAAGCCTAAGAAGAAAATAGCCACATGGTTCAACGCTTCTTGTAGGAGAGCAAAAGCCATACTACTAGAGTCCCTTAAAATACGAGAAATTCCCAGTAAGATCAGGGTAAAGCGGTTAGCTTATAAGTCCATCCTTCGTAGTGCCAAAATAGAATGGGACGAGGGAAACTGGTCCGAAATGACAGCCACCCTTATACTACGAGATGCCCAAAAATTCTGGCAAATCGTTAAGCATGGCTCAGCTGAACCCCTAGCGGCAGTAGAAGCAAACATAGCACCCGCCGTTTGGGAGGAACACTTCAAAACCCTGTATAAATCACACAATCAGGACCAACTGGTGACCCCATCAGAAGATATAATGCACCAATCCAATGAAAGTGTAGCTCCCATGGATGGATTCACTCTGGCAGAAGTTAGTACGGCAATCATGGGCCTGGCTGCAGAAAAGGCGCCAGGTCTAGATAGGTTGCCAGGGGACCTATACAAACATGAAGTCAAAATTTGGGCCCCGTACCTTAGGGTGCTGTTCAATGCGATTTTGAATGGCATGCCAATCCCCCCAACTTGGCTGGGGGCAGAGATAGTCCCAATCTTTAAGAAGGGATCACCTCTGCTCCCAGTCAACTATAGGCCAATAAGCCTGATAGAATTCTCACAAAAACTGTTCGCCAGGCTGTTGTTGGACCGCCTGCTGGATTGGATGAGGGAATACAATATTCTGAGTCCTTTCCAAGCTGGCTTTAGGGAGAAGGTCTCAACTACAGATCAGGTCTTTCGGCTTGTCCTCATTTTTTGGAAAACGGTGCAGTTTGAGGGTGGCAGCCTCTACACTGTATTCGAGGACCTAAGGGCGGCCTTCGACCTGGTCCCCCGAAAAAAGCTCTGGGAGGTGTTGGCCAAACTGGGTGTCCCTGAGGGTTTGCTGGAGATGATTGTTCGTCTTCATAGTGCCAATTTTGCGCAGGTGAGGTGTGGCAAGGTGGGAGTATTGTCAAATAGGTTCCCCATTGACAGGGGGGTAAGACAGGGTTGTGTGCTTGCACCAACCCTGTTTTGCCTCTACGTCAACGGGGTTATCTCTCACCTAAACGGGGTTGCCAACTCTGATGCTCCCAAGCTGGCTGGCGTCAGGGTGCCAGCGATCATGTTCGCCGACGACACCCTGTTGCTCTCAAAGTCTGCAACGGGTATCCAGCACGTTCTTGATGGCTTCGCGGACTTCTGTGGGGATCACGGTCTAGAAATTAACACCACAAAGACCAAATTTATGGTCCTCAACCCCCGGCCGAAATTTCGCTTTAGCCCTAAAATTGGACAGAGCAGACTTGAGAGGGTGAATACTTTCGAGTACCTCGGAGTCATGTTAAACGATAGATTGTCCTGGAGTACGCACCAGGAGAAAGCACTCCTCAAATTGACTCAATATTCGGGGGGTATTATGAATCTCCTGGGCAACAACAAATCATCCACCCGGCCCATAGGTCCTCCTATACAGATCTACAAGGTACAGGCAAGGGGGGCTGCCATGTATGGGTGTGAACTTTGGGGTCATGCAGGAACACTAGATCTGGTAAAAGAGGAGAACAAATTTATTCGGAGGGTTGTAGGACTCCCCCCCTGTACGCCTCTTGTTCCTCTAAGGCTGGACCTAGGGTTGCGACCACTAGACGAAGAACTGGCTTTTCGTCCTCTGGCTTACTGGTGCAGGCTGTGGGCAACTCCAGAATTGACAAGTTACAGACAGGGATTACAGGAGGTGCTTGCTATGCCCAATGCTGGGAAAATTAAGTGGCTTAAATTCATCAAATCAGAGCTGGAGGGTCTGGGACTCTCGAAGATGTGGTCTGATCCTTTAACCACCTGTCCACTTTTTCCCAAAAATAAATTAGCTAAGGCATATCATGATAGTAAATTAATGGAACTCTTCAACCACCAAAACCCTGGCTCATTGACTGACTCTTTTCTATGCATTAAAGATACCTACAGTTTTGTACCAATTCTAGATAAACTGTATCCTCCCTTGCTTAGGAAACTATATTTGCAGTGGAGGCATGGGTCCCTCCCTCTTCGAGTTTTCACAAGTAAGTGGAGTGAACAATCAGTCAGTATGTGTCCAGCTTGCAGAATGTCCGATGAGTCTGAACTCCATATACTCTTTTTTTGTCCGGTCTATCGTGAGATCCGCAAGAAATGGATAGTTCCTCTATGTAGAAACTTGGGATTTGTAGAGTGTTTGGCTGCCTTCAGAGTTCTGAAATCAAATCTGTCGGACTATATTGTTTTTGCAGTGGCCAAATATTTGGGTGCCATTTGGATTCTGAGAAGAAAATGTCTCAGGTCTGGCCACTGACCTTAAATGTACCAAGGACATGATATTGTACTAAGAAACTCTGTTTTTAATGATAATGGTTGATTTTATAAAGTACAAAATTCCTATTTTTACTAGTTTTATGAATTGTATAAAAGTCTTTTATGGTGAAAAATTTTACCGAAATAAAGATTTATGAAATGAAATGAAATAGAGATGCTTTAGGAAGAGTAGAGAGTAATATAAGAAGATGAAGAGAAGTAGTAATGGGTAGGCAGACAAAATATCGAAATTAAAATATCGATATACAATGATATCGATGTTTTAATATCGATGGTATAGTATATCGATGTGCCATAATATCGACAGACAGAATATCGAGATTAAGGTATGTATGTTAGTAATATCGAAATTTTGTTGTTCAGTGTTATGTATTTTATTTTGTTGTTTATATGTTTGCTAAATATGTTTAGAAATGTATGTTTGAAAATTAGTAATTTTGTTAACATTTTGCGTTTTAGTATTAGAGCGGGTTGTGGGTTTATAGGGGAATAGGGTGGGAAGTAATTTAATAATAATTAATTAATTAATATATGTTTGTAAATATTTTTAATTAATAATTAATTGGTAATTAATTAATATTAATTAGTTAATTAATTAATATAATTTTGTACATATTTTTAATTAATAATTAATTGGTAATTAATTAATATTAATTAGTTAATTAATTAATATAATTTTTTGCATATTTTTAATTAATAATTAATTGGTAATTAATTAATATTAATTAGTAAATTAAATTAAATATAGCTAATGTGCTAATATATTTACTGTATTGTTATTGTTAATTAATAATTAATTGGTAATTAAATAATGTTAATTAATTTTGGGTAAAGGAGTATTTTTAGGGTTCAGGGTCAGTTTTCAGTTCTTGGGTAAAGGGGTATTTTTTGGGTTCAGGGTCAGTTTTCAGTTTTTGGGTAAAGGGGTATTTTTAGGGTTCAGGGTCAGTTTTCAGTTTTTGGGTAAAGGGGTATTTTTAGGGTTCAGGGTCAGTTTTCAGTTCTTGGGTAAAGGGGTATTTTTAGGGTTCAGGGTCAGTTTTGGGTTTTTGGGGTACAGGGGTATTTTTAGGGTTCAGGGTCAGTTTTGGGTTTTTGGGGTACAGGGGTATTTTTAGGGTTCAGGGTCAGTTTTGGGTTTTTGGGGTACAGGCGTAAAAATAAAATAAATTTAAATGTATTTTAAATCAATTAAATGAAAAAAAAAAAAAAAATTACATTAAATTATTAAGTTTTTAATTTATTTTAAATGTATATGTATTACTTTTAATTTTTTAATTATGTTTTAATGTTTTTATTTAATATTTGTTAAATTATATGTATTTTAAAATTATTTTTACATTATTATTAATACATTTAAAAAACTGATATTTTTAATTTCGATATTTTTGTACTACGATATTATTTTTTCGATATTTTTGTACTTACCATTATGTAGATATAACTTCGATATTTTTGATTTCGATATTTTTGTGTCGATATTTTTGTATGTAGATATTCTGTCTGTCGATATTATGTCAGACAATCGTAGTAATGGAAGCAGAGGAAGGAAGAGAATAGTAGCGATCCAGAATGATTTCCATCAGAAGAGTATATTTCTGTAGAAAGGAATGCAGACAATGAAATTGAAGCTGAAACTGTGGAAAGGAGCAAGGCAGTACACCATCAAAGAGTTGATGAATCCATGTAATACCCTTAAGTCTCCAAGAGGTCCAATAAATAGGTCTATTGTGTACTAGAATAAGTGAATTATACCAGATGGGTAAATGTAAAAAGGATTCACGTGAAATAATTGACGAGGAGAATAAAGGTTTAAGAAGAGAGGTAGTATGCTTAAACAAGGGAAGTAAGTCATAAGGGGACTTAGAGGAGAAATATACTATTTCTTTAAAGTTAAAGGGCGATAAAACGGACTGTTCAATACAATGCCAATAAGGAAGATTCCGATGAGACACAACGCGAAGCTTGACGTAAAGAGAAGGATTTATGATATAGGCAAAAATCTGGTAAATTAACACCACCATTCGATTTAGGTCTGCAAAGAGATAAAAGAGAAATTCTAGACATTTTATTTTTCCAGAGAAATTTTGAAATAGAGGAGTCAATACGCTTAAAATATCAGGAATGAATATGTACAGGTAACATAAGAGGAGTATAAATGAGAATAGGAGCAATCATCATCTTAATGGAGTCAAGGCGACCCCACCTGGAAAGAAAAAGAGGGTTCCAGGAAGAGAATAATTGATCAATTCAAGAAAGAATAGCAGACATATTTAATTTAACAGAGGAGGAGATAGACCTGGAGAACCAAATACCAAGATTTTTAATCTTAGAACTATTCCAGGCAAAACCAGTAGAAGAAAAGAAATGAGGAAGACAAAATGTAGTGAGGGGGAGAATTTCTGTTTTATCTGAGTTGATTTTATACCCAGAGTCAAAGGAGAATGCCTCAATTTCAGATAACAAAGGAGAGACAGATGATACTGGATCAGAAATAAACAAGAGGATGTCATCGGCATATGCGGAAAGTTTGAATTGATGGTCACCATAGGGAAAGCCAGAAAAGGAAGTATTCTATCTAATGGAGGACAAGAAAGGTTCAAGGGCCAAAACAAAAAGAAGTGGGGATAGAGTGCAGCCTTGACGAACTCCTCTCTGAAGAGTAAAAGAAGGAGAGAGTTGGCCATTCACAAGAACAGAAGCTTTGGGCGAGGAGTATAATAAAGAAATAAGACAAATAAATTTGGAACTAAAACCATGCCATTTAAGTGAAGCAAATAAAAAAGACCAATCTACTCTGTCTAAAGCTTTTTTAACATCGACAGAAATGGCAGCCAAAGGTATAGAAAGAGAGGGGGCTTTATTTAAGATGTTTAGAAAAAGACGAGAATTATCAGAAGTAAGTCTCCCTTTAATAAAACCGCACTGTTCTTTACCAATAAGATAGGGCATGAAAAAGTCTAAACACAAAGTAAGTCATTTAGCAAAAATTTTATAATCAACATTAACTAGAGAAATGGGTCGGTAATTTTTACAAAATTTAGGATCATGACCTTCTTTTGGGATAAGACAGATGGTGGCCTCTTGAAAAGTACCAGCGCCTGCACCAGAGGAAGAAAAGGTTTGAAAAAGCGATAAGAGATTGGGTAATAAAAGGTCGGAAAAATGCAAATAAAACTCCACCGTGAAACCACCAGGACCAGGAGTTTTCCCCTTAGTAAGAGAGGACAGAGCTGTAGAGAGTTCATGAATCGAAAGATCAAGATCAAGAGTGGAGAAATTAAGGTGAGATGTAGAAGGATTAGGTAACTTTTCAAAGTGAAAAAATAGTTTCTTTTTCTTAGAGACAGAGGGCCCGATTCACAGAATGAACTTAAGACTCAATCCTAAACTTACTACTATTTTGGTATTCACAGAATGCACTTACTACTTTTGGCATTCACAGAATGAACTTACTACTTTTGGTATTCACAGAAGTTAGGATTCTGTCTTAAGTCTGTCTTAAGTCTGTCTTAAGTCTGTCTTAAGACAAACTTAAGACACAATCCTAACTTCTGTGAATACCAAAAGTAGTAAGTTCATTCTGTGAATGCCAAAAGTAGTAAGTGCTTTCTGTGAATACCAAAATAGTAGTAAGTTTAGGATTGAGTCTTAAGTTTATTCTGTGAATCGGGCCCAGAGTCAATAATAAATCCTCTTGCAGTAGCCTTAAAAGAATCCCAGAGAATATAAGGAGGAGTGTCAGGAGTAGAGTTAGTTTGAAAGAAGTCATTAGTGAAAGTCCAAAATGAAGAGGAGAAAATAGGATCAGTGAGAAGTGCAGAATTAAAGCGCCAACGAGAAGGCTTTGGAAAAGGAGGAAGAAGGGCAATATCAGTTACTATAGGACCATGATCCGAGATAACAATATGTTCAATAGAGGAAGATAGGAGATTTTGAGTAAGAGACTGGGAGAGAAAGATATAGTCTAATCTAGAGGAAGAAGCATGAGGGTGGGAGAAAAAAGAATAATCCAATGTGTCTAGATGCGTAAGTCTCCAAGAGTCAGAAAGATGTGTGTGAAGTATAGTGTTTAAGAATTGCTTGTTAGATTTGTGGAGTGAAGCGAACAGTAGATTTGCGATCGAGGAAATGATATATAACCTGATTACAATCTCCTCCTAAAAGGAAAAAATCACCTTTGTGTTTAATACATTTGCTTGTAATTAAAGGCGAAAACAAACAGTCAGGTTGAGTAGGACCATAAACATTAAAAACAGTTAAAGCAATAGAATTAATCAATAACTTAACCAAAATCCATCTTCCATCAGAGTCTTTCTCTTCTAATAACCCTTTACATTTTAATTTTTTTATGAATTAAAATAGCACCCCCATTTTTGTATTGAAAGAGGGAGAAAATAAAACTGTACCCACCCAACTTCTTTTTAACTTAAGGGACTCAAGATCATTAAGATGAGTCTCCTGTAAAAGAGCAATATTGGGAGAGTAGGAGAATAAGTGAGAAAGTACTCTCTGCCGTTTAATGGGGTTAACAAAACCTTTTAAATTCCATGAAATAACTCTAAATTTGCCAGCAGTAAAAATATAATAACATTAAGAATTGCAAGAACAAATGTAATAGCTTAAAGCCGAAAAAAGAAATGGAAATCTCATCAGGAAAGGGAGAAGGTTGAAGGAAAGCAAAGGGAGGGGAAAGAATAAGGAGGAAAAAGGTGAAGAAAGAGAAGAGACAGTACATATCCAAAGGATGACTGAAGCAAACATACCTGAAAGGGAAAAACAAAGGAAGAGATGGGGTAATGGCGTCACTCAAAAAGACGAACCACCCGAAGAGCAAGAATCCAACCGCACCAGGACACAAAGAGGAAGCCAAGGGATAGGAGCTGCACAAAAAGGGATCGAGGGATATGAACTTGCGTCGGAAGGTCTGAAGACAAATAAGAAGACAAAAACAACATTAGGAAAGAGCAATACAATGGAGACAACAAATAAGCTTATATATCAAAGTATACAAAAGAATTCTCATGTTAAACCTGAAAAGAAACATCAACAGGATAACTGTAAAAAGATACAGGAAAACAAAGGACGATCCAAATTAGCCAGTAGGAGGATTGGAAGTATCCATGCTGCCGTTGGAATGAATATGAATGAAGTTCTTAAGTTGATTAGGATCCAAAAAAATCCAAGTACGATTGTTGTGAGTAAACCTGAAGGTGGATGGATGGAATAATCCATATCTAGCACCAAGTGATCTTAAAGGAGCGCAAAGATTCAGGAATTCCTTTCGGCCATTTGCAGTAACATTGGAGACATCCTGAGAAATAAACACTCTTTGACCAAGCCATGAAAGGTGACTCTTGGCTCTAGCTGCAGACAAGACAGCAGGTAAGTCAGTAAATTTCAAAAAGAGGATAATGACTCCACGTGTTTTGACAAAGTAGAGGAGCGAGGACCAAGCCTGTGAGCTCTCTGAATACTAAGAGAAGTAGTAGAAGGCATATCTAGTAATTTCGGAAGAAAAGAGGTGAAAAAAGTCACAGGATCATCAGTCTCCAAGGATTCAGGTAATCCATAGATACAAAGGTTATTCCTCCTGTTTCTATTTTCTAAATCTTCTGTCTGTTGCTGAAGAGATTGAACAGACTTTTCCAAAGTAGAGATACGCTGTAGAATTGGTTTGAATTTCCGTAACTTGTTGCTCCACAGAGGTAATTCTGCTGTCCATAGAAGACCATTTTTTCTTTAAGAGTTGCATATATCACTACTAGTCTCCTCTACAAATGGACGTAAAGCTCAAATTTTCTCCAAAATTAACTCCATTTGAGATAGTAGAGGTTGATTTATCAGGAGATGCAGGATCATGTTTCAATAGCTTGGTCGATGTAGTTGGAGGAGAAGCTTTGGTAGATGTAGATTGAGTAGAGGAAGAGCGATTATATGTTACACCAGCCATTTGTATTCCAGCAATAGGAGAGCTTGGCAATGAGGGATGTGAGACTTGAGCATAGTTGAAAGGCACAAATACAAATTTGGGTTTGCACAGTTTTCCCATATGCGTGAAATATAATAGAGACGGTCTGACCGTCAGGGCAGTGACTAAAGGATAGAAACAATGACTTAAGCTGCAAACCTGTTCATAAAAATGAATTGGTTAATGTAGCACATCCAAAACGTAGAAATAACTCAGTTATCCGTATTGCAACAGACAGGAGGAAGGAATTCACTGAGGAGATGAAGTAAGAGGTTGCGATGGCAAACCAGAAAGTTACATTAAAAATATACATGAGGCTCCGAAGATAATGGTAAACAGATAACAAATATACTTGTGTTATAATAACAGTAATGTTAAACTTAATGGTATAATCAGGAGATATGCAGCGCATCCTGAGTCTTAAAGGCAACACAGACAAAGCTGGAGAGATTGAAGAACAGGATGAGTGGAGGGGCTAGCATACATAGAACTTATTCCAAAAAAAGTACAGACCATCATATCCCAGTAACAGTTACATGCGTTGTGGCAATCTTTAAGATGGTACCCAGTGAAGCAGGAGGAGGGATGAGTGAAGTAAAATTAAGCATGAGGCGTTGGAAGATCGAAAAAGGTCTCACCCAGTAGTCCTGATGACATGTTGCACAGCAGTGCCAATAGGAATTTACAGACTCAATGACAATAGGAGCAAGTTGCTGAGGAAAGGTCGATATGGTTGAACTGTTCCTTCATGCAGCCATGTTGAATGATATAGGAAACACTTCTTGAGATATATTATTGTTACCATAAAAAGATAAGGTCACTTGGCAGCTGGAGCACACCACAATCAACAGATAACTCTGGCACCCATCAGTATAAGAAACTGTAGTCACAGGATAGCGCAAATAGTTTCAGGAAAATTGCATTGCTGTGTAAGGTATCTCCAAGCTAGACTCATCTTAATGGAAGCCAGTCAGTAGTAATCCTGACATTCCACTAGTGACACCGTGGAAATAAATATTCAATTAGGAGACTGTAGCTGGACCGTAATATGTGCCATAAGTATGCCAGAGTCTATAATAGTAACAAGCCATTGCGCTAAAACTGCCAAAAAACGGAGGCAGACAACCGCGCTGCGGAGCGCGTTAAAATGGCAGTTAATGATACTGGAGAAGGCGCGAAGTAAAATTACCAAAATGAAGTGCTTCGCAGTCTCAAAATGCTCTAACCTTGTGCCTCGAGTGTTCCGCCACAGATAGGAGACTGTATAAATGTTACATCACAATAATACCAGCTGAACCGCAATATGTGCCATAAATATGTCAAAGTCAATAATGGCAAGAAGCCATTGCGCTAAAACCGCCAAAAACTGAGGCAGACATTCGCGCTGTGGAGCGCGTTAAAATGCAGCAATGACATTGGTGAAGGCACGAAGTAAAATGCCCAAAATGAAGTGCGCCGAAGTTTCAAAACAGTCTCACCCTGTGCCTCGAGTGTTCCGCCACATCATATCGCAAGCAGGACCCCACAGCGGCACGATAACGGGCAGAAAATTGTTGATGAGAGCATTGGTGCGGCAGAGCTACGCCTCAGGCGGCCATCTTGTCCCGGCGCCGAAACCACGCCCTGACATATGGCACTTTTAAAAATAAAAAAAAAGAAATTCGCAAATTACCACCAACTTGAAGGTGGTAATTTGCAATTCCCTAAGGCCAAATAGAAAATTTCTGGTGCTTCCAGAATTGCATTTAAGGAATCGCAATTTGCAATTCCTTAATTGCATTCACAAAATAGAGAATCGCAAATTTAGCAATTCTCTATTTTGCGGAAGAGAATAATTAAATGACAACACTAGTGATTGTAACAGACACAGAGAAACATGCAAAACATTTTTATCATAGCATAAATTCAGGGCAATGTGTTAGAATAAGAATAATAACAATGTGAACGATAGGAGGTTTGATACAGGATAAAAAATGAACATCCCTAAGTAGCCCAATCCTCATCTTTTTAAGGCAGAATGCAAATGTGCCATACCTTCCTGGATCGGAAATAAGATATTCTGTGTGGCGGAGTGGTGTTCCAAAGATCCAAAGTTTGTCATCTAGGTGAGGGATTAAAGTATAGTCTCTTAAATTGTGAAGAGGGTGTAAATCTCTTGAAACATACCTTTAATTAAAAGACGCCTAAAGTGATGTGAGGGTTAACCTTAAAGGCTTGTATAAAGGGGAAGCTCCTTAAAATACATAGACCTCACCTTGTGTGGTAGTTTGCAAATAAGACGTCGGGTTGTAGTTAGAGAGGGATGTGATCCTTGTGGAGGAGAGGTGCACCAAGTATTTAGGTTTACCACCTATATGATGGAGATAATTATAATCTCTTAGGGCCCGATTCACAGAATGAACTTAAGACGCAATCCTAAACTTACTACTATTTTGGTATTCACAGAATGCACTTACTACTTTTGGCATTCACAGATTGAATTTACTACTTTTGGCATTCACAGAAGTTAGGATTTTGTCTTAAGTCTGTCTTAAGTTTGTCTTAAAACAAGCTTAAGACAAAATCCTAACTTCTGTGAATACCAAAAGTAGTAAGTGCATTCTGTGAATACCAAAATAGTAGTATGTTTAGGATTAAGTTCATTCTGTGAATCGGGCCCACGGTGTCTCCTGCGTAATTGCTATTTTGCAAGCAAGAAGTCCAGTATCTAGGGGCCCGATTCACAGAACTAACTTAAGACAAAATCCTAAACTTACTACCATTTTGGTATTCACAGAAGGCATTTAGGAGTCCGAAAGTTAGGAGTCCTAACTTTACTACTACTAAATTGAGAACAATCCTAATTTGAAGACTTTCGGTATTCACAGAAAGCATTTAGGAGTCTTAAAGTTAGGAGTCCTAACTTTACTACTACTAAATTGAGAAAAATCCTAATTTTAAGACTTTCGGTATTCACAGAAGGCATTTAGGAGTCCTAAAGTTAGGAGTCCTAACTTTACTACTACTAAATTGAGAAACATCCTAATTTTAAGACTTTTGGTATTCACAGAAGGCATTTAGGAGTCCTAAAGTTAGGAGTCCTAACTTTACTACTACTAAATTGAGAAAAATCCTAACTTTAAGACTTTCGGTATTCACAGAAGTAATTTAGGAGTCTTAAAGTTAGGACTCCTAACTTCTGTGAATACCGAAATGAGTAAGTGCCTTCTGTGAATACAAAAATGAGTAAGTGCCTTCTGTGAATACCAAAATGGTAGTAAGTTTAGGATTTTGTCTTAAGTTAGTTCTGTAAATCGGGCCCTTAGTTTGGGAAGAGGGTGAAAATCCCTTAAAACAAACAGTACCTAACAGGTCATCACGGTCTATTGGCCCGATTCACAAAAGAAATCTGAGACAAAATCCTAACTTTACGACTTTCGGTATTCACAAAAGGCATTTAGTAGTAGTAAAGTTAGGATTTTATGTTAACTTTTGGTTTTAAGACAAAATCCTAACTTAAGTTAACCATGGGTTAAATTTAAGTTAGGATTTTGTTTTAAGACCAAAATTCAAGAAAAAAACCTAATTTTACTAGTCCTAAATGCCTTTTGTGAATACCGAAAGTCGTAAAGATAGGATTTTGTCTCAGATTAGTTTTGTGAATCTGGCACTAAATCCGGTATAAATTATCACCTGCATAGCCCAGGTCAATCATGCGCCCCAGAATACTTATATATTCACCTGTATTGTCCCAAAGAAATGTTCTACTAACCAGTCCTCACTGTCTAGATCTGGTAAATCCTGTAACCTGCATAACCCAGGTTAGGCATGTGCCCCAGGGTACTTAAATATTCACCTGCATTGCCCCAAAGGCACGTAAAACTAGCCGGTCTTCCCTATCTATACCAAGTCTATGTTAGCACCATGGGTGCCTGTCCCAAGTGCCTCATTAATTACACTTGAAAGTTAAACAAACTCCTATAATTGTGATATCAGTCCCAATGGTGCAGATCAGATGAGGACTGATAGAGTACCCATATCTCCTCCTTCCCTTGTCTTGTTTTAAGCTAATGCAAAAGAGTTGTTTGCACCTAAGTAAGACCACTCACAGCCACACATCACTCCAAATATGGATCATAGCTATTTCAAACCACACGCAGCCCAACATACCTTGATAAGTGGTCCGAAACCTTCCTTTGTGATGCCTGTAAGAGAGCTCCCACATTGCGCCTTTCTCGGACATTTATACCCAATGCAGGCCCCTTGATTGGCTACACATGTTTGAGGAACATGCCTCCAAATGACGCTGGATCGCAAATCGACTGGAACTACGGCTGCCATCTTTAAAGATGTCTAACTCGTTAATGCAGAACCCAAAATAAGCGGACCTGCAGCCGCCATCTTTAAGGATTTCTAACTCGGTACTAACAAAACAGAATCACAGTATTAAGATCAAATAAACTAGTGGAAGTGCAATTGTGATGATGTTTAGAAAATGTATGATGGGCTACATTCATACGAATGCATATAAATCTGTGAGCTTCTCAAGGGATTTACTAACTTGATAATCTTTCTACAAACTCTCCTAGGTAAATAGTAATGTGTAATGTACATGGAACATATTTATTTTTTGCAAGGTGAGCCTTGCTTTGAATATACTGAATATACTGCTTGAGTTAGACCACCAAGATCAATATAATAACAAATCACTAATAAGTAAGGTAGTCCCCCGTTGCCTGGTGGCTTTTGCGGCCATATTGGAGTAGTTTGAACACATTGAAAAGGAAGGAAAAATATGCTTCTCTGTAGCCACCATGTTAAAGGGAATCAGAGGACATCAAGAAAAAGACTTATAGAGATACGTCATTATCAAGTTGTGCCTACATATGGATCAGAAGCGGTTGAAACAAGGGGCGTGGGATGGTCCTGATGCCTGGTATCTGAGTATAACAAGCATTGGCATAGGCAATAGGTCTCGCCTTTGGATATGTTTAAGAGTTTGGCTGTGCAACACATTATCAGACTATCCAAAGCATCGCAAAACCTAAAATAATGAAATGAAAATAGTTTGATAGTCATCATCAACCTTCTGGAGAAAGTCTGGAGCACATAATGAGCTTGTGGCGCAGTCAAAAACAATCCAAAGTATGTGTTGTAAGTTATGCTCATGCAACGTGAGTGCAAAGCAGTGATCAAACTGAGCGTTACTCTGCATAAACACAACTTCCATTTTACTCTCCACATCAAGTGGCCAAAAATAATAACAGTAAACTGGACAAAAAGGCTCCGCTACCAAATAAACAGCCAACAAACCAGCTACCTTGCCTCTCACTCATTGAGTTTTACAGTGTGCAGCACTCTGCTGACCTTTGGCTAGGTTTGCAATAAAGAGATAGCAGATAGACAAACACAAAGTGAGAAATGTGCTGTGATCTTTTAAAATGACTTGCATGCGCTGGTTACGTTCTGTCTCCATGGTTGCATTCTGTTGCACAGTTTGCTCTGGAGTAACGACGGGCCGGCAGCAGGAGTTGGTGACTATCTCCATAAGCTTAATAAAGCTTTGAAACCTTACCTGGCTGTCTCCTTTCCTTTAAAATGGATTTTCAAAATGACATAACCTGTTACATCTATGTGTACACCTCCATAACTTACAGGATTTATATCATGAGGAAACAGTTCGAGATCAGGAAAAGTCTTGTCCCAAATTTAATTCCCAATCATAGTAAGCGGAGAACCTGAATCAGCCAAAACGACAAACAATTTATCTACAATCATCACATCACATTCTGGCATGTGAATATGTTCAGCATCTACCGCACTATAATTTCTTGCACTTAACATTGTCATTTTGGTTGATCCATTTGTTCCGACATTCTCAAGTGTCACATCAACAGTGCGTACCCTTCCTCCAGACTTACTGTCAAGGCCGTCCGAATCCGGTTCCTCAGGGTTGTGTGATGCTCTATGGGGGCCCACCTCTGAATCGACCCAAGTCCGATTTGCAATAAGCACAGACTTTTGGGCGCGATTGAGCGAGAGAAAAAAGAAGGGAGGGGACTGCGGGGGATGGAGACCTGCAAGGGCGACAAAAGCAGACAACAAAGATCATAACCTGCACACTCCTGTCCTGACTATACCCACTCTTTAGTATGTCTAGGCTAGGCTCATACCTTATAGGGATAATAGTATACCGAGCAGCCAAGGGAGAAGAGAGAGACTGCAACATTTGATGAGTACTGGTCTCTTTACTTCTCCTAACTCAAAAGGAGATTAACAACAGATAATAGTCTCTGTTCCAGGCATAGTGGTAGCTGTCTTTCCCAGTTAGTTAATTCCCACTACTTTAGACAGGAGAACCACAAGACCTGATTGCATAAGTTCCGTCAGCTTGAATAACTTGAAAACAAATGTTTCTCTCCCCAGCAGAAGCAACTCCAAAGCAAGCACGTTATGCCTAATGAGCTCTTAGGAATACGTGTAAACAACACAAATAGTCCCGAAGAAGCTGTAGAAATGTGAGGACAGCTTTTCGCGGGTGTATTTACCACCCTGCAAGAGACCAGCCGGTCTCAGCCAACAGAGAGATAGCACTACCCAAGCGCCACTATGTGCGCACTCCTCCTCTGCACGAGTACGCAGGAAAGTAGCGTCTCTGCCAACAGAGGAGAATAAAGCCGCCCCTCACGATACCTGATATCCAGGAGCCCAGAAGGAAGAGGGTCCGAGAGCATCCGAAGTCCCGGCGACCCCTGGCCAGAAGTCTCAGCAAAGTAATCCACAAGGAAGTCTTTGTGCACAAAAACGGATGTCCGAACTCAGGAGTCTTCGTAAACGCGTCCTGCGAGTTACCTAAGAATTATCCGCAGCGTTTCGACTGGCTTGCTGTCTTTTGTGCTTCCGTGTACGTCATTACGGCATCACGTGGTACGCTGCCTACGCCCTATGCTTGGAACCCAAGGAACATGGGAAATGTAGTCTTTCCCCTGTTTCCCGGCTGAGTCTCACGCAGCTAGCGTGGTAACCGGCGCGTTGCTAGCGCGGTTCGTGACAGGACATTCCCCTCTTCTACTGACGCTAGCTGAGAGAGGGCTTTTCTGGATGCAGTCGGTGAAACCGAGCAGTCATTCTCGGGGCATGCACCGCCTCACAAGGCTCCCAGGAGTCCTCTCAGGGCCGTACCCTTTACAGGACACTAAGTACCACAATTTGCCTCTCACTCTTTTTGCATCAAGGAACCCCTTGACCTCATACTCCTCATCGCCTTGTATTGACACAGGAGCAGGCTATCTCGGTAGAGAGCCCTGCAAAGGTTTCAGCAAGGAGACATAAAAAACCGGATGGATTTTCATGTGCGACGGAAGCATGAGTCTGACCGCCACAGGGTTTTTGATTTTAGACACTTGGTAGGGACCTATGTACTTGGGACCAAATACACTGTGTCGCTTAAAGCGAATGTTCCTGGTGGACAACCAGACCCAATCCCCTACCTTGTAACCGGGACCTGCCCTGCGATGTTTATCTGCTTGGGCCTTGTACCTGGTTGTAGCTCTGTGTAGATTGGCTTGTGTAGACAAAAATACTCTACGCATATGCTGCAGCCTTTGTCTGAGATCTGGAATCCTTAAGTTATGACTGGGTAGGGCTACCGGGGTAAACCTGGGGTAAAACCCGTATGTACAGTAGAACGGAGTGTATGAGGTGGATGCATGTTTAGCGCTGTTATACAATATTTCTGTCACCCACAGCCACTCCACCCATGCGTCTGTGCTGTTATCAACATAGCATCTAAGGTATGTTTTGAGCGTTTGGTTGAGTGAAATGAAATGAAATGAAATGAAATGAAATGAAAAAGGGACTTGCTAAAGCGCACTGTGGCCAAGCGGCTTCCTGGCGCTGAGAACTGGTGCCTGACTCTACAGAGCATCCGAGAGGGCTAACAAGGGAAGGCCTGGGCAAAAAGAAACGTTTTTAGGGCTTTACGAAAAGAGGGGTAGGTAGGAATAGAGCGAATAGAGAGAGGAAGACTATTCCAGAACTGGGGGGCAAGAACCGAAAAACGGGTGCCCCTGTTCTGGATTTGCGGAAACGGGGGACTTGGAGTAAAGAGAGGGATGAAGAGCGAAGAGTGCGAACCGGGGTGTAGGGAGTGATCAAGGTAGCAATAAAGAGCGGGCGGAGTGAGTATAGGCCCGGAAGGCTAAGCAGGCCAATTTAAAAAAAGATCTGAAGTGTACAGGGAGCCAATGAAGGGACTTGAGTACGGGCGTGATGTGGGAGGATTTTGGGAGGTGGAAAATAAGATGGGCTGCCTGGTTTTGAATGGCCTGTAACCGTCGCATTTCGAAGGCTGGTATGCCCACATAGAGGCCATTCCCATAGTCAAGGCGGGAGGTGATAAGGGCCATGACTATGGATTTAAGGGCATCCGTGGAGAAATATCGGGATACTTTCCGGATAAGACGGAGGGAGAGAAAACAAGAAGAAACGACAGAACTAACTTGGGCATGCATGGTAAGGTCATTACTGACCTTGATGCCCAAGGTACGAAAAGAGGAAACCGGAAGAGGGGGAGAACCAAAGGAAAGGGGCCAGTGAATCGGGGACCAGGGATTAGAGGGGCCACCCGTGAGGACAACCTCCGTCTTATCCGGGTTGAGCTTGAGATGGTTAGCGCTCATCCATTCTGAAATAAAGACTAAAGTGGAACTGAGAAAAAGAGGGGAATCCGAAGAGGTGGAAAGATCGAAAACGAGCTGGAGGTCGTCCGCGTAGTTATACATGGAGACCCCCTGCTCGCGGAGAGAAAGAATGAGGGGATAGATATAGAGATTGAAAAGAAGGGGGGAAAGGGAAGAGCCTTGGGGCACCCCACACACGACTGGGCGGGATGGAGAAGAGAAGCCTGAAAGATGGACGGCTTGTGACCTGCCTTGAAGGAAGGACGCCAGCCAGGAAAGTGCTGTTCCCCTGATGCCTGCTGCGCTGACACGGTCGAGAAGAATGGCATGGTCGACCGTGTCAAACGCAGCTGACAAGTCGAGAAGCACCAGGGCTTGAGGAAGGTTGGCGTCCGCTTTCTCCTTAAGTTCGTCCAGAACGGCAGTAATCACAGTCTCCGTAGAGTGACCCGGACGAAAGCCTGCCTGATGGGGGGCCAGGAGGCAGTTTTCCTCGATATACGAGGACAGGCAAGATGTGACGTGACTTTCCAAAATCTTCCCTAAGTAGGGAAGGAGAGAAATGAGAAATGAGTCTCTCGGTTTGTCCGTCTGTCTGTGGGTGGTAACTTGTAGACAGCGAGGATTCCATCCGTAACTCGGCACACCAGGTTTTCCAAAACGTTGCTGTGAATTGCGCCCCTCTGTCGGATACAATAGTCCTGGGTAGGCCGTGGAGTCTCACCACATGCTGTAACAACAACTTCGCTAGTCGGCTTGCTGAAGGGACCTGCTTGCAGGGGATGAAGTGTCCCATCTTGGTCAGATAGTCCACTACTACGATTATGGCTGTGTTTCCCTGATTTTCTGGCAGTCCTACTATGAAATTGATGGAGATCCTTTCCCAAGGTGTTCAGGTGTAGGCATGGGTTGCAGTAGGCCGGCCTTGCGTTGGTGATTGGTTTTCGCTTGAGCACACACTGTACAGTCCTTTACCCATGACACCACATCCTTGCGCACAGAGGGCCACCAGAACTGTCGCGAAACCCGGTCTAGGGTTTTTTCTCCTCCATGATGTCCCGCACAAGGAAGGGTATGACACCAAGAAAATACCGCTCTTCTAAGGTTGTTGGATGGTATCAGCAGCTGTCGTCCTCGCATAGGAAGACCATCATGCGTCCTCCAGTCAGGATGAGAATGAAGCCAACACTTCCATACCATTGCACGCATTTCATGTCGAATTCGCTGAAGGAATGAATCAGTGTGGGTTAAACAGATCACTCTGCTGGGTTCAATGATCGATTCTTCCGGTGGTTTTTCTCTCATGGGAGCGGTGTCCTGACGTGTCAACGCATCCGCTTTCTTGTTCTCCCTCCCTGAACGAAACGTAACCAGAAAATGGTACTCTGCGAAAAACTGCATCCATCGCAGCTGTCTGGGAGTGAGATGTCGAGCCGCTCTCATGAACTGGAGGTTCCGATGATCTGTGTATACAGCGACCTGATGAGCCGCCCCCAACAGCCAGTGTCTCCACTCCAGAAATGCGTAACGTATCGCCAGAAGCTCCTTCTCGGCTATGGTGTAATTTGCTTCGGCCTCGTTCAATTTCCGGGACATGAACGCAATGGGATGTAAACAGCCAGTGGTGTCTTGCCTTTGTGAAAGCACTGCCCCTATAGCGGCGTCCGAGGCGTCCGCCTCTACTATGTATGGCAGGGCTGGATTCGCATGGGTGAGAACATGAGCAGTGGTGAAGGCCGTTTTAAGGCGGTCAAACGCCCTTTCAGCTTCGTCCGTCCAACAGAATGTTGTTCGTTTCCGTGTTAGCTTGGTCAACGGGGCCACCATGTCAGAGAAGTCTCTTATGAACCTCCGATAAAAGTTCGCAAAACCCAGCAGGCTTAGGACTTCCTCGACGTTGTGCGGACAAGGCCACTCCTCTATGGCTTTTACCTTTCTTTCAGCCATAACCTGTCCAGAGGGAGTAAGCATGACACCCAGGAATTCCACAGTAGACACATGGAAATCACATTTGGTGATTTTGCAGAACAAATGATGTTTTCGTAATGCCTGTAGGACTAAACAAACGTGATCCACATGTTCCTGTTCTGTGGCCGAATACACTAGTATATCGTCGATATACACCACCGTGAAGACATCCAGGTATTCCCTTAACACCTCGTTTAAGAAGAATTGAAAGGCCGCAGGGGCGTTACATAGCCCAAAGGGCATCACCAAATATTCATATAGCCCGTACCGCGTCTTGAAGGCCGTCTTCCACTCGTCGCCTTGTTTGATGCGGACCAAGTGGACCGCCCCACGTAAGTCAAGTTTAGTGTAGATAGACGCAGCTCTCACCTGCTCCAGGAGCACTGGTATGAGAGGAAGGGGATACCGGTTCTTGATAGTTATTTCGCTAAGCCGCCTATAGTCGATGCAGCATCTCAGTTCTCCATTAGCCTTCGGTATAAAGAAGAGGGGAGAGGCAGCTGGCGATCTGGACGGACGGATGTATCCTAGTCGTAAGAACTTATCCAGATACTCCCTTAAATGGGCGTTTTCCTGCACCGTGAGGGAATAAACCCGACCACATGGTATCTCCGACCCTGGTACTAGGTCGATCCGGCAATCGTAGTTTCTGTGTGGTGGTAACACCTCGGCCTTGGTATCATTAAAGACGTCAGCAAAGCTCTTATAACATGAGGGCAATACCACTTCTTTTTCGGCTGCTGTAGCGACATGATGTTCATTACAGCTGTTGCCCTGTTGTTGGGTCGTGGCTTGACAATGGTTCTTGCAGTACGTAGAGTCGAACTTCAGTGTCTTTTTTCCCCAGTTCACCAACAGTTCGTGTTTCTGCAACCACGGAAGGCCTAATATGGCTCCATACAGAGAGGCTTGGATTATGTTAAACGTTATCGTCTCCCGATGATATCCATCATACGTCATGTCACACCCCTCGGTTTGATACAGGATGGGTCCGGAAGCCAATTCCTTTCCATCCACCACGAATACCAGTTCAGGTACTTTTTTCTGTACGAGGCTCACCCCCAGATGTGACGCTTCTCCTTCGTCCATAAAACACCCCGTTGCTCCCGAGTCCACCATGGCAGTAACGTCTTGGGCCACATTCCCAACCATGAGAACCAGAGGGATAAAGAAATGTTCTTGTTCGCTGGACATGTGGATGTTTAATGAAGGGACGACACAACCGCTTGAAGAAACCCCTTCTGTGTCCTTCAAGCTTTGTCGTTTTCCTCCTCCTTTCCAACCTTCAGCACCGCCGCTTGTCCCACTTTTGTTCTTCCGTACTTCGGTTTAACGGGACACTCCCTCAAAAAGTGACCTTTTTTGCCACAATAGAGACATAGACCTTGTTTCCGTCGGTGATCTCTTTCGCTTAGCGTCAACGATGCCCTCACTGTTCCGATATCCATGGCCTCAACGGATCCAGTGGCTTTTTCTGTGACTGTGGTTTTCTCACTGTATGGCGTTACTCTATCCTTTCCTTTGCTCTCCCCACGGCGTTCCCACAGATGATGATCCAGCCTTAAAGTTAACTCGATGAGCGCCGAACACGTCGCTGGTTGGGGATCTATCTGGGCTAAGACGTCTTTCATTTCTTCCGTTAACCCACGGTAAAACACAGCGGACCTCTTGGTTTCTGGCCAGTCGGTTTCGGCAACGAAACGCCGAAAACTGTTCAGGTATGTTACCAACTCCGTGTTGCCCTGGCGTAGTTTCAGTAGGTCTCTGTCAGCAGAGAAAGTGTCCGCCCTTCTATCAAAGGTGCGTTCGAAGCTGGCCCTAAACTCATCCCAGTCGTATAACAAAGGGTCATCTTGGTGTACGATAGGAACTGCCCATTGTGCCGCTTCCCCACCCAGATAAGAGATGAGGAATGCTACCCGGGCTTGGTTGGTGGAAAACAGCTTAGGTTTGCATGTGAAATGTAGCAGTACTTGTGTTAGAAACACCTGGACCTTTTTAATGTCCCCATGGAACCTCCCGGGAGGGGCTAGTGGGACCTGTACTGGCATCTCTACTACTACTGGGGTGGGACGAGCGGTCGCCCCAAAGTCAAAAGGGTTTCTCTGCACCTGGTCTACCCGAGCGTGTAAAACAGTGGTTTCTTGGCGAGAGGCGGTCAATTCCGCCTGCACCAATGCCAAGGCTGCCACCATGTCTTCTATGGTAGCCATCTTACGTGTCACACAACCAGGAGGGATACAATTCTTGGGCCGATAATTCTGTCAAGGCCGTCCGAATCCAGTTCCTCAGGGTTGTGTGATGCTCTATGGGGGCCCACCTCTGAATCGACCCAAGTCCGATTTGCAATAAGCACAGACTTTTGGGTGCGATTGAGCGGGGGAAAAAAGAAGGGAGGGGACTGCGGGGGATGGAGACCTGCAAGGGCGACAAAAGCAGATAACAAAGATCATAACCTGCACACTCCTGTCCTGACTATTCCCACTCTTTAGTATGTCTAGGCTAGGCTCATACCTTCTAAGGATAATAGTATACCGAGCAGCCAAGGGAGAAGAGAGAGACTGCAACGTCTGATGAGTACTGGTCTCTTTACTTCTCCTAACTCAAAAGGAGATTAACACGGATAATAGTGTCTGTTCCAGGCATAGTGGTAGCTGTCTTTCCCAGTTAGTTAAGTCCCACTACTTTAGACAGGAGAACCACAAGACCTGATTGCATAAGTTCCGTCAGCTTGAATAACTTGAAAACAAATGTTTCTCTCCCCAGCAGAAGCAACTCCAAAGCAAGCACGTTATGCCTAATGAGCTCTTATGAATACGTGCAAACAACACAAATAGTCACGAAGAAGCTGTAGAAACGTGGGGACAGCTTTTCGCGGGTGTATTTACCGCCCTGCAAGAGACCAGCCGGTCTCAGCCATCAGAGAGATAGCACTACCCAAGCGCCACTATGTGCGCACTCCTCCTCTGCACGAGTACGCAGGAAAGTAGCGTCTCTGCCAACAGAGGAGAATAAAGCCACCCCTCACGATACCTGATATCCAGGAGCCCGGAAGGAAGAGGGTCCGAGATCATCCGAAGTCCCGGCGACCCCTGGCCAGAAGTCTCAGCAAAGTAATCCACAAGGAAGTCTTTGTGCACAAACACGGATGTCCAAACCCAGGAGTCTTCGTAAACGCGTCCTGCGAGTTACCTAAGAATTATCGGCAGCGTTTCGACTGGCTTGCCGTCTTTTGTGCTTCCGTGTACGTCATTACGGCATCACGTGGTACGCCGCCTACGCCCTACGCTTGGAACCCGAGGAACATGGGAAATGTAGTCTTTCCTCTGTTACCCGGCTGAGTCTCACGCAGCTAGTGTGGTAACCGGCGCGTTGCTAGCGCGGTTCGTGACACTTACATACCCTTGCATAATGACTTTTGATACCACATTTAAGGCAAGTGGTATTTCTAGCATAACTTTGGGGATAATTGGAAGACTGATTGTTACTACCACATCTGTAACATTTCATTTAGGAAAAGTCGGAAAATGTCTTTAGTTTAGGACCGCAGACAACTTTGGAAACATTGGGAACAAATTTTTGAGGATGATTACGAGAAAGGTATTGGTGGCCAAGAATGGACGGACAAGTTGAGAAAGTAGTTAAGGATTGTAAGGAGTGTAGCTTTTGTGATAAGTCCCGGGTCGTCAACATTACTCCACTTTCTCCTGTTGATGTTCCCAATGGACCATGGGTAAAACTGGGTTTAGATTTGATGGGTTCTTTTGAGCTGTTAAGCCCTGGAGATAGGTTTGTGATTCTTTTAGTGGATTATTCATCGAAATGGGTCTCTACCAGGTGTGTCAGTTCTGTAAGTACGAGGGCAGTGATAGATTTTCTTAAAGACTAATTTGCTACTGAAGGAGTTCCAAAGTACATTGACACAGAAAATGGTTGTTTCAGACTCTCTCCTGAGGCGGAAGCCGGGAGATTTATGCTCGCTCGCCTTAATTTTAAAACTGCATTTTAAAACTTGCACTTACTTTTAGAACTGTATTATTGTGTCAATTGATTTTGAGGCACTCGCGTCGCTGCTCGCACCCGACCACCGCCCAGCAGATTGATTGCTGATGCGGAGAGGGTTGCCACAGCAACGCCGCCCTTCGGCCACAGGCCACGCCCCTCTAAGCTGCTCACGCCCACAGCCAGCCTTCAAATAGGATCGCGCTGACCACAAGCGCTGTTGTTTCAGACTCTCTCCTGAGGCGGAAGCCGGGAGATTTATGCTCGCTCGCCTTAATTTTAAAACTGCATTTTAAAACTTGCACTTACTTTTAGAACTGTATTATTGTGTCAATTGATTTTGAGGCACTCGCGTCGCTGCTCGCACCCGACCACCGCCCAGCAGATTGATTGCTGATGCGGAGAGGGTTGCCACAGCAACGCCGCCCTTCGGCCACAGGCCACGCCCCTCTAAACTGCTCACGCCCACAGCTACCCATTCCACCACTATTTACATATACAGGAACCGGAAGCGCAGCGGACGAGCGCAGCGGGCGCGACGATTGCGCGCCGAAGGCGCGCATAAGGCAAGCTCCTCTGCGCTTGTCCGCGCCGAGGACGGGCCTAGGGCCACCCCCCCTACACCATCTTGCTCCCGGCCCACCACCAACTCACCACCACTATCCTACTCCTTTGCTGAACTCCTTAGCATTAAATCTACTGCTGAGAAAGCCCACTCCTTACCCCTCCTCAATTATCACAACCCGTGTATAGGACCGCTTAAATGTCCCACCTGCACTGAGACTCGGCCTGTACATCCCACAATCCCTCCTCGTTCAGTGTCAGCAGCTCTCATAAATGTGCGTTCTCTACCAAAACACAAAATTTGAAATCGCTGATTTCATAGATTCACATAAATTAGACATACTATTTATCACCGAGACATGGGGAGACGAATCTTCTGGCCCTGACTTCAGAGACGCTACGCCTAATAACTACTGTGTAAGTAAGTTAGACAGACCATTAAGGAAAGGCGGTGGAATAGCGATTATTCATAAAGACCACCTTAAACTAATTACAACAGAGACTACTTTCTCTGAATGCGAGGCTCTCCTTTTCGCCATATGCCTCTCCAGTAAAACAACTTTTGAAGGCATGCTAATTTACCGCCCCCCAGGATCCAGATCGAAATTTCTCTCACTCTTAGATAAAGTCATTGAGACGTCAATTGGATCCCCACACTTTACCATCTTGGGTGATTTCAATTTTCATCTTGAATCTCTTGAAGACCCCGATACTGCAACAATACTCGGTGATCTAGAGGCAGCTGGTCTGTTACAAATTATTAAACTACCCACACATTCAGCAGGACACACTCTAGATGGTCTCTTCACCAACAACATGGAGATCTCTATCACTAAGGGCTTCCCTTTAATTTGGACAGATCACTCTGCAATATGCTTCTCCGTTCCCATTAATACCGGACCCCCCCCCAGACAAATTCTCGGTCTATGAATTTCAGAGACTGGAAGAATATTAATCTTGACCAGCTCATCCAGATGATACATGAAAGCCCTCGGCTAAATAAACAGGACCCCACAGCAGCTTCGGATACCTACCTGAATAATCTGAACGAAGCATGTAACAAGCTAGCACCCATAAGAACTTCTCACCGGAACAGAAAACTCCCATCAGCCCCCTGGTTCTCTGAATCGCTCAGATTACAGCGTCAATACTACAGAAACTTAGAAAGGCAGTGGCGTAGCCACTTCAATAACTCTGACAAGATCACCTACAAAAACGCCCTTTCTAACTACAAAAAACTCTTAATAGCTGAAAAAACCACCTACTACACCAACCAAATCAATGAGGCCAAAAATTCTCCAGGGAAATTGTTCCAGGTGGTAACATATCTGTCCAATCCTCTGCTACCCCGGTCAGAGGGATCTCAGGCCCTTTCAGACGCATTGGCCAAATTTTTTGAGGATAAGGTCAGAGCTATTTTTTCCACCTTTTTGCCTGACCCTTCTTTAACTTCTATCGGACAATCCACCGCCGATAAAACCCCAAAATTTGTAGCCTTTGAAAACACCTCGGTAGAAGTCATCCAACCCTTGATCGCCCAAACCAGATCTGACTCACCTTTGGATCCGTGCCCTCCAGGCGTTCTCAACCTCATTTCAGAAGCTATTGCCCCATCACTAACTACCATTTGCAATGCAATGTTCACATCCGGCACCTACCCTTCGGTATGGAAGGAAGCCATTATCAAACCTTTACTCAAAAAGCCCAGTCTAGACCCCTCCCTTCCGGCCAGCTACAGGCCCATTGCATGCCTCCCATTCCCGGCCAAGATTTTTGAAAAAATCATGAACCTCCAGTTGTCAACCTTTATTCACAACAACAACCTACTGGATGACACCCAGTTTGGGTTCCGTCAGGGACATGGCACGGAGACTGCGCTCCTAAAAGCTGCGGACGAGATACGGTCCACTATGGACAATGGAGGAGCCGCAATCTTGATACTTTTAGATTTGTCCGCAGCCTTCGACACGGTCGATCATGCCACCTTGATCGACCGTGTCGCGGCCATAGGGATAAAAGGCAAAGCTAAGGAGCTTCTCGCCTCATTTTTGTCCAACCGCCCACAAACGGTGAAGCTAGGCCAATACACCTCCCAGACCTTTTCCCTGCCTTGTGGTGTACCACAGGGATCCTTGCTAAGCCCGACACTGTTTAATATATACGTGTCCGACTTAGCGAGGGTCATCAAATCCCACGGAATCCTCCTCACTACATACGCAGACGACACACAACTGGTGTTGTCCGTATACAACGATGGCACAGCTGTAGCTGCGAATTTCCAAACTAGAATGAAGGCAATAAGCTCCTGGATGTCATCAAACTGTCTTAAGCTAAATTCTGATAAGACAGAGGTGATGACATTCGGGAGACTACAGCCAACCTGGTCTCCACAATGGTGGCCCCACCAGATGGGACAACCTCCAGAACCAGTATCTAAAGTACGAAACCTCGGGGTTGTCTTTGATAACAAAATGTCATTCCAGCAGCACGCCAACTCGGTGGTTTCATCCTCCTTCCACATTTTAAAAAGGATCAAAAAACTAATCCCTTACCTACCATCTTCTGCAGGCAAAACCTTAGTCAGTACATTCGTTTTTTCTAAAACTGATTATTGTAATGCCCTGCTTCTCAACGCACAACAAAAGGTCCTTAACAAATTACAGACAGTGCAAAATGCAGCAGCTAGGACCCTGCTATCCATTCCCAAATTTGCATCTGTCTCCCCCTACATCCGACAGCTACACTGGCTGCCGTTGAGGAGCCGCATCAAATTTAAAGCTTTATGTATAGCTTACAAAGCTATACACAACCACGGTCCCCTATTCCTAAGACAAGCCTTCTGCCCGCTCGAACACCCAAGGACATTACGTTCATCCTCGGCTCACCTGCTAAGAGTCCCCCGTACAAGGAGGGTTAACTGGGGAGATAAACGTTTCACGGTTGCCACAGCCAAACTATGGAACACACTCCCTCTCCACATCAAATGTGCTCCAACTCTGCTCAACTTCAGAAAAAAACTGAAAACTTGGTTGTTCTCAGCCTAATTCCCCACCTATCCGCCACGGAGTTCTGCAACAATAGCGCCGAGACACCCTCGGGTATTTGCGCGCTCTAAAAATCGATAAAATAAATAAATAAATAAATAAATTCAGTTTGTTTCAGAGAAAATGCATGAGTTTTTTAATGAGTATGCCATAGTGCATCAGAGAACTGCTTTGTATTCGCCTTAAGCCAATGGATTGGAAGAACGCTTGAACAAAGCAGTCAAGGCATGTGTGCAAAGAGCTGTGGTATCAAGACTTCCTTTTAAAGGAATTTTAAGAGACACATGGAGGGCTCATCGTACTGCTGTTACTTGTGTTTTGCAGAGATCCCCATTTCAGATATTATGGGGCAGGGTTGCTTACTCTAAATTCAACCCAAATTGGTTACCTCCAATCGAAGGTCCTATTTTAAGTGAGGAAGAGGAGAGTGGTAAAATCAAATTGTATCAAGACTCGTATAAACAAAGGTTTGATTAGATAAAATCCATCAAGATTGTAAAGTGGGAAGTTGGAGAATGGGTTTGGGTCAAGAGTCCACGCTGGCACAAAAAAGGGGTCACCGAACACATGGGACCTTTTGTTATTACTGCTGTTGACAGAAATGTGGTCACAGTACATAATGGTGGAAAGTGGAGTATGTCTCGTTTGGCAAAGTTTCATGGTGATACATCTATGTTTCCATCATGTCCATATGTTCCACCAACTTTTGATACATTTTCCAATAGGGACTCTTCATCTCTCCCTCCCAGAGCTCATCTTCTTCCGAAAAGGTATGAAGATTATAAAATGTCCTAATTCTTTCATTAAATGCAGCGTTTAATCACATTTAAACTCAAATGCTTTATTGCTACTGTGTTTAATTATATTTAAAATGTACAAAGTATTGTAACCATGGTATAAGATGTTTTATTAATTTTCTACATAGTTTCTTTTGTTATTTTTGTTTTATTCTGCATTGTTTTTGTTTCCTCTGTAAAGGGGATGTGTTGTGATCTTTTAAAATGACTTGCATGCGCTGGTTAGGTTCTGTCTCCATGGTTGCATTCTATTGCACAGTTTGCTCTGCAGTAACGACAGGCCGGCAGCAGGAGTTGGTGGCTATCACCATAAGCTGAATAAAGCTTTGAAACCTTACCTGGCTGTCTCTTTTCAACAAAGTGCAATATGAAAACATTCAAATAGCTGCTTATCAGAATCTCAGAACAAGTACAAATGGGCAATACAGTTCTCTAAGAATGGTGACAACCTTCTGCTCCTCCACCAAAGTGGTGCGTTTCCTGACAAGGTCATCTTCCTGCCAGATTTGCCATTGCACTTCATATACGCCACACAATATATGTGCGTATGCTGTAGTTTGCACACACACATGCACACACACACGCTGTTTGGGCTCAGTAAAGTTAGGGGAAAGTGGGGGGAGAGAGCGGAGACATGTGTCATTCTAACAGTATCCAAGGTTATGCCATTCTCCTTGTAAAGCAGAGTTCACTGTGGGTTTCTCACTCTTTTGCCTTCAAAAGAATTCTCATTGTCATGCTGATCTTTCCATGCAATAGGTCATTTGAGGAAAAGGTTTTTATGCATATTTCTACGCATTCTGGGCTACTGCCTTCCTATCTGATTTATAGTAAACTGATTCTACTGTCTTTTTGCAGCAGAGTACTAACTGCTCTTTGGATGTATTTTCTACTACAGTTTTTACTTTTATTCTGAATGCCTGCATCTATATTATCTTATATCTGAAAGAGACAGACAACAAGGATTTGATTGACTTGTGGAATAAGTGAGGGTGTGACAATCTTTTATAAGGACTTGAAATACCCTCTGCCATACATTAAGACACCATTTCCCATCATCTCAGAGTTCCTGCCCATTTAAAGGTACTCTGTCGTCATCCTCTTCTCTTTATATGGTCACAGAAATCCGTGGTACTTGGAAAGATCCTCATGATAACATGGTGCTCTATACCATATATGACTAGGAATTATTGTTTTCTTTTTTATACAAAATTTCATTAGCCCTTTTAGTTACATATTGTAAACAAGGGGAAAGCCAAAATGTAGTGTTGTATACTGCTGCATACAGTAATATTATATAGTACTATGTTCAATAAGTATATTATGATTTAAAAATTGATATTCTTTCAAAATAAAACCTATTGTATATACTGGTATGGAGTTCTGATAACACTTACCAACAGCTCAGACCCAAGTTAAGTTATCTTAAGTGATCATGGCAGTAGAACCAAAATACCAGTCAGGGTGTGACAAACTAGGAGAACAACAGATATTTAGTTTGTGTTTAAGCCAAGCCCTTAAGTACATAGACACCATTTCCTTATAGAAGTCCCTCACGTTTTACTTCCCAATAATAGCCCTGCTAATTGGGCAACATCACTGCTTCCTAATGAATTATCTTTGGTTCTGTTTCACATTTAGCGATTGGATGTTACTTGATTTATCTTACTTTTTGTAGAAAGTTGTATTTTGTTTGCATCTTTTTTAGATGCCTCATTAGCGAAGCATTGCTTTCTAGTGCAACACTGGGTAGAAGAGCGCTAATAAATGTTTGAATGTCATACTCCGATCCAAGCTACCCATCTCATTGTAGATTGTGTGAGCTTAAGGAAACTGCAGCACCCCTATTCCGTCGCTGCATAGCTGCAAAGGTTTCATATTGCCTGTGTGTGACATTTTCATAGTGTCAGTGTACTTATAAGTGACATTCATGACTAAATGTGTGACACATAGAGTGGCCCTTTCTCATGACCAAAATCATGCACTGGGGGTGAGGCTAAGGTGATGATGGTACCAGTTCCCAACATTACCTGGCCCCCACAGCTAGACCCATTCTTCCTCCCCCACTATGCCCTGAATGAGAAGGGCTGTGGGCGAGGTGTTAATGCAAACACTGTTTCAGGGCTGCATGGGCCCCAGGGGGGCCGAGGTGAAAATGGCTCAATGGCCTGAGCAGCACCTGGCCCCCTGGGGGGCCGATTCTGGCACACAAGCACCCCTACCCAGCCCACCAATCAGCATGATTGCTTGGCAGGGCAGGGGGTCAAGGAGAGGCCACAGCTGATCATCGCTGAAGGCCCCCAGCGAGCTGCTTTGCTCTCCCTGTCCAGTGCTCTCTGTGGACTGGGAAAGGGAGAAAAATAGCCCACAGAGGGCACTGAGACACCGGCCCTTCGGCCAATGCCCGAGAGTCCGCATTACCAATCTGTCCCTGTTTGGGAGCACCTAAAATTGATACCCTTCAGAGCTCACTTCACCGCACATCTACCCTTGGACATAATTAGATGATGACATTGCACATATGTGTATGTTGATGCAGCTGCCCATTTAGCAGTACACGTCACTTACTGAAGTGACTCTTGCAATTCGACAGGAGGGGAATGAGTTTTAAAAATCTTTTCCAAGTTTCTATTTAGCGAATCAGTTTAATGTAAGTTACTCTGAACTATAGCGCAGACACAAAGGAATGCCTCCTTAGTAATTATTGGTGTTTCTCCGTACTAAGTGTATTTCTACCCCTAACATGTTTCCTTCTTGGAGATTGTGTTTTGAATGTTCAAACTTTAATTCTGTATCGCTGATCCTGAGGCCTCTATATTAACGCGAGCTGTAATGCATATGAAATGTGCATTACAGCTCATTGTGTACATATTACCGTTTTACTAAGCAAAGCCAAATGGGGCGTGTGGGATCAGCAGGAGCAGCTGTTTACATTCCCCCGTCTTGACTGATGGCTGGCATACTCTGAATTGCAGAAATAACCAGCATAGTTCGAAGTTAAATTAATATTTGTTCTTTTCAGCTGCAAAAGTAGAAAAACAACATCTCCATGGTGCCATGATTTCTTTAAGCTTTCGACTTAATAAATAAGCAAATATATATAATATTGTGCCATTTTCACCCAGAGAGAGGGGATATGGCTCAGCAGTCTGCGCTATGGACTCAGGAGCTGGGGATCAGTGTTCAGCCTCGGCATCGGCTCAAAATCAAATCCCTTAATAATTTACTAATGTAATTCTTTTTTAAATTATTGTAAAATGTATTGAGAGTGCTGTTAAATGTGCGTCATTAAGCCCAAAAGCAAGCACTGGCAAAGCCAAAAAGTCAGACATTCACTGCCATCTTTTTGCACTGCCAAGACTTGTTCTGCTCTTCTACATAAAACAAGCCTGTAAACAATGCCCAAACCCAAACTAACATCCTACTAGAAAGAAGCCCAAATGACGGTTGAAAGTGAAAATTGCTTAAAAGCCTAAAAAAAAATACCTATGAAGAGGGAGTTATGACAAAAAAGTACCCCCAATGAAAATTGTGGAATTAGGAGGATTTGGGAGGGAGGAAAACTATATTTAAATGTAATCAGCAATTGTGCCAAAACTACAAACAGACAAACAGAAGCAGAGAAGGAAACAAAGAAATAAAGTAGTCCCCCAGAGAGCAGACAAAGAACTGTAGTGTGATGAGAGAGTACTTAGTCCCTGCTGCATGCGAGCAATGGAAGAGAGAAAGGAGGGACAAAGAGGCAGGACTGACCACTAGCAAGCAATGATTTTTGAGGGGCACTGAAACAAACAAATCAAAAGCTAGGGGATGGCTTTAACCCAACGTAAGAAAATACAATAGGTTGCGAATGCTTGACCTAAAAACACAGGAGGGGCATGTCACTTGCTGCTTGAATGACTTGCGTGGGATTGTTGGAGCCAGTTCCTTATACGGGGCACTAAGTAATAAATTAAACTGATGGTATAAATCAGAATACAGCAGATGACAATAAATCATGCCTCAAAAAGTAGATCATATTCTACTTCACAGATGACTCAATTGTTGCATGGTATTACAATGATATATTAAAAGATACTCAGAAATTAAAAGGATAGATAAGAAATGTGGATTTGAACATTCCAAATGGCATGGAAAGAGTCAGTGTGAAAGAGAAGATTACTGTGGTAGCACAGAAGACAAAAAAAAACTAAATTATAAAAGAACGAAAAAAGGCAATAATTGCTATTGCATAATCTATATCCTAAACATGTTTCACTGTTCATGTTGTTACTCAAACATCCAGTTTTAATACATATTGTACACATGTCAATCACACAGATCAGACTGCTGTGCTTATACCTAATTAAAAAAATAATGAAATGTATTATCAGTGTTATGTCCACAGCTTAAGGCCCTCAATCTACAGATCCATTTGGCCTCTTTTTGCCTAAGGGCAAGCTCCCTGTCTCTACTCTTCCTATTGACCAACACTGCTCAATCCCATGAAACCAGAACGTAGAGTCAGAAGTATGGATTCTTTGTAATGGTCTGCTATGGGGTACCTTGTACCTCCCCCTCTTATGGCTCTACGATGCTCTTGGATCCTCAACTTGAGGCTTCATATTGTGCTACCCACAGAGATCATCCCACAGGTACAGCCCAGCATACAAATCCCAAATGTAGTATTGCAATTTATGAATTCTCTTATTTCATACAGTTTGGGGCTGTTAAATGCAACATCTCTTGTTTTATTCTTCCCAAATATGCATGTGTTGCAGGATTCACAGGTTAAAAAAAACACTTTGTTTTGTGGGTAACCATGTCCCAGTGGACCTAGGTGTTGTTACATAGCTTGGACATAGTTTGTCTTTTAGGGTCTGCCCTTTCCTGTAGGTAACCAATTGGTTCTTGGTTAACACCTTTTTCAGGTTTGGTACCCCTAGTAGAATATGCCAGTTTTTCTTTAGAATTTGAAAGATCTCATCAGTGTGCGTTGTGTATTTGGTGATGAACTAAGTTTCCCATGATAGGCAGTTCTTTTCTTGGTTCCTATTTCAAGAGTAGTGTCTCTGTTCAGTTGCTGCACATGTGCCTCAGATTTTTCAACATCCCCCACATTATAGCCCCTCTTGAGGAACCGAGAGCCTGTATCAGCAATATTCGCCTCAAAGGATACAGGTTCAGAGCAGTTTCTCCTGACCCTTACTATCTCCCAATAAGGGATGTTCCTGATCCCTGCACGTGCGTGTGCACTGGTAGCATATAGCATTCTGTTGCACGCTGTTTCTTTATGGCACAGCGTGCTCTGGACCGTCCCATCTTTTGCATAGAAGTGGGGATTAAAAAAATGTATCTCCTCCTTGTGGCAGTTCATGCTCAGTTGCACATTGTATGGGTTGTTTTTTAGATACCTGAAATATTCATGGAGTCTTTCACTCGACCCTGACCAAAGGCAGATAATATCGTCCATGTGAAGAGAGTGTTGTGAGCATATGTTCCTCCTTTCCAAACACATATATGTATCGATCAGTAGGCTAATTCCTTTTTTGGATGTAACACCGTAAAAGTAAGTTGGAGTAAAAGTAGTTATTTTTATTTGTCACTTGATTGAGTCCATTTCACTCATAATAGAATTTTCATAGAAAACATTGTAAAAGAGAGAGAGAGAGAACAGCCGACACGTGTTTCACCCCGTATGGCGATTGAGGCCAGGACTTTCTCAAGGCTATTTATATTAATCCAGCAAAATAATTAGTAAATGTTAAATTCGTACATTTTCAAGAATGTTGTGTAACATTGTTAAAACATCTAAATCTGGTTGAAGCGCGCCTTCCCCAGCCGGAACATGACATACCCTGCGGGCTCTTCCATCGCAGTGTTGTGACGGAGGGGGGTCCTTGATAAATGTAAGCTTCCCCAGTAAGGAAACTTAAGGTTGTCCCCTTTTTAGCAGCCTCCCTCTGTCCCCTGGTCTGCCGGGTGGGATGCTGGTTAATGTAGTCTTACGCTGCTGCCGGTGACTGCGCGTTGGCTATATGCACGAAGGTGAAAGCCAGAGTTAAAGATAATATCGTCCATGTACCTTCCCCAGAACACAATGTGTTGTGTGTAGAAGGAGGCACCTCTGCCCCAGGCATGCTCCCTCTCATACCACCCCATAACGATACAGGCATACGAGGGAGCAAACTTGGTGCCCATGGCTGTTCCGCTGACTTGAGGGTACCATTGACCATTATGCAGGAAAAAATTATTGGTCAGAATTAATTCCATCATCTCAGGGTATCATGAGATTGTGCTAGTACAGGTCTGCTCCTTCCCTGTCTAAGTACGAACGTACTGCCATCAACCCAAACCTATTTTCAATGCAGGTGTATAGGCTGACCACATTGCATGTAACAAAGCATAAGTCGTCAGACCATGAACAATCTTTACATTTCAGCAAAATGCCCTTGTTATCTCATATATAGGATTGTAAATTGACCATATACTTGTATAGCTTTATATCTACAAACTCTGACATCTTTTCAGTGGGTGAGCCCACCCCCGAAATAATTGGTCGTTCTGGTGGAAATGGTGCTTTCTTGTGTACTTTGGGCAGCACATATATGCAAGGGAATCTGGATTGACCTGCTTTCAGGAACCTTTATTCTGAATCACTTAAGACACAGATATCTTTCCACTCACTGAGTTTCAGATTGACTAGAGAGGTCAGTTCACTTATTAGGTTCCCTCTTACTACTTCATAACAAGAGGTGTCACTCAATTGCTATTCTATCTCACTCATACAGTCTGCCCTGTCCATTACAACTATGTTGCTGCCTTTGTCAGCTTTTCAGATGACAATGGTATCATCATTCTCAAGCCTGCATAATGATTGCCTCTCTCCCTGTGACAGATTAGTGTTCACTTGTTTGGCAAATTTGGCAGGACATTCTAGTTTATATTGGTCCTCTTACTTTTTCATGGAACAGATCAATATTATGATGGTATGAATTGCTACATATGAATTTTGAGTTTGGTTGCAACCTGCTGTCAATATTAAGATTCTCTGTGATGTTCAAATCCAGTAATAATGTCCCCATGTCAATGTCCACACCCTCCTCGATTGACAAGAGACACTGAATATTACTAATATCTGTAATACTATGTGTTGTTGTCGAACAACCTTTTATTGGTGCAAAGACATCAGACATGTGATCATTAAAGTAATCTTTTAATTTGAGTATTGTTACACATCTAAACAAATCAACATGCACATCGGCCAAGTCACCAGATTGTGTTGGGCAGAAACCCAATCCTTTGTTTAACAAACTCAATATATCATTGTCCATAGTTCTTTGAGACAAATTCATAATTGCTAGCTCTTTGCAGTGTTCAATACTGTGCAACAAACCCCCGTTTCCTCTTCTATGCCATTGTATTAACGTTAAAATAAAGAAAGACATTAAAGAAATTACAACAGACTAAATGTGCTTTGTTCGATGCATCTCCTTTTATGAAATTTGCTTTACAAATCTGTAACCAGTGGCATCCAAGGGTAACAGGTGCTGGAGTACTGTGCACGACCATTCCTAATACGAAAGCAGCAATAGACTGAGGCGATATCTATTAGGTCTGTCACCTTGCATCGTCTTTGGTTTACTACTATTTACAATGAAGTATGGAAAATCTCGCAACAGGAGGCTGCTGAGAGATTGTGCGAGATTGACAGGGTTAACCTAGAAAAGGCTTTGTTTGTGGTCGACAATGACGTGACCAAACTGACTTCCAGGATTCATTCATTGGAAATCACTGTGTTTTCTCCTATAGATCTAATAGAACAGGATTTGTTCATTCTTCAACATGGGAATCGCAATTGCGATCTATTCCATGGTTAAGCTGGTCACGTGCCCTGGCAGTATATCAACAGTACGTCTATGCTTTCGGCATACAATCTAAGAGAAAGACAGACAACACTGGGACAAAGGGATGCACAATAAACAATGCTGCACATTGAAAAATTGGACCAATTACCTTTTACTGTGGCTGAGTCACCTTCCACAGAATGGTTAATCCATGGCCATATTACACTGCCAGTTACAACATTTCAATTTCAATACTGTCTACAGTGTCACCAGGTAGGCAGGTGTGAAGCGTTGGGTAAGGAATACATATATCAATCTTGGGAATTATCATATAGATTTAGATGCAGGAATGGGGATACTGAAGTTTTTCTCAGCAGTTCAGACTGTGATAATTTGCTAAGTGGGTCTCTAATTTGTCAGGATATTATGCTTCACTGAGCATGTAATACTTCAGTTGCAAACCTATTGTGCCACCTGAAAGGGTCCCCAGTGGGTGTGATTCATCCAGAGTTCAAACTGCTCTAGAATGGGAGTTATTTGATGTTGAATGATCAAGATTGTTGTGGATGCTTCCAGCATCACATATCTGTCACAGTAAGTTCCAGGGTTACTTGTTGTATGCAAGTATTGTTTCCACCGACCCACACAGTCAGGGAGGCACCGCTATGGCCGTCATTGAATGTTCCCTTATACGGTTTGATTGTCTGAGCGGACTGAAAGTCATGCTTTTTCAGAAGGATGTGGCTTTAACCTCAGGCCCAGTAGTAGTAGGTGGTGGTACTGCTGCCGGGCGGTGACGTGGGGCGGGGAAGGCGCAGAGTGGGGGGGTAGTAAACTACGGAATATGGCCAAATAAAGGTAAGTAAACATAAAAATAAATAAAACAAATGTTGTCTCGCCCACTGCATCGCCATGCGATGCAGTGCGTGCAACAAAATGTGTATTAAACATGGACGTGCGACTCACCATTGTGGTTATGCAATTCACAACGTCTGTCCCGGCTTATTAGCCACGTGGAGCGTGTACCAAAAACCTGCCAACAGAGGTATTTTGTATTAAGCACAAAAAACAAAAGACCCCAAGAGAGGAATTTAAAGTTTTAGATATACATGCTGTACAATTAAATTTGCGCAAGAAAGGAGTTTCACATAGACCGCGAGACTCATAAAGACCGGAGTACCCCTAGCATGTGCCTACATTGATTCTCGCTTTGCAGACTGGTGGCAAGCGCGTAACAATGACTGGAGCAAGGTTTAGTAGACCCCAGGCATGCGCCAATAATAGACTTGATTGTATGGTGGGACAGGGGTGGTACCAACCCCTGGAACTGCAGAAAACAAGGGAGCTGGCAGTGTAGAAAACCTCTTGAACCGGCATTAGCAGTCCCTTAATTGAAGAGCAAATAACGTATACGTGTAGTAAGTTTATGTCTGAAATTGGGTGGGAGATCCAAAGCACCGTGGTTGAGATGCTACTGGATGAACAAAGGATACATTGGGGATACATTCACAGCTGCAGTCCAAGTGAAAAAGCGTTGGCAGTTAACGCCAGTGCTTACCGGGGTGGGCTGCTTAGCGGTAGTGCAGAGTGTTAGTGAAATGTAACAGGGCTCGGTTGGAGTCCGGACCTCTAGACCGTCCTGCATGGCAGCAGTCCATACAGTGGGACGATGAACAATGCGAGGCGGTCGAAAATGCGAGCGCCTAATTAGATAAGGAGCAATCCGTCTCTAGACCTGCAGGGGGGGGGAAATGGGAAGGAGGGAGAAGAGAGGGGGAAGGAAAGGAGAGGGGGGAAGAGAAAAAGGGGAACAGGGGCACGGCGGGACGGGGCGGGAGGAGCGGTCGTGCCTCGGAGTTAGTGAAGTGAGAGGTGGGTATCACTTATCACAAGTTTGTGGATCCTTGTCGTGGGGGCACGTCCGCGGGCAGAAAAGAAGAGAGTCCCGGGAATGCTCGAGGTAAATACGCGAGGCGTGTATGGGAAATTTCCCTCAGCTGCGTATGCCCGTAAGTGGGCAGAAGTGAGGTGCTCATGGGAAATATAGTTTGTAGGCAGCCACTCAGGAATACAGATGACTCGAGGGTAAATTGAAAGAACCGAGGAGTAATTCGGACGCGAACTGCCTAATGTGAAGGCTACCAAGGATATCAGGATATGGGAAGATAAGCCACCTACAGAAGTGGCTAACGCTGCCACTCATGTAATCCTAAAGGGGGATTCATAGGGATGTAGCAGGAAAAAACATTTTTTAGATGGTATGTGAGGCAGCCTGATACTGGAACTTGATTTTCAGTCACAGCAGGAGGGAAAGTGTTGTGCACTGGGCTGGGGGTACCTGTGGACCATGGCACCGGAGGGGGTTTGGGTGGGGGGGCGGAAGGGGGAAGGGGGCCAAAAGGAGAGGAGAGGGGAGAAAGGGAAGGAGGAAAAAATAGGAAAGGGGATGGTTGAGTATCACCCAGAAGGGGAGTGTAGATGCAGTTGAACGTGGCACCATTGTGGGCCAACCTAGGCCGGGTCATTTAGGCGTGGTAGATGAGGGGGCTGTATGAAGGCAGCTCGTGTTCCGGAGGGGTGGTGAAAGGGTGGGGAGAGGTGTCACGGGAGGACAACCTGGATGAGTCGGTATCAAGCAACCATTGTAGTGCCAATGGAGGGGAAGGAGGGGTTCCTACAAGCATATCTAAGATTCAAGACAGTGCCAACCAAGGAATCTCATAGTTAAGGCCTGTTGCTGAAGTTCACCCACCTTTGTTCCAATCTGAGGAGCTCAATTGTGAGATTGGTAGTATTGGCATTCAGGTTTGGTTTGTCTAAGACCGTCTTGGCTGTGTTTCATGTCAAAAAACATGTTACGTCATTTTTGTCATTTGTTTTGCACAGATAATCGTGCTTTTATGTTCTAAGATCCTAGTGCTTATTTTTCTGATGGTCATGCCTACATATCTCAAGCAGCAGGGGCATGTGATGAGGTAGACCACATGCTCGCTGTTACAATTGGTGTGTTTCTGCAAAACCCAGGGTCTGGAGGTCCTTATATTCGATGCTCTCGATCACACTAGTTTGGGCACAAACCGTGCATGACCCACATGGGTAATGCCCTTGGACAGGTGGTAAGTTCCACAGTGTATTTTGGCTTGCTGTTTCTGGCTCGGCCGGTCTAGTGTGTATCAGAGTTTCTTTCAAATTACGGCCTCTCTTAAAAGCAAACAGTGATTTCTCAAGGGTTGATTGTCCTTTGTTCAGAATGTCCCAATTATGTAGTATAGATTTCTTAACTACATTGGACATGGAGCTGTACGTGTTGACACAGACAAGTTTGGTTGATGGTGGTTTGACAGAGGGCTGGTCAAGAAGGGCCTCCTGGTTGGTGTTGAATGCCCGTTTAGCAGATCTTTTGATCAATTTTGCAGGGTAGTGCCTATCCAGTAGGTTACTTCTCAGTTTTGCTGCGTGTATGTTGTATTTCTCTGTTGTGGCACAGTTACGGCGGAGTCGCAGGAACTGACCGTATGGTAAGTTATCCCGCAACGACTTCGGATGATAACTCTCATACTGGAGGAGTGCGTTGCGGGCCATGGGCTTCTGACAGAGTTCAGTTTCCAGAGTGCCCCCTGCTGGATAGATCAAGAGGTCAAGGAAGGCCAATTTCCCCTTGCTATATTCGCAGGTGAAGCGAAGATGCTCATTGCTATTGTTTAACCAATCGTGGAAGCGGTTGATGGTGACATCATTTCCTCATCATAACAAAGAAGGGAGAGAGAGATAAAAGTGGATTCGATCTCCCTGGGCAATATTTCATAAACAAAATAGAATCCACTATTGGAATTCAGGTGGCCCCTGCAGTGGTAGGGAGCACATAGGGGCAGATTTATGAAGGCCTTGCGCCGCCGGTGCGTAATTTTTAACATGGGAAAAAGTGACGCACCGGCGGCGCAAAGCCTTCATAAATCTGCCCCCTAGTGTTTTTAAAATACCCCTCACACACCAAAAGGACCCTTGGTGTCATGATTCATCATTGGGGTCTTCGCACCCCTCTACGGGATGCGGCGTGCTACTACCAACGACTACGCAGGAGCACTTATACACAGTCTATGTGTGGTGTGTGTAGAGTGGTGGTTTTGTGTGAGTAGTGAGGTTTGGAAGTGATAAGTGATTGTTGAAAAGTACCTTGTATTATGTCCCCAACTGGTATTATTAAAAGGGTGTGGTGTGAGGTTACTAATGTATAGTGATGTACATTAACCTCGCCAGTGCATCAACATGTTTCGGAGTCTAAAACTCCTTCTTCAGGACGGGGTTGCGCAAATCCTCACCTTACTCACATGGGATACAAAGTGTATTATACAGAAAAGTGAAAGGGACTACTTGTTCCTAAGTCACAGTGTGTTCAGAAGATCTCGCCCAGTTGGCGTAGTTCTTGTTTTGAGTTTGATAAACCTCATGAGCCTCCTAGCGTTCTTGGGGGTTCAGTCGTGCTAATAAGCAACGGTTGCTGAAACTCGGGTCTATCTCCCTCCCATTGACGCTGCTGAGCCACCCCGTTGGGGTAGCTGTGCGCTCAATAAATGCCTATTATTATTAATATTATGTGAGTCTATGCTGTATTAGGATATCTTTTTTTAACATGGTTCATATTCATGCTTCTGATACTGCCAACCCCAAGAAACCCCCACCTGTTCAGCCCATATAGAGAACTAGCAATTATTTGCAAATAAATCAGAGCATGCAAAGCGAATAAAAAGCCAGAACTGATACTGACCTCAGAGATTAGAAGACACGATCTGATGTGGCCACAATGTTGTGGGTGGGTCTGACAGCATAGGGAGTGAAACATGACAGAGGAGGTAAAACATGGATGTAGTGAAAATTTGTGTGTGTCTGTGAAGGCTGGCAGAATGTGTTTGAGAAACGTAGAAAGCTGACGTTGAGTAAAATAGTTAATGGCTTACACAGGGGTCAAAAGGATATAGCAGTCAGCAAAGGAACGCTCAAGATCATAAGAAGGAACAAATGAGCAAAAGAGTGGGTAATGGAGGTATTAGATAAATCATCTCAGATGGCCATTTAGGAGAGATTGTCTGTGACCACCACACTTTTGCGCTGACATTCCATGTGAAATGGGTATGTAGCAAGGGCAGATTTACTAATAAGTCACGCAAAGAAAGGCAGCAAGACAACTTGCTGCACTGCATTGTGTGACAGGGGGGGGGAGCAGAAATGAGTCACATCTAATAAGATATAACGTATTTCTCTCTGCGCTGGCGCACGTTGTGCTGGCTAGCTCCAACAGAGATACATTGCGCCGTAGAGCAAGGGTGCCTGCATTACAAGTAGGAATGTTTTCATGCATGGAAGGGTACCTTCCTGCACAAAAGCAATCCCTTGCGATATTTTCTTCTTTATATACAGCACACATAGAAAGAGAAGGTAACAAGGTGCAATACAGATATTTCTCCTCATTAGCCCTCACTTTAGAAGCAAAAGACACAAAATTGATGGACGGAATGCGGAACAAATCGAACATTCACCCTCCAGTCAAGAGATCCGAGTTAAATCCATAATTATTTTGCTAAACATGCCACCCCAGTTTAGACCAAGCCATATGCAAATCACATTTGACCCTGCTCTTCATGGGAACAGTCCAGTCCGAGCTGCCAAGCCAAGTCCTCCCTGGACCAGAAACTAGCATCCTGGGACTGGTTTTGGGGCATCACCCCTCATCAGCCATGCCAGCATAAATTCAGTAGCACAGTGAGCCAAGGACCCATGTCTGCACATTCCTGGCACACTTTGTTGCAATCCCAGGTCTACTCACCTTAGTACATCTGGGAATGCATCAAAATCCATAGGTGGATGCATGAGAATGTCCATGTTCACCCATGGGGCACCTTCCGAACAAAGGGTGCAGCACGACATTGAGTTGTGCTGTTTTGCGTTACTCCAGATTTATTAAGACACCCCGAGCTATGCAAGATGGCTTAGTAAAACCCATGTAATGCCTTGTGTCGCATTAAGTCAGTCAGCTTGACGCAAGGGCAGCACAAACCCTTAGTAAATCTGATCCTTAGTGCATAGTAGTAAGACTCCTTGTGTGATGAAAGGCTTAGTACATTGACAAGAGACCTGAATTTTGCATGATGTGATGGAGAGTAGATATAGCTTCCCTATACAGTTGGAGGTTATTGACTGCATCTCTGTTGATAGAGGGTGGAGACGCAGAACTGAAGTGAGGGAGAATGGAGAAAAGGTTACCCCAAAAAATTATGTTAGGTCCATTTTAGCAAAGGGCTACTGATTAGTTCTTCCTGAATGATGAAACAAGATAGGTGATAGCAGTAAGGGGTGGGTCAGGTTTTCTCTTGTTAAAGGTGTAAAAGTGTCTAAGCAGTGTTACCCTTTTACCTGTGCCTGATGTATAGTCACAAAGCCTGATAATAGCCAGTTGTGAGATCTTATGCTTCGTTGTGTCCTTGTTTTGGATATTTCTGCTTGCTACTGCTGTGAGAGCCATCACCTAGCACAAAGGCTGTGCCAGAGCCATCAGAAAAAAGAACCCCCAGGAATCAGTTCCGAAACATCAATAGTGGACATTCCCTGTCTGGAAAATGAGCATTAAAGTAGAACTGCAAAACGATTGATCAGTAGATTACAAGGATGGAGGTAACAAAATATCTCTGATTATTCAGTGTTTTATTTGAAATAAAGTCATTGAATACAAATCTCTGCCAGTTTCTTTCTTTCTGTGTCTTTGATGCCTATATACCTTTCTCGGATTTAATGTAAAACTTCATTCATTATTATTATTATTATCTTTATTTAGATATAACACATATATCTTTAAAAGAAGGTTACAAAATTCACATTATGTATCAATAAATAAGATAAAAAAGAATCAGTGAAGAATAAAAACATAGTCAGTAACAGTCATTATTAAAACAGAAATTGTCTTCTCCTTAGCCTCTTAATACTGAATAAAATAGCTTGAAGCATGATATATAGAGAAAAAATCATCTCTTTCACCCTTTTATGTTATACTGGGCATCGATGGCAATCTGTTTTTAGGAAGCAACCGGCGTTCCTGGGGCTACTGATCGTTGTATATTAACCTCCCTAGAAGTTGGAGAGTGGGAGGGACACTTTAAGAAGGCCTCTTTTGGTTGAAATGAAGTTTATGAGTTTAAAGATGTGTTTTCAGGATTCAAAGCTACCATGATAGCTTGCCTGCAAGTCCTGGAACCCAGCCTATTCCATTCTGGTTTAAGTCTCAACCTGCGTTCCAAATTAAAAGCTGGGCAGAGGCAGATCACATGCAACATAGTTTCCGCTGTTTTGCCACACCCTCTACAAGTTAGATCTTCCGCGATACGTCGCCAGGGGGGTAAATCTTTCAAGAATCGCCAGTCGCCCATTCTAATGGAGATAAGGCTGCGTTTTAGGTGGAGTGAGTATGTACAGGCCAGATAGGAGGCGGGGGCTAGCCGTGTATAAGAGTTTACGAGAGCCCAGGCGTGACTACGTTACAAGAAGAGTGCTTTATCGGTGATACTTGAACTCATTCTCACACACTTTTTGATACCTATTTTAAATGCTGTCTGACTGGGATTCAGGGCCCACAAATCACTTGCTGACATTTGCTGAATGGCATCTTTAAAAAGATGGCCGTAATTTCCACCTGGATTTTTCTGGGTTATTTCTTGCCAGACTAGGCATTCTAATGTATTGGGGTCCGCTTGTCTTAGTTTATGACAGAGATTAAGATAAGCCCCGATATTGGAGGCATCGTAGTTTATCAATCCCATCTCCAGTCTTATCTGTGCAGCAGATACGGAATTTGGCAGCCGGAGAACCTTTTTATACATTTTGGTAGTATGCTGGTTCAAGGCTGTATTCATTTTCCCCCTAAATAACTCTATGCCGTACGATAGAGTAGGGCCAATTTTTGCTCTCATCACCTCCAAAAGAGGCGATAGAGTTGGGCCTGAGAGATTTTTTGCAAGCTTGCCTAATGATACTGCAAGGGTTATTGCTTTCACTGCGATCTCGTTACGCTGCTTTCTAAAAGTATATTTAGAATCCAAGTGGACTCCTAAATATTTATACGACTGGCCTGTTACAAGGCTTATGTTGTTGAATGACCAAACACCACCTGTATGTTGTTTCTTGCCCAAAGGGACAACTTGCATTTTTTTATGTTGACCTCTAATTGGTTAATAGTCATATAGTCATGCAGTTTATCAAGAAGCCTTTGTAGGCCGACCCTGGTGAGGCTAAAAAGGACAAGGTCGTCGGCATACAAAAGGTTGCTTAGACCCAAGCCACCGACTTTTGGAGAAAGGCTGTTAGTGTCGTCCAGGGTCGCCAACAGATCTGCTATAAACAGGTTGAAGAGAAGGGGGGCCAACACACATCCCTGCTTCACGCCTCTAGTTGTCATTATTTTCCGCGAGAGATGTGTGCCGGACCCTAACTTCACCCGAACCCATGTGCGAGAATGGAGTTGGATAATTGCCTGTAATAGATTCTCTGGAATCCCCCACTTCCTTAATTTTACCCATATAGCCTCCCTGGGGACTCTATCAAAGGCTGCTTTGAAGTCGACAAAGCAACAAAACATTAACCTGGATGTTAGTAGTGCCTTGTCGACTATAGTTGAAATTGCTAACAAATTAGTGCTGGTCCCTGTGTTTGCAACAAACCCTGTTTGATTAATTGGCAACAGTTTATAGTCATTTGCCCACAACCTTCGGTCCTCCAATAGGAGGCCTGCATAGTGCTTGGCTTCAATATCCAGGAGGGCAATGAGTCTGTAGCTGTTCGGTTGGGCACGTGATCCTGATTTGTAAATTGGGTGGATTATGGCACCCCGCCATGAGTCCGGGATTGTTGCTGTTCTCAGAGCGTAATTAAAGAGATTAGTTAGTGTTCCGGACCAGAATGCAATGTCAGATTTATACAGGCTCTGTGGTAGGCTATTGGGGCCCGGAGCCCCGTCAGGTCTTGCTTTTGTCATTGCAGTAGCTACTCTTTCTTGTGCCACCTCAAGGTCCATGTTGGCAAGGTGTAAGCAGTCGGCAGGTAGACTCCGTGTGGTGGCGGGCCCTTGGCTAATCTCATTTAAAGAACTGCTTCCTTCGGGATCTGGGTATTTTGGAGACTTAAAGTGGTCAGATAGGTATCTTACCCAGTCTAATTCCTGGATGTTTGCGGATCCAAAGCTCGATGTGCAGGGATTAGTGTGGTTAATGAGAGCCCAAAATTTTCTAGAATTGTTTTGCCTACTCTCCCACACCAGTTTGCACCAAAATTGGTTTTCATGAGTCCGTTTATCTTTTCTGATCGCCAGCTTGAAAGATATTTGAGTGGTTTGATAGTGAATTATGCGTTCGCTATTACCCGGATATGTAGCCAGTGCCCGCAGGGCTGCGTTTCTGGCTTTCTTGAGTAACTTGGTCTGCTGTGAGATTGTAAACTGACGCGTCTGAATTACCCTTTCGACCTGGTGCTTTGCTGGAAAAAGATGAGTCAGGTGGGAACAGAGCATTGTCCAGGTTACAGTCGGGGTTGCCTCCTGCTCAGTTCCTATTCTTATGATGTCCGCACTTGCTTGAAGGATATTCGGGCTAATTTCTTCAGTCCACTTAAGGCACTTTAGGTTTTCCGTGTGTATTCCCCGGCATGCTGATGGTGCAGTTTTGTGTTTCACAGGGTTTATTTTAAAGGAAATGACCTGGGGCCTGTGGTCACTTTCAGTTCGTGGATAAATTCGGAAGTTGATTAAACAGTGGAGCAGGGCGGCATTGCAGATAGTATAATCGAAATAGGATTGCTTGGTGCCGTTTGACCAGGACCAGTTTGGCGGGGTGTCACCCACTGTTCTGCCGTTGATGACAAGGTAACCTGCACTGTAAAATGTCATCACACAAAGCTCGCCCAGTCCACTTTGAGTTTGGATAGGTGGTTTAGTTTGTGTTATAGCCTCGGTGATTGGAAATAAGAAAGGCCCGTCAATGTCTGCTACGTTCCCTTGGAATAAGTAGGTATTAAAATCCCCCGTAACAATACAGTCTGAGGTCTGGTGTTCCGCGGCTATGTCGTTCATTATTTCCGTTAGGCGTATCAGGTGCTCTTTTTTTGTACGAGTGCTGGGGTTGATGTATACGTTTAAAAGGAGCAGTGGACGATGTTTCCGCCAAGCATTGATTTTAACTCCAAGTAGCCAATCTTCGTCAAGGGGCAGTCGTGATATTGGACGTTTTAAGGTGTTTGATACGTATATTGACAAGCCACCTTTAGGGTGGCCAAAGCGGCTATGCCTAATTGCTGGATTCCATAGCTCAATGAACCCGATGACTGGGCACCCTTTTGTGGCCCAAGTTTCCTGCAGTGCTATTACTGAATGTTCACACAGGAAAGAAAAGGTATCAGGGTCCTTAATTTTTTGCTGGAGGCCGCTTATATTCCAGGAACATAATGAGATGGTAGTATCCGCTTGTGTATTTAATGCTGCTGCTGGTGAAGGTGGCGTTGCCAAGCGTTTGAGGCCAAGGGCCACTGCCTCTGGTTCGGGAGGTAATTCTGAGCTTTTGGTTGACAGAATGGCTGGAAGCCAATCCCATCCTTGGCTGGTGTCGATATTGGTGACCGCTGAGGGAATGATATTTTGATCTTCCTCGGGCCCCGCCGCATTTTTTAAAATTGAATATGTTTTCTGGTTATCTTTCAATCTTATGATTCTGGATTTTTGCGATAATGTTGGCTGGTTCAGTAGGGTGGTGGGGTAGCCTGGGGTGTAGTATGAGTATGCTCGGATGCCCCATTCCCATAATGTGGCTTTATGGTCCAGGAACGTGCCTGCCCAATTGGCTGATTTAAATGTCACTAATGTTACCTCCGACGGTTGGGTACCTTTTGGTGGGAGAAATTCAATAGATACGATGTCATCTGATACTAGACCAGGAAATCTGGGAATACCATTTCCCAGTTTTAAAATGTTTGATCTATTAAGAATGTCTTGGCGGCCCTTTGATTTGTATTCGGGTGCCAGTAGAATATGGGAATGTGACGAGTCATTTGAGGGCTCAGTGTATTTTTGACTTATACCCATATTATTGGATTTAGTGGTTGACGGACCTTCATCCAGTTCTTGCTCCTGTTGCGTCGAACGATGGCGGGCCTTCCAAGTGGGCCGTCACTTAGTGGGCGAAGCTGTTTTCTGATTGTAAATTGTTTTCATCAATTTCAATCCTGTCGATGTGCTGTCTGTCTTTGATGAAATTGAAGCATGCACCAGTTCTGATTTTGCCTGGGGCTCTGTGGGTCCTGGTGTACTTAGATCATCGGTTTTCGTGATTGTTTTTTCTACCACGGGGCCAGGCTCTTTTTTTGCAGTTCGATCTGCTGGTTCTCTTGCCTCATGTAGGCTCCCCGTGGTTAGTTGAGTGACTGTTACAGGTAAAGCTCCTTCTGATTTGGACACTCCAGGATTTCCTGGGGGTAAAAGGGCGTTTGTTTCTCTGGGAGCCTGTTTGTTGGATGCCATTGCAAAAAGGGGGTAGTATACCGGATGGGCAGCAGTAGTTTTTGCCCTTGCTTTATTTCTCTATTTACGCTGGCGCTTACGTTCTCTTTTGCTAAGTTGTGGTTCAAACACTGGCAGCTCTTCCAGGGTAGGAGGAGCCGAGGACACGATGCTGATTGTTTGACCTATCGGTGGGTGATCTATGCTCATAGTATGCCCACACGAAGTCCCAGTGTTTCCCAATGCTGCTTCGGCCAGGTCACACTGTGAGTGGCCAGGTTTTGACTGTTCGCTCAGCCAATTTGAGCCGAGGACTGTACCCTCGTTTGGCTTGGTGCCTTTGTGTGTTGGAGGCTGCAAGTTGGCTGGATATTGGGTCGTATCTAGTGGATTTTTTGATAACGGACAGGGAGATATACTTGGGTTACCGCCTTTCAGCATCCTAACTTCCTTTATGACACTAGTTAGGAAGTCAGGAAGCGAAGATAGTGAGTCAATAATAGGAGAACAGCAACATACCGACTGTATGAGCTTTGTCGAGGCTTGTGCTCCAAGTATTAAGTTGTTCAGTTTATCAAGTTTGTTATCAATCCCTGACGTGAACAGTGCCAGGGTGTTTAGGAGATCGACCTGTGCGTCCAGTTTGTCCGAGTGGTAGTTTAATGCAATGACGGTTTGTTGGAATGTTTGCAAGAGTTGAGGCCAGACGCTGATAGCTATGGGGTCTTCTTGGGTGGTATTAGAGGTGGTATTTGATGTGTTTGACGTGACCTTGATAGGGTTTTCAGTGTTTTTAAAGAAGAATGACAGGTCCGCCAATAGCTGGTTGCTTGGATCGACTTTATTGAGCGTTATTTGTGACAATGGAGTTGTTGCTGCTGATGGCAAAAATGCAATATGCATTGGGCTTGACGCAGTCAATTGGTCCATAGGTGTACTTATTGTTTGGGATAAGTGGGATGTTTGGCGAGGATTATTACTCACATAGGTACTTTGAGCATGGATTTGAGCGAAAGTTTGCTGTTGATGTGAAGCTGTGAAGGCTTCTTTTGAGACGGCCGGGTCGTGACCCGGAGGTTTTGCCGGTGATTCCGATTTCTGGTTTTGAGCTATGGAGGGTCTTGGAGCGTCCCGTAGACTCATTGGGGATGTTTGCAGCAGGCAAACTCCTTGGATATCCGCTGCAGTGGGACATGATTGCTGACCGGGTTCCTGTGCTGGTTGCGGCTCTGATTGGTTGTTAGTGGTGGGCGATACAGGACTTGCGCCCCCCAGGCCTTCCGGCGTAGGTTTGTTCGGTACTGATCCGAAGATGAATACCTCCGCAGGATGGACTATCCTTTTGTCTTCAATTTGCCAATGTTGTGGGGATGGCGGTTGTTGAGGAAGTATACTTGTTTTAGAATGCCTAGGCAGGGCTCCACATCTGGTTGTCTCCTGAGTCTGGGGCTGCCAGAAATTATTAGACGATTTTGGAGTTTTTTTGAAGTAGTCCAACAGATTCAGAAGTTTTCTATCGGATGGCTTTACCATGATCATGCTTTTTTGGCTAGGATTGCCAAGGCCTTTTGATGGAGATCCCTCTGCTGTTAAAATGTCAGTAGTAGCCCGGATGGACTTGTTGGTGCCCGGGCTGTCCAAGTGGGGGTCCTTGGCCGAGACCAGTTGCTTTGATTTCCTCCGTTTGGGTGCCGATAATGTATTTCTTACTCTCCCGGATCTCATGACTTTTGGATGCTGACAGGGACTGGTGCTGCAGAGTAACTGGAGTCACTGAGATGGCACTGGTGCGGTGCTGGTGTGGCACTTCCGGGGTTAATTGTGGTCTGTGAAGGTTTGCAGTAAATCTGATGGGTCCAGTATGATGGGTACAGTGTGTCTAGAGATTATTTATTATAAAATCTGTACTCAAAAAGGTTTTTTGCAGACTTGTCCCAGCTTCAATGGACTTCAGCAGGCTTCAGCAGTGTCGGTTGACTAGTTGCTGGGAGGAGTGGGATGAAGTATTGCACTGCTGACTTACAGTTGTAGGTTAGCCAGGACTTTTATAACTGCCTGCTTACCTTTTTAGTGGCACCCCCCGCACTTTTATCTCTACCCTGGCCTGTCCGTCCGTAACAGCCGACACCCCGCACCACCTGAGCCCAGACCCAGAATCCAAGTAGGTCTCGGCCCCACCCCTGTGGGGGTCCTCAACCCAGCAGGGAGAAGTCCTTCTTGAGGTGGGCCTCAACCACTCAGCCTGACGTAGCCCAGGGAGGTGGGATAGCCCGGCTGCAAGTGAACAGGACAGACACGGGGGTTGGAGGCGGAGGGAGCAGCCCCAGAGCTGGTAGCGCAGCTGAGACACCCACACGCCCGCCAGGTTAGACCAGCAGGCTTGGCAGCACGAGAAAAAAAGGCGCTGAGCGGCGCTGCAAGCCAGAACCCCCCTGTGGGACCCGCGGGACCCCTTAGGCAGGTTCAGGCAGGAACAGGCAGGTAGCCAGGAGGTACAGGGAAAACAGCTTATGGGACCGTGCGGCGGCCTTACAGGACTGAGACTGAGAGAAGGATAGAGGGAAAGCCGAGAGGCAGGCTGAAAGGTGGACTTCCACCCTGCAAGAGCCGCAAGGACCGCCGCCAATTGACCACCGCCCTCTGTGGAGGTGAGCCTTGAACCTTAAGCCTCACCTCTCCAGCCTCACCTCTCCAGCCTTAACCCTCTCCACCCCTCTCCCTGACGTCCGCCGACTTACCGTGGTCCGCTACCCGCTTTCAAAAATCCCCTTCCCGTTCCCCGGCCCCAGCCCGATCCGAAAACGCAAACGGCGTCCTCAAGAGCGGCAGCGATCCACGGCTCCACGGCTCCACAGCTTGCAGCACCATCCAATCGCCACTCTCCCCCCGCTGACCTCACCTCGCTACGCCCTCTGCCTGACGACACGGCCGGATGGGCAGCTGCAACACGTTAGTGGGACGCGGCCTCTAGGCAAGCCAGTGCACATCTCTTCATTCATATTCAAATGACTTTATAGTTAAATTAATTATAGGTGCATTTCTTTGGCTATGACTTCTTAACGAAATACTTCCCCTGACTGCTCTGCAAAGTACCCTCTTTAGTTTAAAACCTGACTGAATGGACAGGAAAAAAATAATGAGCCTGTCAGCCTGGAAGAAAACTCCCAGCATGTGGGACCATTGTTTTTTTTTTCTTTTACATGCTTGGGGAGTTTAAAGGTTTGCTAGCCAGTCATTATGACTGACTGTCAAACTAGGTATGGGAATACCTCATAGAGTTTCACTCCACAGAATTCCTCAGAGTTAGGTAAAAATTCCATGAGTTTCTTTGAGTTTCTTGAGCTGCAGAATTTCTGTGCTTCGTGCTTCTCGTACTGATTTTTAGCACCGGGATTTTGTCCCGCACTGTAAAATCTGTGCAAATGGCACCAAGTGGTGCTCCAGACGAGCCTACTGTTTCTTGCCGCTCAAGTAGATTTTCTTCTCAAGTGGCAGCTTTCTCAACTACTGTGGTAGAGACCTTTCGCGACCACCCTCAACGAGAAATCGCGCCAGAGCTCTTCCTAGCCTTTAATTTTCCCGCACGCTATTTGCCAACACCACACGCGAAGTGGGCTAAACTCCACAAATTCCACAGGCAGAGCAGAGTTTACCACCCACCCCTACTTCATATGTTTCTTTACTTGACAGGAACCATTATGACAGCAGTTCCTGTCAAGGTGTAGAGTTGTCCACGGAGTCAGAAGACAACTCTTAATTTGACAGGCTGAGGTCCCTTAGGATGTATTGTCCTCAACCATCCTGACAACATTAATACCCATTTTTGAACCTTTAAAACCGGCCCATAGTTTATATTACTTCTGGCAGAAGATTTGACTGATGTCTCTCAGCTCTCAGTTATGCTGTGTTCATCACTTCATAACGACCCTATGCAAATGTTTTTATTTGGATAAAATCGCCCTAAATGTTAGATGCCTCTACATTACTCGGATACAGCATTTCCATTTCACGTTTTTGCTTTTACAATCGTTGTTTTCCGGTGTATTAGTCTGATTTGTTTAATTGTACTGAACCTGAATGAATAATTTCACAATGCAGCAATTTGGAGCTTTTGGATAATCGTATATCTGGCCCTTGCGAGTATATAGCTTTACAAGAGTAAACATCTTTAACTAGTCTTGCAAAGGTTCTAATTATCTTTATCATTAGTCACATCTGCAGGTATATGTTAATGAGTAGGAGCATTTGTGGAGCATGAGATAGCACCATACAGGGCCTTCCAAGTCTTTAAGTCTTTGCCCTTGGTGTAGTTGAGTGGCATTCCATGCCATGTCTGTCAAAATAAATTGGAAACATTCAAACATTTTGTGACCACAAAAGTACTTATCATTATGTACAAAACCCTTTTCATGTATTAGAGATTTCTTTAGATTAGTCAAGTCGAAATCTTTATTTCATAGAAATAAATTCTCACAGAAATGTGACATAATTTCCCAATTCATTGATACAGTACATTTTGAAATATAAAATCGCCAATAACTAAACTAAATCACATCAATACACTGACACATAATACAAACCTAAAAATAAATATATAAGTCAGTGTATAAAATGCTTTCTCAAATAAAGTGCATCTTGTGGGTGGGAGGGCTGCAATAATCCGTTTATACCATACATATCAAATGTAATAAGTGCATCAGTTTGAGCCTTTTGTAATATAATTGCATAAGTAAATACCATAGTGCTTTGTGCAAGACCAACATGGCATAAAAACGCCAGGGGACAAACCATATTTAAAATACCTTTTACAAAGGACATCTTAGACGAATTTACAGCAAAACACCTTCATAAGGATATATGTTGTATTCAGGTAAGAACAATTGGCCCACAAACCAGGTTTAAACCGATTTTTCTCAACCATATCCCATATTTCTTTTAATATGAGTTGCATGATCTTCCTCTTTCCTACTAGAAACATTGCACAATTGACCGATAGGTGGCTCACTGAATACTGTTTACCCTACTTGCATTGACATTGACCGTGGTTCGCAACTATCTACACTTTCAAACCTGACATACACCATCCTGGATCAATTTCCACTCTCAGGTGCAAGATTTCATTTAGCAAAGTACTGTCTGGTATTCTATATAAATACAGGAAGAGGTCAGAGCCTCAGAGTAAAAAAGACACAAGCTTGAGAGTGCTCTGTATATGACTAGTTTGTTTAGTTTCACCCCCTTCAAGGTGCATCTTTGGGGCACCTAAGCAATCTATAATACTTTTCACTAGGTTCCTGTTACCAGAGAAGGTTGTCATTACCTCAGGAAGGAGTTCCAGAGATAATTTATCATAGGGCAATCTATTGTCAATTGAAACATAGTATTGCAAGGCCCTTGCATCTGTCAGAGCACCCTAAGCTACTGATTTCAACTCCTGTCTTACGGCTCGAATGATTGCATTTTTTGGCAGGTCAAGCGCTGATTTCAATATATTACCTTCTAACAACTCCCATGCAACCTGTTTATCCATTGCCAGCACCTCCGATCCATTCAAAGCCTGAGCACTTATGTTACCCGGTATGACTTTACTTAGTGGCTCAAGGGTATAAGGGTATAACTACCTTTATTTGAAGTCATACCACTTTAAAGCCCTCACTTTAGTCATCAATATAAATCTCTGAGTGGCCAGATGTTTATACCATCTCGGATCACCTGAAAAAATCATCCCCAAGTACATATAATCCCAGATCTGCTCCAGCTGCAAGTTGCCTAGGAATCAAGGAAATCTCCTTTTTCCGTTTTTTTCTTAAGTGCTTAATGCATTGAGGGGCATATTATCAAGGGGGTTTATCTCCGCTTTTCTGGCTTTAAAATCCAAGAAAGCGGAGATAAAATTATCTCCCTATTACCTAGCTGTCGCTAACACCAGTTAGCGACAGCTAGTAGGAGATAGCGACCATCTTGGGCCCCACTTTGCATGTCAGTGATATTTATCACTAATGACATGCAAAGTGGGCGTGCCAAGATGTTAGCGACTAGAAACAGTCGCTAACATTGCTATCTCATATTACCAACTTATGGAGATATTCACGCTAAGCGCGAATATCTCCAAAAGCTAACACCTGCCCTGAGCAGTTCTTAGCCATGTTATCCAATGGGAGGTGGATAACATGGCTAAGAGCATTAGCTCGGTAATGCATGAATATCGCTGAATTTTCAGCGATATTCATGCATTGCGGCTGTTTTTTATCGCATTTGCGATAAAACTTGGTAATACCAAGGTTTATTTGCGATAAAAATCGCCGCAGCTCACCGGTAAATTTTTGTCTCTAACCAAGCAATAGCGATAATTATCGCTATTGCTTGGTAATATGCCCCTTGATTTGCTATGCAGCCCAATGGGCGTAAGATCCAACACTCACAGATCATCCCCATATATATGGCAACTCATATGTCTGTCCCCAATCTTCGGAGAAAAAGTATGTGTAGCACTTTGCACCTGAGGGAGGGCCCCAATAAATAAACTAAACAGCAGGCATGCTAAGACGTATTCCTGGCGTAGCCCATTTTTTACCAGAATTTTGAGACTCTACCTGCCACGTCGATACCAACCTGTACCCAGTTTTTACTGTGTAGTTTTATAAATGTCCCACAGGGGTCTCAGATATATTTCACTGTCAGAGCTTATGCCATAGCATTGCGCTGTCCACCCTGTCAAACACTGCCAACTACCAACTCAATTGACATCCTTGCGGTCCCTCACAGAGTGAAACAGTGGTCCCTTTTTGAGTATTTTGGCCTTACTCCTCCCTGCTCTACGGGGATCCGTCTGGTGTCAAAAGCCCAGGCAGCTAGGTGGCTTATTGTGATCGGTACAAATATCTTAGGAGCCATATCCAACAAAGATATAAAAAAATAGTTAGCTGGTTGATCGGTTTTGCCTTTTTTATGAAAAGGCTTCACTAACTTTGGCTTTATTCCATGAATCTGATGGATTCATGTAGATGTTACCCACTTGAAAAACCCATTAAGGATTAGGCCCCACTTCTGGGATCCTTCTTAAAAATAGCACACGGAAGACCATTTTGGCCACCAGTCCCGGAGGATTACATATTACAGATGACTTCAGGTGGCACTACTGCTGACGGTTTAAGGTTTAAGGTTTAAGGTTTAGTTTATTGTACAGTTAATGAAAACTCACAATATTTAAAAACATGCAGTTTTAAAAAACAATCAGTAGCAAAGGTATTTCGGTTAAATTAGCGGGTGGATTCTCCTTATTAGTTAATAAAAGCACAATTTTGGTTGGTGTTGTCCTATAGGGCGACTGGATGTACTGTCTGGTATTCTATATAAATACAGGAAGAGGTCAGAGCCTCAGAGTAAAAAAGACACAAGCTTGAGAGTGCTCTGTATATGACTAGTTTGTTTAGTTTCACCCCCTTCAAGGTGCATCTTTGGGGCACCTAAGCAATCTATAATACTTTTCACTAGGTTCCTGTTACCAGAGAAGGTTGTCATTACCTCAGGAAGGAGTTCCAGAGATAATTTATCATAGGGCAATCTATTGTCAATTGAAACATAGTATTGCAAGGCCCTTGCATCTGTCAGAGCACCCTAAGCTACTGATTTCAACTCCTGTCTTACGGCTCGAATGATTGCATTTTTTGGCAGGTCAAGCGCTGATTTCAATATATTACCTTCTAACAACTCCCATGCAACCTGTTTATCCATTGCCAGCACCTCCGATCCATTCAAAGCCTGAGCACTTATGTTACCCGGTATGACTTTACTTAGTGGCTCAAGGGTATAAGGGTATAACTACCTTTATTTGAAGTCATACCACTTTAAAGCCCTCACTTTAGTCATCAATATAAATCTCTGAGTGGCCAGATGTTTATACCATCTCGGATCACCTGAAAAAATCATCCCCAAGTACATATAATCCCAGATCTGCTCCAGCTGCAAGTTGCCTAGGAATCAAGGAAATCTCCTTTTCCGAGAAGTTTTTTTCTTAAGTGCTTAATGCATTGAGGGGCATATTATCAAGGGGGTTTATCTCCGCTTTTCTGGCTTTAAAATCCAAGAAAGCGGAGATAAAATTATCTCCCTATTACCTAGCTGTCGCTAACACCAGTTAGCGACAGCTAGTAGGAGATAGCGACCATCTTGGGCCCCACTTTGCATGTCAGTGATATTTATCACTAATGACATGCAAAGTGGGCGTGCCAAGATGTTAGCGACTAGAAACAGTCGCTAACATTGCTATCTCATATTACCAACTTATGGAGATATTCACGCTAAGCGCGAATATCTCCAAAAGCTAACACCTGCCCTGAGCAGTTCTTAGCCATGTTATCCAATGGGAGGTGGATAACATGGCTAAGAGCATTAGCTCGGTAATGCATGAATATCGCTGAATTTTCAGCGATATTCATGCATTGCGGCTGTTTTTTATCGCATTTGCGATAAAACTTGGTAATACCAAGGTTTATTTGCGATAAAAATCGCCGCAGCTCACCGGTAAATTTTTGTCTCTAACCAAGCAATAGCGATAATTATCGCTATTGCTTGGTAATATGCCCCTTGATTTGCTATGCAGCCCAATGGGCGTAAGATCCAACACTCACAGATCATCCCCATATATATGGCAACTCATATGTCTGTCCCCAATCTTCGGAGAAAAAGTATGTGTAGCACTTTGCACCTGAGGGAGGGCCCCAATAAATAAACTAAACAGCAGGCATGCTAAGACGTATTCCTGGCGTAGCCCATTTTTTACCAGAATTTTGAGACTCTACCTGCCACGTCGATACCAACCTGTACCCAGTTTTTACTGTGTAGTTTTATAAATGTCCCACAGGGGTCTCAGATATATTTCACTGTCAGAGCTTATGCCATAGCATTGCGCTGTCCACCCTGTCAAACACTGCCAACTACCAACTCAATTGACATCCTTGCGGTCCCTCACAGAGTGAAACAGTGGTCCCTTTTTGAGTATTTTGGCCTTACTCCTCCCTGCTCTACGGGGATCCGTCTGGTGTCAAAAGCCCAGGCAGCTAGGTGGCTTATTGTGATCGGTACAAATATCTTAGGAGCCATATCCAACAAAGATATAAAAAAATAGTTAGCTGGTTGATCGGTTTTGCCTTTTTTATGAAAAGGCTTCACTAACTTTGGCTTTATTCCATGAATCTGATGGATTCATGTAGATGTTACCCACTTGAAAAACCCATTAAGGATTAGGCCCCACTTCTGGGATCCTTCTTAAAAATAGCACACGGAAGACCATTTTGGCCACCAGTCCCGGAGGATTACATATTACAGATGACTTCAGGTGGCACTACTGCTGACGGTTTAAGGTTTAAGGTTTAAGGTTTAGTTTATTGTACAGTTAATGAAAACTCACAATATTTAAAAACATGCAGTTTTAAAAAACAATCAGTAGCAAAGGTATTTCGGTTAAATTAGCGGGTGGATTCTCCTTATTAGTTAATAAAAGCACAATTTTGGTTGGTGTTGTCCTATAGGGCGACTGGATGTTAGCAGTTTTTTTGTTTTAGCTAGTGCTTCCGGTAAACCCTACGGCTGTTTCTTTTAGTCTTTTGGCCACAATGTCAAAAAATCTTGTTATTCTGCAATTTAACTGAGTTTCTCCGGGATTGAAGCAGAGCATCACAGCCTGCCTGCAGCTTATTATTCCCTTCTGATTCCATAGGGGCCGAAGCAGAGAGCATCTTATATCTAAGAGATTTTTGCAGATGCAGATAATGTGCGTCAGGTCCTCTTTTCCAGAGAAGCAGAGTCTGCAGCAGTTTGCTGCGTTTTCTCTTTTCCAGGGTGCTAAGTGAGGCGTTATGGGTATATTGCCAAGGCGCATGTTGAGGAACTTATTTTTTGTTGTATGAGTAAGGCCCGTTGTTAAGTACTGTTGTGGTTTGAGAGCTGTGTAGCCTTCCAACACCACCCATCCGTGTGCTCTCTTGGCAAGAGTTGCTTTGTCCTACTGCTGACGGGGAGTATGTGATAACCTCTATATCAGCTTGGGATGTAACTTAGGTCACTGACACATTTTCAGAGTTTCCACCACTATGCAGGGAATAGATACAATTGTACCAATCATCCTCAGTTATCAGTGCCTCAAGGGGGGGATGCTGAAATAAAAGTAGCCAAATTTACCAGCCTACAAGAATAGTTACTATTCTTCCCTACAATAGTTGCTAGCATTATTGATTTATAAAATGGCCTTCTTTTGGAGGGTCATAAGTTACGAAATATTCTATTTTCAAAGCCTCCATCGCTTCTCTTACTCTTGAAATTTTTCATTTGTATTAAAGAATCAACAACACTTGACATGTTCAAGGTTCTTCTTTCCATACTGTGGAAAAGTAAATTTTGCCATGTTATATGTGCCTACGTGTTCCCCATCTTATGCTATATGTGCATGATCGATATGCATGTATTCCCCTCTGATCGATTAAAGACGCAATTACAGTTGTGTCCATCTCTAGTATGCCAGTTTCCAGTCATCGTGAAAACAACGAATATCAGGCCTATGTAAACCTACGTTGCCATATTTCACAGTGTGCACGTTAATTCATTGAATTGTCCCCGTTTCTAGGCCTCAAAAGGGCCCGGATTCAGATTCAGCTCCAGTCTTCTGAACCCTCTCCGAGGAGCGATACAGCCCCCACCTGCATCCCTGACCCTTAGCTTACTTCATGCCTCGCTGCCCGGCCCGGCCTGGCTCTGCCTCCCAGTCTGCCAAGAGTATGTTATGCTTCCAGTTATCAGTTCAGCCCTCCTTCTCTGCATTCCTAAGCTACTGAATCGCATCAATAGTTTCCGTCATGGTCTAGCCTTTCTGTCTCCATGTAAGAGAAATACTGTATTAATATTCATAGAATATTCCTCGCACACACAATACATGTAGAATTATGCACGCATCAGTCCTAATGTCTAGTAGCCTTTGCCCTGATAACTTTTGGATTCTATCAATATGTACTCTAAACACCAGATACCAGATATGCCTTGGGTACATGTCGCTCTGACACTCCAGACTTTAGTCTCCTCTTCTAGCGCAGAAATCATAACCCCCAGTTCTCCCTTGTAACTAGTCATTGCCCGTTTGCGCGCACCACTAGGTTAGAGGTCCCAGCTGCTCAGGTAGCCCCCTCCATGTTTCCGCCCCGTTTATGACACTTCTGTTACGTTTACATCACATGTCTATGTCTACGCCCTGTACACGCCTTCTTGTTACATCATTTTGCCCTTATCTTTCGCGACTGCTACGAGTCACGCCTACTGCTACGCCTACTGTATTGAATGTAATGCAATTGTTTTGATATATATATATTGTGCACTGTTACAAAAAGTTACCCAGTTTCCCTTGTCCCTTCCCGTGCAGCTGCCGTCCCGTGCTTCCAGGCTGTTCTGTCCTTTTCCCTTATGCCTGATTAAAGCCTGAAGACTCAAGATACCTCGAATCCTGACTCTTATTTATTGAGCTACCTGTTTTATTGATTGTATTGAAAAATAGTACCGGTAATTAATTATTTATTTACCACATAATGGCGCCCGAACAGGCTCTTGCCCTTTCCCCACGCTCCGGAGAAGCCACGCAGGCCCCCTGATCCTCTGCAGCCGTGACGGAACCATACCGTGCACGTGCAGATATTTCTGCTTCAAGTATCCCTCAGGCCCACGGAGGAGACGGAGGTTGCGGTCCAGCATCCAGACGAGGCGGTGAGGAACGCGGCGAGTCCCGACCAGAGCCCAAGCCGAGAGTCCAAGGTCCGAGGTATCCGGAGGCCCACCTGTAACTGAAGTCCAAAGTTCGTAGTCCGTCGTCCAGTCCAGTCCGAGGCCTTCCGTTCTTGCTGCCCGGTGAGTACCGTTGCTGGGGTAGTATCTAGACAGGGTCAATTAATTTGTCTCTGGTCCGTGGGTTTGGGTACACAGATCCAACACGAAGTGTCCACCTAGGTGGATGCGGGTCCTAACGTGTCTCTTTATGGGACCGGTAAGTTCGTGCTGTTTTAGCAGTGCATCTAGTCATTCCAGTAAGTTCTGTTCTCAAGAAATTCAAGTGTTCTGTCCGAACCGTTATTTTAAATGTTATTTCATGTGTCTTCAATGTTGTGGTATGAGTGATTTGTTTTTCCAGTTATTATTGTGTTTACCGTGTATTGTATTGTGTCCAGACTTCAGCCTAAACTATGCCTCTATGCCTCTATTCTCGAAGTTACGTCAGTTAAAAACCAGAAAGGGATTGTTAGAGGAAGCAGTTCCTGTCCCGCCGAGGGACAGTCCAGGTCATTTTATGTATCATAAGCATGGCTTAAGTGCCATATTATATCTAGACTTATGGGTGGAGTACACCAAGGAATTAGAAGAGAAATATAGATGGCCCGTATCAGGTACGTGGGATGCCGAGTGCATCATGCGAGTAGAAGAAGCATTATGGAAAAAGAAATCCAGACAGTCCCAGAAAGATGCCATCGAGTTCTGGCGCAAAGTATCTCACAGAAGAACGGAAAAAGAAATCAGAAAGACAGAATTAAGTAGGGAATCCTCCGAAAGAGCCCAAGAAAGGGAATTAATCGAAGTAGGTGAACGAGTTAAAGCCGAACAGTCAGACAGACAGAGAAATGCCCTTATTAAGGGTATGTATCCTCTTCTTGCCGAGGGCTTGCCGAAAGCAACCCCGGAAGCACCATGTAATTTTCCGCCGCCATTAGTTCCGATTAAGTTACGTCACAAACCAACCGCAGCTGATATTTTTCTCTCGTCCTATTTGGACGACACAGTCCCAGAATATGCAAATCCTGTTCCGCCAGCTCCCGTAAATAATGTAATTCCTGTTCCTCCAGCCACCGGGGCACCGGTTACAGCACCTGTTACAGCACCCCCGGTCCAGCCTACAGTACATGTACCCGCTACATCAGTCACTCTCCCAGCACGTACAGTACCCGTTGACGATTCTAGTCTAGGGGCCACGGGGGGAAGTCCTCCTGGAACCCCGCCTCAACCCAGACGTATCACGCTACTCGAGCTACATGCACGAGCGTTACAGCGTTCGCCCAAACTTCAGTCAGTCGCCGATATCAAGCGAGCCCTTACCGAATGCCGTTATGATCCAGTCCCAGGCGATGATGATATGGTCCTGTATTCATTGCGTGTAAGACGGGTGACCGAATATTTGGACACCCTACCGAATATGAAAGGTTATCTAGACAGAATATATCGTTTCATCCGTACAGGAGCAGATCCAGGAAGTATTGGCGAGGCCATGGCTCAAAGAAAAGTCGAGATTCAGCTCATGCTTTTAAAATTTCTAATTAATTGTTTAATAAGAGAACAAGATTATCCGGATAAAGATCCGGAAGAAATGAAAGTCCTGACCAGGTGGAGTGACCATATAGCCGAGGGAAGACACAAGACACAGAACTGTATAGAGAGTATGTACAAGAAAATCCGTAGGGAAATAATAAAGATACACGAGAAACGAGAAGCAGCACGAGTAACCGAGAAAGAAGACAACTCTTCTACTGAAGAGGTAGACGACGAGAATCCCTCCAGGATAGCGTATGTAGGTAGTACTAGACTTCCCGACCGACATTCACGCCTAGATCACAAGAAAGTTTTCCCTCCTCCAGCACCAGAACAAGGTTCTCTTGAGCAAGTATTTCAAGCTACCGATCACATTCTGAAATCACGAATCGGTTATAGTGAACTGAGTACAATGCATGAACAAGAACTAGCTCGATCAGCAGTCCGATGGACTACTGATTCTACCACTTTTCCAGACGAAATAGTGGCACAAATGTTTCTGAAACTGCCCCCAGCCGAGCAGCGACTGGTGGGTATGTATATGATCCAGCACCTCATTACATTGTATGAGGGACAGCATTCTGATCCAGGTCCGTTACATGATGTTCTGAACGAGTTACTCCAGTATAGATGGAGAGGTCTAGGTACTGATTTAATTAGTATCATTCTAGAACAGCGCCACAAATATCGAACGTTTCTGAATCCGCATTTTGTTCATGTCTCACCTCCAGAAAGTAAATCATTTTACATAGATAGACAACATCCGTTACGAGAAGTACACCCAGTTAGGACAACGGGTGGTGATCTAGAACGAGTATTTGTTTACACCCCTATCACAAAGATGGAACTCTTAGAGATGAAAAAGTTAATTCCCTGTCACGACAAAGATCCAGCAGGGTTCCACCGAGAATTAAAAGACATGCTCCGTATGGGAGAATACACGTATCCTGATATTATTAAAATGTTAAAGGTCCTGTTGCCCGCAGGGGTATATGAAAAACTCAAGGAAAAAGAATGGGAGGTGGGAGAGAAAAAGATAGATTGGACAGCTCTAGAAGCTGAAGACAATTCACGAGTACCAGGTACCGGTCTTGGGGGTAAAGTTAAAGAATTGCCCGAGTTATTGATCCAGGTTTTGCCAAGATTACTAGCCACGAAAAAGGAAGATTGGGATGCAATCTCAGCTTGTAAACAGAAACAGGAGGAAGACACTAGTGATTTTTATTCTAGATTTGAAAAATGTTTTAATATTAATAGTGGTCTGAAAACGAGTAGTGAATCGTACCCTCATCTTTTTGTTACCAAACTAGTCGAGAATTCAAGTCCACAAGTTAAAAATCGAGTTTTGAAAGTCGAAAGTAGTTGGCAAGCTAATACTCCGTCACAAATGCTCCAGATGCTCCAGTATCACCAGAATAGAATCAGGGAAGAGCAAGAACACGAAAGGAGACGTATGAAAGACACGAAAATGAAAGTATTAGTTGCACAATCTGTTCCACAAGACAGTCAGAAGAGGGGTCCGAATCAAGCCAGTCATCCTGCAGCTCCCGTTAAAGGGACCTGCAATTACTGTAAACAGCCAGGTCATTTTATAAACGAGTGTGCAGTTCTGAAACACAACATAGCTACTGGTAAGACTAAAGAAAGACCACGTCCGCCTAGACAAGAACAAGTTTCACAGACTTCTCAGTCACCCCAGAATGCACAACAGACAGTTCCAGCATCGCAGCCTATCGCTGCAACACAGCATGTTACACAGCAGATGTACCAGTATGCACAGACAGAATATCCAGATTATCAGCCATATTCATGAAACAGCCTAGAGAGGGAGGTAGGCTTGCCTCTCATCGAGATACCTGTAGATCAAGAGGGTCCCTATGTACACAGTCAAGTATTAGGGAAAGACAGAAAGTTTTTGATTGATACAGGGGCAAGTAGGACTACTATCAGTCATGACGAGGTTCCAGGGGCTCCGCTCTCAGGCTCTAAAAATGTTTCCCTTGGATTTGCAGGAAAGCCGATTGTTAATGAAATTTCGAAACCAGTTTCTCTAGAAGTTGGTCCATTGTCCCGAACTACTGATTTGTTACTCACGAAATCATGTCCAGAAAATTTGTTAGGCATTAAGACATTAAAAGAATTAGGTGCAGTAATTTGCTGCTCCCCAGAAGGGGTCCGATTGTTCCTGAGAGACTTTAAAGGTCATTATGTATTACGTGATTTTGATCCAAGATTATTGAATGTACCACAGCATTTATGGGCGCAAGGTCCAACTGATGTAGGTTGTATGCATATCACACCCCATCGTGTGACTCTCAAGCAAGGTATAGTTTTGCCACGAATCAGACAGTACAGATTGCCACCTGAGGCTGTAGCAGCCTTATCCAAAATTATTGACGAGCTCATTGCTCAAGGAGTGGTTGTAGAAACTGACTCCAATGTATGTAATTCTCCTATCATTCCGGTCTTGAAACGTACTGATCCAAATGCACCTCCAGTATATCGATTAGTGATTGACCTTCGAGAGCTTAATAAATGTATCATACCTCAGTATCCAGTAGTCCCAGATATTTCTTCCCTATTAACAGCCATTGATTCTGAAGCTACGTTCTTCACAGTTATCGATCTCAAGAACGCATTTTTCAGTGTCCCCATTCATCCAGACAGCCAGTACCTTTTCGGTTTTTGTTTAAATGGAAGGAGCTATAAATTCACACGAGCTCCTCAAGGTTTCACAGAAAGTCCCAGTATTTACAGTCAAGCACTTAAGAGACAACTAGACAATATTCACATGCCATCTAACACTGCCCTGCTCCAGTATGTCGATGATCTACTGATCACAGCCCGTTCTGAACGTGACTGCGAGCGTGCGTCACTTACAGTTCTGTATTTCCTGGCCGAGCAGGGGCACAAGGTGTCCCCTTCCAAATTACAATTCTGTGTCCAGCAAGTGGTATACTTAGGACACTTACTGTCCAAGTGGGGTAGGCAGTTGACACCAGACCGTATCCAGTTAATAGCGAGTCTTCCACAGCCCAAGACACAGAAGGAGGTACGAGCTTTTATCGGCCTCACTTCTTACTGCAGACAATGGATTCCTCAGTATGCATTTCTAGCCAAGCCACTGATACAGTTAACGACACAGGAGGCAGCCGTATCGACTGTCCTCCCTTGGACCCAGGAACATACACTTGTATTCAATGAATTAAAGAAAGCCTTATGTCAAGCACCTGTTCTAGCGACACCCAACTACAGTAAGCCTTTTACACTTTTTGTTACAGAACGTGATGGTACTGCATTATCTGTTCTCACACAAGATCAAGCAGGACAGTACAAGCCCTGTGCTTATTTCTCGAGCACATTAGATCCAGTAGCCCAGGCTCTGCCTGCGTGCCTCAAGTCAGTTGCAGCCACAGCTCTAGCAATCAGACAAAGTGATTCCATAGTGTTAGGACATTCCCTGACAGTACAAGTTCCACACTCCGTGGAAGTTCTTTTAAACCGAACACAGACTCAACACTTGACCATTGCACGTTTAACAGGTTATGAACTGACACTGTTCCAGCCACACATAGAAATCAGACGCTGCAACATTCTAAATCCAGCCACACTGTTACCGTCAGTTACTTCAAATCCGGCCACACATGACTGTGTGGAAGTTGTCAACACTATGACAAAGCCAAGACAAGACCTGACAGACATTGCATTACCTAACCCCGACCTGACACTTTATGTGGATGGTTCATGTATGAGAACAAGTACAGGAGAACTAGTAGCCGCGTATGCAGTGACTACTGAAACCGAAGTTATAGAAACACATCGTATTGACACCCTGTCTGCTCAAGCAGCAGAGCTAGTCGCTCTGACCCAAGCCTGCATACGTGCCAAGAACCTGAAAGTAAACATATATACAGATTCACGTTACGCATTCGGAGTCGTACACGACTTTGGAGTGCTCTGGCAGGAGAGAGGTTTCATGACTTCTCATGGAACCAAGATTCAGCATGGTCTCCTCATTCAAGCTCTGTTAGATGCAATACATTTACCGACAGCTATCGCTATCATGAAGTGCAAGGCACATACGAAAGTTACTGACATCATTTCCCAAGGTAACGATCTAGCAGATCGAACAGCCAAGCTTACAGCTCAGGCTTCAGACATTCTAGTTAACACGACACAGACACTCACTCCAGATCCGACTACTTGTATGACAGTTAAGGACCCTACACAAGATGTCATAGACATACAGTTACATGCTACTCCCGAAGAAATCAAGAAATGGTCCGAACAAGGAGGGGTCCAGACAGATCAAGGGTGGTTGACGAAGGGAAAAGCCACATGGTTTCTCCCCGACTCTATGGTTCAAGTCATTATTAATACCGCACATAGTCCAGCACATCTAGGAGAGAAAGCTATGTTAGACAGTATTCAGAACCTTTGGTTCAACAAACATTTACGAGCTGCAGCCAAGCAGAAAGTCCGTACCTGTATGATATGTTGTCAGTTCAATCCAGGTAAAAGTGTCCCGGTGGAACAAGGTGGATTCCAACCCCCTGACCACCCTTTTGAAGTCCTCCAGATGGATTATATTCAGATGGAGCGATGTCGAGGTTTTAAGTATGTCCTCGTAGTTGTATGCGCTTTGTCCAGGTGGACAGAAGCATATCCAGTTCCAGATTACACAGCCGCGACCACTGCCAGGCAGTTGGTTCGTGAATTCTTTCCCCGCTATGGACTCCCTAGGGTCGTGTATTCAGATAACGGCCAGCCATTCTCATCTGAGCTCATGAAACATGTTTCCCTTCTGTTAGGGTACCAGTGGAAGTTCCATTGTGTGCGCCATGCTGAAGCAGCCGGTCTCGTAGAGAGACATAATCAGACTCTGAAAATCCGCATTGCTAAAATTTGTAGAGAAAAAGGTGTAGACTGGCTAGTTGCCCTGCCAGTTGCTTTATTTTTTATGAGGATGGTTGCACATTCCAGATCAGGTCTGTCCCTGTATGAGGTCGTATTCGGCCGCCCCCCAAACATGTGGGGTACACCTAGACCCCGCAGTATTACCGATGTTTCCAGTAATATGCTGACAGATTACCTAGCTTCCTTGATGTCTGCCCTACACTCTTGTCGTTCACAGGTTGCCGCCGCATTTCCAGACAACACCGAGGTGAAACCGCATGAAGTCCTTCCAGGCGACCTGGTGTTGGTGCGGAATTTTGATCGTTCAAGTCCGCTGGAGCCCCGCTGGAAGGAGCCCCGCCTCGTTTTACTAACAACAAGGACCGCAGTAAAGCTCGAGGGGAGAAAAGGATGGGTCCACCTGACCCACATAAAGAAATTCCATGGACTACCAGAAAAGACTTTTGCTAAGGACTGCCTCATTCCAAAAGACTGCCTAAAAACAGACTCTGAACTTGACTCTGAACTCAAAGTTCCCTTGTTAGAGAAAACTCTGCAACAGGAGTATAAACAGAAACTCCGGTCTAGTAAAATAAGTCAGCCAGTTTAATTGTCTAAGTCCCTCTCGGGTGAAACGGTTAGACAGGTCCCTGACACGTATGAGATAGACCCCCATAGTGAGAGAGTTAGTCAAAACTCTATAAGATGTATCATTGTTCTAAGTTTTTTATTATTTTTGAGTCTTATGGTTACCTGCACAAGTTATGCTTTACATTTATGTTTTCCAGTTTCACATGTACATATGTTTTCTAACACTACAGTAGAGCACACATTTAGTGATCTGCCTCCTCACGAGCTATCCTATCGTCTTGCTATGCGAAATAATACATTCATCCGGATGTTGCATTATTCACACCAGACCAGCAATGCCACTAATTGTTGGGTGTGTGGTCGACTCCCCCCTTTCCAGACTCCGAAGGGAGTTCTGCCACTCTTTCCTTATCCGTTTTTCACATAATGGTTCGTGTGGAGCATGGTCCACGTTAACATCATCCTCAAATGATATGTCCCTTCTGAATAGAACATGTTTTCCAGACAAGCAAGGTCTCTCCCATAGAACAGGGTTAGATCTAGAAAATGAAGTATATGATTTAGGTAATTATTCTTCGAATTTCATGGTCCTGAATGTTCAGTCTGATACTACTCCAGATTTACCTGCCATTTCAGTACTACCAGTCAAAGGCGAATTATGTGTCAGAAAGAATGGTTCCGCACATGTGGGACATAGTGATTGTACTACTACTATCGAGTATAGTGACAGTGGGAAATCTATTTTCAAAGCCTCACGTCATTCTTATTTTGTTTGTGGTCAGACCGCATATGTTCGTCTGCCCCTCGATTGGGATGGAACATGTTACATTGCCTTCCTACTGCCACCAGTTTTTCTAGCCCCATCTGACTATCACAGAAACACACATCTAGTACACGTTAGACCTAGAAGGGAGACTGAGTCCCCAATTGTCGATCAAACTGAAACTGCCCTAGAACAATATCAAGACTTCAACAAAGGTTTCTTTTTCTTTATAGGTCCTGTCCAGAATAGTAAGTTAATACGTAGGCTAACTAGAACCCTTGAAGCAGTAATGAATGAAACTACTTCCGCTCTAGGTAATTTAACCGAAGAGCAATCTGCTATTAGATTTGTCGTGCTCCAAAATCGTCTCGTTCTTGACGTCATACTGGCCGATAGAGGAGGAGCATGTAGAGTCATCGGATCTAGTTGCTGCATTTTCATTCCTAATAACGCGCCGTCTGTTTATTCAGCTATAACCAGACTTCATAAAATTGCCCATCAGTTACATCAGAATCCAGGCACCTGGACATGGTCCGGTTGGCTCTGGAGTATCATATCTGCTTGGGGATGGAAAGTATTGTCATTCCTAGGTGTAGCAGTAATGATCATATTCAGTTGCTGCCTCTGTATACAATGTGGCCCTGCGATTTGCGGCATGTGTGCTACCTCTTGTATCCCCAGTCCTAAGTCCCGTTCCAAGACAATTCGAGACGAACAAATGATGCTATATGAAATGATAGATGGTATCATGAATATTGATGTTTCCTGATGGAAACGTAGGGCACAAGGAGGGAATGTGGAAAAGTAAATTTTGCCATGTTATATGTGCCTACGTGTTCCCCATCTTATGCTATATGTGCATGATCGATATGCATGTATTCCCCTCTGATCGATTAAAGACGCAATTACAGTTGTGTCCATCTCTAGTATGCCAGTTTCCAGTCATCGTGAAAACAACGAATATCAGGCCTATGTAAACCTACGTTGCCATATTTCACAGTGTGCACGTTAATTCATTGAATTGTCCCCGTTTCTAGGCCTCAAAAGGGCCCGGATTCAGATTCAGCTCCAGTCTTCTGAACCCTCTCCGAGGAGCGATACAGCCCCCACCTGCATCCCTGACCCTTAGCTTACTTCATGCCTCGCAGTGCCCGGCCCGGCCTGGCTCTGCCTCCCAGTCTGCCAAGAGTATGTTATGCTTCCAGTTATCAGTCCAGCCCTCCTTCTATGCATTCCTAAGCTACTGAATCGCATCAATAGTTTCCGTCATGGTCTAGCCTTTCTGTCTCCATGTAAGAGAAATACTGTATTAATATTCATAGAATATTCCTCGCACACACAATACATGTAGAATTATGCACGCATCAGTCCTAATGTCTAGTAGCCTTTGCCCTGATAACTTTTGGATTCTATCAATATGTACTCTAAACACCAGATACCAGATATGCCTTGGGTACATGTCGCTCTGACACTCCAGACTTTAGTCTCCTCTTCTAGCGCAGAAATCATAGCCCCCAGTTCTCCCTGGTAACACGTCATTGCCCGTTTGCGCGCACCACTAGGTTAGAGGTCCCAGCTGCTCAGGTAGCCCCCTCCATGTTTCCGCCCCGTTTATGACACTTCTGTTACGTTTACATCACATGTCTATGTCTACGCCCTGTACACGCCTTCTTGTTACATCATTTTGCCCTTATCTTTCGCGACTGCTACGAGTCACGCCTACTGCTACGCCTACTGTATTGAATGTAATGCAATTGTTTTGATATATATATATTGTGCACTGTTACAAAAAGTTACCCAGTTTCCCTTGTCCCTTCCCGTGCAGCTGCCGTCCCGTGCTTCCAGGCTGTTCTGTCCTTTTCCCTTATGCCTGATTAAAGCCTGAAGACTCAAGATACCTCGAATCCTGACTCTTATTTATTGAGCTACCTGTTTTATTGATTGTATTGAAAAATAGTACCGGTAATTAATTATTTATTTACCACAATACAATTGTTGTCAACCCTTCCATTTCCCTTCTATCTACGGCCTCAAACTGACTTTGGTCCAATCTTTCCCCATTTAAAATGGGCTAATAGTTGCTTCATCAATCTGTCTTATCAACCCATCCCATCATCTCCTACTTCCACACCTAGAAGCTCAAATTCAATTGAAGAGAGAGCCTGAAGTGAGCCCCGAACTCTCCAGTGGTAATCTACCCAGGAGTCAAGACATATAGGGAACTTTAAGCTCCAGACTAACTACATTGTGATCACTAGGCCCTACTTCAGGAACTCTAAAAGCTTTAACCCAGTAAACCTGGTGTATTGGCACAAACACTGACAGCTAGATGCATCAAGCGAAATACCGTTCGCAAAGGGGCAGATTCTCAGAATCTGCCCCTCTGCGACCGGTCTTGATGCATTTGGGATGCATCATCCCAAATGCATAAATCGCTATTTGCGATTGGAATTAAGGAATCTCAAATTGAGATTCCTTAAATGCAATGCATGAATGTAAAATAGCTAGCGATTTCGCTGATAGGGGTCGCTATTTACCGTGAAATCAAACTTCATGGTAAATAGCGAAAACTGTGAAAAATGCACTAAAGTGCATCTTTCAAAGTTGTATGTTACACACACATGTCCTTGGGACATGTGTGTGTGCAATACCAGTGTCGAGGTCAATTTAAGGGGTGCAACAGGGTGTCCTTTGGACATCCGTCACCCTTGAAATCGCATTCTCAAATTGCGATTAGTTAATTGCTTATCGCAAATTGAGAATTCCTCCCCATTTATTCCTATGGGCCTCTTGGCCCATAGGAATCAATGAGATGTCATTCCTTATTTGCGAATTGCACTCTGCGAGTCGCAGATAAGGAATATTTAGGAAATGCTAATATTTTAGCAAATCCTATGTGCATCTTATTTTGCGAGCCCCTAAATGCAAATCCTTAAACTTCGTAATTAAGGACTCGCAAAATCGAACGTTGATTCATCTAGCAGATAGTTAATAGACATACAACCGTTACCATATTTAAAGGATCTGGCTGCAGGTATATCATCATTGCATTGTCCATTAATTATTGATTAAGTTCTGCTGGCCTAAGCAGGAGAGAACCTTTGCTTCCACTTTGATGGTGCCTGCCATAAACGTACAGTCAGTGATATTTAGTACTGCCAGCGGATCCTTCAAGGAAACGTTAATCATTTTGAACAGTGATTTTTCATTAAATCCTCCCTTACAATAATGAGAGCATCAGGATAATCGAATAACAATTTTAATACCTCAGTGACCAAATTCAACAGAGAACTCCCAGGTACAGAGCAAGCTGGCGGAACATACGTGTTTAGAGAGGCCATTTGTTTCAACTCTGCAACATTGTCAAACAAGCCAATTGAGCATGCAAATACCCATGCACAAGTGCTTTGCAACTACGTTACTTTTCACCAACTGCAAACTGATACCAAGATTAACAGTCCACCTACAGCTCTTCATCTGGTTGAAGCCTTGGCTTTTTGAGCTCTGGGAACAAAACCCTCAACTACTGTGCACTCTATCAACCAGGTGTCCTGAACGAACAATACAGGGCGATTACTCAGCACCTTATCATAATTTCCCACTAGGATGAAAGATTTAAACCCATGAATGTTCTGTGCCAAGACGTGTTGGTATTAGATGCCTGCCTCCTACCAGCTGATGTCGTCATAAGCTCCTCTATCACTCCAAGAAGAAATATGATGAATGCATGACTTTTGGGAAAGGGGTTCGCTGCACTTCAAGAACTATACCGCTGAGAGCTGGGGCCACATTCCTCCAAAAATTGTGGTGATGTCTAGTAACATCAAGATGATAGGACAAGTCTTGATTCCCCCTAGTTGGGGCTTTGTCCTTTTGAAATGCAGTGATCACTATTCTTTCTTGTAACCCATCCCATTCCCACCAACTCCTACCAGCTCGTACCCTCTGTCCTATACCCAAGGACATCGTTGAAATTACCTGACTGTACTTTAACCAATTAGGTTCAACTAAGAATTGAGCCTTCTGGGGGCAATCACCTCCCCCCTGCTGCCGGTTGACACTCTCCCACTTTATCCCAGCACCATCATGTAGGCATATGCCATTGGCTATCAAAGCAGGCTCTGAGACTTCAACTAAGGCCTTCGCAAACAGTTAAATGTTATTTAATCCTTTAATATTTACAAAAATACAGAAAAGCCTAGTTTGGTTTGGAGGACAGCTATAATAAAGCTGCAAGTCCTAAATCTGGAATCATCCCTTACCCGAACTGATTGGGCCCTCTTTAAAACATCCTTGACTTCTCTCTAATCAGATTTATTATTGCGAGACATAGATTAAAGGGGGGTCTCTCTATACTACTTTTCCCCCTGATTTTATTCTTTTTTTTCTCCTCCTGCTTTTATGATTCCCTTTGAGGCTAGCTCAGCCTTCTTGCTCCTGTCTTACAAGGTCTCTCTATGGGAGCTAGCTGTTTAACCTTTTCAGAATGCGCTGTTTTGGAAGATAGCATAGCGTAAGAGGTTGCCTAAAAGGCTTACTGCCATGTTTAACACTCCCTACTTTCACCCCCAGTCTGAAATGAAATTAAATGAAAAATTGCATTTGTATAGCGCATAACTGCCCTGGGGCCTCGCAGCGCTTGAAGATAAAATGGTTTTAGCGCAGGCTCGGGGCAGATCAGCGAGATTTAGCAAACAAATGCGTTTTTAGGGCCTTTCTGAACGAGAGGAGGTTGCTGTTACCCCGGATGGCAAATGGGAGGGCGTTCCAGAGTCTGGTCGCCGAATGGGAAAAAGAGCGGCCACCCCAACGGGCTTTGTTAATTTTAGAGGAGGTGGCCAGCTGCAGGGTACCAGACCGAAGGGGGCGTGTTGGGACATAAGGAGTAACCAGAGGGTGCAGAATCGCTGGGCCTACACGGTGGAAGGATTTGTGCATGATGCACAGAGCTTTGAACTGCACTCTGGCAGCCATTGGGAGCCAATGGAGGTCTTTCAGAGCCTTCCTCGCCGACTGCCGACGGGACAGATTGAACAATAGGCGGGCCGCACTGTTTTGTGTGACCTGGAGCCTCTGAAGGACCGAAGCCGGCGCTCCCAGGTAGAGAGCGTTCCCGTAATCCAGGCAAGAGAGAATGAGGGCCTGGACCATGATCGTCCTCGCCTGGAAAGGGAGCAAAGGGAGCACCCGCCGGAGCATCCTCATTAGTCCGAAGCAAGTGGCAGCAGTCTTAGTAGCCTGGACAGAGAAATCAAGGGCAGTGTCAAGCCAGATCCCGAGGCTCTTTATCTGGGACTTGGGCGCAGGAGGAGCGCCAAGACATGGTGGCCAGACGGGTGCAAGAGCAGACGGGGAGGGATTTCCAAGGAGAATGATGTCTGTCTTCTCCCCGTTAAGCTTGAGACAGGAGGCTTGCATCCAACTGGCAACAGCCTCTAGACAGGGGCCTAAGGTGTTGGATGATCCATCTGCGTGGTCTAACGAGACCACCAGCTGCGTATCATCCGCGTAGGTGACTATACGCACACCAAAGGGATGGACTATCCTGTCCAGAGGTTCCATGTAGGCGTTAAAGAGGGTCGAGCTCAGGGAGGAGCCCTGAGGGACCCCACACCTGAGAGGATGTTTAGGAGAGACTGTCTCACCCTCAAAGACCCGGAAAAAGCGCTCACTCAAAAAGGTGAGCCAGTCCAGAGCCGCGCCCGACACGCCCATGCCCGCCAGTCGGTATACTAGCGTGGCATGGTTCACCATGTCGAACGCGGCACTAAGGTCTAACAGGATAATGGCCACCTTTCCTCCCCGATCCAAAGTCGTTCTTGCTTCCTCTGTGACCGCCAACATGGCAGTTTCTGTGCCATGTTGAGGGCGAAAACCTGTCTGGGAGGCACGCAACAGACAGTTGGACTCCAGATAGTCTGTTAAGATATTGTTGGTGTGCCTCTCCAGCAGTTTACTCAACCAGGGAAGCAACGAAATGGGGCGGTAGTTGGACAGGTTGTTCTGGTCCAGGGAGGGTTTCTTGAGAAGCGCCCTCACCATGGCACACTTCCAAGCGAGTGGGACCGACCTGGACACAATGGAGGTGTTTAAAGCTTCCAGGATCACAGGACGAATAACGTCCAGTGCCTTGACAAGGATCCGGGGGGGTGCCGGGTCATTGGGGGAGCCAGAAGAAACTTTGGAGATTAATCTATCCAGGCTGGCGGCATCAAGAAGCGGAATTGTGTCCAGTTTGCAGGGAGCCGAGGAGTCAGCTGGCCTAGGAGGGACGGAGGGGGTGTTGACTGTAGGATTACTAAAAGATGAATATATGGTCGAGATTTTCTTGGAAAAAAAGGCAGCTAGCTCATTACAGCGGTCTTGTGCCCCTTCAACAGAAGGACGCTCAGCCGGAGCTGAAATGAGGGACTTAGCTATCCTAAAGATTTCTCTAGGCGCGTTTGCTGCAGCACTAATTTTACCTTCATAGAAGGAGGTTTGCGCCATTTTAATCTCTGATTTATAGAGCCTCATTGCGGACGTGTATTCGTCTTTCCTAGACTGAGAATGGTCCTTCCTCCACGCTCTCTCTAGTTTGCGGCAGTCAAGCTTTAATAACCTCAGAGCAGGAGTGTACCAGGGTGCAACTTTAGGTCTTCTGATGAGATTACAGGGGCGTTTGGGAAGAACTTGGTCTAAAGTGCTGGAGATCCAGTGATCAAAGTTGCTAGAAGCAGAGGCAGGGTTCAAGGCCTTTCTCGGGGGGTCTTGAGTAAGGGCCGTTGTCCAATCGGTGAGGGGAAGTGAGGACCATTTCCTGCCCATGTACTTTGTAGAGGCTTCAGGAGGGGGACAAGAGTTAGAAAGCCAGGTGAACGGTATCAAAAAATGATCGGTCCAAGGCAGAGGAACAGGGGACTCTACATTAAGGTTGACATTACTGTATATGTGATCGAGGAGATGTCCCTTCTTATGGGTCGCCTGATAGCCTCTCTGGCAGAGGTCTAACGCTTGCATGTTGGCCCGCAAGTTATTTGCTGCCGTATCCTGGGGGTCATCTGAATGGATATTAAAATCCCCAAGCAGAGTGAGGTTAGATGAGGTCACGGCTGCGTTAGCGGTGAGATCAGTAATTTGAGTGATAAAATTGTTGAGGGAGCCTGGTGGTCGATAGAGTAGAATACCAGAAAAAGTGGTGGTAGGGGAGAGATCAAGTGCAAAGTGTAAGCTCTCACAGGTCAGCAAGGAATTAGAAGTGACCCGACACTTAAAGGTGTCCCTATATATAATAGCTAAGCCCCCGCCTCTCCCCGATTGGCGGTCGAGGTGCTTAAGGGTGTAGCCTGGAGGAGTGGCCCATATTAAGGACGGGTCGTTGTCAGTCTGAAGCCAAGTTTCCATTAAAAATAGGGCGTCAGGATTAAGCTCATCAATCAACAGATGGAACTCTGTGGAGTGTTTAGGTAGCGACCGGCAATTAAGGAGATACAATCTCCAAAACTCTCCCAAGGGGAGGGAGCCGCTACATGGGCGGGAGGTGCTCCATGTACAGTGCTTGCAGTGATGGTCGGTGTTAGCTGGAGAGACGGAATGGCAGCAGGAAGGACTGACAGGGGGGCGTAAGGAGTGTAACCACAAAGAGTTGTAGACAACTTGATTACCGACCATGATGCCGGTCACCACCCCAGACCAGGACCAGCGAGAAGCGTCTGGACGCGGACTGGCGCAGACTGGCTTCTCTTTGGCGCCTCTTCGGCGCGTATGCGGCGCTACCGCTGCGCGTCACCGCTGCGCGGGATAGGAAGAGGTCATATAGATTAGGCGAGGGTGGAGACTAGCCCGTCAACCTCCCCAAGATGGCTGCCCAGAATGGGACATCCAGGAAGTGGTGTCGCTTAAGTCTCCCTCCACACAATCAGCACAAGCTGTGGTGGACCGGGGAGTAGCGACCAGAAAACAGGTAAGAGGCACAGCAATGTAATTTAAAAACACATATTCTTCAATCAATAGGTCTTTAAATTGTTAAAACGAAGTAGCAGCAATCTAATTTTAAAAACACATATTCTTAGTCAATAGGTCTTTAAAATTATTAAAAACGAAAGTAGCAGCTTGCAGAACTCCTGGTCGCATTCAAGCACTAGCGCTATGATCTTTGTTGGTAAGTGATTGTGCGCGCAATACTCCCGCCCTAAAATAGTGAGGGCGAGGGGGGAGACTAGCCCGTCAACCTCCCCAAGATGGCTGCCCAGAATGGGACAACCAGGAAGTGGTGTCGCTTAAGCCTCCCTCAGGTGGCTCAATGACAGGTTGATACTAAGCTTTGACAGGACCGTCCTCTTCAGAAACATTCTTTCTCTTTTCAAAAATTGATAGGGGCACTTTGAGATGAAGGACCTACCAAAAACAAGAGGGGTAGATAGCATAACCTCTAGGGGCTTAAATAATTCTTCTGTCTCTGGGGTACACAACTTTGACCACACTCCCAAAGTTGGCTCCTTTATCCCATTCTTCAGAGTTCTTCTTATGTTTTCAAGGAATCGACTTAACATTTTGGGGGTTATTCAATACTAAGATCTTGAGCATCCCCATGAACGATATTTGCACAATAGATGGAAAAGTTTGCAATGACAGGTTTTGGGCAAATCAGACGTGTTTCCCCAAGAACTGGTGTCATCAATTTATTCATAATTATATCCTAGGTCTTCCCTTCTCAATCCAACACCTGACTCGTCAGATTTGGTGGTGCGTATCCCCTTGTCTTGAGTGTTACAAGATGGTTTATTCAAACAAAACCAACCATACCTTCCCTCCCAGATATTGCTGATGATGATTGTCTTGGGAGTTCCCATGGAATCTCCTTGCCATATTTGATACCCATCCAACAAACAAAATAAGCTTGGTTGCTCTAACTCTCCTGGCCCCTTTTGGGCACTGCCAGTAACAGGAAGGGTAGTCCCAGCAAGATTATCCCTTCCGGTAGGAACATCATTTTGGATAACCTGAGATACATTGCAGATTGAGTGATTAATATGCTTTGCATATCTATCCACAATAAGAGTCCCACCCCCTCTCTGGGATACACTCTGACGTGCAACTTCTTGGTAATTTGCAAAAACTTTGAAAAATGCGCTAAAGTGCATTTTTCAAAGTTTCATGTTGCGCACACACATGCCTTAAGGGCATGTGTGTGCGCAACATATGTGCACAGATCAATTTCAGGGGTGCAACAGGGTGTCCTTTGGACACCCCTGCACCCTTGAAATCGCATTCTCATTTTGCGATTCGCTAATTGCGATTCGCAAATTGAAAATTCTTCCCATTCATTCCTATGGGCCTCTAGGCCCATAGGAATGAATGGGGGGTATTCCTTAATTGCGACTCGCAATTTGCGAATCGCAATTAAGGAATTTTAAGAAATCGCTATTTTTAGAGTGATTTCTACTTGCATACCATTTTGCAATTCCTTATTAGCGATTCCTTATTTTCCGCTAATAAGGAATTGCAAAATGGATGCTTGATGCATCTGGGGGTATGTCCCTTAGTCACAATGAGAACCAACCTCACCGACTTCTGCTTCCTGTTAGGGTTTAGAGGATGAGCAATAAGAGTTACTGAATTTAATGCACTTAATAAGCCCTTCAGCAGGGACTCCACCATCTACTCCAACATATATTCTATACTATTTAACCTGTATTCTGGGTAAATAGAAACGTTGTTTCTGCTATTTGCACGACCACCAGCCAAACAGTTCAGAATCTCTACTGTTTAGCCAGAGGCTGGGTAAATGGTGAATATTTTCTGCTATTTACACCGGCCAAAAGGCGTAGAATCTTTAAGAATCTTACAGCCAGATTCATCAACCAAAATTGCGATCGCAATAGCTGCGAATTAGCTATTGCGATCGCAATTGAAAGAATAGCAATTCATAATCAGAAAAAGTAAAAATTTACGATATCGCTATAAAGAAAATAGTGAATTCGCAAAATAATTCGCAGAATTAGGAGGAACCCCTATAGCGAATCAGATTAGCGAGAATCCATGGATTCTGCGAAATATTTTGCGAACTCGCTAAATAATCGCTAACGTAATTCATGAAAACTCGCAAATTGCGAAAAATCTGAAAATCGCTATTTGCGACGCACTAATTAAGGAGAACCCAAACCAGGTGGTAACCATGAATAAAAAATAAAAAAAAATCTTAACTAGCCACAGGTATAAGCCTGATCAAACACACTTAAGGAGACACAGTAGGAGCATGAGGAGTCTCACAATGCAGGAGCGAATATTCCGCCAGCGGATCACCCTTCTGGGTCAAACTGCGGAGCAAATCTACTCCAAGTCCCGCCTGAATGGGGCAATGATCACTAAGCTGATCCGGGACCTAGACCCCCTGATGCAGCACCCAACAAGGAGGACCAATGCCATGCTCACCCATGTCCAGGTCTTGTGCAGCCTGCACCTTCTGGCCTCCGGAAGCCTCGAGGCGATAGTCGCTGTTGCAGGGGGGGATCTCCCAGAGGACCATGTCCCGCTGCCTAAGGAGTTTCCTGGAGGCAATGCTGACCCGGCTACACCATTACAACACATTCCCGACCACCCAACAGGACTTGAATCAAACCAAGCTTCATTTCTACAACATTGCGCAATTCCAACATGTGATAGAATGCATTGACTGTACCCACATCCACATCTGCCCACCTGCACAAACAGAATACATGTACCGGAACCGCAAGTCCTACCACTCCCTTAATATCCAGATGGTGTGCAACGCTAAGACAATCATCACGGACATAGTGGCACAATACCTGGGGAGCACACATGACTCCTTCATATTCCGGCACAGCGGCATGCAAACACGACTGGCCAGTGGGGACTTTGGCGAAGGACACCTACTAAGTAAGTACACATGCCACCAAATAGTACACTGTGACCATGTAGCCGCGCATAACAGGCACTCACCCTCTGCTCCTTTCATTCAGGTGACAGCGCCTACGGTCTCCGTGAGTACCTCCTCACCCCATACCTCAACCCTGCAACACCACAGCAAAGGCGTTACAATGCTGCACACATACGCACAAGAAATTGCATTGAGAGGACATTTGGGCTTTTGAAGAGCTGATTAAGCATACTTCACAAGACTGGTGGGGCCCTCAAATACGAGCCAGAGGTCTGCTGCCGCATCGTAGACGTGTGTGCAATACTCCACAACATTGCAACCAAGCGCAGGATACCTGTAGAGATCTCTGGCAGTGAGTCGGAAGGGGACAACCGGCCACCTGCACATGTGCGTCATGCACGCGGGGAGAATCCTGCAGAAGGACACAGGCGCCGCAACCAAATCACTATTAACTGTTTCTAGTGCACCCACTCCCCTTACCCAACACTCAAGCATGACAATTGAAATAATGACATGAGTCAGATTAATTGGTAGTGAATATATGTTATTGTTTTGTTCACAATAAAGTTGCAATTTTTCACTCAGTAACATGAGAGCCATATTGAGTCATACGTCCCCATGTATGTGAGGAGGGCATGCTTGTCTCAGCAGCATGGCCCTTCATGGTACTAAAGAAAATGGTCAATGGCGCCTCCGGGCGGACACTCCCAGTCGCCTTTCCAGCTCTTCCTCAGGATTTGGCCGTGAGGCAGCAGTGGGCCTGGTGCTGCGGCGGGGTACTATCACCAGTGGCACTGATTGGCTGCTGTGGCTCGAATTTGCCTCACTTGTGTCATCCCCCAACCTGCCTGGCCATGGCCAGTTGGCTGCAGACCCTGCACTGCAGTGGTAACCTGCTCCAGTGCCCTAGCGACATCCTGGCAGCATTGGACCATTTGGACTTGCATGGCCAACGAGCGTCGTGAGAGTTGGGAGGTGGCATTCCCTATGATGTAGTTCGACTTTGTGTACGGAGACAGGCGGGTCAGCAGCTGGCGGTGGCGGCACCGGTTGACGTCCCGCTGGGTCAACATGGCCTCTGGGTGTTCTCCTCCACTGCAGTGGTCATCCTCTCCATTCTGTCGGAGAGCTGTCCCACATTCCTAGCCGTCTTGTGCAGCTGTAGGTGAATTGCTGCGAGATGACGGGCCTGCTTCTGGTGTATGCGGAGCATAGGGCGCTCAATTGAGAGGCCAGGTACCCGCACATTCACCCCCCTGCCAGCGCGTGGTGCTGTGTGGTGCGGCTCCCGCACCAGTCCGCTGGACTATGTTCTCACAGTGGCAGTGAGACGGGTTTGTTTTCGTGCTGCAGCTGTTGTTGTCAGTGACACTGGCGTGGGTGTCACACGCTACGGTTGTGGCGCGCCTGTTGTTGCTGAGGTGGCACTGTCCACAGGGGCAGGTGGTGGTACTACTGCTGGTGCTGCAGCTTGCCCTGATGGTCCTGCTTGAGGGGAAGGATGGACGTCTCCCTCGGTGTCCTCAATTTGCAGGGCCTCGCTATCAGTGCTGGGTTCCTCAGCGCCACCTGTGATGTAAAGTGGACGTTGATTAATGACATGTATCTTGCACATGGAAGGTTGCTACATGCATGCAGGCTAACATTCTCTGACTGGCTGTCGGATTGACTCTCACTGGACAGGTCTGGCTGTATGGGGCTAGATGGAAATTGTGGTCTGACTACATGTCCCACAATGCAATAGAGCATTTCTGGTGTGCATGGGCTGCATGACTGGGGTTTCTAATGGGTTGCTCTGGGGTCATGGACATTGTTAGGGGACAGGGTCGCAGTCGCATGCCACTTACCTTGGGAATCTTGGGTACGTCGGGAGGAGTCCAGCTGGGTTACCCCAACGCATTACTGGGGGTTCATGGTGTCCTCCACAGGTCCTCATGTGGGGTGTTGGGTGGGACAGTGGCCTCTCCTCCTCCTGTAGCGACATGCTCCCCCAGCCTCTCTGCGATCCTCTCCTTGGCACACCCTCTGAGGTCGTACCACCTCTCCTTCAAATCTTCCATGGAGCGCTGGGTCACTCCCACGGTATTTACTTTAGCGCGGATGGGCATCCAAATTCTTCTTTTATCCGCCTCAGGCACCCTCCTTGAGTTCTTCCCAAGGAGCCGGTCGTGGTCTTTGCTCACTCCCTCAATGAGGTATTCCAGTTCTTGTTCAGAAAACTTTATTTTGCGTTTCCTTCCTGAGGAACTGCCCTCTGCTGCTTCCTGGGACATTTTCTGCACTGGGGTGTCTCCTGATTTTGAGCTGGAGGTGGTCTGGAGTGGAGCTCTGGACAGTGCTGCTTCCACTTCAGGCTCAATATGCAGAATGAGGGTGGGAACTGCCTGCTTCCTGGTTGTGATGTCATCACTGTGCTCGAAATGTGACTTCCCGTTTTTAGCGATTTCGGTAATTGCGAGATCGCAATTTCTACAAGGAAAACGGCCGATTCTGCGAATTTTATGCGATTTTGGGAGAATGGCAATCGGCAATTGCGGCCGATTGCGATTCGCTTTTTATAATCGCTATTTATTCTTGCATCCCATTCTGTGATTTCTAAATTGCGATTCGGTATTTCTCGCAATTTAGAAATCGCAGAATTTGGTTTTGATGAATCTAGGGGTTAGACAGCTGCCAGGTAAAATGGTGATGTTTTTCTACGATTTGCACAGCTGTTGGCCAAACAGCACAGAATTTCTTTTTTTTAGACAGCGACTAGGTAAATAAAGAAGTTTCTCTACTAGTTTCAATGCCGCCACAATAATAGTAAATATTTTCTACTGTTTAGCCAGTGAGCGTGGAAATAGCTGCCGGGTAAATAGCAACCACTTAGTTCAACCTTCATCTTCTGGATTGAAAAAAATAAAAATAAAAATTATGAAGATGTGGAATTGTGATTCAGGAGTGTCAAATACAACATAGTTCATTTCGTTCAGAGCCTCCCTATGGGGGATAAAACATGTACTTGTCCCTTGAGCTTGTTTGGAAATCTTGCATATGCTGTACCACATTCCTCGTAGTTCAGTTTTGATGTTCCTTGGAGATCTGAAGTCCCCCAGGTCATAGCACTTAAATTATATATCGGTTCAATGAGATGCTAAATATTTCATTTGAAAATCTCTTTATGGAGCTGTCATTCCAGTAGACAACAATGTCACTGAAAGTGGATCCTGCTTTAGTACTAATGCTCAAATATAATTCTCGAATTTGTGTCTTTATTCATTTTTGAACAGAAAGAAAAGACTGAAGCCAACATTACCTTCACAACCTGCCGAAAGAAGAGCTCAGAGAAAGACGCACAGGTGTTCTGCACAACTGTTGCATGAAGGTGCCATGTCAGCTCTCTACCTCGCCAAATGATAGCTCAACCTCCTGTTACACAAAGAAAAGGGGTAGTACAGGCAGTGGCAGTAAGAGCTTGCCTGCTCCTTTATAGATGACTATACATTTTGCAAGATGAAGTAACAAATGTTGGATAGTCATTTCATTCCTCTCTATTAACCTCTACTATTCCCAGAGAAGGCCAGAAGTTAAGTGGGGTGCCAGATAGGCTCTTGCTGCCTTTTCTCTTTTTAAATTTAACAGCATTTCACTTTTTATTTGCATTTGAGATCTATTAATATTTTCCTTATAGTTAAGTGTTCATATGCCTTGGCATGCATAGCGTGCAGACCTAATTCACTTGAAAAGTATGTTTCGGGATAGAATTTCCTGGAGTATGGGCAAAATGTGTTTTTTTAGTGAGATTTCTACAGTGTATAAGTCAAGCAGCTCAAAGATGGTTATTATTGGTTGGAAAGGGCACCAGGAAGAGATTCAGCTGAGCAGTGTCAAGGACCTAAGCATAGAAGGGCACAGGTTGTCTTGTGGTTAAAAGTGGCTGATGTTTGTGGAATACAGTCCTCATGTTGGGACATAATAAGAGAGATCCTGGCGAAAATAATTAGGTGAGTGCCATGTATGAGGCCATTCTAATGGCAGACTGTACACTACACAAAAGACAAACACATAACACCACATTACTCACCACTAAACAGTAAATAACTGTTAGAACAAAAAATTAAAATACCAATAGACTTTAAATGTGGTCAGAACACTACTTTCTGCCACTCTCTTGCTTTTTGAAATTCCCTTATTATCTTTGTCCTATCTCTGTATGATTATAGTTATTGAAGGTTTGCTGTAACAGCTGTAATATATGTTACTCCTACATTAAAAATTCAAACAAACAATATTGTTTCCAACAACAGCCCTCTTGCACTGAAATGACTATCCAAAATAAACCTGAAGTGAAAATGTCTGAGCCGATTGTTAAGGGGAAGGAGGAATCCACCTATTTTAGCCATGGCATCTAAAATAAATGTCTGGATTTATATTGTATTGTATTGTAATTGCATTTAAATAGAGCTTACTGCAGCTGATGAGGCGTCAAAGTGCGTGTTTGGTCAGTAGCACATTACTTCGGAACCTATAAAGTGTTAGTGGTGAATTGATATAGTGAAATATGACAGTAATTTGAGTGGTGGATATCTTAATCAGTTATTTGGATTGGGAAGGATAGTGGGGGGATAGAAGAGGGAAAATTGATTGCATTTATAAAGTGCGTGCTAACCCTGAAGAGGCGTTGAAGTGTTTTTTTTGGGAGCTGAAGGGGGAAGAAGAGGGAAAAATGTTTGCATTTATATAGCTCTTACTACCCCATATGAGGTGTAGCAGCATGCTACTCCATAACCCAAACAGGAATATTGGGAATTAGTATAGGGAAATATGCAATTAATTTGAGTGTTGGACATGTTAGTCTGTTATTTGGATTAAAAAGGAATAGTGGAGGGATGAAAGAGGGAGTGGTTTAGAAACCAATTTTTTTGGCGGGGAGTTTATAGCCAACGGAGGAGGTTTTTGGATGAGTAAAGTCGAGGTGGAGGGGAGCTAGTATAGGGAAATATGACAATATTGTGTGTGATGGACATGTTAAACTGTTATTTGGTTTGAGAAAGAATAGTAGAGAGATGGAAGAGGGAAGGAGGGATTGAAGAGGGAAGGGTTTAACATTTTTTTAGAGTTCATAGCAGTAGGGTGGGGTTTGGGATACGTATAGGGATGAGTAAAGGGGATGTGGAGGGGAAGTGTCAGAGAGAAGGGTTTAGAAAAGCTTGTTTGAGGTATCTGAATAGTAAATAGTAAAAGAGTTATGAGATGATGGAAGGAGGGGTAGAGGAGGAAAGAGTCTCGAATGTGTTATTTTGGAGAATAATGTAGTGGTATGGGGCTTGGGATGAATCATAGAGTGGAGGTAGAGTATATATTGATAGAGGTATACATTGAGAAATAGGGTAGTGCATTGGAAGGAGTAGAAGAATGAGGTTTGAGATGAGTCAGAGAGTTAAGGTAGAGCATATATTGAGAGCCGTATAGGCTGAGATATAGGGTTGTGCAATTGATATGCTGAATTAGAAGAAAGTAATATATAAATATATACATAAGTACATGGAAGGTATATATGCATGAGGAAAGTCTATATGTAGGGTAAAGATGCATTTAATAAACTCCAGCTTTTAAGTGTTGTTATACTTTTTTGTAATTCAATCGTGAAGCAATTGTAGATATAAAGTTATGATACAAGATTTACTTATTTATGCAGTCACTTATTTACACGTTAAAAACTTAAAATAATGAAACTATAAGTAATATGTACATTTGTTTAGCAGAATTAACAAATATCTGTATTTGAAAAACATAATTATTATACATGTTTATACAAAGAAATACATATATGTAGGTACATATCCATAGTTCAAATAAATGCTTTTAAGCAAGAGGATATGGTGGCTATGTGGGGAACAGCCAATTTATAACTCGTTTTCTGAAGATAATGTGATTTTCCGTGGATCTTACGTTGGGGTAAGGAGTTCTATAGTGTGGCTGCTTGAACAGAGAAGGATGTGCCACTCATTGTTTTTTTTTGTCCGTTGCGTTTTGAGGTGCCACTCTAGAACGTAGGTTCCTTTGTTGAATGTATTTTGTGATTTTATTCCTGATGAACAGTGGTCCCATTCTATGTATTGCTTCGTAGGTGATACTGGAGGCTAGCATGTGGATTTTCTGGCAACTGGTAACAAATACTGGGCTTTTATGGAAGGCAAGATGTGGGCTTGTGGCTTTATATGTTAGAGTAGTCTGGCAGCTGAGTTCTGAATCCCTTTTAGTATTTTGATAATCGTTAACAGTGATCCGTGGTAGAGGCTATTAGTCTATTAGAGTTTGGACAGAAGGAAATGGAGATAGTGGCCTGGATCATGTGTAGAGATCTCACATAGGAAATATTTGCTGCAGAGGTTTTTATAGTAACAAAGTGTGATCCTGCTAGTTTCTCCACTTGGGAATTCATTGATAGCTTGGAGTTCAGGGTCATTCTGAGGTTCCTTATTTCCTTTAATACTTTAGGCGGTGTTCCCAGATCATCATGCCTCGCGATGAGTGGGTCATCATTTTTCCAATCACCACACGTGAGTATTTACGTTTGGGAAGCATTGGTGAGTTTCCAATGTCTTTGGGGCATTCCACTTGAAGTAGTATTTGCAAGTTATCTTCATATTTATAGCATGTGAGGTGAAATTGATTGATCAGTCTCGGTAATGACTTCATGTAGATGTTGAAAAGCATGGGTGAGATAATAGAGTCTTGAGGGACTCCTGCTTTCATGAAGTATGGTTTGGACGAGAAAGGGGGAATATTGATGACATTAGTTCTGTTGTGAATGTAGGATTTGATCCAGTCTAGAGCAGTTCCCTCCATGCTGGCTTCTTAGAGTCTTTGTATAAGAGGTCCAAGAAATGTAACACAACAACCCATTCCCTTTGAATGTGTTCTTAAGGTTGTCCCAGATGGCAATCAGGGCAGATTATGTGCCTCTTCCTGGATGTAATCATGTTTGGAAGTCTGAAAGTATGGCATTATCTTCAAGTAGCAGCCCGTCCCGACGTTGTCCGGGTTTGAATTGCTGCCGGCCAGTAGTATATTGTTTTGTAGGATTTTGTTTAGATAGCATTTCTTATCTGTGACAGGCCTGTGAAACGCTCCGATTCACAGTGCACTGCTGATGCACTTAAGAGTGCGCGTTTAGTAGTGTTTGAACTCGAGTTTCCCTACTTTATTTTTCCTTGCAATATTATATAGCGTGAACTCGACAACATGGCATGAGCACAATTTACATTACAGAAGAACATATTCATTTGTGGTAGGCATGGGGAGACAAATCGATTTGCCTGGAATCATAGGATGTTGAGCTGATGCCGAGATTCGAACGTAGCTCCCCATCTCTAAAGTTCGCAATTCTAGAAGTTGTGGTGGGAGGTGTGTCTAAAAGTGTATGTCGGTGCTGGCCATCAATGAGAGAGACCTGTGCATTTTTCAAATGGGTGGTGAAAAAATATGAGTATGTTGCTGGAGATGTGGGCCGCCGTGCCACCAATGTACTTACCGGGGGAGGGTAAACACCCATTATTACTCAACTTTCTTTCCGCATACCATCACTCCGCATACTTTCATTACGAAAGTACCATGACTCCGCAATGCCACTATAACGCATGGCATTACATTTTATATGCTTTTACCACGCATACATTTACAATGAAATTCGTTGTAAATGCATGAATGGTAAAAGCATGTTTTTTTTAAATGTTTGGATAAGGTAAGTATGGGTATAGGGGTATATGTTTTGGGTACTGAGGTATATGTTTTGGGGGTGTTTGGGTATTTTAAGGGTTCAGATATAGTTTTGGGTTATGGGGTACAGGGGTAGTTTCAGGTTTTAAGGATAGGTATGGGGTTTGGGGTACAGGGGTATTTTTAGGGTTCAGGGCTAGGTTTCGGTTTTGGGGTATAGGGGTATTTTTAGGGTTCAGGGGTAGGTTTGGGTTTTGGAGTACAGGGGTATTTTAAGGGTTCATGGCTAGGTTTGAGTTTTGGGGTACAGGGGTATTTTTAGGGTTCAGGGCTAGGTTTGAGTTTTGGGGTACAGGGGTATTTTAGGGTTCAGGGGTAGGTTTGGGCTTTGGGGTACAGGGTTATTTTTAGGGTTCAGGGCTAAGTTTGGGTTTTTGGGTATAGGGGTATTTTTAGGGTTCAGGGGTAGGTTTGGGTTTTGGGGTACAGGGGTATTTTAAGGGTTCAGGGCTAGCTTAGGGTTTTGGGGTACAGGGGTATTTTAGGGTTCAGGGGTAGGTTGGGTTTTGGGGTACAGTGGTATTTTAAGCGTTCAGGGCTAGGTTTGGGTTTTGGGGTACAGGGGTATTTTTAGGGTTCAGGGGTAGGTTTGGGTTTTGAGGTACAGGGGTATTTATAGTGTTCAGGGCTAGGTTTGGGTTTTGGGGTACAGGGGTATTTTTAGGGTTTAGGGATAGGTTTGGGTTTTGGGGTACAGGGTATATTTATAGGGTTAAGATGGGTTAGTGTTTAAGGGTGCTGGGGTATTTTAAGGAGTAAGGGTGGGTTATGATTATGGGGTACAGGGGTATTTAAAGGGAGCAGGGTGGGATTAGCACACGATATGAGACATGGCATGAAGGGCGGAACGTACCACACGCCCCCAGCGTTTGTCACGCCCCCAGCACATGCCCACAGCACAACGCAGATACGTCACACGGGACTACTTTGCTGGCATGGTTCTTTTACCTTTTACATGTATATGGTGGGTATCTGCATAGCCTATGTCCTTCTGCTGCAACTGCCCTTTCCAACGCTGTATTGGGTGTTGTGATTGGTGCTGTGGTTCCTAAGATTACCCTCCTCAAAGGTTTGGGCTCTCTCTTTATTATATTAGTATGGATGAATTGTGAGATCTGGGTGAATCCTGCTGCTGTTTCTAACAGTTTGTCCAGGAAAGGTCCATTTGTTATCCGTCTGTAGTTGTCAGGGCTCAGCGAGTCCAGGTTTGTTTTCTTCATTAGTGGGCATATGTATGACTTTTTCAGGTCTTCTGCAAATATTCCTGTAGTTAAGGAATTGTTGATGATTTCTCTTACTGGTTAAGCTGCAGAGGTTGTTAGAAGATATGTCTTGAAGGTTTGTGGTGGACACGGGTCAGAAGGGTCGCTGGCACCCCTGCTTGCTTTGACCAGGTCAAAAAATGTAATTATCTGAAATTTGTTGAAAGGAATGGAGAGGCGGGGTTAGAGTATTCTTGGACTCTTTTTTGGAAAAGGGTCAGTGCTGGTGCTTTGTCTTTGTTTTAAATATGAGCCCAACATGTCTGATTTGGCCATATAATGATTTGTCAGTTTGTCTGTGAAATATTGAGTAATAGGATGAGCTCTGTCAAGGCAATTTGGTTTAAGAACTTCAGTAAGGATTTGATAGAATTCTTTATCATTTTGAATTCTCTCTGAACAGTACCTTTTCTTAGCTTTTTTGATACCGACTTGTGTAATCTGTTAAGTTTCTGTAGGCAAAGTTTGTCTTGATCGATGTTTGTTTTGAGCCAGGCACATTGCACCTTTCTAATTCGTTATTTTATCTCTTGTATCTCTGTATTTCTCCAAGGTACCTGTTTTGTTTTGTTCTGTTGTGTCATTTTGTAGTGGTATCAGGATATCAAAAGCTTCCTGTAGCCAGTCATATGGGTTTTTAACAGAACGTATTGTGTCTAGATCTGTACAGAAGTTAGTTGTGTTTCTAATTATTCCAAATTGACATTGTTCCACAGCTGGTAGGTAGATTCACGTAAGGTGGTTTTAGGTGCGTCGCTTTGTGTTGTTTTCTGTTGGGAAAGCAAACGATTGGTGACTTGACCATGTGCCTGGAGTAACTAGTTCTATATTTGCAGAAATGACATCTGTGATGTGTCTAGCGCTGTGTGTGGCTTTGTGGTTGATCAGATGTAGGTTCAGTGCATCTAGCCAAGTGATGATTGGGTTTAGTGTTATCAGGTTTGAAACTATGTCTAGGACTGTGTCTGCAAATGTTGCATTGATAGGTAGAGGTCTATAAATAAGCAGGAATTTACAGGAGGAGGGTGGTGTAGGATTGCATCTGGTGAAAAGGGCCTCACAACCTTGTATGGAGATGATGTCAGCTTTAGTGGTATGTATTGTTTGCCTGAACACAACAGCTAGGCCACCTCCTATTTTGCCTATACAATTTTGCATGATAGTTTTATAGACTAGAGGAACAGTTTCTTGCAAGACTGGAGCCATATCATCTCCCAATCATAATTCAGTTATCAGGGGCATGTCAGGTTTTGTGACAGTGAGAAGGTTCTAGATGTGATGATTGGTTTTAGAGAGCGATTGAGCATTTATTAGTAGACAGTTTAGAGAGTTTGACTTTGTTTTGTGTAAGAGCAAGCAGTATTTTGTGGGCTTGTAGCAGGTGAGTGCTTAGTGTTGGTATTAGCTGTATTAGGATAGCAACCATGCAGCTGCTCTGTGTTGTGTTCTTTATCCAGCAGGTTAATAAGGCAGTTTGATGGGGCTGCGTGTGTAGGTGGTGGAGACGGTGTTTGAGAGTGAGTTGGTGAGGTGTGTTGTTTTTGTAGTATTACCTTGTTGTGCAGTAGACATGGAGAAGTGAAGTTGTGAGGAGTGGCGTGTTGCCTATTTTGTTTGTGTCTGTTTAGGGTGGAAGTTGTATGAGTTATGAGTGGTGGTGAGGCATTTGGGTCATATAGTAAGGTTTGACATTTTCCAGCAGATGAAAGGCAGTTATAAGATAGTTGCTGTGTTGCTATATATGTGTTAGGAGAACGCGTGGCATTGATATTTGTTCATGATGTATATCTTATCTGTAGTCTGGAAGGTGGGTGTATGTTTCTAGTTTGTGACGGAAAATATTATGAGGTGTTGCATGTGGGAAATGTTGTTGTGCTGGTGTGTGTGTTAAGTTTTGTTTTTGAGGAGTAGTGAAAGGAGGTGCCGAAGTATTTGTTTCCTGAGAAGGATATGTATGTAAAGTATTGTTGGTGAGTGGCAGTTGTAAGGTAAATGGGGTGGTGATGTGTTTGTGATTGGAGTGTATGTTGTATGTAAGAGGGGATGAACTAGAGTTAACCTGTTCGGTGCTCATGACAAGGTCAGCTCGTCATGCAGTACACTGGAGCTGTGTTTATGACGAGTTGACCTTGTCATGAACCATGGGATTTTAGGATTTTCAGCGCAGGAGGGGAAAACCTCTAGCAGCCATGGTGTTAAGAGTGTTTGTGTTAGAATTGATTGCTGAAAGAGGTAATATTTGTGGTCCAGTGGAGTGTAAATGTTGTGTGTTTGTCTTATTGTGGTATGAAGAAGACTAGGGTGTTGGTGGGAGAAAAGATGGAAGACTGAGTGTAGGTTTGTTTGTGACTAAAGGGGGTCTGCTAGGAGTAATTAGAGCAGGGTTTGTATGCCTGGATGGGATATAGTTAAGCATGGTGTTGAATTGGGTTGTGTTAGTGATAAGTGGATTAGTAAGTGGTATAACATAGTGTAATGTATTGTTTGTTAGTGATGGTGGAAATGTGTGGTAGCTGGGATGGAACGGTTTATAGGTTTGATTTCTCGAGTTTTTGTAGTGGCTGCTGAGACATTAAACTTTGTCTTGGGTTAGTGTGTAGTAAATGCAGTGAAGTACTGATTTTATTTTACCAGAACTAGCTGAGCTTCTTGGTAAGTCACCTTTAAAAGTGTATTTTTGGTGTCAATCGTTTCTATTTAAAGATACCCCCAGATGGTCATATTGCAGCAACAAGGATCAATATTCTTACATGATATCAAATTGCTGCCAGAAATGTTTGTCCCAACAAATGCTTGGATGGTGGTCATATTAAACCCACCTGTGTCATGGAATAGCTTTCATGGGATGTCAGTGGAGATGCATAGAAGGTGGAGGAAAACCTGATAATGAAAGTATGCCTATGTTGATTTTAAAGAGCCAGATCTAGCTTGTTCTTCAGCTGAACAAAAGGGCTGTATAGTTTAACATGCCTAATTCTATGAGTAATGGTAACAGAGCATAAGAACTGAGAAGATCATCTTGGGAATGAGATGTTGCTTGAGCATCTTTGCTTTATACAATATATGTGTGCATAATAGTATGTGGCATGCTGTGGTGCTAATATCTGGGGTTTTAAGATAATCCATCTGCACATTTTCCATTCCTTGGACTTTGCTTAATTAAATATGTTATTGTTTTTAAAATATTACCAGTGTACATTTGTCAGCATTTAGGGTACAATACAATCAGTTCTAAAGTTAAATATCACATGTCAGCTATAATCAATAGGGTTTACAGATTTTTTACTTAATAAGCTCTATAGCCATAGTACAGACTGTATCATTTGGAAATACTCTCACCAGGGCTCCAGGATCTTCTTATATTTTGTGACATTACCTGCAGCCTAATGTAAAATGTCTTCTGCTTTTGCACAATTGTCCATGGCCATTAGCCACTCTCCTGTTGTAGATTTCCTTCTCTAGAGATGCACAATGTCTCTCTTTGCCACCAGCAGCTATGATGGCAAGGGCATTTCTAGGACCCTCTGATCGCTCTATCATGCCAAGAATCACCACTTTAGGGTCTTGGGGCCTTTTTTAGAGTATGAAACGGGGAACACTCCATCACTAACGTGACTGATGTCCTGTTTGTCACTTCACAAATACACTAGAACCTATGGCACTTGTGTACTGTGGACAGGACTCGTGACAAAGTATTTTGCCTTCCAAACTCTAAGTACAGCCCCAAGCCCATGGGTCAGTTTACCCCTTTTGTTAACATCTGACTCTAGTATTGGGCAATGACTCTTTTTTGTGCCTATTGCCCAATCTATTGTGTACCTCATATTAAGACAGATGTTTGAATAACCAGTGCAGCTCTTGTTTTGAGTGAAAATGTTTAAACAAAGTGAAATATCTTAATCTAATTCTTAAAACTTGGGGGGTCATTAGGATGTCGGGCGGATTGCCTCTGCCAGGGTGGCAGTGGCCACCGCCACCCAGGCGGAGGCAATTCGCCCGACAACCACTCTCGTTTTCCCCTCCGCCAGATTAGGATGACGGAGGGGACAGCGGCGGACAGAAAGACCGTCCGCCGCTTTACCGCCGCGGTCGCCTTGCGACCGCGGCGGTAATAGATTAATATGGTGGCGGTGTCCAATGGACACCGGCAGCCATATTATAATGGCAAAATGTAGGGGCCTTTCCGCGGCGGCAATGCCGCCACGGAGAGGCATGCGGAAATTGCTGCAGGGGCCCCCTGCAGGGCCCCCAGGTTGCCGGCACATAGGGGGGCACATAGGGGGTACCTATGGTACCCCCACATTTACATATGCAAAACGGCAGGCACCGCACGGTGCCTGCCGCTTTGCATATGTAAATGCGTCAACTTCTGTTTTGCATTGTGGCGGGCGGTGCAGAGAGCACCGCCCGCCACAATGTAAAACATATAGGATGTGCCCACCACTGTGGCGGGCACATCCTAATATCCCCAACTGGACCCCCGCCCTTTTGGCGGGCGGTCCTGATCTCCGTTAGGGTGGCGGGCGGACAAAGTCCGCCCGCCATCCTAATGTGCCCCTTAATTTGACTACTGCTTGAATATGCAAAAGGACAGGCAATAGTCTTTAGGGAAAACGGATTATAAAATTTAGATGACTCTTTGTATGAAAAACATCTACCCAGTGCTTAATTTGTAAAAGAAAATAAGTGCCAGGGCTCTCGTCAGGAAGCCACTGCAGTTTGTACCACACATTGCCCCTATATGGAGGAGTGAAGACACTCTTGTAATATAAGACAGGCCTTTTGAATCTTGCTATGCAAGGGCAGTAGTCTCCCAACCATTTCCTGCGTCATCCATTGCGAGCATCAGGTACCAACCTAAATAGAGTTATAGTGATGTCCTTGCTATGGCTGACCCAACCGCTATCATCTGACTCTGAAAGCCCTTGTGCGTATATGAGGGGCCTGTGATGAAGCAGCATAGCATGGGTTGCCAGCGCCTGGGGCAAGGCAAGTATTGCATGGCGAAATATGCAATTAGCACCCCCAATTTTATGCCCCTAAGAATTTTGCGTCCAAGGCAACTGCCCCTATGGCCATGCCCATGCTACGCCACTGCTGTGATGTGATCCACCGCTCAAAAGTGTCTTATTTCAGAGCCTTTAAAACCTTCCACACATTTGTCATTCTAAGCAAATGCATTTCGGTACTCTGCCTTCTTCAGTGCTCATTCAAACTCCATCAAAAGTAACACATTCATACTCTCTCTCTGTGCTGGTGGTCACAATGCAGCCTAGTGCCAATGCATGAAATGTAAATGTAGTGTATTTTGTAAAGCGCACAGCTGCCCCAACGGGGCGTCCCGGCACTGTATAACACTGTGGAACCCTTCCTGGCTCTCCCTGTGAGATTCCTCTCCTGGGCACCCCCAAGGTGAAGTTAGGCATCCCAGTGTTGTAGGGGCCGTTGTGGAGATTAAGCAAGCTATTGCCCAGTGTTGCAGCGTGGGACCCATTATTAGAGTAGGCACCGAGGCGAGAATTATCGAGTCCGCAGACATTGAGCCCAAGACCCTGCCGCGTCAGGACTTGAACCCTGGTCCCGGGCCTGATCTCTGCTTCAGAGTCTGCCGCTCTAACCTTGTGAGCCACACTTCTCCATGTCATGAACTCTTGTGACATGGTGCAAAGATGCAAAGGTGACTGCAATACAGGCAAGATTGTGTTTATAGAGGGAGTCACGCCTTCCTGCACAAAAACAATCCTCAGAGGCATTTTTCTCTTTTTATGCATGCTGCAGAATGCATATCAAGTATAAAGAGGGAACAAAGAGAATAAATGAAGAAATGAAGGTATTCACCCTCCGTATGCCTCTGTTGGGAAGTTGTATCATTTTGACAGAATCCCAGGTTTACTAGTCATGGTAAATCTGGGAAAGAGGCAAAACTTAAGGGTGAATGCATGAGCACATCTACACTCCAACTCGACAACTCCACAGAGTAACGCATGGCAGTGACTTTCCCTGCCTTGTGTTACTGTGGATTTACTGAAGCATACCCAGAGCTATGTAAATTGCCTGGCTAAGTAAATCTCACTGATTCACTGTAGCTGCCGCGCACCACCTTGTATGATGCAATAGCAACACAAATGCTTCACAAATCTGGGCCATAATATCTACAGACTTATCATCCATCTCATTGGGAAGTAACCAACCCATACTAACTCCGCCTGTATCCTTATATCTTGAGTGTTTACTTGGGCAGCCTCAGGCACAATGAATATGTTCTTCTAATTTTGTGCGCCAGCCCATGGCCACCTGCCATGCCAGGAGCTCCAGCAGTCATTCGCCATTCTACTTACGGGCAATGTCTCTCTTTGCCAGAAGTGTACCGAGACCCACCAATGTCCATACTCATCTTGCCCCCCTAAATTGTATAGGATACCCGGCAGTGCAAGGAATAGCACCACTGGCACCTCCAATACACGAGGCAACACTGTTTTAATTGTTTCCCCTGACCGAAATACACTCTCTCAATTTGAGCTTTTTTATATTCTAGGTTGTAAGGCACATTTGTCTTATACATATAAGCAAGGAGACATCCAACCATGGAATAGATGGTTCCTTGTGTCTGTGTGTGCGTGTGTGCTAGTCTACTATACATAGTCTACGACATCTCCTTTAAAGTACGTTGCAGGGAAACTGAGAGGATATGAATGTAATGTTATGTTATGTTATGTTATGTTATGTTACGTTAAAATGGCTTTTGTAGAGCGCACGGCTACTCAAAAAGAGTGTCCCGGCGCTTTTAATTGAATAAGGCTGCAGTAAACTAACATAACACATTAAAAGAGAAAGAATCACAGATAAAAAGAAAACAACAAACACAGGAGGCCTACTGGGGGAACAACCAGGTTTTAAGGTCCTTTCTGAAGGCTAATAAGCTAGTGGCTCCCCGAAGTGGAAGGGGCAGAGAGTTCCACAGTTGGGGCGCCAGTAATCCAAAGGAACGACCTCCCAGGCGTGCTCGCTTCACTCGTGGAACAGTTGCCAGAAATAAGGATTCTGACCTCAGAGAGCGAGCCGGTTGGTAAAAGGTAAGTCTCCTTTGGAGGTACTTAGCACCCGTCGCATGGAGGGCCTTGTATGCCAGAGACAGAGCCTTAAAGGCGATCCGCTTGCGAATTGGGAGCCAGTGCAAGGTCTGGAGCAAGCCCGCAGCACTGGCGCGTCTGTTCAGTCCGTAAATTGCTCTTGCCGCAGCATTCTGCACAACTTGTAGCCGCTGTAACAGGTACTCTGGCAGGCCCAGGTACAGAATGTTAGAATAATCCAACCTGGAGCCTATCAGGGCCTGCACAGTCAGCTTCCTGTGCTCCTCCGATAATAAGGGAAGAAACCTCCGTAGCATCCTGAGGAGGCCGAAACACATACCCGACACCCCCAGAATCTGGGCCTTCATTGTCAGCCCCGTGTCCATCTTAACACCCAAGTTCTTAGCCAGTTGGGATGAGCCCGTTGGGGGGAACATATTGATAGGCCACCAAGCCTGCCAGTCTGGCTCCGTGTCGCACCCAAAGAAGAGTACCTCAGACTTATCGGAATTGCACTTGAGGCTGTGCAGTTGGAACCATTGAAACACAGCCCCAAGGCAATCCCGGATACTCTCCCCCTCAAAATCTCCTCCTCTCTTACACGAGAAGAGGAGCTGGGTATCGTCGGCATAGGATACGATCCGGGCCCCAAACGACTACGCCAACGCCGCCAAAGGGGTCATGAAGATATTAAAGAGGGTCGGGCTCAAAATAGAGCCCTGAGGGACCCCGACTCCCAAAGGCGGCATCACGGCGGAATCTGGTGAGGCCCAGACCGTTTGCCGGCGGCCAGCTAGAAAGGAAGAAAACCAGCTGAACACCGTTCCCCGAAGTCTTATCTCATAGAGTCTTGTGAGAAGACCGTCATGGGGAACGGTGTCAAAAGCCGCCGACAAATCCAACATTACCAGCATGGCTTTGCCCCCTGAATCCAAGATCCCCTTGATTGTTTCGGAGACCTCGAGGAGCGCAGTCTCCGTGCTAAGACCCGGGCGAAAACCCGACTGGGTGGCGTGCAGAATCTCATTCGACTCTAGAAAATTGGAGAGCACCGTCTGCACGTGCTTCTCAACAACCTTCGTAAGAGCCGGCAGCAGAGAGATAGGCCGATAGTTAGCAAGGGCCTTAGGGTCCAGACCAGGCTTCTTAAGCAGCGGGATGACCATTGCCTGCTTCCAAGCCTGCGGACCCACTCCCTGACTCAGCGAGAGATTCAGCAGCGGATTAACCAATGGATTAATCACCTCAGCCAATTTCGCCAGAATCTTAGCAGGGCAAGGGTCCAGGGGCGAGCCAGATTTCAAGTTACTCATAAGTGCCAAGGAGACGGGCGCCGAAATAGGTGGAAATGCGCCCAGTGTGAGGCCTGGCAAAGCCGGGGGCGATCGATTGGCCCCCATGGCAGTCCGCTCCTCGGGAATAATCGACGGAAAGGAGGCCTGTATAAGTTGGATCTTGCTAGTGAAAAAACCAGCAAGATCCGCATCCCACGAGTCAGAGGGCCTCTCCTCAACGATGTTAATCCGTGGCGATGTAAATTCCCTAACTATAGAGAAAATCTCCTTGCAGGAGTTGGAGGCAGCTTCTATCCTCCCTGCTAGGTAGACTTTCTTACCTAGGCGGATGCCTCGGTGATACTCCTTAACCATGTTCTTCAAAGTCACCTTAGCCTCCCCGTCATATTTTAGCCGCCAAGCTCTTTCAGCTACCTTGCACTGCTGCCGCTTAGCCGACAGTGCTGCGGTAAACCAGGGGGCGGAGACCCGTTTAGGCGTGAGACGGGGGACTATGATTCCCTACAAAGACATATGGGTGTTTAATTGTGCATTTGTGTACATGTATGTGTGTGTGGGTGTGTGTGTCTGTAAGTGATGATCTAGCCTTTTGAATTTAATGTTGATACAAAAATCCATTACTCCAAGCCTTATGTACCTTCTTTAAGCAATGCTACCAATGATCCATGTGTTTATCGGTATTCTAGTAAATTCAAATGTGAACTCTTAATTTCTGGCCTTCCATTTCATACACCATTTTATATTGTTTAAGCTGATTTTAAGTTGACATTCTAAAACATCTGTGTTTGCCCAGCTCATGAATGTCTTTCCTGTGTTTCTCCTCCTCAGTTAATTTTTACCATCTACAGTCATGAAAGCAGGAAACCAAAGCACTGTGACTGTGTTTATCTTGTTAGAATTCTCCAACTATCCACAACTGCAAGGGATATTTTTCCTTCTGTTCCTTTTAGTTTACACCTTCACACTATTGGGTAATGGCAGCATGTTATTCATTGTTTGGTGCAGCTCTAATCTTCACACACCTATGTACTTCTTTCTGACCCAGCTTTCATTTTTGGATATTACATTTGCATCTGTTTTTGCCCCCAAGATGCTGGCTGACCTCATTGACAAAAACAAAATGATCTCTTTTTATGGTTGCGTATCACAACTGTTCTTCTTTGCAGGAATAGGTTGTACTGAATTCTTCCTGCTGGCAGTGATGGCGTTTGACCGCTATGTAGCAATATGTAGTCCACTGCTCTACACACTGACCATGAGTGAACATCTGTGTGTACGCTTGGTTGCAGGGTCATATGCAGGCGGGTTTTTGTACTCTTTGATTCATGCAGGTTGCTTATATCGGTTACATTTTTGTGGTCCCAATGTCATGAACCACTATGCTTGTGACTACCCTGTGCTTCTGAGGCTTTCCTGCAACGATATCTCAATTAATGATTCACTGCGCTTTGTATTCGCTGCATTTGTCGTGGTAAGTTCACTTTCTGTTATTATTCTCTCTTATTCCTATATTGTCACTACCATCTTGCGGATGACAACCACAGCAAGGAGACAACGTGCTGCATCCACATGCATCTCCCACTTTACCTGTGTCTTTCTCTTCTACGGCACTGCTTTCTTCATGGAGATGACACCCAACTCAGGCTCTTCAGAAGAACAATACAAAATGGTATCTGTCATCCCCACTGTGGTAGTTCCTGCTCTAAATCCCCTGATATACAGCCTGAGGAACAAAGAGGTGAAAGAAGCTCTAAGAAAGATATTGTGCCAGACATCCTACCAGTGATGAGAACTGTTACAACTTCCCCAAGATGATCAAAAAATCCTTTTGGCACTTGGAATAATTACCTACTACATAATGCCATCAGTGCTTGCATTGCAATTTGTAATTATGCTTCATTGCACAGTATTCTTCTTTCCTGTGCATAGCTAGCAAATGGCGGATAAGTGGGTAAAGCCATCTACTTCCAAGCTATGACTAGGATTAGCTGCCATGCTTTTCTGCATAATGGTGTGCTCCTAATTGCATGTTACTTTTCAGAGACATAATGAAATAGTTCAATAGATATATTACTTGAATATTGATTCCCTCTTTTATCCCATGTACCATGTACAATGTGCTACACATTTCAATTGTTCTACTCTGTTCTACTCATTTAAATTGTCCTACTTAAAAAAAATTGATAGGAAACAGCCTTTACAAAGACGTTTTTAACACGTTGTGATTTTAACACGCATTTTTAAGCAAGCATGCTTTTACAATATGTATGTTTTTAAAACAGATATCTTTACCACGCACTTAAGGTAAGCTGGGTGGTAATGTACAATTACCATATTGTCAAAATGACCGCTGCCTAAATTTGTGATTGAATAGTCCAATGACAGGATTTTTGTTATCTCTATCACTAGCACCTAATGCCCCTTCTACACAGAAAGGATAGGCTAGATAATCTACAATTTCAGGCTGCATGTTCTCAAATTGATACAAATGCTGTTGGGTAATCTTTCCAGCCACAAAATATTTATATTACCATTAAAATAACAAAAAGCAGAGTGTTTAATGGAGACTAAAACAAATGAATGTCCCGAGCTATGGGTATCATTATAAAAGATCTATTGCATAAAAACATTATTGCATGCACTGCATCGACTACCACTACATTAACCAAGTCAGTTGATGTGTAAATCTATAATTAACTTGTAACACGTTAAGTTGAATGAGATATCCCTAGCAGAGGAAAAGAGAGCACGAGAAATAGTCAGAGTTTCTTCAAATGCAATATTTATAAGGCTTGTTGGAATATAGGAATGTGACGAACTGAGGAGTATTCCAAAGTTCATGACCTGTAGGTTAAGTGTATACTAAAGTATGTACTGGAGGTCTTGAATGCTCAGGCTAAAAAGGACGAGATGTTGCTGCTTGCTTGTTTTTTTTTTAAATTCTGTGTATGTTTACACAGTTGATCTACGATTTCTACTAGTTGTCTTTCTATATCCTTTCACAGACATGAAAAAAAACAATTCAAATCTGATTATGGTGTCTTATGGTGCTCAATAAGACAATTATTTATGTGTGGTAATTAAGCAGGTTGGACATTTGCATGAAATAACTTTCTGAGATGAACCTGTTTAAAATCATTTCTTTGAAATCACCACATGAACTCTTATATTCACCATAATATTCATACACAGACATATACATTCATACCCAATTGAGTATGATAGAATACGAGTACAAGTGACCTCACTGAATGACATTGGTTTAGAAAAGACATATTCACTGTAGTAACAAAGCATTTTGTATTGGCGACTCTTCAAATGTTATGAGTCTTTCTGTCTGAACTTCCTGTATTTAATTTAATTTAATTGCGGGTTTATATAGCGCTAGGAATCGACTCCCGGAGGAGTATCTCCACGCTTCGACCGCTGGGGAACCCGTCCTGGCTCACCCTGAGAGATGGTCCCAGATGGGTATCTCTAAGGTGCGACCAAGCATCTCCGGCGGTCTGGGGGGGCCGTTGTGAAGATGAGGCAAGCTGATGCCCAGAGTTGCCGCGTGTGGTCTCTGACTAGAGTAGGCACCGAGGTGAGAATTATCGAGTCCGCTGACCCTGGTCCACGACCCTGCCGCGTCGGGAATCGAACCCTGGTCCCGGGCCGTTCTCTGCTTACGGGTCTGCCGCCTCTAACCAGTGAGCCACACTCCTCCTCCATGTGGTATGGTAGCAAGAGGAGAGCATCGGCTACCCAGGAGCCCACAAGGCCTACTATTCAGTATCGACCACATAGTGTGGTTTGATCAGATCAATGGAGACAAATCCCTTTTCTTTTTTTCCGGCAAGAGGCGGAAGAAGTACTGACCGTGTTTCTTCAACAGCCAGGACAGGTACAGGCTTTCTGTATGAGGGCCCAAGTTCTTTCTTGTCCTTGATCTTTTCTCTGACCAGATTGCCGACATTTAGGATCCAGACAAGTCTAGCTGTGACTGATTTGGCTTCCCCAGTGGCGACGCATTTTACTTGCACTTTGCTTAGTAGTGTCCGGGATGAATTTAGACCTCTACAACGTTTGGCTGTTTTACAGAATCTTAATGAATCCTGGATGGGAAACAGCCATCTCATCACATGCCTTGCAACGCATGCGATTACAATGGGATAGTTACAATGACCGCAATGTTACATTGCAGTACCATTACAATGCAAGTCGTTACAACGACTTGCTGTAGGGGGCGCTCTGGGCTTAGTAATTGTAGTGTAGTTCCTATATTCCCAATAGGCTCCGCGCATTGGAATAATATATCCTATAGAATTGACGTAGGACTTAGGTCGACTAGGTCTCTATCGAATATATTAGACTTAATTGTGAGTGACAGCTAGCTCAGAGGTCACTAGAAACTTTCTTGAATTCACAAGAAGGAATTATTTTCTGACAACCGCATAAACATGACAACTTTGTTTCCCCAAGAATGAACGTATCTTCAGAGTCGTGGAAACAATAGATAGATATTTTACCCCAGTCAATCGTGCATGCTTGGTTTCTACAGAGTTGCAGAGAAATAGAGAGACGGGCGTTTTCAATAAAATCTTTATTGAACAGTCTTCTTTCTTATGCAGAGGAAATGAACTGCTACAATTGTAATACAGGCTGTAAAGTATTATGTGTACAGCATGAACAGTATTATGAAATAATACTGTTAAAGCATTGTATGGTTTCTAAGCCATAAGAATACATACATAAATAACAATGGGTAAACATACTCAACTGGTGCTTCTAAGATACACCTACCCCAATATACCTAACCTAAGTATAGTACGAGGGAAGAAGTAAGTGTGGTGTAGCATAGGTTTAGTTTCTTTGCCAAGAATCTATCCAAGATTTCTCCTAGGGTCTAATCAGCTCCATACCTTAGTGTAGAATGAAGGAGGTCTGGTCTCTCTGTCTCTGACTCGATTTCCCAACACCCCGCAAGGGGAGCTTGGAAACACTGGTGCTGGATTCTCAGCGAGAGAAAGGAGAGATTCTCGATCAGTGCGTCAGCTGAAGGGTAAGCTTCCTTTAGCACTTGCTGTAGCGAGCTGCGTCGGGCAAGTAGATAGTCGAACTGCTCCAAACCACCGTGTGTTTGCTAGGGCAAGTGATGGCATATTTATACCTTGAAGTTGACTGTTTTGACATAAAGTCGGGCATAATAACATCAGCAAAGAACCCCAAGGGAATCTCGGTTCTTTGAAAACTCCATGAGTTCTTGGAGAAATTAATATTCAAGCAAGGGGATGTCCCTGACTACTTAAGCTGATTTTCCAAGAAATCGTTGTGACTTTTTAATACAGGTGAAAGTAGGCATGCCTGTATTTGGACTGCATGGGGTATGTCTAAATATGGGTATGATTTCTATGCCTATATAAGGGCAATGTGAATTGTACCTATATAAGGGCATGAATCGGGAAAATTTCACTTGGGTCCTAAAACGCCATACAACAGAATAGTATTATTTACTATTCCAACTCCAGTATGAGAAACAGCTGGGAAGGTGTTGGAATAGTAAATTATACTATTCCTTAGTTTACACCAGCCCCCTACACCAAGTCGTTGTAACAACTTGCATTGTAATGGTGCTGAATGGTAACAACGCTATCGGAGTAACAACTGCGTTGTAATCGGATGCATTGTAACGCATGCGATGTGATGGCTGCTTCCCACCCGGGATTCATTCAGATCCTGTAAAACAGCCAAATGTGTATTGATGTCAAACAGTTTATCATCCGCCACTGTGCTATTACAATCGAGATCAGATACCCACATGCTCGTCCCAAATAGGACCTTGTAAAGAGTGACACCTCATAGGGAACGTCTTGGCATGTTATTAAGGGCTCGTTGTACCCCGTTTAAGTGATCAACCCAACTACCACCTGAACCTAATTCTCTTGCTGTGAAAGATTGCTTTAAGTCCCGGTGTTTCCTCTCCACGACCAAATTTCCAACAGGATGGTACGGAGACGAGTAGCACAATGCTACACCAAAACCTTTCATGGCTTCCTTGTAAGCCCTAGAGCTGAACGAGGGGCCAAGGTCAGACTGTAAAGTGCCAACTGTGTATGTCCCTATAAAGACTTGCAAATCTTTTATAACAGTTTAAGCATCAGCCAAGTGCTGAGGTCATACCCATCGGGATCTAGATCATAAATCCACTGCCACCAAGATATACTTGTAAGCCCCATCCAATTGTAGGGGGCCGCAGTGGTCCAAATAGACACAAGCGAGTGGTCTGTCTGATATTAGTAAAGGTGTATGCGCTGGACACACCACAGTGAAACCTATCATCTGCTGGCAGATGTTGCAATTTAGGACAAAATGCTTTGTCTGTTTAGTTAATTCTGGCCACCAATCTCGCTGTTTCAATAATGAAACTGTTGCAGTAATTTCTGCTTGTGCAGAACCTAAACCCTTGTGTGTTGCTAGTATTAAGCCTAATCTGCGATCCATGTTTGATATCACTCTATCTCCCACTCCTGGAATTTGAATATACGGAATGTTATTTGCATCTAACTTGTAGGAGTATTTGAGTGGAAAGCATTTCAGTAAGGCTGTGCTGTTTTTGCGAGAAGCAATGACAGCTACCATTATCTGTCTTTCTATTCTTGTTTTTGAACAAGTGATTGCAGCTAGGTCAGCAGTTCGTACTGCCCCCTTCGTAGCTTCATCAGCCAATGAATTCCCTTCAACGTGAACGCCATAACGTTGATTACTCAGCATGTGTATCACGTGAGTTCTTGGTAGTTCGTTTTTCAACTCGGCTACCACTTCCCATAGCATTTTATGCTTAATTGTGCCACCTTTTGAGTTTAAACCCATTTTGACCCCAGTAGTGAAGAAATTTATTGTATGCCCGGACACAATAAAAAGAATCTAACACAGTCAGTGTGGGGAATTCTCTATCCATACTTATTAGTGCCACTACTAAGGCTTTTAGGAATGCTAGGTGTGCTGTGCAGTCTCCCAAAGACTGTGTCTTCGTAATGCTAGAATGAAAATTGCCATCCTGCATACGACTCGTTACAATCGCACATGTTGCGCTGTATTGCTGTTTACTTCCTATGGCCGGCTGAGCAGATTTGTCAGTGTAAATAATGTATTCATACTGATCGATCTAGAGGCTTTATTTCATTCAGTAGAGGATATTCTTGTTCATATTGCAGTAATGCTTGTGTTTTTAGACTGAGGTCATATGTGTATTCTACATCCGTTGCAGTGAGAGAATAGTCTATTGTATCCATCTTGAATGTAAGGCGTTAGCATTAGGAACTTGCCTTTGTAGCAGCCTCGTTTCCCCTGAGCCAGTTGTAATGAAGGTAAATTAGTCCAGTAGCCGAGATGCAGATCAATGAAGAAGGTTTATTGATGCAGTTATTAGGTGGTCCGTAGTAGATGGTAACAGACATTAATCCACAAAGTTCATAAAGGATTGAACCCCACCAGGGGCAGCTTCCTTGCTGCTCAGGCCATACTCTCAACTGACACTCCACGACCAGGTATCCCAACATTCCATTACCTTACCATGGACACCAACGTTCCACAGCACATCCTCACTGGCTGAGCAGCAAGGGAAAGGAAGCAGGAAAGATGCATTGCACTGGAAACCAGATACCACACATCTTCCCTCTTTACAAATCAGGGTCAAAGGGATCAAATCAGAAATAAGCGTAGAACTAGCATAAGTAACATTGATGTGAACATGCTGCCAACAACGTAATGTAAACTAGACAGCACAACGCGTTTCATGGAAAAGTGACCAATCAATACATAGAATGAAATTAAAATGAAACACTATTATAAGGAAGAAGAAGAAAATAGAAAGATAAGTGAATAATGACATGATACACATTTTCCCCTTTTTCAGAGCAAAACATGACAAGGAAATGCAGGATACAAACCCTGGTTTCATTGAAAGATACACATTTTACATTTTAAAGGCTGAAGGAGAACAACATATTGCATGAAAAACATTTAAATGAAGAAGAAAAAGTGAGAATAAAGCCTAATTCTCACCATACGTGCAACAATACAAACACAAGCAGAAATACAAACACAGGACAAAACATCCAGACCACACCACTACACACCCATTGGCCAGACAAGCATGTAGATGATAAACAGCAAAAGGCAAAATGAAAAGTAAAGGACAACCAGGAAAGGCAAAAGGTACTCCCAACAAAGAAACCAATCAGGAAACTCCTACACTACACAGCAAAAGGAAGGGTGTAAATGCACCCATCAGGAGTACAAACAACAACAGTAAAGCTCAATGTACTCCCAACACAGGAAACCAAACAGGAAACTGATACACACACATAAAGAAGGGTGAAAAATACACCAGCTAGAAGTATCTGTAATAATGACATTTGAGGAAAAAAACTCAAATGCCATATAATCCACGTACAATACAGTTTGCGCAAAGGTAGAATAGAACCTGACAGAAATAAATAAAAAATCACAGAAAAAGATCCCAAGCGCAGGAACTTTGTAAAACAAATACTATACATTAATATATAAATAACATGTAGGTTACAAATCCACACACATTAAATTGAAAAGGGGTGGAAGTCACATAGCTAGAAAGCTATAATAAATCATGCCTCAACTAGAGGAAATTTCTTGTAATTAAAGTATTGTAAAATAAGGCATCATGGAGGGAAAACTCAGGTGATGAGTCCACACAGACAGAATTACACAGGGGGAAAGTCAGATAGCCAGAGGCTATTATAAAGCATACCTCAATCAGAAAAATTCATTTAACTAAACTTGTCAACAAAGTACTGTAATGTAAAATATCATGCAAGAAAAATGTAGGTGCTGTGGAAAGTCACATAGCTAAAGGCTATTATAAATAAAACCTCCTATAGTGAAGAATTCCCATACGGAACTTGCAAGTAAAGTAAGATCTCACCAACTAATTACGATGTGCATCTTCACTAAGAGAGTAAAAAAGCACCAAGCACAGTAGTTCACAAAGAACACATTCCAAGCATGTGTAAAATTGAATACATTTTCAAGCTAAGAAGAATGTAGTACAATTAACTGATAACAACATGTAAAACACATGTTACAAAATTATGGTAAAACCACAAAGGAAAACATTGGAAACATAAAGAAAGCAATTTTAAAGAGCTGGTACATCTCGCCGGTGAGCGATTCCTCACCCGAAGTTCGTCTCAAATTCAGGTACCTTAAGCTAGAGACCAAAAGTTCAGAATCAGGATAAAGAAGACAACGCTGGCTCCAAGTTGAAAGTCTGACTCCGACACGATGCATGTACAAACAGCAGTTAATCAACAAATTACAGTACCTTTATACAAGATCACATTTGCTTTTAAGGCAGGACTTTGAGTCTCCCTCATGAATGACGTAGAAATGGATAATAACATAAGAAACATGCAGACCCAGAAGGAAAACTGCGGAGTCTGATGTGAAGAATATGCTGCAAGACGACAGTAAAATAAACTTTATTGTCATGCAACGGAGAAAAGAAATGTGTTGATCACACTAGGAGCTGCATTAAGCTCAGGGACGATGCCAAATAAAAGATGGCTAACAAAAGATGAAGAAATGGTCTTGAGCCTGGGCCTCAAGTTTGTCCCCAATAAGAGAACGTATTTCACTAAACTTAAACTAGAGTCACTAAACTTTTGTCGTAAAATAGGGTTGAAGGCCTTTTTCGCAGGTGCCGAGGTGACGTCAAGTCAGGAAATTACTGGACTCAGGGTTAAATCCAAGTTCACCCCTTCGCAAAACATACCTAAACAAATCCTCGCATTCGAACAAGCGGTCATATCATCACTTACTAAATTGGAAAAAACAAAGAAGTTTGTGCAGAATAACATCAGTAAAGGCCTAACATCTGCCATCCGCGACCTGAAAGCTGATACATCCATCTTAATAAAACAGGCGGATAAGGGTGGAGCAGTAGTGTTATGGCCTCGCACCATGTACCTTGATGAAGGCAAATCACATGTTAACAACCGTGATTGGTATAGGCCAGTTAAGGAGGACCCTGTGTATGCAATTCAAGACAAAATTGCGAGAATAACTAAGGGTGGACTTGATGAAGGATTCTTAGGCCCCAAAGAATTTGAATATCTAAATAAAAAATCGCACAGGACGCCTGTCCTGTATTTTTTGCCTAAAATTCATAAAAATGATCGGGTACCCCCAGGCAGGCCAATCGTTTCTGGCTGCGACTCTGTTTTAGAGCCAGTCTCAAAATACATTGATTTCTTCTTGAAACCCTTCATACTGGAGGTCAAGTCCTACCTCAGGGACACCACTGATTTTATCACAAAAACAGAAGGGCGTTAATTCAATGAAGAGACACAGGTAAATGTAAATGTATTTCGATTTATATAGCGCACGAATCACCCAGGGGTCTCAAGGCGCTTGCTTAGGGAACCCGTCCTGGTATTCCCCTGTGAGATACCCCGGCAGGGTATTCACAAGGTGAAAGCCAGGCATCCCGCCGCGAGGGGCCGTAGTGGAGATTAAGCAAGCTATTGCCCAGAGTCGCAGAGTGTGACCCTGTGAGTCGAGTAGGCACCGGAGCGAGAATTGTCGAGTCTGTGGAATTTTTGAGCCCAAGACCCGCCGAGGCGGGGAATCGAACCCTGGTCCACGGCTGATCTCAGCTTCCGGGTCTGCCGCCTCTAACCACTGAGCCACGCTTCTCCAGGTGATGGTTACACTAGATGTTGCCTCGCTTTACACTCAGATTCCTCAGGACGAGGCCCTACAGGTGATGGAACTATACCTAGAGAAACGAGATAGACCTCACAGGGTGCCCACTACATTCATTTTAGAATTGGCAGAAATAACATTGCGCAGTAATTATTTCAAATTTGAAAATGAGTTTTTTATTCAGATAAAAGGCACGGCCATGGGTTGTCCCTATGCGCCGGAGATGGCAGTGCTATACATGGCACAATATGAAGAGAGATTCATATACAACAATAATCCATTTTCAGGCAACATAAACCAATGGCTTAGATACATTGACGACATCTGGCTCCTGTGGCAGGGGAGCCAGACTGAGCTTGATCACTTCTTTGATTGGTTAAACTCCAGACACAACGACATCAAATTTTCAATGGCATCTCATAAAAGTAAAATGACCTTTCTTGACGTCACAGTAGGCACCTGCGCTGAAACGCTGACAACCACCATATACAAGAAAGAAACGGACAGAAACACCATTCTCCATTACAGAAGCTCCCACCCACAGTGCTTGAAAGAAAATCTTCCTTACGGACAACTTTTGAGGATAAGGCGAAACTGCACAGACGTGGCAGATTTTGAATCTCATGCAACAGTATTTTGCGCGGAAATGGCGAAAAGAGGTTACCCTAGGAAACTATTGAAACACTCGAAGAAATGGGCGAGATTCACCCCAAGAGAAAATCTTCTTCAAGTAAAAGAAAAGGCTGAGTTAGACAAACTGGTTTGTGTTACAACCTTTGGCTCACACACTAATCAATTTAAACGCATCATTCTGAAAAATTGGCACTTGTTGGAAACTCTTGAACATCCTCCTGAAAAACCCATCTTCGCTATGCGTAAAAATCCAAGCATAGGTCAGCAAATTGTAAGAGCGGATAGCTATATCCCTAAACAAAAGAGTGATCTGATAGCACAGTGGAATTTAAAACCTATTTGTGGGCACCACAAATGTGGCAATTGCGTGTCTTGTACAACGACACTGGAAGGAAATGTTTTTGACCATGACGGCGTCAAATGGAAACACAACATGTTCACGAACTGTAAGACTAAGAATGTTGTCTACGCTGTGGTGTGTCCATGCAACAGAGTATACATAGGCAAAACTGGCCAAGCAATCAATGTAAGAATCACGTTCAAGAATCAAGAAAAAGGTTCTTTCTGCACCGATGGTCGAACACTTTATGAATAAAAACGATAGTGAAAACGATTTCAAATGGACAGTTCTAACATTGATTGATCCCAAATATCAATCACCATGTATTGAGAGCGCACTGTTGCAAAAAGAAACTTATCACATCATGAAATTCGATAGTGTAAACAAAGGATTGAACTCGATGAGCGAAGTAAATAGGCTCTAGATTTTCGTGAATCCCTCCTGTCATCATAAGTTGGACACGGATTTTTGGTGTAGGGTAAACTACAATCTCCAGAGTACATTGCGAACACCAACATTGCCTGATTGGCTAGATTCATGTCACATGTCGATCTCCTGGCGGTGAATAGAACTGCGCATGCGCGCCCCCCCTTGACTAAACAGTCCCGTGAGTGAAATTCAAACAACCGCAGCGGAAGAAAATGACAAGGTGAGATGTCCATAAGATACTTGCCGAATAACTGACTGGCAAGCACGACGATCGTGTACAGTAATCCCCCTTTTACCAATTACATATTATACGACCGCGAGGCATGTGACAAACAGCGGCATTGACTCCCGCCCCCCTCCGGTCCTGCTTATGAGTAAGTGCATTCTTTTATGCTATGACACAGGGCGCCGTTAAATCGTTACAAACCACAAAGAAAAATACACTCATGGTTTGTGTTGCATTCTTTCAGAAATAAAATCTTAAACAAACCAGCACTTGGAGCCTATTGGAAAAATATGACGGCCATCCAACATGCTGCTCATTGAACGCTATAAAGGTAAAATCATCCATTTTATTCGAGTGTAGGTTTTTCCTTCGCCACCGACCGAGGGTCCCTAACACACACCTTACTCTGTTGCAGAGCGACACCCACAGCTTTGACAACTTTCCAAAGACAAACGCCATTTTGGCTAAAAAGAAGGTACGCTGCATTGCTTGATACTATATGTATGGAGTGAATTTAAATATGAATGGATTGAGGAACTATTGTTAAAAATTCGTCCTCCTTCCTTTTTTTGTTATAAACAGTTTCGTATGGATACGACTTATCCTGCCCTGATGAGAGTCCTGTGATTTACATAGCGGGATTCGAAACGCGTCGGCATCCATCCCCTGATCAATTTGGATTAAATATGATATTGATCAGACTGTAGGGGTACTCATTGTGTAATTAATAGCTTTTTTACCCCGTAGGAATTCCAAAATTTACTGTTTATTGATTTTTCTGTTTGTGGATAATTATATATTCATTTGTGTACAATTTGTTCCTTGGTAACTGTATTAATTTGGTTTTTCTCACATTTGAATATATTCAGTATTTCTTTGTGCGTTTCACTGTAAATGTCTATTTTTGTATGATTTATGAATTTTTAATTGTATGACAATACGTTCAGTTGATGATGTTCTTTCTTTGGCTAACTATCTAATATGTTGGACAATTAAATAAAACGACATAAATAAGGTGTCGGGATGAAGTAATAAAGTTTTATTTATCCCCATGGAAGCATTAATTGTTTGAAATAAAAGTAGAGGCTTAGGTAAAATTCCCCCTTCTTTTTTAGTTCTCAAGGGCCCAACCTACCCTCTTTCCCACAAGGGCCCAAACCCCCCCTTTTTTCAAAATAAAAGATGGCGGCACGCACTGTTGACGCCGCACCGGATGGCTCCCGTGCACCAAGATGACCACACCAGCCTGGAGGGAAAAACAACGTCATAGAGGGTCCACTGGACTGAGAGCAGGAGCCAGGTAAGAAAGCACACAGACAGTGAGCGCGCACAGTGCACCGCTAGTGGCAATTTTAAAATGAAAGGCAACAGTTAAACTGCTATAATGCAAAGACAACAGATAAAATGCACAAAGTACTCACAGTAAATGTAGAAAGAACACTGCGAGACCTCTGGGAAAATTCACCAACGGAAGGCACACTCCCCGTACAGTAAGACAGGAAGGGAGGCAGGCAGAGTGAATATGCAGCAGGAACTAGCACATATGATTAGTGCGGAGATTAACTCCTTCAACGTAGCAGGCAGCAGGAAAACTTCTGGAGACACTGTCCCAGAGTGGCAATACAAAGGTACTGTCCCTAAGGAGCAGGTGAGGGAGCAAGAAACTAGAGCAGGGACTGGCACACTAAGGTTGGGGCGACCGATGGACAGGTCACTGCTGGGGATCAGGGGTGCCAGTATTCCTATAAATATGTAGCTTGTAGTTTTAAAAGGTTATTTAGCTTGTCTTTAAAGTTCACAGGTTGTAATTACAAGAGCTTCTTGAAGTTACCTTGTAGTTTCTTCAGAATATAACATTTGTAATCCATAGAATGATAGATTATTTCGAGTATGTGGCCAAATGTAATGAAGGTAAATTAGTCCAGTAGCCGAGATGTAGATCAATGAAAAAGGCTTATTGATCCAGTTCTTAGATGGTCTGTAGTAGATATTAACAGTCATTAATCCATTAAGTTCATATGGATTGAGCCCTCTAGGATCAGCTTCCTTGCTGCTCAGCCAATACTCTCAACTGACATTTCACAACCAGGCATCCCAACATTCCATTTCCTCACCATGCACACCATCATTCCACAGCACATCCTCACTGGCTGAGCAGCAAGCGAAAGGAAGCAGGAAAGATACATAGCACTGGAAACCAGATACTGCACAAGTGCTCTTTCTCTTACTACAGAGGTATGCACTGCTGTCAGTATTTTTTCTGTAGAAGCAAAGCGCATTTCAATGTTTATGTACAAGTGTGATTTGTATGCTATAGGTACAGTTTCTCCGGGCCCGATTCACAGACCTAACTTAAGACAAAATCCTAAACTTACTACTTTTGGTATTCACAGAAGTTAGGATTTTGTCTTAAGTTTGTCTTAAGACAGACTTAAGACAGACTTAAGTTAGGATTTTGTCTTAAGTCTGTCTTAAGTCTGTCTTAAGACAAACTTAAGAAAAAATCCTAACTTCTGTGAATACCAAAAGTAGTACGTTTAGGATTTCATCTTAAGTTAGTTCTGTTCTCCCATCGCCTGCTGCCCACTGCTGGCTGCTGCAGTGAATCCTGCAGCCCCAGAGCAAGGCTGTCTTTCCCCATTGCCTGCGGCCCGCTGCTGTCTTCTGCGATGTCCAACTAATGCGGCAGGTGGGACATCCTTTGGCATGTTTCTTCAGTGGCTTCTGTCCACTGCCCTGGGGGCAGATCTCAGCACTCTCACCCTTGAAATGAGGCCGGCTCCTTTCTTCCCACATCCCTGGGGCACAGTCTTGCTCCCTTCACATTGTGCATGTGCTGCAAGCTGGGTCGATCCCTGCCTGAGTCGACTTGGGCCCACCTGGCAATAATTGTCAGATGCCGCCCCCGCTGAGCATGCTTTGTAGCTGTCTGCTTGTCTGCATTGACTCAAGTGCATCAGCCTTGCTTCCTCCCTGGTGAGTCTCCCCTATGAAGCTGTCCATGTGCTGAATTTGGTCTGTGATTCCATGTCTCTCTGCTACTTCTATCTACCTCTTAAAATCTCTATTGTTTGCTTTGCTTTGCTTGATACCAAAATGGCCATCCTTGACTGATCCCTTGCCCCTCCTCATGATCTGCCAGCACACTGAACAGGTATTGGCCACAGCTTGTTGTGCTCAGAATCTGATTTAGGATCTTATATTTCCTGACACCCTTGCAACTCAGCGGCCGTCTCTAAATGTGCTCAGGATCAGGGATCTCTCTAAACTAACACTTGAACCACTCCTACAGTCTCCTAAAATGTGTGTACCAGGCAATACCTAGATTCCTCACTCTCACCAGTATGGCAGGCTCATGCCTGAATGCAACTTGACTAAAACCTATGAAGGCTTGGGGGCCATGCACACAGTAGATAGGACCACTGATACGTTATATAAAAAAAGATATCTAGTTGCATAATTCCATTAAACAATTAACAAAATATCGATCTGATGTTACTAATCCATAAGCTTGTGTGATTTATTCCACTTTTCTCTTTTTGATTTTGACAAAAATGTTTAGATGCATTTACGTCATGTCATCAAAAAGAACAAGGGGTCCTTACCTTAGGCATGTAACTAAAAAGTGACTTTTTACTGAGATAAGAAATAACAATAGCCACAATCAAATGATCATTTGTACTCTGCATAAATCATAAATAACAGTTAGAGTTAAGATGTGGTTTTCGACGACGTTTCGATTCCCAACAGCAGTTATGTGAATTAAAATACCTGAGAAATTGCCAGGAGAGGATTAATGTCCCTGTAATGTGATGCTCAGCCTGTCATCTCAGTTTCGCCTTTTCATAATTAAAAAAAGAGAGATGATGTAATGTTATACTCAGCCTGGTTACGTGTGTGTTGGAATGTTTGGAATTGGAATTTTAGTAAGGTTTGAGTCAGTTGGTCTATGGGCTGACCGGCATTCAGACTGCTCCTGGTGGGGTTCGTTATTTATGTACTTTATTTCCTGTAACTTCTATCTTCAATAAATTTACATGAAGTTACCAACAGCGAATGAACCTATTTATTCATAATTTTACATCTGGAGACGATTGTAAAGAACCACGCTTCAAATCTCAAGTAACTTAAAATAAGAAACTTCGCAACAAGAAAACCTTCTAAGCAGCTCAAGCGTACTGGCACCTAGAACCCCACCAGTGACCTGTCATTGGGTCGCCCTCAACATCTATTGTGCCATCAGCTGATTACTCAATTCAAGGACAATGGTGAATTCGTGTTCCTTTGACACAGATCGCTCTGAACTACAGATCTGTCAGCTGCATCGTGTTTCAGCCGCCTTGCCTGCTCTTCAAAATACTCAAGGCTTCATTTTCAATTGCCAGCAGCCTAAGAACATTTTACTCTTTGCTGACAGACTACAATACATAAGTCTTGTATCAGACTTAAAGGTAGGGTTCAGTTCCTCGATGAACCGCACGGCAGGTGAGCCCATCTTATTCGCAGCGTTTATCTGAGTGTTTTCTTTTGTGTATTTTCGCACCAACGGTGGCACGGCACATTTGGTGTAATTTTATTTTATTTTTAACCATTTTTGACAAGTTTTCATAATGGCCTAACACTTGGCAGTTTAATCGCCTTGCCACATTCAAAACGCGCTCGAGCTTCTCACCGAGCGCACGCACTCAGCGCATGCCACCGTTCCACCGTCATCCTCCTCTATGACGTGAGTCTGCTGTCAGTGTCATTGGGGAGCACACTGTTGACGGGAGCCTTCCGGTATTTCCCACGTTGACGTCGATGTGCCGCCATTTTGATTGACACTTTTCATCATCTCATCATCTCATGTGCAGTCTACAGTCCATCTGCCATTTCAGTTTTCTTTACAGCGGTGGGCACGCTTTGTTATTAATTTACCTATTGCATGTCAGCATTGTCTACAGTGATAGGCACGCTTTTTCACGATTTTCATGGCAGTGATAGGCACGCTGTCACTGTTTCTCCAGACTTGCATTCTACAGATTCCCGGCATGCTTTCTATCCATTATTTTTCTCAAGAACATTGGAGCACAGATCTTCCACAGGTACTGAAGTCGTTTTCTGTGGAAACTCGTCACGTCGATCTGCTGTTTTTCAAAGTACAGTACTCTGTCACAACACTGCCACCTAATGGTTATTTTCCATCATTGCACTTCAATGATGAATTTATATGCTTATGTGAAATAGAGATTGATAATGCAGACGTCAAAAGTTCCTTAGAGTGTTACCTCTGATGTTTTCTTCAGCAGAAGTTTTATATTATGCAGTTGCTACCACCTTTCTCTGCTATAATATTTCTACAGTTACATTGTCTTTACAGTTACATTAATAATAAGGCATGTCTAAAAATGGAATGATTTAACAGTCATAGTTAGTCTCCATGCTTCACCTACCCCACAGTAAATTGGATTTTACGGTCTCCTCTGCACTTTTACCCACATCAATGCAAATGCATTCATCTGTGCACTGTTCTTAAAATGTATGGTTTATTACGTGTGGTTCCTGATAATGCAAATGCATTCTCCTCCGCACTAATGCAAATGCATTCATCTGTGCACGTTCTTAAAATGTATGGTTTATTATGTGTGGTTCCTCGAAATGCAAATGCATTCTCCTCCGCACTAATGCAAATGCATTCAACTGTGCACTGTTCTTTTAACTTATGGTATTTATTACGTGTGTTTCCTGAAAAATGCAAATGTATTCGACTGTGCACTGTTTTCTTTAAATTTATGGTATGTTTTTACGTGTGGATCCTTTAAAAATGCAAATGCATTCGACTGGGTACTGTTAACCACACCAAGCTTTTAAGCTTCTCATGTACATTTCATGTCTTGCAACTAATGCACATGTTGTACTGTTTTATGGTGCGTCCCCACATCTACTTATGTGGTGTGTCCCCATCTATTTAATGTGTTTAACACACATTCGTACTGTTGTACTGTTTTATGGTGCGTCCCCACATTTACTAATGTGGTGTGTCCCCATCTATTTAATGTGTTTAACACACATTCGTACTTTTGTACAAGTTTTATGGTGCGTCCCCACATCTACTTATGTTGTGTGTCCCCATCTAATTAATGTGTTTAACATACATTCGTACTTTTGTACAAGTTTTATTGTGCATCCCCACATCTACTTATGTGGTGTGTCCCCATCTATTTAATGTGTTTAACACACATTCGTACTGTTGTACTGTTTTATGGTGCGTCCCCACATTTACTTATGTGGTGTGTCCCCATCTATTTAATGTGTTTAACACACATTCGTACTTTTGTACAAGTTTTATGGTGCGTCCCCACATCTACTTATGTGGTGTGTCCCCATCTATTTAATGTGTTTAACACACATTCGTACTTTTGTACAAGTTTTATGGTGCGTCCCCACTTCTACTTACGTGGTGTGTCCCCATCTATTTAATGTGTTTAACACATTCGTACTTTTGTACACGTTTCTTTGTGTGTTATACTGTTTTTATAGTGCGTCCCCACATCTATTTATGTGGCGTGTCCCCATCTATTTAATGTGTTTAACTCACATTCGTACTTTTGTATACGTTTCTTTGTGTGTATAGTGTTTTATGGTGTGTCCCCACATCTACTTATGTAGTGTGTCCCCATTTATTTAATGTCTTTTACACACATTTGTACTTTGCCACATGTTACATGGTGTCATGTTTTCTTTTAAGATTGTACTCTTGTATTATTTCATGTTGGCCCGGCCAGCTTTCAAGATATTTGTACCTGAGTCGCTTCCTGTTTTTGTTGTGGTAGTGCTTTGGTTGTTTGTTTTCGAGAAAAGGGAGATGGGTGATTGAGTTGTCTTTTGTGCCTCCTGTCTTCCTTATTTAGTTCTCGCTTCCAGTCTTCCTCATTGTTTTCTCCCACTCACTACTTTATCTTGTCATCTCAGTTTCTCCTTTTATTATTAAAAAAAGAGAGATGATGTAATGTGATGCTCAGCCTGTCATCTCAGTTTCTCCTTTTCATTATTAAAAAAAGAGAGATGATGTAATGTTATGCTCAGCCTGGTTACTTGTGTGTTGGAACGTTGGGAATTGGAATGTTAGTAAGGTTTGAGTCAGTTGGTCTATGGGCTGAGCGGCATTCAGACTGCTCCTGGTGGGGTTCGTTATTTATGTACCTTATTTCCTGTAACTTCTATCTTCAATAAATTTACATGAAGTTACCAACAACGAATGAAGCTTTTTATTCATAATTTTACAGTCCCATCCAAGGATGAATGTAGGTGCACAGACTGAAAAGTTCTGGATCGATGGAGCGGGAAGGAAATGAGGAGGAGTATAGGGTCTCAGCTCCTACTAGCCCTGTGTGCTGGAACCAGACTGAGCCAATTTGAGACGTCCCTGGCCGGGAGTGTAGTTTGGAGACACGGGTCTCAGCCCCTGCTAGCCCCTTGAATGGGATTTAGAGGGCCGATGGATAAGTGGTTGCTGGCAGGGCATGATAGCAAGCTCTGCGGACGGGGAGAGCAGGAACTTGTCTCCGCTGCATACCATAATAGGGAAGTCCAACCCGTCATAGTGTTTAGGCATAGAAATCCAACCCTTATTTAGGCATTATCCATGCTAACCAAATACAGGCATGGTCACCTACATCTGTCTATCTACGTCACAACGAGTTCTTGGAAAACCAGACTCTTAAGCCTTTAGGACTTCCCCTTGCTTGCATTATTGATTTCTTCAAGAACTCATTTATTATGGATGAACATCTATTCCTTAGGGGTTCATTCATGACATTCCTCTGCCCAACTTTTATGTCAATACTGGCATTCATAAACACCTTCAATGTATAAATATACCTTCACTTGCCATGACAAACGACGGTACAGCACAGCTCGGCTGCATACTTGCACGACGCGTTTCGCCACGGCAACTTTGGAACAAAATCGAGTTCCCTCCTGATGCACTGACCAGACGCTGCCATCCTCCTCGCAGAGAATCAAGCTCCAGTGTTTCTGACTCCTCTTGTGGGGTGTTAGAGATCGAGACCCGGAAAGAGATTTCAACATCTCTCATTCTAAGGTATGGAGTGGACTAGAACCTAGAGGGACTTTTGGCAAATCTTGGCAAAACCAATCCAACTCTTGGCTAAACTAGACATTAGCTAAACAGCACCTACTTCTTACCTTGTACTACACTTAGGTTAGATGCTCTGGGGTAGAATTATTTTAGAAGCACCAGATGAGATTTTATCCTGTGTTATTTATGTATCAATTTTTATGAATATATGTCATTGCTACAAACCATGCTATTGCAGAATTATTTTATCTTACTACTAACGCTGTACGTATTATACTTTGCATTCTGTCTTACGATTGTAGCAGTTCATATCTCCTGCATGAGAAATAAGACTGTTTAACCCCTTCAACACTCATGACGAGCTGGGCTCGTCATGAGGTAGCCTCCTGCTACGCTCATGACGAGCCCAGCTCGTCATGTAACATGTGTTTTTGTTGATTCCAGCACACAGCGGGAAAATGCATAGCATCGATGTGGTTAATAAACTCTTTTTATTTCTGTGTAACTATGTAGAAACAAAGCATGCACGACTGACAGAGTGAAACTGTTATCTATTGTTTCCACGATTCTGAGACGTATTCCGATTCTAAGGGAAACAAAGTTGTCATGTTTATGCGGTTGTCAGAGACAAATCCCTTCTTGTTCATTCGAGAAGTTTCTAGTGACCTCTGAGTTAGCTGGCACACACAAGTAATTAAGTTTAATGTACTTGATAGAGATATACTGATCTCAGTCCTATGTCAAAACTATAGTGTATATTATTCCAAACACAGAGCCTATCAGGGATATAGGAACTACACTACTTGGTGCCCAAAGGTTTGGTAGGGCACTAATTTAATGCCGGATACTGAAGTAACTCAGTTGTGCATTTCTCAGAGACCCTCTACTCATAATACTCCATAAGACGTCTGGAGTGGGTAGGGATAATATCCGCAATAGCTGGGTAGGACGAAAATCGTATGTATTAGCTGTTTGGTTTGTTCAATGTTGAAGGATACAGTGTTCCAAAAATATTGTGCACCTTATGTTTGTTACCTTGAAAGTTGCTATGCATTTTTCATTGAACAATGTCAGATAGCGACAATAACAGCGAAACCAGTGGAGATGCAGGCGACAACGCCGCACCAGCTTTTAACTTTACTGGTTTTGATGAAACTGATGAGAATGCTATAATCATTTCTCCTAATTTAAGGAGAACCATCACTCTAAAACTTATAAGACATGGTCTAACACCAAGAGGTGGTAGAGCAGTTTTTGTGATAGAGGCACATGAATCTCACCAGACAGAGGTATTCTACTCATGGATAGTATTCCCTGAATCAAATCCAGTAACTAAAATGTTTCACTTCTACAAAGAAGATGATCCACCAGAGGAATATATTCCTTTGGAGGATATTGAAATCCCACTCACACACCAGGAGCATGAGCTCTGGTTTAAAGGCGCCCTAAAACATTTCAATCACATTACCAGTCTCGGTCCACTAGGTAGACCAGGAGCAACATGGCCGATTTTAGCCAGCTACACACTTGACCCTGACATTGAATCAATGTCAGATGAGTAATTACTTAGTAGCATACAAAAGTTAATATAGTTATACAGTTAAACCCCAACTGTCCAAAAGTCATGAGAAGGACTCTACTAAACACAATCCTACCTCTTCTAAAAAGAAGTGGGAAAATTGCAAACAAAATTCAAAAAGAGAAGCGTTCTCATTCCCGAGGTAGGTCTCCTCAAAAGGAGCCCTCTGAAAGGAGGTATAACCTCAGGAATAGGGCTAATTTGAAAAACCTGAGAGGTATGAAGATGCTGATACACATTCCTCTCGTACCTTTCACATATCGTCACAGACATCCAAGAGAAGAGGACGGTCAAACCACAAAGAAGAATGCGTGAAGACAATCAACACGTTCAGAAAAACAAACCAAAACCTCAAATCACCAAAAAGAATGTAGCAGGTCTAAGGATCAGACCTGCCGAGAATTCTGAGGATACAACTCAAGAACGGAGAATCGGCTCAGACAATGCTGGACAGTGCAGCAGAAGTAACAATAGCTCAACAGAATCTGAAGGGACTTCTGGAGACAGTGGACTTGAATGAGGACATTCAAGTTGAGACTGCAGACACCAGGGTTAGTTCTCCACATAGGTTATATGAAATGACACTCCGGATGGAGAGAGACATGCCAAGAAAAGTGAAAGCACTCTTTTGGGAGTGACTTTCAAAGGGTTATGATATACTTCTAGCAGAACAGGTCTGGCCACCAGAATTTGTCAGGGAGTGCCCACATGGCAAAGACATCATTATGCCAGCCTCTCCAACCATGTTCCAGTACATTTAAAATATACTTATGCCAGGAAATGGGCAGTAGCCCAAGCCCAGCATTATATAAAAATCATGTAGAATGGGGTGAGGATTTCCCTCACCATAAAATTCAGTTAAAAAATCAATCAACTGCACAAAGGCAGTACCCAATTAAGCAAGAAGCTAAATAACAGGTCAGGGAAATCTTAGATCAACTTTAATACCAAGGGGTGATTGAAACATGCTCCTCACCTATGAACAATCCTTTGTTTCCTGTTACCAAGCCAGACAATTCATATCGTCTAGTTTTGGATTACAGACATCTAAACTCTTGTTGGAAAACATTTGCAGTGTAAAATGCACATAGTACAGCATTAATGAATAACATTGTGCGTAAAAAATATAAAACCACATTTCAAATGGTTTCTTTTGTCAACACATTGCACCTGAAAGTAGGTATTTGAGCGCTTTCTTAATAATGGGGATGCAGCGTCACCTCTGTCGACTCCCTTAAGGGTCAAGAACAGCCCAGGGTTATTCTCAGCAAGCGTAACAGAGTTACTACAAACTTATGATGATAAGGCATAGTCATACGTCGATGATATCTATCTGACAGCCGATGACCTGGATAGGCACTTGTACAGGGTGAAAACCATCATACTTGGCTTTGTCTCTGAGGGTTATAAATTCAATTTAAAAAAATCAAGAATTGCCCATCTCAATGTTCTTTTCCTAGGATATGAGTTATCAAGTGAAGGCAAAAACCTGGCAGCCAACTTTTTAGAAAAGTGTGCGCTGCTCCAACCTCCAAAAACTCTGAAAAACTTACAGTCAATGCTAGGTTTCCTGAATTTTGGAAAAACATACATTCTAAATTACTCAGAAACGGTTAAACCTCTCTACTGATTAATCAAACCTGATGTTAAAACAATAAATTGGACACAAGAACACGCAAAATTTTTGCATTCACTTACAGCTGACATATTAGCAACTAAACACTTACAAACACGCGTAACTTAGTGATCCGAATAATTCTGGGTCATTGCTGATTCACCTACTTAACTTTTAATGAAGGTGAAAAAGCACCAAAAAGCCCCAAATGCTTACAAATCACATTTGTGCACACAAGCAGAAATGAAATTTACTATGAAATTTATCAACTGAAAAAATTCTGTCAGCAGTTCAAAAGAAAGAGCCCTAGCACAGAGAAAACGCATTACGGTCGTGACACCTGTACCAGCCTTAGAGGACAAACATTTGCAACCGCTAGTACAAAAAATGTCCACATACGTTAAAGACACTACGAACTTTTTGAATATTTTGGAAGAACACAAAGCAATGTACACGAAGGAAATGCTACTCTGTACCATCGACGTCCAATCATTATACACCTCCATCCCGCACAATTTAGGAGTAGAAGCAGTGGCGTCATTTCTGATGCTCACAGAAATGGATCAAAATTTGATGATATTCATAATGGAATTACTTAACTTTACCCTCTACCACAGTTATTTCTGTTGGAACAATGAATACTATATCCAATCTTCGGGTACTGCGATGGGAAATTGTGCGGCGCTGGCGTACGCGAATCTTTTCATGTACAGATTTGAACTCGACGATATACTAGGCAATAAAGATTGGACAGACAATTTAATATTGTACAAAAGATACATAGACGACATATTCATTCTATGGAAGGGATCAGAACAGCTATTACTACAGGCAATATCTCAATTGAATGAAGTCAACGACAGGATTCAATTCACACATTCAATACAAACCAAACAAATATCCTTTTTAGATGTAATGATCACAAATGACCAAGGAAATCTTGAAACTAGTGTATTTACTAAAACAACGGACAGAAATAACTTACTCCACTTTCAAAGTTTTTACCAGCATTCCCTAAAAAAACATCTGCCGTACTCACAACTACTCCGTATCAAACGAATTTCATCTACTAAGAATACATTTCAAGACAGCATGGCAACCACCATTGATAAATTTCGAGAGCGTGGATATCCAAATGGCATCCTTCAAGAAGCAGTTGAAAAGATAACTAAAGTCGACAGAACATCTTTAGTGAAAACAAAAGAAAAATCTACCAGTCAAGAAAGGATGGTTTTCCTCTCTAAACATTCCACTGAGAGTGTTCATATCAAAAGAATTTTGTTGAAACATTGGCCATTACTTTCCCTGGAAGAAGACTTTAATGGTATATTTTCTCTACCACCCAGATTTGCTTATCAACGTACTAAAAACATCAAAGAACTCTTAAACCAACAGGCTAATTCCAAAACATTGATATACAAAGGGACGTTACCCTGCCACAACTGTGGTAATTGCAACGCCATTATCAAAGGTAAAGAGTTTCGACACCCGAGCCAGGGAACATTAATTAAATTGAAAGTCAATGCTACCTGTGACAGTCGAAACGTTATATACATGATCAAGTGCCCGTGTGGCCTGGCATATGTAGGCAAAACTGAAAGAAAAATAAAGACAAGATTGATCGAACACAAAAGCAATATACGAACAAAAAGTGTCATATCACCTTTGGCTGCACATTTTAATACCCACAACCATACAGTTAGCCAAATAAGATTTCTCATTTTGGATCAACCATCAATCTTACCAGGCAGAGACAATTGTCAACATTTATTAAGACGGGAGATATTTTGGATAACCTTCCTATATACAATCCAACCGAAAGGACTAAATGATCGGTGTGATTTAAATTGCTTTTTATAATGCCTTCTTAACCTTTACGTTAACTTTCACTGTGACTATGATGACTGTATTCAGTACTCATGTGGACCCTGTAATAGCACATACACATAGGACTTTGCTATTATGCATTTTACCATATTGCACGATATTGACTTGTACTCAGCTGGTTTAATAATGATGCCAAGACATTTGATTCACCTTTTTAAAGTTTAAGCTTATATCTCTAGAAATTGCCTGGGAACTTATCCACCTCGGTTCGCAAAGCACTCACATAAGCTGTTTTGTGCCTTTAAATACTCAATATTATTTTTGTGAAACTTTTTGAGCATTATACATATTTTTTCACGTGAAACACTTTGTGTTTTCTTGTATCTCATCTGTTTACATTCGAGTCTATCTTCTATTGCCGGCACTCCGTTCGCGAAGTCTGCCGTCGATACCTCGTCCGCATGATAGATTTAGATGCACCATTAAACCTATCAGCGTGTACTTCCGGGTCATGCCTACCCCGACGCTACTATGGCGCGAGACTTTTGAGTTTCGGTAAGACGCGAAGCTTTTTGTTAAATATTATTTTAGTTCCTTACACATTGCGGCATTCTGACCGAGTCGACTTTCGTTCCTACCCTTACAGAATCTGGACGGATTCATTCTCCTTTAACCATGAGGTTATGACCGCAGAAGATGCATTAAGGTATTTTCTATGATGGTATATTATTGGCCAGATAGCGGCGTTAAGTTCATATGATTGTTGTTCCTTCATCAATACCCGTTGTTTACTTTAGATACGAACTCTGAGTGAATACCACGTTATACTTATAAGATTGTTTTACACGTCATTTGAAGGTACGACTTTGCTAAAGCACCAGGGTGTGATATGAGTGTATATACACAATTCTAGTTACGTTTTCATACTCCCCATTTCATTCACGTCCAGACCCGCAATGATCGAGTATTCGGCATGTATATTTGAGGCCCATGATGTTTACTCCAAATTCGTACACATTCTAGGAGTTACAAGATTGAACACTTTATCAGGCACCTGGAGGGTTATAAGGTTTTTAAGCTTCATTAAACTAGCAGAGGTGATCATCACAGAAATACTGTGAATTTGTCTGAATTGAACTATGTCTTTTCAATGAATAGTGATGTATATCCTTTTTTGAACAGAGATTGAGCCCCTGAAGAAGGGCCAAGTGCCCGAAATGCATTGGGCAAATGAAAATGAAATTACGAGTAATGTTTGGATGCGATTAAAACATTGTAAACAAGTGAAAATACCAAAAAGAATGAAGACAAACAATGATTTTTGAATAAAACTTTATTTATTTCAACTGAACAACAAACTCTTGACAATTTTCATTATATAGTGTGCGTTTGGGGACGTTACCCTCGATTAGGATAACGCTACAGACAAGTGTGCTTTAACCCCATATCTGCCGTCGAAAATTAGCTGTAATACTTGAGGGAGGTCTTGGCATCCATGAGTTTCTCGAGTGCAACCCCCGTGTAGTCCCTGTGACCAGGAGGCTGCTTTCTCCTCATCTGCTACCCTGCTCGCTCTCTGACCCTTTATACACAAGAGGCATGTTGACACGCATAGAAGCCCTGCACCACACACTAGTGGAACAAACGTCTTCCCGTCCTTTCCGACCAATGATGGACAGCTCACTCAAGGGACCTCGGCGCCTTTTGTCGCGTTGGCAAACTTACAGGCACACAGGGTCACTGGAGGCAAATCTTCTGGCCCTTTACGCAGCTGCAGTGTAGGAAAAGCACTATACATTTACAGAATGAGGTAGCACTTACTGATTAGCCAGTAGAAAGTACTCCAGTTGAGTAGAGGTATTGCACACAACGGTGGCATCTTCGTGAATAAGTATACAGGGCAGGATTCATTCTGGCACGAGGCTCCTGTCACACAAATTAAACCTCAACAGGAAGGACTTACAGATATAAAGCAGGTGCCCGAGTTGAAGCTCAAATTCAGTAATGTTTTAATCAGCCCAAAACATTAGTGAGTACGGTAAAGGCTGAACAAGTGTGCGTTAACCCCGAATCTGCCGTTGAAAATTAGCTGTAATACTCGAGGGAGGTCTTTGCATCCATGAGTTTCTCGAGCGTAATCCGTGTGTAGTTCCTGTGACCAGAAGGCTTCTTTCTCCTCACCTGCTGCCCTGTTCGCTCTCAGACCCTTTATTCACAAGAGGCATGTTGACACGCATAGAAGCCCCGCACCACACACTAGCAGTATCAAACGTCTTCCAGCCCTTTCCCAACTATGATGGACAGCTCACTCAAGGGACCTCGGTGGCTTTTGGTGTGGTGGCAAAGTTAAAGGCACACATGGTCACTGGAGGCAAATCTTCTGGCCCTTTACGCAGCTGCAGTGTAGGAAAAGCACTATACATTTACCCAACGAGGTACCACTTACTGATTAGTCAGTAGAAAGTACTCCAGTTGAGTAGAGGCATTGCACAAAACTGTGGCATCTTCGTGGATTACTATGCAGGGCAGTATTTATTCTGGCACGAGGCTCCTGCCACAAAAATTAAACCTCAACAGGAAGCACTTAGAGATATAAAGCAGGTGCCCGAGTTGAAGCTCAAATTCATTAACGTTTTAATCAGCCTAAAACATTAGTGAGCACGGTCGAGGCTGGGCAAGTGTGCTTTAACCCCATATCTGCCGTCGAAAATTAGCTGTAATACTCGAGGGAGGTCTCTGCATCCATGAGTTTCTCAAGCAAAATCCCCGTGTAGTTCCTGTGACCAGGAGAATGCTTTCTCCTCACCTGCTGCCCTGCTCACTCTCTGACCCTTTATACACAAGAGGCATGTTGACACGCATAGAAGCCCCGCACCACACACTAGCGGTATCAAATGTCTTCCCGCCCTCTCCCAACTAGGATGGACAGCTCACTCAAGGGACCTCGGCGCCTTTTGGCGTGGTGGCAAATTACAGGCACACATGGTCAGTGGAGACAAATCTTCTGGCCCTTTACGCAGCTCCAGTGTAGGAAAAGCACTATACATTTACCCAACGGGGTAGCACTTACTGATTAGCCAGTAGACTACTCCAGTTGAGTAGAGTCAAATTGCAAAAAAATCCGCGAGTTCACGGGAAAGTCCGCAAATTTGTGGATTTGTTTGCAATTTCACGTGAATTTTGCGGACCGCAGATCCGCAAAATTCGCCCATACTTAGTCCTGATACACCTGTCTACAACGAAGTAACAAGTGATCTAGTGGTTCCAGCGATTTTAACGAATCCTGATGCAATTCCGACCATTGACAGAACTGCCTCTGGCTATTTCATTAACTTTGATACGTTTTCTGAGTATCCCAGCGAACCTGAAACGACGCCAGCACAAAGAACTTTCAATGAACAAGCAACAGACTTTTTTCATCACCTGAAAAAGACTTATCTGGTTTGTTTTGGAAATATTTTTCTTTCTTCTTTGGCTAGTTCTGGTATTAACTCTGGGTATGCTGATAAATGGAAGATATATTCAAATAGCACAGCCAGTAAAAGAGTGAACTTACTTCTTCAGCCACACAAATAATCACATCGTGAAACAAGAGACTTGTCAGAAGTGAACATCACAGCTATTCCTATACAAGATGGTATAGTTTGGGACAAAACCGAATATGACATTTTTGGCCCATCAGAGCTTTTGAAGATTCCACATTTATTTAAGATTTCATTAAGTGACTTTATTACCTCCAGTACATTTACTGATGATTGGGACTTCGATAACATGATGTTTAATCAAGAAATGTCTGCACTATTCATAGATCATGAATATTTAGAGGGTTCTGCAGACTATGAGCAAATGTATTGTTATAACCATTATGGTCATCATTTCTTGCACAAATCTGCGTCACCTAGAAATGTATTTATGTATAACCAATGGGAACATTGTCCTACACCTCCAAAGGGTAGCTCAAAAACTTTGCAATGCAGTTTCCATATTTTTCAGGGTTCAATGTATCCAATGCGGAAGCGTTTTACTTTAAATATTTGAACAAGACAGGAACAAAAATTATGTTGAGCAATACAAAATAGATTTATTCTGCAGCCTTTATTGCCCAACTGTCTAGACAGGGTTTCGACCTTTTGGAAAGACAACATTGAGACAAAATCTGTCTGGGATTCAAACGATTGGCAAGTACAGGGGGTAAAAGCTTTGTTTAGAGCCTGTATCATCCCTGAGCAAATTATGTTTTTGAATGACAGTGTCCAACAAATGTCTTGCCTTGGGATAGCAAAGATCAAAAAAATGAACACTCCGTCCATACCTGCACCTGCAAGTAATAGCACTACACAGGGGGAGGTCGACGTACATACTATTTTGCATCACAGCAGATCAGATTCAGATTGGAACAAATGGTTACTTTTGCCCACAGACACAAACAACTGTCAAGATTGATTCTTGAACAAAACACAGGGTTTCACTATCAATAGGCCAGACACACGCTATGTTCAAATACAGCATCTAGGGGTAGTAACAAAACACAGTGTAGGAAAACTTTCCCTTGATTGGCTACACAAAGCTACACTGGAGGATGTAAAAGAACACTTATCTTTACTTAAAGAAGGCGCAGACCTTAGGGAATTTGTAAAGAAGTGTAGCTGATGCTGAAGAAGTTTTACACATGTAGTATTTATTGTAGGGTACAGAGAGCCGTCCCAGCTGGCAAAGTGAAGACACAAGCTGTAACTGTCACACAGGGAACATTAAAGAAAAGATAAGATTCTGGATGACATCACAGAGTTCTAGCTGATGTCTACCAGCATCATGGCACCACACCTCCCCCATTTTAATAAAAAGACAGTGAAACAACAGAAAGGGGAAAAAAGAGACGAGAAGGGTACGGAAAGATATAGGAGGAATAATATAGCATGTCAATTTAAATAAATGAACAAGAACCTATACGTAATCACGTAATCTACTTGGCCTAGCAAGAACCCTGGTACTCTTCTTGACACCATCCCCCCTGCAACATTGTTAAAATTCACATTTCTGGAAGAAAAACAAGGATCCTTAGCAACACGTGAGGTGCTCCACCAATTTCCATTAGACAATTTCACAGCATTCTTAGGAATATCTACTACCTGCTGAGAATCTAGAAATTTAGAAAAAACTTTTTTTATTGAAACAGGGTTTTTAACACTAACCCAATCTCCCACACGAATCTTGTGAGTCTCTTTTTGGGCAGGTTCAAAATTTTTGATACTTATCTCAGATGATTTTTTGTTGCCAGATTCCCACATGCTTCTAATATCACCACCATGATGAAAAGACTTTACCATCCAAAAGGTATAAACTTGTGAACAAGTTTTTCTCCCTCTCATGAGTTTGAATGGAATGAAATTGGTTGCAGCATTAGGTGATGTACGCTATGACCAAACTAGATCTTTCACCGCTTGAAAAACACAACACCTGGATCTGAAAGCTGCTTGAACACATTCCACAACAACTCTGTTAAATCTTTCAGTTTTCCCATTGCTCTGTGGATGATATAGAGGAGTTCTGGTGTGTTTAATACCAAAAACTTGTTGAAAAAAATTCATCTCATGGGAGACGAACTGGACACCATTGTCTGTAAGAATTTTCTCTGGATAACCTTTCCTGAGAAAAATCTTATTCAAACAGTCAATGACACTCTTGGAATTGGGTACACAAATGGGTTCTACCTCAACTCACCTTGACAAATGATCAATAACAACCAAAAAATATTTTGAATTGTTAGGAAGAACATAAAATGGTTCAGGAAAATCCACGCCTAACTTTTTCCAGGCTCTACTGGGAGAAGGTACAGGCGATTCAACGACACCCTCTAAGACAAGACTTTGTCACGGGTACTGCATCGTGCACACTGTTTGAGTAGCTCATCTACCTGTTTGTCCATCCTAGGCCACCGAAAATCAGACCTGACTTTTCTTTTAGTAATGGTAGCACCAAGATGACCTAAATGACCAGCTAAAATAATTTTCTCTCTGTAGCACATCGGAGGTACCAATTTGTCGCATCTGACTATTTTTCCACTCTCCACTGAAAGCTCATTACTAACCTTCCAGAACATCTGAAAATCAGAAGAGAGACATTTATTTTTTGGCCAACCTTTCTTGAGAAGTAAAGCAATTTCTTTGAGTACAACATCTTTATCAACTTCTGTAATCCAGTCATCTTCTACAAAAGATAAGGACTCCTGACTAACATTTGCCACAAAACATTCTTCTACCTCAGTCTTGCTCATCAGTATCCGAAATGGGAAGCCTGGCAAGGCAATCTGCTCTGCTGTTCCTTCTCCCAGGAATATATTCTACACTGAAACGGTACTCATGTAATTTAGTAGTCAATCTGGCCAATCGAGCAGTGGCGCGTTTAATATTTTTCCTAGACAGGATGTCAACCAAAGGTTGATGGTCGGTTTTAAGAATAAAAGATCGACCCCATAAATATGGCTTGAAGTTCTCAATACTCCAGACACAAGGTAGGAGCTCTTTTCCAATAACGGAGTACTTCCATTGAACAGGACGAAAAGTCCTGGAGGCAAATCCCACCGTGTACTCCTTAGCCTCAAAGTGTTGCGACAATACAGCTTCAAGTCCATACTCACAAGCATCAACTGTGACAACAGTCTGTCTACCCTCAACAAAAGCTTGTACATCTGGAGTTTTGACAATGTGTTCTTTAATTAGTTGAAAACCTTTCTTACACTCTTCTGACCATTTGAAAGTAGCCCCTTTCTTTAGTAGTAATCTGAAGCATTCAGTGGCTTGGCAAAATCTTTCATAAACTTTGCATAGAACTCAGAAAGACCAAGAAAGGACATGAGTTGCTCCTTATTTTGAGGATCAGGCGCCTCAACGATACTTTTGACTAAGCCTGGTCTAGGTTTTATACCATTTTCTGAGATGATATGACCTAAGTATTCAATCTCTTTAGTTTTGAAAATTCACTTGCTTTTTGGTAGCGTCAATCCTCTGCTTTCTAATACATTAAAAATGTGATCAATTACTAAATCATGCTCAGTTTCAGTTTTTGTGAAATTAAGAATGTGGTCTTGGAAGACAACTACATGGGGGTTATGATTAAACATTTCAGTCATGAGTCTCTGGAAAACAGCGGCCGCAGAGGCCAAACAAAGGGAGGACAGCAAAACTGAAAAACACCATTGGGGGTAACAAAAGCAGTAAGATGTCAGTATTGAGGATGTAATTCGACTTGGTGATAAGCAGTTTAAGATCCAGCTTAGTAAACCATTAAGATGACCCTTGTTAGACCTGGAATCATTGGCGTCCCTTCCATTTTTACTGATTGCCTCCTCTGTTTTGATATGTTTTTGCTGGTCATATGCTTTGGGCACTGTGCCACTGTTATCCAGTGCCACAGTGCAAGTGTTCCCTATGTTAAATTGATGTATTGATTAGTGATGCCATGATTGGGTTATTTGATTTACTTGTCAGCTCCTAGTACAGTGTACCGTGTGTGCCCAGGGCTTGTAAATCAAATGCTGCTGGTAGGCTTGCAGCACTGGTTGTACCACCCACAGAAGCAGCTTGTTAAGTGTGTCTCATGCCTGCTGTTAGATCTGGGGGTCTCTAATTGGCAGAGGTAAGTACCACTGTCCAAATAGGGACCCTTGCTTCTAGTCAGGGCAAGGAGATAACCCTCTGAGATAACCCCTGCTCACCCTCTAGGTAGCTTGGCACGAGCAGTCTAGGCTAACCAGAGGCAATGCGTAAAGTATTTGTACCAACACTCACAGTAACACAGTAAAAACACCACAAACTGACTCCACAATAGTTTAGAAAAATGAAGGTATTTTTAATCTAAACTACACAAGACCAAAACGACAAAAATCCAACATACACAGTTCAAGAATATGGTTTCAAAAAGAGTTCTTAAGGTTGCGTTAAAATTCTTCAAGTTGCGGTAAAATAAACCACAGATGCGTGAAAAGTTCACAGTTGCTTCACGTTTACTCACAGTACCTTTAGTTGCAACAAAGTTCCAAAAGCAGAAGCTGGTGCGGTGGAAAACAAGCGATGCGTTGCTCCTGAGACCCTGGGGAGGCGATGCGACAGCCCCGCTGCAGCAGCGGGCGTGTTGCGACGAATCCGGTCTGTATGGGGAGGAAGGCCACTTGTATGGATTCCGGTGCGTAGGTTCCGTAGGAAGTCTGTTCTCGCAAAGGCACGATGCGACGATCTCGTAGGTGCTGCGACGATCTCCAGGGCGACGATGCGCGGTCCAGCGGCGATCCTTTCTCTCGCAGCTCCTCGATGCGATGATTCTGCGACGACACTCGCAGCGACGTGATGCGGTCCGCAAGCAAGCGGTGCGGCGTTCTCACCCAGCGACGACAGGCTCTGCGACGATACTCGCAGCGAAGTTCGATTCTCCCGCACCGGTCTGGTGCGTCCCGCAAACGAAGGATGCGACATCTCTGGCAGCGGCGTCAGGCGCTGCGACGATCTCGACCTCCGTAGCGGCGGGAAACTTCTCGCACTCTCGGGGATGCGCTCCGCAAGCGAGCGATGCGACACTTTTCAGTTTCCAAAGTCTCTCAAGCTTTAGTCTCAAGCTTCCCAGCACAGGTACAACCTCCAGAGGCCCCACAACTGGATCAAGCACTCTAGGAGGGACAGAACTCTCTCAGCAGAGTTCAGGGAAGCTGGGGGTGAAGTCCCTTTGTTCCTGGGACTTCAAAACAGGGAGCCAGCTCTTCTCAGGCCCTTGGAGATTCCTTCAAGACAGTGGACACAGCACACAGCAAAGTCCTTCCCCTCTCCTTGGCAGCAAAGCAACAGGTCAGTCCAGCAGAGCAACAGCAGGACAATCTTCCTTCTTCAGTTTCAGCTTTCTCCTTGGCAGAGGTTCCTTCTTGATTTCCAGGATGATCTAATTTTCTGTTGTCAGGGGTCCTGTACTTATACCCCTAAAGTCTTTGTTCTCTCTGTGCATGTGGGCCCTGAGCCCGGTCTAAACCAGTTCTGGGTGGATCCTGAGCACTTTGTTTTGCTGGCTGCATCTTTCCTTTCAGAGTGAGGGGCAGGGTCCTCAGCCGCCCAGCAGGGGGGTGGAGCCAGCATTGTGGAAGGCAGGCACAGCCCTATTCAGACACAACAGTGATGGACAGAATGTGGATCAATGTCACACATTCACCCCAGTCCAAAGATCTGGGCCCAAATCCATCGTTTTTCCACTCCACACCACCCTGGGTTAGACAATGGCGATATGCAAATCAGCGCTGACCCTGTGCCCCATGGGAACAGTCCAGTCCGAACTACAAAAGCCATGTCCTTCCCAGAACGGAATCAAGCATCCGAGGACCGGCCCGGTTTCGAGGTAACACCTCTCATCAGCCCGGCTAGCTTGACTCCAGTGGTGTGGAGTGCCTGGGACTCACGTCTGAGCATCCCCAGTACACTTAGAGCGGTAATTGCAAACACAACAGTGATGGACAGAATGTGGATCAATGTCACACATTCACCCCAGTCCAAAGATCTGGGCCCAAATCCATTGTTTTTCCACTCCACACCACCCTGGGTTAGACAATGGCGATATGCAAATCAACGCTGACCCTGTGCCCCATGGGAACAGTCCAGTCCGAACTAGAAAAGCCATGTCCTTCCCAGAACGGAATGAAGCATCCGAGGACTGGCCCGGTTTCGAGGTAACACCTCTCATCAGCCCGGCTAGCTTGACTCCAGTGGTGTGGAGTGCCTGGGACTCACGTCTGAGCATCCCCAGTACACTTAGAGCGGTAATTGCAAACACAACAGTGATGGACAGAATGTGGATCAATGTCACACATTCACCCCAGTCCAAAGATCTGGGCCCAAATCCATCGTTTTTCCACTCCACACCACCCTGGGTTAGACAATGGCGATATGCAAATCAGCGCTGACCCTGTGCCCCATGGGAACAGTCCAGTCCGAACTACAAAAGCCATGTCCTTCCCAGAACGGAATCAAGCATCCGAGGACCGGCCCCGTTTCGAGGTAACACGTCTCATCAGCCCGGCTAGCTTGACTCCAGTGGTGTGGAGTGCCTGGGACTCACGTCTGAGCATCCCCAGTACACTTAGAGCGGTAATTGCAAACACAACAGTGATGGACAGAATGTGGATCAATGTCACACATTCACCCCAGTCCAAAGATCTGGGCCCAAAAACAGCCCTATTCAGCCCAGGTGCTAACTCCTCCCACCACTCCAGTTGCAACTGCAGTCATTCAGCCTAGTGCTGACTCATCCAGCCTCCTGGGGAATTCCCCAACCCCTGTCACTCACAAACCAGACAGTCAATACACAAACAGGCCCAGGCACACAGAAGGGTCAGACAAGAGAACAGCAACTTTCTAAAAGTGCTGTTCTCAAACACAGGATTTAAAAACAACCTTTCCTAAAATATGTGTTATTAAATTCTGAGTTCAGGGATACTAGATACTTATGTCCTATCTTGTTCCTATGGGAAGAAATGCTGTTAACCACTGTAGCCAGCATCCCCCATGTTAACCTATGGAGCAAGATAGCCTTACAATAGTGAAAAACGAAAATGGCTGTAATTCACTACCAGAACATGTTACCTGCACCAGTACATGCTCTACCTTTCACATCCACTGCACCCTGCCCAGGGGGGTACCTTGGGCCTTCCATAGGGGTGACTGATGTGCACAGCAAGGGAAGGGTTAGGCCTGGTCAGTGGGGACACTGACCAGGAGGACATGGCAGTTCTAAACTGCCCATAGGCACTGCAGTGGCAGGCCTGAGACACCATTTTAGAGCTACTCCTGTGGGTGGCACAATCAGTGCTGCAGGCCCACTAGTAGCATTTGTCATCACCAGCCCTGGCACACCCAGTGCACTTTACTAGGGACTTCATGGTTATACAAATATGCCAAACATGTATATTCAATCAGAATAACAATTTATACAGGGAGCACTTACACTCTGGCACTGATCAGCAGTCGCAGAGTGTCCAAAGCATCTAAACCAGCAAAAACGAAATCCAGCACAGCATCAAAAATACAGGAGGTAGAGGCAAAAAGATAGGGGGAAACCACGCCAAAGATGCCAGGTCTAACACGTGTCCCCTCCAGCTGAAAGTGGGGAGAACTACCCACCCTCTTGGGAGTTCTCTTCACTAAGGCGGAAAAACCTGGACAGACCATCAGCATTGGCGTGTTCTGTGCCAGGGCGGTGTTCCACCGTAAAGTCCATTCCCTGTAGGGAGATGGACCACCTCAACAGCTTTGGATTCTCACCCCTCATCTGCATTAACCATCTGAGGGGCCTGTGGTCGGTGTGAACCCGGAAGTGAGTCCCAAACAGGTAGGGCCTCAACTTTTTCAGAGCCCAGACCACAGCAAATGCTTCTCTCTCAATTGCACTCCACCTCTGTTCCCTGGGGAGTAGTCTCCTGCTAATGAAGGCTACCGGCTGGTCTCCTCCCTCCTCAGTGATTTGTGAGAGTACTGCTCCCACACCATGCTCTGAAGCGTCTGTCTGTACTATGAACTCACTGGAAAAGTCAGGTGCCTTGAGCACCGGTGCTGTGCACATAGCAGTTTTCAGGGTTTCAAAAGCATTTTGGCAGGCGTCAGTCCAGTCAACTCTTTTGGGCAACTTCTTGGAAGTGAGTTCTGTCAAGGGGTTGACAATGGTGCCATATCCCTTGACAAACCGTCTGTAATACCCGGTGAGTCCTAAAAAGGCCCTCACCTCCGTCTGGGTCTTGGGGGGCTCCCAAGCCAGAATGGTATCAATCTTTGCCTGTAGGGGCGCCACCTGGCCGCTCCCCACCTGGTGTCCCAAATACACCACAGATCCCTGCCCTATCGGGCACTTGCTGGCCTTGATAGTGAGGCCTGCCCTTTGCAGAGCCTTCAATACTTCGCAGAGGTGTTGCAGGTGTTCCTCCCACGTGGAGATGAACACAGCAATGTCATCCAGGTATGCGGCGCTGAATTCCTCCAGCCCGGTCAGTACCTGGTTAACCAGTCTCTGGAATGTGGCAGGGGCATTCTTCAACCCAAAGGGCATGACACGGAACTGGAAGTGCCCCTCTGGCGTTGAAAATGCAGACCTCTCTTTGGCCCCATCAGTTAAGGCAATCTGCCAGTACCCCGAAGTCAAATCAAATGTACTGAGGTACTGGGCAGCTCCCAAACCGATCCACGAGCTCATCAGCTCTGGGGATGGGGTGTGCGTCAGTCTTCGTGACCGCATTGAGCCCACGGTAGTCCACGCAAAACCGGAGTTCTGGAGGGCCACCGGGGGTAGCAGCTTTCTTGGGCACCAAGACCACTGGGCTAGCCCAGGGGCTGCTGGAGGGCTCAATCACCCCTAGCGCCAACATCTTGGAAACCTCTTCCTTGATGCTGGCCCTGACCTTGTCAGCTACCCTGTAAAATTTCTGTTTCACAGGCAGACTGTCTCCAGTGTCCACATCATGGACGCACCAGTTGGTGACTCCTGGGGTCAGGGAGAACAGGGAGGAGAACTGACCCAACACTTGGCGACAGTCACTCTGCTGTTCTGGGGTCAGGGTGGGCGAGAGGACCACACCATCCACTGACCCATCTTGCTCCTTAACTGCCAGGAGGTCAGGGAGAGGATCACTATCCTCTTCCATTCCTGCATCTGTAGCCGGGAGCATGGTTACTTCAGACCTCTTAAAGTGTGGTTTGAGGCGGTTCACATGCAAGACTCTCAGGGGCTGCCTGGGAGTCTTCAGGTTAACCAGGTAGGTTACCTCACTCTTCCTTTCCACCACCTCTTTTGGCCCAGTCCACTTGTCTTGGAGCGCACAAGGCTCCACTGGCCCCATCACCCACACTTCCTGCCCAGGTTGAAATTCGACCAGAGTGGTATTCTGGTCGTACCATCTTTTCATTTCTTCCTGGCTTGCTTCCAGGTTCGCCTGAGCGAGCTTCCTGAACCGTTGTGTCTGGTTGTGGATGGCCAGCACATAGCTGAACACATCCTGGGGGGTTTTCCCACGGGACTTTTCCCAATCCTCCTTCACCAGTGAGAGAGGTCCTCTAACAGGGTGGCCATACAGGAGTTCAAAGGGACTGAACCCTAAGGACTTCTGAGGCACCTCCCTGTAGGCAAACAACAGGCATGGTAACAAGACGTCCCACTTACGTCTCATGGGCTCCGCTAGGCCCATCATCATACCTTTTAGGGTCCGGTTGAACCTTTCAACCAACCCATTTCCTTGAGGGTGGTAAGGAGTGGTGAACTTATAAGTTACCCTACACTCCTCCCACAGAGACTTCATGTACTTAGAGATGAAGTTGGTACCCCGGTCGGAGACCACCTCTCTGGGGAACCCCACACGGGAAAAGATCCCCATCAATGCACGGCCCACCACGGGTGCTGTGATTGTCCTGAGAGGGACTGCTTCCGGGTACCGGGTGGCATGGTCCACCAAGACCAGGATGAACCTGTTGCCTAAGGCCGTCTTGGGGTCCAGGGGCCCTACGATGTCTATGCCCACCCGCTCGAAAGGGGTGCTCACCACTGGGAAGGGCTGAAGGGGGGCCTTCAGCTTCATTCCAGTCTTGCCACTGGCTTGACAGGTTTGGCAAGATCTGCAAAAGGAACCAACGTGCTTTCTCATCTGGGGCCAGTGAAAGTGGGTGACAAGCCGGTTTAGGGTCTTGTCTTGCCCCAGATGTCCTGCAAGAGGCACGTCATGAGCCAGACCCATTAGGAAGTTTCTGAAGCGCTCGGGTACCACCAGCACACAGGCTGCACCGGGCTCAGCAAACTTAGGCTCACTATACAACAAGTCATCTTCCCAGTAGATAAAGTGATCTCTGGCTGCTCCACCTGCTGCCTGGTCTACAGCCTGTTGCCGCAGACCCTCGAGGGAAGGGCATTCTTTCTGCGCCTAGCAGAATTCCTCCCTGGAGGGACCACCTTCTTGCTGCCAATGGGTCAGCTCAGGCAATTCTCCCAGTTCGGCTACCTGTTCCCCTGTAGGTTCCAGGGCATCCCCTCGGGTTCTGCTCCTTCCTGGACCGTGGGAACGGCTGGGGCTGGTTTCCCGCGCCCTCTGCCTCTTCCTCTCCTGGCAGGTCTCTGGGCCACTGTTTCAGGCTCCAGTTCTGCTGAATCACCCTTACTGGCTGCCATAGCACGCGTGGTCACACAGATCCACGCAGGCAGACCCAACATCTCCAAGTGAGTTCTGTGTTCTACATCCTTCCATGGAGAACTCTCCAGGTCGATGCCTAACAGACAGTCTACAGGCAAGGCATCACTGACAACTACCTCCAAAAGACCAGAGACTCCTCCCCATGCAAAGGGAACCTTCGCCAGCTTGCAGAGGCGCACTGAGCTGTCAGCTGCCACTACAGGGCGGAGTACACCAGGGATGATTTGCTCTTCAGACACCCACTGACACCTCACAGATGTCACGCTGGCTCCCGTGTCTCTCAGAGCCTCAATCTCCCTCCCATTGATGGTCACCTTCTGCCCATATTTCTTAGTGTTAGAGGGCAGCAAGGTTTCCTGGACCATTTCTTGGTCTCCTAGAGAGACAAGGGTCATGACTGCTAGCTCCCCCCAGTCACTAGAAACCAAATCCCCTCCCAAAGCTACACTAGCTAACGCTGGGGCGGGGGCACCAGTGGGTGCTTGCTTCTTCTTGGGACATTTTGGAGCAATGTGGCCCACCTCATTGCAGTGATAGCAGGTAGGTGGACCCCTGTTGTCTTTATTGTCCCGCCTGCCCTTAGAGGGCCATGGCTGCTTAGGTTTGGGGGGGTGGGATTCCTTTCCCTGGGAACTATTTTGGGGCCCTTTTGAGAACTCCTTTTGGTTACCCTTGTCCCCCCCACTTTTCTGCTGGGGACCCTGCCCACCTTTGGCTGTGGTACCCACAATTCCTCTGTGGACCCTGGTACTGGTCCAGCGGTCCGCCTCCTTAGCAAGCTCAATGGGGTCTGTCAGCTTGCTGTCTAAAAGATGCTGGCGCAGCTCTGGAACACAAAGACTACTCAAGTGCTCCCAACTGATTAAATGCAACAACCCCTTAAAATCAGTTACTTTACTGCCCTTCATCCAACCTTCCAGTGCACGCGAGTACGAATTCACACACTCCATCCAAGTCTCAGACTCTCTCTTCTTGGAGTTCCTAAACTGCAGTCTGTACTGCTCTGGGGTAAGGCCATACCTGAGACATAAGGCCTCCTTCATATTGGGGTAGGTCATGGCACCTGCTAATTCTAAGGGCTCTAGAGCACTCCTCCCAGAAGCCTCAAAATGTTTCCACAGGCCCGCCCCCCAATGCTGATCAGGCACACTATTCATCTTCAATGCAATTTCATACGAAGTGAACCAGGCATAAATATCCTCACTCCTCTGGTAATTCTGCACCAGGTCCTTGGGAATATATACTTTACCCCCATGCACTGGCTGCGCGCTGCCACCATTTGAACTGGCTTCCACCTCCTTGGCTTTAAGATCCAGTTCCCTCATACTCAATTCATGAGCCAAAAGCAATTTCTTTTCCTCCAAGGCGCGGGCACTTTTGCTCTCCTCCGCCGCCTTTTCTCTCTCTTTATCCATTTCAAATTGCTTCATTTGCATTCTCATTTTCATGACTTCCAACTCATACTCTCTTACTCTCTGATTTTCTTGTAACTCTTCTGGGGAGAGGCCCCTACCGGAGTGGTTGCTGCCAGCTCCTGAGCCTACTCTGCCCACTGGCAGATCTTTGACTTGAAAACCATTTTCTACATCCACATCATCCTCTCCCTCTTGTGCCCTCCAATGGGCCTTCAAGATTTTCTGCAGCTCCTCCTTTCAGTAGGCGCTCTTTATGGGGCACTCAAACTCAAGGCAGAATTTCCTAAGTTGCTCAACTTTGTATGAATACAAATCTCCAATGGCAAACTCCATCTCTACTTCTGCCTCTTTACTGGGTGCCTTCCCATGCACAGACATGATGTATTGAAAAGTTACTCAAAAATAGAAAAGTCAAAACCAAAAAATCAGTAGTATGCGGTGGCGTAGTGGTCTGCACTCACTAGTGATGTACACCAATTACTGTGGGTCAAGTACAAATACAAGTTCAAATCCCACCGCCTGACCACCAATGTTAGATCTGGGGGTCTCTAGCTGGCAGAGGTAAGTACCACTGTCCAAATAGGGACCCTTGCTTCTAGTCAGGGCAAGGAGATAACCCTCTGAGATAACCCCTGCTCACCCTCTAGGTAGCTTGGCACGAGCAGTCTAGGCTAACCAGAGGCAATGCGTAAAGTATTTGTACCAACACTCACAGTAACACAGTGAAAACACCACCAACTGACTCCACAATAGTTTAGAAAAATGAAGGTATTTTTAATCTAAACTACACAAGACCAAAACGACAAAAATCCAACATACACAGTTCAAGAATATGGTTTCAAAAAGAGTTCTTAAGGTTGCGTTAAAATTCTTCAAGTTGCGGTAAAATAAACCACAGATGCGTGAAAAGTTCACAGTTGCGTCACGTTTACTCACAGTACCTTTAGTTGCAACAAAGTTCCAAAAGCAGAAGCTGGTGCGGTGGACAACAAGCGATGCGTTGCTCCTGAGACCCTGGGGAGGCGATGCGACAGCCCCGCTGCAGCAGCGGGCGTGTTGCGACGAATCCGGTCTGTATGGGGAGGAAGGCCACTTGTATGGATTCCGGTGCGTAGGTTCCGTAGGAAGTCTGTTCTCGCAAAGGCACGATGCGACGATCTCGTAGGTGCTGCGACGATCTCCGGGGCGACGATGCGCGGTCCAGCGGCGATCCTTTCTCTCGCAGCTCCTCGATGAGATGATTCTGCGACGACACTCGCAGCGACGTGATGCGGTCCGCAAGCAAGCGGTGCGGCGTTCTCACCCAGCGACGACAGGCTCTGCGACGATACTCGCAGCGATGTTCGATTCTCCCGCACCGGTCCGGTGCGTCCCGCAAACAAAGGATGCGACGTCTCTGGCAGCGGCGTCAGGCGCTGCGACGATCTCGACCTCCGTAGCGGCGGGAAACTTCTCGCACTGTCGGGGATGCGCTCCGCAGGCGAGCGATGCGACACTTTTCAGTTTCCAAAGTCTCTCAAGCTTTAGTCTCAAGCTTCCCAGCACAGGTACAACCTCCAGAGGCCCCACAACTGGATCAAGCACTCTTGGAGGGACAGAACTCTCTCAGCAGAGTTCAGGGAAGCTGGGGGTGAAGTCCTTTTGTTCCTGGGACTTCAAAACAGGGAGCCAGCTCTTCTCAGGCCCTTGGAGATTCCTTCAAGACAGGGGACACAGCACACAGCAAAGTCCTTCCCCTCTCCTTGGCAGCAAAGCAACAGGTCAGTCCAGCAGAGCAACAGCAGGACAATCTTCCTTCTTCAGTTTCAGCTTTCTCCTTGGCAGAGGTTCCTTCTTGATTTCCAGGATGATCTAATTTTCTGTTGTCAGGGGTCCTGTACTTATACCCCTAAAGTCTTTGTTCTCTCTGTGCATGTGGGCCCTGAGCCCGGTCTAAACCAGTTCTGGGTGGATCCTGAGCACTTTGTTTTGCTGACTGCATCTTTCCTTTCAGAGTGAGGGGCAGGGTCCTCAGCCGCCCAGCAGGGGGGTGGCGCCAGCATTGTGGAAGGCAGGCACAGCCCTATTCAGCCCAGGTGCTAACTCCTCCCACCACTCCAGTTGCAACTGCAGTCATTCAGCCTAGTGCTGACTCATCCAGCCTCCTGGGGAATTCCCCAACCCCTGTCACTCACAAACCAGACAGTCAATACACAAACAGGCCCAGGCACACAGAAGGGTCAGACAAGAGAACAGCAACTTTCTAAAAGTGCTGTTCTCAAACACAGGATTTAAAAACAACCTTTCCTAAAAGATGTGTTATTAAATTCTGAGTTCAGGGATACTAGATACTTATGTCCTATCTTGTTCCTATGGGAAGAAATGCTGTTAACCACTGTAGCCAGCATCCCCCATGTTAACCTATGGAGCAAGATAGCCTTACAATAGTGAAAAACGAAAATGGCTGTAATTCACTACCAGAACATGTTACCTGCACCAGTACATGCTCTACCTTTCACATACACTGCACCCTGCCCAGGGGGGTACCTTGGGCCTTCCATAGGGGTGACTGGTGTGCACAGAAAGGGAAGGGTTAGGCCTGGTCAGTGGGGACACTGACCAGGAGGACATGGCAGTTCTAAACTGCCCATAGGCACTGCAGTGGCAGGCCTGAGACACCATTTTAGAGCTACTCCTGTGGGTGGCACAATCAGTGCTGCAGGCCCACTAGTAGCATTTGTCATCACCAGCCCTGGCACACCCAGTGCACTTTACTAGGGACTTCATGGTGATACAAATATGCCAAACATGTATATTCAATCAGAATAACAATTTACACAGGGAGCACTTACACTCTGGCACTGATCAGCAGTGGCAGAGTGTCCAAAGCATCTAAACCAGCAAAAACGAAATCCAGCACAGCATCAAAAATACAGGAGGTAGAGGCAAAAAGATAGGGGGAAACCACGCCAAAGATGCCAGGTCTAACACCTGCCATTGCAAGGCCTGTGTGCAGTCTGTGACTGCCATGTCGACTTGGCAAGGGCACCCACTTGCCAGTCCCTAAACCTTCCCTTTGCTTCATATAAGACACCCCTATGGCAGGCCCAAGGGCACGGTGCATTGTAAGTATAAGGTAGGACATGCCCTGGTGTGTGTAGCATGTCCTAATAGTGAATTACAGGCATTTTCGTTTTTAACTATTGCAAGGCTACCTGTTCTCCATAGGCCAGAATATGCAGCTAGATTATTTTATCTTATAATCCTAACTGACTCAGGGAACATGGTAGAAGTTTGAATTTAATATGCCTGAACTCAGAATGATAAAATCTTTTAGTAAAGTTGGTTTTAACATTCTGTGTTTGAAAATACCACTTTTAGAAAGTAGGTATTTTCTTGCCTAACTGTCCAGGCCTGCCTCTTCTACGTTGTGTGTTCCTTGTCTGGAGTTTTGAGTGACAGTGCTGGGGGATTCCAGGAGACAAGCTGGGGCAGCCTATTGGTGAATAGAGAGATCTGCATCTAGATGGGAGGGAGGAGTTGCATCTGGGACCTGAATTGGGCTGGGCCTTCCCTCCACAATGCTGGCTCCACCTCCTGTGGTGTGTCTGATGCCTCTGCCCTGCACTGTGATAGTAGAAGAGGAATCTTGTCAACAAAGTGCTCCAGGGCTGTGCCTTACCTCCCCTGTGCTGACTCCACCTCCCGTGGGGCGTCTGATGTCTCTGTCCTGCCCTGTGAAAGGAAGGAAGGAGTCCTGTAAACAAAGTGCAAAGGAACTGGTTTGTACTAGGCAGAAGCCTCTCTTCCTTCAGAGAACAAAGGATTTTGGGGTATAAATATTGGGACCCAGTCCCAATAACTTTAGATCACTTCTGGGAACAAGAAACCTTTTGCCAAGGAGAAGAACCAAAGAAGCTGCAGGAGTTTGAACTGCCCCTCTGCCAGTGTGTTGTTTGCTGCGTTGGTCTGCAGTGGTTTCTTCATTGCCAGGGAAAGGAGAAGGAACTTTTTAAGGACTTTTATCATCTTTCAGAATATTCTCCAAGGGCTTGAATTTGTGCTTGCCTCCTGCTGAAGTCTCAGGGACAAAAGACTTCATCTCCAGCCCCCCCCTGAATTTCCTTGCTTGGAATTCTAACTGCAGATGCCTGTGTGTCACTGGGAGCTGGAAGTGTGACCCAACGAGAAGAAGCGTGTCGCCCCCGCAGCTGAAATCATCGCACCGCAGGAGAAGCATGCCGCCGCCGCATCTCCCAGGATGCTTGTCTTTGTCAAAGATGCCTGCTGTCGCATCACCGGAGATGCATTACGCCATCGAGAGAATTGCCATCACATCACCGGAGGAGCGTGTCGCAGGGCCTGTCACGGCTCCAAAGTACAGAGTCGTTGCAAGACTGCCAGGGCGTCTATGCATCGTCATCGCATCGTCGCATCAAGGGCACCATCTTCTCTCATCGCACCAGGATTATCGCATTACATCAAGGCGCCATCTTGCGCATCGCAAGCGGACGCAAGCCGAAAAACTAAGCAGCAACCTCGTACCGGCAAGGATCACGACACATCCCCTACTCTGAGCACACATTGAGGCACAACGCATCCTTTCCCCCGGATCACGGAGCCGACGCATCTCCCCTTTTGTGAGCCTTTTGTTCACTTTGCATTACACATCCAGGTACTTTGTTGAGAACTTTGTCGCATTTACCATCAACTTGAATTAAGCAACTTTTATTATGTTTTAAGTCAACTTTAAGTATAGTATTGTAGATTTTTGTCATTTGTGGTCTTGTGTTAAGTAGATATAAAGAATACTTATTTTTTATAAAACCTGTGTTGTGTCCATCTGTAGTGTTTTCACTGTATTACTGTGTATATTCACAAATGCTTAACACACTGCCTCTGAGATAAGCCTGTTTGCTCGTGTCAAACTACCAAGGGGGTGAGCAAGGGTTATTTAGGAGTGTAATCCCCTTATCCTGACTTGGAAGTAAGGGTCCCTATTTGGCCAAAGGTAAATACCATTGCCAACTAGAGACCCCCAGATCTAACAACCCTAATTTGGAGATGAGATCCTCATTGCGTGGAAGGGGAAAACCGTTGACCCAGATGGTTATATTGAGACAACACACATTCTGAAATACCCAGACCTTTTTCTTGCCAAAACTATGGGAGAAAGCCATAGAGTAGACTTGACCTTTTCAATTATTACTTGATCACATAATGTTTGCAAATGTTTGGAAAGATCACCTCTGGTGCTTATGGGGACATTGTGTAATCTATGTTTGAGTGGAATAACATTATCCTTAACTCTGATAGATAGTTGAAAATTGGTGATCTTTCCAAGATGGTCCTCAAAAATGTTGCTAAACTCACGTTCCCAATCACTACTCATTTGAATGGTGTACAGGGAATCAGTGACACAAGTTACAGAAGAGCTTTGATTCGATTGTTTGTCAATGAAAACAGGATTAGCTAGACCAGGTTTGATGGTTTATCCAAATTCAGCTTGATGAAGAAGACCAAGAGCATTGATCCCTCATCTAGCAACATACACTTTACCTTTGATGGATTCCCCTAAAACACCAATGTTAGCACAAAAATAGCCCAGCAATTCAATTCTACTACCTTCAAAGGCTACAGTGAGAATATTCGTAGCTAATAAGCTCTTTCAGACCAAAATCTGATATACTTATCATGTGATACAGTTGTAATACGTGCTCTTGTGTAGTAGGTTTTGCTTTTCATTCCAATTTTGAACTACTACAACATATTCTTGACTAGTAACATCTTTATTATCAAAATTATCACTTTCATTGATAAAATATCTTATATTTCCTCTCCTACCACTGATACAAACTTTGGCAAAATGGCCCATTTTGCCGCATTGGCCACATTGTTGGTTGATGGCTGGACAATTTTTAAAAGATGAGACATGCAAAGATGAGCCACATCTATAACAATAAATTCTGGGAATAGATCGTCTAGTTTGAGTGAAGATTCTTCCACCTCTAGGTGTGCTTGGTCTTCTAATACTGTCACATGTGACAAAAGGAGGTTTAACAAAAGGTTTGCTAGAAACGGCACCAGAAATAGTGGTATTTGATAGAGCAGTTTCAAGCTGCTTTTCATCCTCTATTGAAGTTTCAATATTCTTGGCAATAAAGAATGCTTTATCTAAAGTAGGATCTTTTAAGGTAAGTAATTTATCTTGAATTTTTTTACAGTAGCATCGTGCAACAAGATGATCTCTGACAAGTTGAGAAGTAAAGTTATCAAACTCACATTTTGAAGCTAGTAATTTTTAACGCCGTAACAAACGTGTCTATACTTTCATCAGATTTCTGCATCCTTGTGGAAAACTTGTATCTGTGTACTACAATATTTTTAGTTTTGGTGAAATACTTATCTAATTTTGCCATACCTATTTCAAATTCATCGGGATCTTCACCATCAGGGAGATTATATGGAGGTAAATGGTCAAAAACATTTTGACCTTCAACCCCCAGATGATAATACATGAGATTCTTTTTTCTCTCAGGTCTATACCTTTGCCTATCAATTGCATCTAAATACGCCATAAATGATCTAACCCATAATTTCCATTCTAATGGAGGATCACCAGGTACTTGCAGAAAAGGTGCTGGCGGGGTGACAGTTTGCATGTTGACAAAATACCTGTGGAATAAGAGGAGAAGACTTTTTTTTTGTAAAGTAAGAAAATGAAAATGTACTAACATTTCTTATATGTATAGAGGATTCACTTGTACTTAAAGTCACTTATGGGGTCATTAGGATGACGGACGGACTTAGTTCACCCACCATCCTATCGGATAATGGGACCACCCGCCATAAGGGCGTGGGTCCTGTGGGGGGTATTAGGATGTGCCCGCCACTATCTCCCATACCTATGACTCAAGGTCTATTAGCGTAACGCCATATGGAGGGCCGTTGCCCGCAAGGTGCGGTCCCTGGGGGTCTCAAACCGACGCCGTACACACTACCACAAGAGGTGAGATGACAACTGCCGCCTCAACAAAAACATTGCAGAAATTAACCTGGGGCTGGTCCCTCAAAGTGGTAGGTTGGCGTGCAGGAGCATGACACCCCTATTGGCCCACATCCTGGCAGTGACACAGCCAGAGCTGGATAGATGCTTGAGCACCCAACAACAGCAAGTTGGGGGTGAGTATTGTGTTAAGTGTGACTTTGCGCATGAGTAACTGCATGAATCCCAGCCCAGAGCAAGTGCAAACCTCTGTGATGTCTCTAGAGTGATTCAATGGCTTCTAAGTAGCCTCAGTGTTGAGTGCAGAGGTTCTGCATGTGTACAATATTTTGTTTCTCATGTGGGAAATCCATGAACTTTGTCATAGTAAGTCATCTTGACATGTTGTCATCTAACATTTTGTGAATGTTGTCTGAACCGAGACCTTGCTACACAGGAGAATTCATTGTGTGAAGTTTGGAGCCCAGTACACTTGCCAGGCGTGTATGTGCTGTGTGGCTACCACTAGTGTGCTGATGTGATGATGAGTAAGTGGTCAGACACATGCACAAATGTGGACCTTAGGGATTAGTGAGTTGGTAGAGGTCACAGCAGTCCCATAGTTTGTGTTTTTCACAATGATACAGATGACAGCATCTCTGCAAAACATATTAGCCTAATATCAGCAGCATGGCATCACATGATGTAATTTCCTGCCACAGTGACCACAAGTGCACACAGGTGCTGATGGGGTAGATGGTGATGATTGCAGTGATTCATTGGCTGATTTTCTTTTGCAAATTGTGTACATGGCAAAATGACTGGGGTGGTTAGACTCCGGAATTTTAAATGAAATTGGCTATTGTCCGCTTGTTTTGGCACTAGGGCTTAACATGGTTGGATGTGATCAGTGGGTATGGGAAATTGTGATGTGAATGAGGTGTTGTGCTGTAATTTTATAGATAAAAAGGAGCAAATGTTACTCAGTGTCAGGCCTCAGTATGTGTGCATTGTGGAGAGGTGTCCATGTGCATCAGTGCATGGTTATGTTGTGGCTACTGCTTTTTAATCAGTGAGTGAATACTTGGCACATTGATGTTTCATCAATGTCATCAGTCAGCACAACGTAGGGATGTCACTTGCCAGACCCTAGGTATTGTCACACATTAGCTGTCCTAATGGAGGCCACTTACAACTTTTTCAACAGAAGGCACTGTCATGCGTTGGATCAATGAAGGGCTGTTAGGCAATTGGAAAGATGTTGGTATGTGACATGTCACAACCCGTAGAGGCCTTGCATTACATTGCCCTTATCATGCTATTGGGCAATGTCTATGTGACTACATTGCTACATGGGGCTTATTTGCACTTCATCACGAAACATATGTGTCCATGTGACATATGCAGCAGTGTGAGTCTCAGAACAACTGGCAGTGAACTGCGTAATGAACTGGCAGTGAACAGCAGTGAGCATCATGTTAGTCTGCATTTAGAGATGTGGGCTATGCACTTCAAATAAATTGATACATCTACAAAGTTGACACCCATGTACAACTGTTGTTGTGATTCAGTTCCAAACATAGTGGATTTAAGGAGGTAATATCACTAGCAAATGGATAGGTTTTACTTTGTATATGTGGTGTTCAGTGAAATATACTTTAATTGTGACTGACACAATATATTTGGATGTGTAGCTATCTTACCTACAGCCACGTAGGTGTGCCTGGAGACAATTGTATGTGATGTTGAAATGTAGGTGCATGCACAGCAATTTGGCTGTGCAACACAACATGGAACATGACTATCGACTAGGCATGTTTCCATGCTTCAGCTGATGATTGCTTAGATTTAGAATATGCTGACAGTACATGGAGTAGATAAATGTGAGATTTTCAGTCAAAGTATTTCTGTTTGTATTGCCTGTAATGTTTGTGAGTATGCCACTTTACTGAACCTATGTCTCTGTCTCTTGCAGCATCTACCGAGAGCAGGGAAGGAGAGGGGCCCAACACCATTGGGGAAGCTACTGGCATAACTGGCACACAGGAGTTCAGTGACACTGAGGGGACCAGTGTCTCGAAGGGGAACATGAGCACCCTCGAGTATACCCACCCGGAAAAACCAACCTCCACATCTCACACTGCAGTGGTGACTCCTTGGTGTTGGCGGGCACAGGAAGTTCAAGATCTGCAACTTCTTCCGCCACACCTCATCCTGTGTCCACCCTCCGGATGCTTCCCAAAGTACTATTCATGCCCGCAGCCCAAAGAAGGGTAGAGTGTCTTTCCCTCAGGCACCACTGCCCCTGCCCCTGTCCCTGTCTCCCCTGCTGCCCTCAGTGTGGAGGCCGTAGACATTTTGCAGCAGCTGTGTATGGGTCAGTCTGCAACCCTGAATGCCCTCCAGGATCATGTTAACAAGTTGTCGCAGGTTGTTGCGTTCATGGAGGGCATTCATTCAGATGTGGGTGGCCTTCACCGAACTGTCCAGTCTTTTTCCTCCACAGTGATGACAGCCATTCAGCAGTCCCAAGCTCCCAGTCCAGCTCCTCTCCCTTCCGTAACAACACTCCCAGTGCCCCCACCTGCCCAGAGCACACACCTCAGAGCACTCAGGCACCCAGTCACCCACACGCACCACACAACAATAGCACTCCATGCGAACAAGACGCCATACACCATCACCACAGCACAGAAAGAGCACACATGACCGCACCACAAAAAGCCCATCACAGGACACTCAGAGAAATAAGGACAAAAAACATGCAATCACATTGCATTCCTTACATTCCTCACTCTCCAAGAGCACTCCTATCCCCACACCTGAGCCAAAATCCACACAAACACTGGCTCTGTCTGCTGTGATCCTGGTGCCTACCACAACTACTAATCAAAGGAGGGAGGAGGAAATACTGATCCTTCAGTTTCCTATATTCAATGCAACTAATCAATGGAGAAGGATCACTTGTCCTGCATTAACCAGGGTATGCAAGAAGTAAGCGAAGTGTCTCCAATAAAAAACCCTCATGCACGTGTTGGGAAGTCGTGGTCATGGTATATTTTGATTCTCCGCTCTTCATACACGTGTGTGCATAATCATAGGGTTGATTTTCGGTATGCAGCCTCCACCAGGAGGATCTTACCCATGGTTAAAAACAGTAGTGACCCAGTGATGTGAACAGTGTTCAGTTTAAAATACCCGTACAGCCAGATGCCTGACTTTATTAGGTCTGGATTCGGGTAACCCCTTTTGGGGAATGCTAAAGAAGTGCATTCTTTGAAAATGTTAAGAATTCAGAACGCGCTAGCAATTAGTGAAAATAAAAAATGGCTGACATGTTTCAGCCCCATCTGCCGGTATTCGGACTGATGGGCTTACTTCAGGACCAAACGTGATATGTGAGAGTGGTGCAAGTCTACAATATTATTGCAAACACGTGTGAGAAAAAGGGAAATTATCAACCTGTTTCTTCTCTTTTAGGTCTCAATGTACCTGCAATAAATAATACAGACATTGACAGAAAGACATACATGGGTTAAGGTGAGGGGAGACACATAAAGTAGTACTTGACTACTATTTCAAAATCGATTTTGTGGCAACTTAAAAAATGGCAATACTTTACAGGCCCCTTAGTAAATGGCAGTGTCAACTCTCTCTTTCTCCACAAACGTGTTGCATGCAAAAAGTGTCCAAACCATGATAATTGCGGTATTGGTAGACTAATTACTGACCATGCAAAGTCATCGTGTTACCAAATCTGTGTACACTATAATGCGCTCTTAAAATGTGTGCTTATGCGCTTACAACCTTAAAAACGCCATCTTTAGAGTTCGTGCTCATAGATCATACATTGCTACTAAGGGTGTGGGTCACAAGTCACGCTATTATGTATTCGGATCTGCACATACCTGGAGTGCGTCAAAATCACACCTCCTTGGCAGGGGAAAAGGCAACATCCACTCCAGCATACCACCAGGTCTGGCAAGCCCCTCCACCACCACCTGCTACAGTTTGGGGAAGTAGGAGGCTGTTGGGGCCACCTCACTTCTCAGTTGTGGCAAGACCCTTGGGGATATAGGATCCCCAAACAATTGAGACCCAGCCCTCCTCATTCACCATCAGCCACTGACCCTGCACACAGCATGTTTCCACATCCCCATCCCATGACTCCACCTGGTCCAACCAACCCTCAAAATACCTCATCCATGAATCCCTCTACCTCAGCCAGTTCTCAACCTCCTTGGTCCAGTCCTCCGACTAGCCCAGACAATCAGCCCCCTCCTAGTTCAACTTCCCACCATATTCCTCCCTGAATGGTGACTGGACTGCCCATTTGAGGCCCCAATCCCGGGATGATTCCTGTGGCAGTGGACTGCATTACATCTGTTTTGCACAAGTTTTCATGCACACATATGCATACTTTAAATTTGGACTGGCTGTTTGCCTTAATGTTTTTCACTTTTGATGCTGATACAGAGTTTATGTAATAAAAATGATATATATGTTGTGAACTTTTTCGCTGGCCATGCTAATGATGCAGTGCAATGTATGTGTATATGTTCACCTGTTACATGGTCTGTATGCCAGATTCACATTGGATTCTACTTGATTTTCTTTTGCAGAGGTTGCCAGAGGTTACAGTAACATTTGTGCTTCTTGAGTCAGAGGTTTGAAGGCACAATGATGGTTGTCTGTGATGATCTACTCTTATCCTAATCGTTCTATTGTCAGGTGTCCAATTTGTACACATGTCACATTAGGATGCTGTATTCACATGGTGACTTGAGGGGTGGCCAGGGTCCGTCATATTGGTGGAATCTATCTTGATGTGTACACACCAGTGTAGTAAATTGTGCGCACATGTAGGAGTTTTTTCCCAATCAATGTGCAGTGTGTCGGTGTGACCTTGCAGTCCAGGACATACCTAGTTATTGTCCACATCATTTGCGAGTATGCAGGGTATGTCTCTACAATGTCTGTGTTGTGAGTTTTAGGATCAGCCATGGCTCTTGCTTACCTTTGTTCTCACTGAGCAGGCTGGCTCAGGCAAACAAACATAATATGTGACTTTTCACATACATCAATGTCACTTTACACTTTATTTACTCCACTTTATGGTATTCATAGTCATACCAGGACCAAAAAGAACCTTTAATACCTAAACATTGTGAGTAACTCCTCTATGTGTTTTGCTCTGTACACTCCTCACCTGTACAATACTAATGAATATACTACTTCAGTCTAATATGTTCCACTGCATGCCGTGTGTGGCCCTCCACACCACTCCATAGTGTGACACTATACTGTGGAGGATGACCTGTGTCCACAACCATTATGGCCCTCAGCACTGTTTCACAATTTGTTATGTGCTATTGTGTTGTACTTGATTGCAGTCATGGTTGCTCATGTACAGTACAGATGAGTTTCAAGTGCAGTCCTCTAGTCAGGTTCCATGCACATGTCTTAGCCTGAGTTGTGCAGCATTAGGTGTTAGCTAAAGTGTGGATGTGTTTCCTGAGGTACTGCTACCCATCCTGATTGTGAAGTGATCTGTGTGATGTGATGATTTGTGATGTTAAATGTCATTGTGATGTAACCAGATATTTGTGATACTGGTTTTAGTGGTGTTCACACACTGCTTACTGTTCATGCACTGCTGTCAGTGGATGTTGCATTGTCCTTGCCTGGTGTGAGTAACCCTGATGTCCAGCTGAGATTGCTATGTGTTGTGGTTGGATGTGCATATGTTATGAATTTGTTGTTGAGGGATGCAGTCTTTGTCCTGTGTTGGCTCTTTCTACCGACAGGTCCATGTGTTGGTAATGTCTTTTTTAGCATGACATCGTGTGTGAGGAGTTTGTGTATTTGAATGCATTCTGATGTATGTTGAATTTGTACTGTGCATTAATTGTGTGCATGTCACATGTGGCAATGTGGAGTCTTGTTTATTTGCTTGTTTTGTGTAAACTATTGTGCTATTGCCTCCTATATTTGAACAGTACTTGTCAGGATTGTGCGTGTGAATATTTGTGCTACACATTGACACCATCCTCACTTTGTAACTGGAGGAGAGTATTTGTCTGTGTTTGCAGATTTGCCTAGTTTCACACAGTTTGTGTTTATATTTGACCTGTGTTCATGTATTTTGGATTTGTTTGGGTGATGTTGTCTGTGCAGGTGGCCAGAGGAAACACATTATCTATTCCAGGGTTGTCTAGGATCACATTGCCTATCCACTCTTTTGCTGCACATGCCCTTGCTATTTGGACTTCTTTTGGTGTGATTTATGATACATGTATTTGACAATTGGTTTGAGTTCAGCTTTAGATCAGACATCCCTGAGTGGAACTCAGAAATGTGTATAGCCACACCAGGAATTAACTTTGGGTATCAGGGAACTCATAGGACCTTATTTTCACCTTTATTAGACTTTCTCCCAGGTGTAGAGCAATGAAGGTGAAAGATGGGTAGATGTAGGATATGTGCAAAGGTCATAGATGAGTTTGACAGTCAGGGAATGTCACTATGAGCCATGAGTGTTGTGCTGGTGGCATACACATGTCAAGATAGTTGATGAAGATGAGGGGCTGGTCACTGTATGGCTTATAACAGTTCATCGGATTCAGGTCCAATGCATTAATTGCATTGCTGTATCACAGGGATACTGCGCAGATGTTGCTTTCATACCATTTTAATCCCTGTGCCAAATATGTATTATTTGATGTCCTAAGTGTAGTATCATATGTGGTATCTCTTGAATTCCATGTACTTATGGAACCAGTCCTTTCTATATGCTTTTCCTGCACTGTGCCCTCCACTTTAGAATAGTTTACTTGTCATCATACAGTGCTGCTGACTTTTGGTTTGTGTATGAGGCAGAGTTAAACTGTGTCAGCTGTTTCAAGGACTTAACCTGCAGACTGAACATTTTCAATGTTGTTAATGTGCACAGTGACTTTTTATTTTTCAATTGCTCACTTTAATTCACATGAGTGGAAGGCAGGTGTGAGGAAGAGGAGGGTTGTCAAAAGTCTCAGGTCAGGGTTTACTGCTGTCAAGGTGGACTCTTCCTGATACTATTGCATTAATTCAATACTTTATAGTTGGTGTTACCTTTGTTGAGGTGAAGTAATGGTTTGCAGGTGTTCTGTGAGTTAGCAGTGTAGTGCTTACTTTGAGTTTGCTGTTTGCGTCTGAAATGTTGTACTGTGTTGCATGGTATGGGCTGTCATTATGTGGTATGCCATTGTATCTGATATGCCTACCAATGTCTGATTGGGGTGTGTGCTGATCTGTGATTATGTGACAGTGGTGTTTAAAATAATGCGTCATCTACCTTGGCTCACTGACTCATCCAACTCCTTGTTGGACTACTGTGAAGTACACATACACACCCTGCTTGCTCTGACCTCCTCTGTTCCACATGGTATGTGGACTGACCCATATTTGTCTGCAATGATGACTGTTGTAATTTTGAAAGGACTCTTGCCTCATCCCTCACTCATGTTGCTATACAATTGCTGATGATCCTAATGAGATGACACCATAGACAGTGTCCCTGCACATGACGTCTTGCTGCAGATATGCTGTGCAGAGTGGTGCTTCTTTTATGATACATGTGGTGTGGATTTTGTAATTATGATCTTGCTTTCCTGGGGCAATTTGCTCAACTCCACAACATCGTGGGCAGGTTTAACTGCGGCTTCATCGCTGCGGTGACGTGACCGGTATGACCGGGCTAGTTGAAATCATTTCTATGGAGATGGGTGCCCCCGATGCCGAGGTGACAATTTACTTATGTGAAAGACATGTGTAATTAGACTATGGTATATGTTGCTTCCTCTACCAAGTGTATTGTGTAGGCAAGACATGTATTTCACAGTAACAGTTGTGTGTTGTAGTTGTCGTACAGGGGTTGGATGCGGGATATGTTTTTGACATAGCTGCAGTGGTGACAGTGATGGCGTCTTATCTGCTGGTAGTGGATCACATACAGAAGCGGAAAGGCTTGTAGAGCACGATCCACTGTGGCCAGGAATGTGTGAAGGTGTCTCAGCCTCGAGTTTCTATCTCCACAGTGGTGCTTCTGCCTTCTCCGAATAGCTGGTTTCTCCGCTGTGTACTGATTGGCTTTTTTACACATCGTGATCTGTCCAGCGGTCGGGGTGTCATTACGCACAGCGGACTTTCTCTATTGGCTCCCTCCGGCACCATTGCGGAACAAAAAAGCTGGCGGATCTGGAAACTCTGCGACGGGTGGAAAAAGGGCTATCTTTGCCCAAAATTATGGTCGAGAGCCCCACCGCAGGAGTAACTAAATGCACATTTTCCACCATCGTAATCAGCCCATAGTTTTCTTGTACAAATTCACTGATGAACTATCCCATTTTTCTCCCCTGCAATCACCCTGTGCCCTGCCCCATCCCATCTCCCCATAACTCCTTGTGACCCCTGTGGGAGGATAGCCCACACCTCTTCCCCACCCCCACTTAGTACCCTGGATGCCATGACACCACACCCAATATTGTGAGCTTACCATTACCGGAGTGACACTGGTCCTCTTGCCCAGGTCCCTCACCCCGGATAACATATTTAGTCAATTTACTGCTACAACACCCTTAACATAAGTATCTGTATGAAATATCAACTCATAATCGTTGCCTAACATTTATCATTTGTAAATTTTTATAGCAAGCTCGACATCTTCTGTAATAGTTCCTTGTCTTTCACTACAAATTCTATCAGGTGAAATATACCGTTTGCAAGAACCTTTAGATTGGATTGTTGAACAATGGTTGCTTGTGCTTCCTTTGCTTTAAAAGAATCAATCATTCAAACAAATTCTCCCTGCCTCTTTGCTGCTAAAGCAGTCATATTCAAAAAGATTTTAAATTGCGGAACTTCTAGCGTTGTCAATGTTTTTCTTTCTATAGCCTTAGACAGTATTTTTTCTCTTACTCGAAAGTCAGCAAAATTCACTAAAATAATACAAGGTTATTTTGTATTGATGGAGCATTGGAAATGTACCCTCTGGGCTCCTGTAATTTTTAAGTCTCCTGTTAGATCTGGGATTGCTTTTCTCAGTAGGGATTCTACCCATTTCCAAACTTGAGGCCCTTCATTTGCTTCTGGAACATCCACTAAGTTTGTACGTCTGTTGTAATTTTCCATATCCTGTAATTTAGATTCAAGGACGTCTGTATTTTTAATAATTCGTGTTATTTACGGCTCAAAGGTCACTACCATGTCCTCTAGGATGGATACTCGTTCCTTAGCTTCTATCAAACACTTCGGTTTCTTACCCATACTTTCCTCAATTTTCTACAACCTTTCATGCAACGATGCAATCTTCTGTGACTGTGTCATACATAGCTCATTTATCTCAGAAAGGATCAACTCAAAAATATCTCTGATCATTTCTTTAGATTCCTATTAATATTCTATCTCCTGGAAAAGTTCCTCATTGCCTACTATTGCTGTTGCCCCCAATGGAGATTTATTGATTACCACGTTTGTTCATTGTCTCAAATGTTGTTGAGACAATGCTGCCTGGGATATTGTTAAATCTATTAACTACCTGCAAGTGGTTGTAGCTGTCACAGCAATATGTGATTTTGAAAAGAGAGGATAGTGTCTGCAACAGATGGGAGTTCAAAAGGGCTCAACAGTAGATGACATTTGGAGGTCTCCCAATTCTATATTATTTTCCTGAAACAGATTCAAAATGAATACGGGCAGAGCCTGCTATAAATCTGGTTATGAAATTACTGAAAGATTTCAAACAGGTCTTTACAATAATATTAGCTAATATTAAAGGTGAGGCAGCATCCGTGGCGATTCGCCACGGATGCTGCCTCACCTTTGATGTAACTGAGGAACCATATGAACTGGCCGGAATAATTGTTAAAAACCCTATGAAGGATTAGGTAGAGTTAGTTTGGGTGGGAAACCAGTTAAATTCCAACTAACTGAAAATCCTAAAAAGGTCTTTATTAAAAACACTCTTACTCTTTCAAATAAGAAGCGGGAGACCACTAAACAAACTTCTAAAGAGAAGCGTTCTCAATCACGAGGAAGGTCTCCTCAAAAGGAGCCCTCGGAAAGGAGATATATGCTTAGGAATAGGGATAATATGAGAAAACTAGATAGGTATCAAGATATTGATACACGCTCCTCTCGTACCTTTCAGGCTTCATCACAGTATTCGGAAAGAAGAGGGCGGTCAGAAAACAAGGAAGAACGTGTGGAGTCGATCAACACGTTCCAAAAAATAAGAAAACCCAATTTACCAAAAAGAAGGTAGCAGGTCTAAAAATCAGACATGCCGAGGATCTTGAGGACACAACTCAAGAACGGGGAGTGGGCTCAAACAATGCTGGACAGCGCAGCAGAAGTAACCGTAGCTCGTAAGATCTTGAATGATCATCTGGAGACAGTGGACTTGAATTAGTACATTCAAGTTAAAACTGCAGATGCCAGGGTAAGTGTACCCCATAAGTTATATGAAGTAACACTCTGGATGGAGGGGGATATAACTAGAAAAATAAGAGCACTCTTTTGGGAGAAGCTCTCTAAGGGTTATGACATTCTTTTAGCTAAAAAAAGACTGGCCACCTGGATTTGTCAGGGAGTGCCCACATGGCAAAGACATAATTATGCTAGCCTTCTCCAACCACATTCCAATTCATTTAAAATACACCTATGCCAGGAAATGGGTGGTAGCCAAAATCATGTCGGATGGGATGAGGATTCCCCTCACCATAAAATCCAATTAAAGACTCAACCAACTGCACAAAGGCAGTATCCAGTTATGCAAGAAGCTAAAAAACAGGTCAGGGAGATCTTAAACCAACTTGAATAGCAAGGGATGATTGCAACATGCACCTCGTCAATGAACAATCCTTTGTTTCCTGTCTCCAAACCAGACAATACATATCGTCTAGTTTTGGATTACAGACATTTAAACTCGTGTTGCAAAACTTTTGCAGTACAAAATGCACACAGTGCAGCACTAATGAACAACATTGTGTGTAAAAAACTCTGAAACCACATTAGATATTTCTAATGGTTTCTTCTGTCAAAATATTGCACCAGAAAGTAGGTCTTTGACGGCTTTCTCAATTATGGGGACACAAATTCAATTCTGTTGTCTCCCCCAGGGATTCAAGAATAGTTCAGGGTTATTTTCAGCCAGAGTAACATAGTTACTACAAACTTACGATGATGAGGCAGTATCTTATGTCGATGACATCTATCTCACAGACGATGATTTGGATAGGCACTTGAACAGGGTGAACACCATAATACTTTGCTTTGTACCTGAAGGGTATAAATTCAATTTTCAAAAATCGAGAATTGCCCACCTCAATGTCCTTTTTCTAGGATACGAGTTATCAAGTGAAGGGAAAAGCCTGGCAGCCAACTTTTTAGAAAAGTGTGCGCTACTCCAACCTCCAAAAACGCTGAAAAACTTACAGTCAATTCTAGGTTTCCTAAATTTCGGAAGAACTTACATTCTAAATTACGCAGAAAGGGTTAAACCTCTCTACGTATTAATCAAACCTGATTTCAAAACAAATAATTGGACTAAAAAACACACTGAAATTTTGCGTACAGTGCAAACTGACATGTTAGCAACAAAACACTTACAAACACGCGTAAACGTACGCAACCTAGTAATCCGAATCATTCCAGGAAGATGCGGATTTACATACTTAACCTTTAATGAAGGACAAAAAGTACCAATAGCTTATAAATCACATTTGTACACACAAGCTGAAATGAAATTCACCTCTACAGAAAAAATTCTGACAGCGGTTCAAACTGCAGTAGCAAAAGAGAGAGCCCTAGCACAAGGAAAACGCATAATGATTGTTACGCCTGTACCTGCCTTAGAGGCAGTGAAAAAAGCAAGATTTCCAAATGAAAAGGCTTTACATCCGAGATGGATACAATGGGTTAATTCTCTTGCGGCAACAGACGCTGGATACGTTTTTAACCCATATTTTAAAACACAAGAATTTCTACAATACGTACAAGAATGTCCTCTGCCTGCTGACATTCTGCCTCTAGAACAGTACCAATGTATAATTTATACAGACGGATCAGCACAGCCCGCAATTGGGGGTAATCAAGCTTATTGTGCTGCGTGCGCAATAGTTAAAGGATGCTGGCGCGATGGAAAATTCCGACCTATGGTCACAAAACCGCAATGTCTCAGAGATTGTACAGCTCAGCGAGCTGAACTACAAGCATTTAAGATGGCGCTTGAAAATACTGATCGTGAATTCCCCACACTCATAGTGTGCGATTCCTATTATTGCGTCCAATCTTATAATGAATACTTGCAGAACTGGATTCAGAACGGTTTCAAAGATGCAAAAGGTGGCACAATCAAGCATAAATTGCTTTGGGAACAAGTAGTTCAGTTACAAAAAGGACTACAAAAGACTCACGTGATCCATACACTGAGTCATCAACGTGATGGCGTTCATGTTGCAGGGAATTCATTAGCTGATGAAGCTGCAAAGGCAGCTGTGCAAACGGCTTCCGCAGCTGCAATCACTCGTTGAAAACTAAAATAGACGGCAAAATAATGCTAGCTGTCAATGCCACAAGCAAAGCCAGCGGTGCAGCGTTACCTCAAAATTATCCACTCGAATATTCATACATAATTGATGCAAAGTCCATTCCTTTTGCTCAAATCCCTGGAAAGGGGGACAGAGTAATTCCAAACAGGAAACGTATAGTAGCTTTGATGCACGTAGCTCATTTGGGAGAGCATCTGATACATCAGGGGATCTCTAAATATATACTAGAATTAAAGGAGACATACTGGTGGCCAGGGATGAATGGTCACATTCACACATTTGCAATTAATTGCCATGACTGCAATAGAGATCGCAGCAGAGAACGCCCCCAGATACCTGACTACAGTGTAGGCAGCCCAGTAGAGACACCATTGTTAGACAGCCTTAGACTATCTACATGCAGACGTCCCTATGGACAAATGCGATCCCACAACTATAAGGACAGATTCATTTGGATGTGGCCTCAGCGGTCGGCTGACGCCCGAACTGTTATAAAAGATTTGCGAGTCTTTATCGGCACATACGCAGCTACATTCTGACCAGGTTCCTGCGTTAAGCTTTAGCTCCAGAGCTTACAAAGAGGCCATGGCCAATCTGGGAGTTGCATTGTGGTATTCTAGTCCATTCCATCCTGAGGGAAATGTGTGGGTGGAAAGAAAAAAACAGAACATAAAGCAATCTATAACAGCTAGGGTACTAGGCTCGGGTGACAGGTGGGTCAAACATCTGATAAGTGTCCAACGTAGTCTTAACAATGTGCCAAGAAGTTCTCTGGGTGGAATCACTCCATATGAAATCCTTTTTGGAACTAGAATGATTGTCCAGGACCTTGTTTATCATACTTCAGTGGTAGAACAAACATCTTTTGATATTAAAGACCGTTTCGCTGTTTTGCAGGCCTTAAATGAAACAAGGAGAAGTCAAAGCAACACATTGCAGAAGCCAACAACCACTGAAGGAGAAACACTTGTCATAGCAAGGCCTGCCTGGATTCCAAAGATTGGGGATCTAGTCAGAGAAAAGATCACAGACATGAAGGAATTTGGGCCTTCTTACAAACAACCAGTACCTGTCTTAGCAGTCCACGGATCAAGAACAGTGTTACTGTCGCCCCTTGCTGGAAGAAAGGAGAACAGGTTTGTATCCATCGACCTGTTAAAGCCACATCATGTGGCCGATCATAAGTAGTAGGCCAAGTGGACTCCAAAGATGTAGCAGAAGACCAAATCTGGCTACTATCCAAGAGGTTCAAACTGAGAGACTCATCACCTTTGCGAAAAGAAGGACTATGCAACAAAGCAATGGAACTTGTACCTCTTGATACCCAAATAACAGTTCGTCAAGACACGCCTGTCTACAATGATATTGCATCTGACTATACTAATATGACAAATGATCAAGTAGCTCCAGTGATTTCAACTAATCCTGATGCAATCCCTACAATTGACAAAACTGCCTCTGGCTATTTCATACACTTTGATACATTTTTGGAGGATCCCAGTGAACCTGAGATGATGCCAATAATAAGAACTTCAAAGAAAAAGCTACAGAACTTTTTCATCAACTGGAAAAGACTTATCTGGTTTCACCATGAGTTGAACTTTGGATTGTGTTAGGTGTACTTTTTCTTCTACTTTGGTTGTCCCTTGTACTAACTTTGGGAATGCTAATAGATAGGAAATATGGTAAAAAAGAAACAGTAAGAAAGAATATCAACTTACTCCTCAAGTCACACAAATCATCTCATCGTGAACAAAGAGACTTGTCAGCAGTAAACATCACAGCTATTCCTATACCTGGTGGTATAGCTTGGGACAGGACTGATTATGACATATTTGGTCTTGCAGAGCTGTTGACAATTCCACACCAATTCAAGGTTTCCTTGAGTGACTTTGTTTAATCTAGTACCTTTTCTGATGATTGGGACTTTGAGACTGTTAATAATAGGATGTCAGACTTAGAAATGTCTGCAAAATGTACAAATCATGAATACTTAGAAGGTTCATCAGATTATGAACAAATGTGCTGTTATACTCACTATGGTCATCATTTCTTGCAAACCCTAGAAAAGTTTATACTTATAATCAATGGGAACATTGTCCTACGCCACCAAAGGGTAGCTCAAAAACATTTTATGACAAATTCCCATACTTTTCAGGTTTTAATATTTCAAATCTGAAATCGTTTTATTTTAAAAATACAAATAAGACAGGAATGAAAATATGTTGACAAATACAAGGCAAATTTATTCTGCGGCCTTTTATGCTCAATTGTCTACCTTAGTTTTTGACTTTTGGTTGGAAAGACAACGTTGAGACAAAAACTGTCTGGGGCACAAAAGACTGGCAGGTGCAGGAACTAGAAGCTTTATTTAGGGCCTGCATCATCCCTGAACAAATAATGTTTTTAAATGACACTGTTCAACAGACATCTTGTCTTGGCTTAGCTAAGATAAAAGATTCAAATAAACCGTCCATACCTAAAAACATCAAAAGGGGGGTTGATGTTAAAGCTATTTTACTTAACAATAGAACAGAATCTAATTGGAAACAATGGTTAATCTGGCCCACAGACACAAACAACTGTAAAGATAGATTCCTGAATAAGACACAAGGGTTCTCATTCATAAGGCCAGATCCAAGATATGTCCAGAGACAACATCCAGGAATAGCAACATCATACAGTGTAGGGAAACTGTGCCTTGAGTGGCTACAAGGATCTGCAATAAAAGAAGTGAAACAACATTTAGCTTTACTTAAATATGGCGTTGATTTAAGGGACTTCTTACAAGGACCTGTGAAACCACGTCATAACTGTTTTGTATACGCTGGTATCTACGCCATTTACAATGAAGCTTGGAAAGCAACGCAAGCAGACACTTCAGTACAAATATGAGAAAATGATTGTATTAATTTAGAGAAATCTCTCTCTGTAGTTGACAATGGATTAACAACTCTGTCATCCAGAATATATTCTTTGGACAGCAGAGTATCCTCTGCCATTGATATAATGGAACAGGTCTTGCTCATGTTACAGTATGGACAGTCCCAATTGCGTTCTATCATGCTTTTAGGCTGGACGTTACAGAATCTTCGTTCTGGCTATGTGCCATGGCATCTAATCAACACCGTGTCACTGTTTTCTGAATTTAACCTTACAGATGAACAAATCACATTTGCACAAAGAGGAGCAGACAATAGGGTGCTGAGCATTGAAAAACTGGAAAGATTAACATTAACTATTTCTGAAAAGCCAGCAACAGAATGTATAATACACAGAACAATCATCCTGCCTGTGACGATTTTCCAATTTCAGTATTGCTTAAACATATACCAGCAGGCATATATGAAAGGTTGGGTAAAGAATACATCAAGTCAACCTGGGATTTACCATATGCACACAGATGTTTGAGTGGGGGAAAATAGGTATTTCATAGTGGTGCAAACTGCAAAAACTCACTGAGCGGTACACTTTTATGTCAGGGTATTAACTTACATGGGGCATGTGATGTTTCTTCAACCAACTTATCCAGCCACCTGCAAGGTTCTCCATCGGCAGTGATACATCCAATTTTTAGGCAGCTTTTGAATGGAAGCTATATTATGTTGAATGATCACAGCTGCTGTGGCACGTTGCCTGGAATAGCCTATCTGGTAACTGTGTCAGCCAGGGTCACTAGCTGTATGCAAGTATTGTTTCCTAAAACCATGACAGATGGGGAATCGCCGTTATGGACTTCACTAAACATCTCTTCTATATGAATTGATACTTTAAGCAAAATGAAAACCATTCTTTTACAAAAAACTTTGCCACTGACCTCGTCCAAAGAGACGTATGAACTGCAAGTTGCAAGGACTTCTGCAGAGATACATGCCCTTTTATCCACAAATTGCCCTATGCATTTTTCAGAAATGTTAGGTCGTATCTTGTACATGTCTGATACCAGTGGTATTGTACATGTATTTAAGGCAGTTTTTTCGGGACTATTAGCACCCTTTGAAGCAGTCCTAGGAATTTTTCCAAACTTCGTGCACTCTGTGTTTGGCGGCATGCCTCTCATTTTGGGACTTGTAGCAGGAATACTTTGTTTGTTCCTTCTGTTCCGATATGGCAAATCAAGTCACCATCGACACCCAGATCACCTTGGAGAACACTCTACTGGCAATGAAGTGTTGTGAGCGCATGATACAAATTCTGGGACTTACTAATTTAAGAAATGTGAACACCACGTGGTTTCTATCATTCGGACCAATCTGGCAAGATTGCATCTTACCTGTTCTGTGATGCCTGCTATGTGGAGAGGAATGCTTGCTAGACATATGTCTGACACTCCCATGAGTCCCGCCAATGGATGTTGATACTTTGCTTGGACCGGTGACGGCTCATGCACTGTGTTGTACCCAGCGGCTACCAATCCTGATGATGGCATTCGTTGAGATCTCACAGACGCAACCTGCTGACGGTGAGATACGTGGAGGAACAGGCACACAGGTACCATCTACTTTGAACATTGCTAATGCGACTGACGCTGATGGCGATGCTTTGCATCAAAGTGCTATTGATCTGCTTAACAATGTAGTCCAACTTTCACCTACGGTAGTAGACACATTCTTAACCAGCTTGGAAGATTTTATGTTTTCTCCTACCAATGACACTGACTTTTGAAGGTGACACACAGTGTTCTGAGAGACTCTGAATTCGACCTTCATTTTTAAAAACAAGCTTCTAACTTTAGGACTCTAAAAAAATGTTCTCTATGATAAGACTTTTGTTTTTACAAATTTGTATTTTTTTCTTCTGTGTGGCACAAAGTAATCTGCTTAAAGTAGAACTATTCTTAGAGAACAAGAATTCTTTGAATACTTCCAAAGAGACAATATTTGACCTTGTCCACACTCAAAAAGCTTATATATTCTGACATGGAATGGTCTCGACTTTTTTTCTTCTGTATTAAAGAGCCATTCCATAAAATGTATTTTGGTGATTCATTCAGATAGCATTTCCAATTTCATACCATATGCTTTGAATGAAAACATTGCTCTTAAAATGTGTACAGCACAAATGCTCTACAATCATGCCCCTTGACATAAAGAACGTGTCATTGATTACCAGCTTTGATGGGTGTGACTCGCGACGTTTCTCAAGTGTGGCCAGAGCACTCTATGTTAGTTTTAAACACTATTAGAACCCGAGGGAGGGTTCGAGAGTCATCTATTACCAAACAATTAATATACATAACAAAATCATTTTTCCTATATTTTTATGTGGTGGAAAGTTCTGGAATCTGCCTGGATCCACACATTTACACCCACCCCGCATTTCCCAAAGTCTTCTGAGAAAAATGGCACCTCACTTGTGTGGGTTAGTCTACTGCCTGCGACAGGAAACAGCACTAAACGCAACGTGGTCGCACCTCAATTTTGCAGTGAAAAATGGCCCTTTTATTGCAAAGTGCCATGCTGTAGTTTTTTAACCTTAGCTCTGCCGGCACCTAGGGAAACCTAGCAAACCTATACATTTCTGAAAACTAGACAACCAGGGGAATTCAGGATGGGGTGACGTGACTGCCTACCAACAGCTTATGTTACCCAGAATCCCTTGCAAACCTAAAACGTTGACCAAAAAAGCACATTTTCCCCACATTTCTATGGTGGAAAGTTCTGGAATCTGCATGTATCCACAATTTTCCTTCCACCCTGCCTTCCCCAAAGTCTTACAAGAAAAATGGTACCCCACTTGTGTGGGTGGGCCTAGTGCCTGCGACAGGAAACGGCGCAAAACGCAACATGGTCACACCTCAATTTCGCAGGGGAAAATGACCCTTTTTGGCAAAGTGCCTAGCTGTAGTTTTTTAACCCTAGCTCTGCCGGCACCTAAGGAAACCTAGCAAACCTGTACATTCTTGAAAACTAGACACCTAGGAAAACCCAGGATGGGGTGACTTGACTGCCTCCCACCAGGTTCTGTTACCCAAAATCCCTTGCAAACCTAAAAAATTGACAAAAAAACACATTTTCTCCACATTTCTGTGGTGGAAGTTCTAAAATCTCCGTGTATCCACAAATGTCCTTCAACCCTGCGTTCCCCAAAGTCTTGCCTGTCGCGGGTACTTGGGCCTCCCACACAAGTGAGGCACCATTTTCATTGGGAGACCTGGGGGAACGCTGGGTGGTAGGAAAATTGTGTAAGCCCAGTGATGCCACGCTTTCCCACACATAAATGTGTGAAAAAATAGATTTTTTCAGCTAAAATTGAGGTTTGCAAGGGATTCTGGATAAGGGAACGTTGGGGGATCCATTCAAGCCATACCTCCATGGAAGCCCCCGGGTGTCTACTTTTCAGAAATATGTGGGTTTGATAGGTTTCCCTAGATGGCCGTCGAGCACGGTGCCAAAAACCCAGGTGACCCCCCCTTGCAAAAGCAGGTGGTTTTGACACAGTTAATTTTGAAGTTGCCTCACTACGGTTTGGGCCCATGCCTGTCGCGGGTACTTGGGCCTCCCACACAAGTGAGGCACCATATGTATCAGGAGACCTGGGGGAACGCTGGGTGGTAGGATATTCATGTGAGCCCAGTGATGCCACGCTTTCCCACACAAAAATGTGTGAAAAAACTGATTTTTTCCGCAAAAATTGGGGTTTGCAAGGGTTTCTGGGTAAGAGAACTTTGGGGGATCCATGCAAGCCATACCTCCATGGAAGCCCCCAGGTGTCTAATTTTCATAAATGTGTGGGTTTGGTAGGTTTCGCTAGATGGCCGATGAGCACGGGGCCAAATACCCAGTTGACGCCCATTGCAAAAGCAGGTGGTTTTGACATAGTCAATTTTGAAGTCGCCTCACTACGTTTTAGGGCCTTGCTTGTCGTGGGTACTTGGACCTACCACACAAGTGAGGCACCATGTTTATCAGGAGACCTAGGGGAACGCTGAGTGGTATGAAATTTGTGTGAGCGCAGTGATGCCACACTTTCCCACACAAAAATGTGTGAAAAAACTGATTTTTACAGCTAAAATTGAGGTTTACAAGGGATTCTGGGTAACGGAACGTTGGGAGATCCATGCAAGCCATACCTCATTGGAAGCCCCCGAGTGTCTAGTTTTCAGAAGTGTGTGGGTTTGATAGGTTTCCCTAGATGACTGCCGAGCACAAGACCAAAAACCCAGGTGACCTCCCTTGCAAAACCAAATTGTTTTGACTAAATTATGTGTTCAGTTCTACAGTGTGAGATTGTTGGGACAATATTGCATGGAAATTGTGACAGACATTTTCAAGTTTGTAAGACATTGTGGTAAAAAAAATAACTTGGAATTCACAAGAGACACATCACCATATACTCCCATGGTTTAACAATAAAATCTACATTTAATAAGTTATTCTTAGCTGTAATGTACACCTTATCAGAGTTACTCAAAAGTCAAACATTCCAGCACAGCTATCTATTCCTCAAACACACACACATACTGGTTATATTTGGCATGAGGGCGTGTGATGGTTCAGTACATAAAATTTTATTAACAAGAGATTTCACACAAATGAAAAGCTCTGTCAATATTTAAATGCATAAAAACCGAACCAGTCACTCGCAACTCGTGAGCTGTAAAGCCACGACAAGGCACCAACCGTTTTACAGGCCATTCACGTACCTTTCATACATGATACACACCAGACCATTCACACCATCCGGGAGCAAAAGCAACACATTACACCATTCACAAAAAGGGATAAGGTACACCCTGCTACAGAAAGAGAAAAAAGACAAATATTACTGCACAGCCATCAAAACCTCAAGCACACACACATACTGGTTGAATTTGGCACGAGGGTGAGTGATGATTCAGTATATGCAATTGTATTAGCAAGTCATTTCACAAAAATGAAATGCATTGTTAATAATTTAAAGGATGAGAAACTGAACCATTGACTCACAGCTCGTGAGCTGTAAAGCCACGTCAAGGCATCAACTGCACTTTATCATCATGCACTTTAAGACGCGCAGCGGGCGCGCCGTCTGCGCGCCGAAGGAGCGCCAAAGGAGGGCCCGTCTGTGCCCGTCTGTGCCCCGGACGTGGCCAGCGCCAGCCCCCCTGTCGGTGCCCCACATATACCCCACAGGACTAGAACTCGCTACTCCAGTGAGTACCTTATGGCACTAAGAGCGAACTCCTGTCCTTGCAGTGACAAATGGGATGCTGCTGACAGTCCCTCACGGGTATGTCAAGCTTGCAAATTTTGCTTCCAGCCAATTTTTCCATGTCCTACTCAGTACCCCGATGATTCCTTACTTATCCGTGCAGGCTTGATCAATGCTAGGTCATTGGTCAAGCACACTGATGATATCTTTGAACTACTGAGTGACAATCAGTTCGATCTTCTTTTTGTTACGGAAACTTGGCTAAATGAGACATGCGGCCCAGCGGTCGAATTTGCCATCCCACGAGGTTTTAAAATTATCCGAAATGACCGTCCTTTAGGCAGAGGAGGCGGAATAGCAGCCATTTTCAGAGAACAATGGGCACTCTCTTTTGACCTTCAGGGCCCCCCAGCTGATGCCGAGATGCTTCACTTCTCACTATCATTTGGGGCGCATTTCACCTTAGGGGGCACTCTGGTTTACCGACCACCAGGTCATGTAGGTAGATTCCTGGGGGCACTGGAAGACATAGTAGTCCCACGGGTTTTGAGATATTCTAGATACCTTCTCCTGGGGGATTTTAATATCCATGTGGATAATTTGGATCTGCCCGATACGGTCCGTCTAAATGAAACTCTTGCTATGGCCCAGCTAAAACAATGGGTTAAGGCTCCCACTCACTCAGGAGGACATGTCCTTGATTTAGTTTGTACTAATTTTGATATTGACATGACTCATCCTGAAATAGTGACCTCGTCAGACCATATGCTGATTAGATTTACCTGGACCCTGCCGAGAATAACCACCCAGCTGCTCACACACAGAAAATTAACGTAGATATTCTGTCTGACCATCTTGATACCTCCCGTCCAACTCTTCCTTTTGAAATTGAATCAGCCGTCAGTTCATTCAATTCATGGATTGAGGGTGGGACTGCTGCATCAATAAAAATAGGTTGGGTCTGCAGAAAGCGCTTTACCCCTTCTAAACCTTGGTTTTCCCATACTCTCCGTGATCTTAAATCAGGTTGTAAAAAACTTGAACGGACCTGGAGACAAGCCTATCTCCCCGAGGCTAAGAAGGAATTGAGGCTGGCACAAAAGAAGTATTATGCAGCGATTAGATCTGCCAAAAGCCAATACTATGAAGGGCGTATAACAAAGGCTAACAACAATAGCAGGGAAATCTTTGCTATTGTAAAAAGCTTTGTCTCACCATGTGCTGCTCAACCTCTACTGACCTCCTCAGAGAAATGGTGCGAAGAACTATCTGTGTTCTTTGTTGACAAGATCACCAAAATTCAGGATGATTTACTTACTGTATGCAACAGATTTCCCTCTTCATTGGCTACCCCATCCCCCATGATGCCTGTCCATACGGAACAGTTTGCCAATTTCTCCCCAGTAGAAAAAACAGATATTGTTAAAATCCTTGCTACCTTACAATCAGGATCCCCTTCGGACCCCTGTCCTGCCAGAGTGTTTGCGGGTCTTGCAGACACTGTTGGCTATGAGGTGACACACATCATTAACCGCTCTTTTCTTACTGCTACCGTTCCGGCATGTTGGAAGCAAGCTAAATTGCTCCCACTCTTAAAAAAAATGGCTTGGATCCCGCTGTCCCCGCTAACTTCCGACCCATATCACTGTTGCCGGCTCTTGCAAAAATATGCGAAAAAGTGGCTTTTACGCAGCTGGACAAATTTGTAGAAACTTCCCAGGCACTCCACCCAGCGCAATCAGGCTTTAGAGCGTCCTTCAGTACGGAGACTGCGTTAGTTGAAATATCCGAGGCTATCCGGGAATGTCTGGACGGAGGTGGCAGAGCGGCTCTGATTTTATTGGACCTCTCTGCCGCCTTCGATACGGTCCCTCACTCCCTTCTGCTCACTAGACTAGCGGCCATAGGCATAACAGGCTCCGCCCTTGACTGGCTGTCATCTTTTCTAGATAATAGATCTCAACAAGTTTGGATGCCGCCCTTTGCTTCCTCCCCCAAAAAACATACTACTGGTGTACCTCAGGGCTCTACCCTCAGCCCCCTGCTTTTTAATATATATCTGACCCCTCTCATATATCTTGCCGAACAGTTGGGAGCCAAAATTATGGTCTACGCTGACGACACACAACTTCTGTTAACATGACCAAAAAATAATTTGGATACGTCGGGAGCCCAGTCCTGCCTATCATCTGTCTTTCATTGGCTAGCCCTCGCCCAACTAAAATGCAACGAAAGTAAATCAGAAATCCTGCTGTATGGCTCCTTTCCAGACAACTTCAGCGACTCTCTTTGGCCCGACGATCTGCCATACCCCAAATCCATCGGCGGCCCTGCAAAAAACCTAGGAGTCTGGTTTAACAGTGACCTCAGATTTGAGGACCATCTAAAAAAACTTACTGGGATCTGTTTCTCCACACTTAGAACATTACGCAGGTTCTTCCCTTTACTCCAGAGAGGGGCCAAGGAGACTGTCATTCGCGCCCTCATATTATCCAGATTGGATTACGCGAATGGCCTCTTCTGTGGTTTACCGGCCTATTTGATTCATCGTCTCCAAGTTATCCAAAATGCCGCTGTGCGACTTGTGTTTAACATACCCAAAAGCTCAAGTGTCCGTCAACCTCTGCGCACCCTTCACTGGCTTCCAGTCGCTCACAGGATTTTATTTAAAATCCTTGTCCTCGCATACCGTGCTGTCCATCAAACCGGCCCACTCTATCTGAGAAAAAGATTTTCCCTGTATGTTCCTAACCGACCTCTCAGGTCAACTAATCTGTTTCAAATGACTGTACCAAAGTTTAAATACAGCAGGCTTGGTGGTCAATCCATCTCTGTCAGATCTGCTAGAGCCTGGAACACCCTTCCTCTACATTTGAGAACAGCCCAATCCATCACCGTGTTCAAGAAGGGACTGAAGACCCACCTTTTTAACATCATTGCATAGGGCTCTCACTCCTATCTGTAGACTGAAATCACTCTGCTTTGCCTCCCATCTCTCCCGCGCCAGGATACTATTTTCTTAGTAACAGAGCGCGCTATAAAAGCCTCTATAATAATAATAACTGCTTTACAGGCCATTCATACACCTTTCATTCGTGTGCCACATACAAAACATTCACACCGCCAGTCGTGGGCCCATCACATTACAACACTCACAACAGCAGACGGCGCAATTCAAGGCCCATCACTTTCACACGCCCCATTTCCTTCCCAGTATAAGAATTGGCTTGGTAGTTTGGTTTGCCCTGTTCCCATCATGCACTGGGACAGGAACAGACTAATTTGCATATAGCCAAGTTCTGAGCTGGGATGGTGCAGTGAGCTAAAAAACGGTGATGGATCAAGCCCTGATCTTTGGACTGGGTAAGAGTGGTCTGCTTAATTCAGGCACTCTGTTCATCACCACCCCCTTTTCTGAATCATTTTGTCCACCATAAGCGTGGAAGGGTATACTCAGATGTGAGTCCCTTGCTCATTGCACCATCAGGATTCAAGCAAGCCGGGCCGATGAGGCTGAAATGCCAGAAACCGGTCCCCGGTAGCTTGTTTCCTTCCCAGTATAAGAATTGGCTTGGTAGTTTGGTTTGCCCTGTTCCCATCATGCACTGGGACAGGAACAGACTAATTTGCATATAGCCAAGTTCTGAGCTGGGATGGTGCAGTGAGCTAAAAAACGGTGATGGATCAAGCCCTGATCTTTGGACTGGGTAAGAGTGGTCTGCTTTATTCAGGCACTCTGTTCATCACCACCCCCTTTTCTGAATCATTTTGTCCACCACAAGCGTGGAAGGGTATACTCAGATGTGAGTCCCTTGCTCATTGCACCATCAGGATTCAAGCAAGCCGGGCCGACGAGGCTGAAATGCCAGAAACCGGTCCCCGGTAGCTTGTTTCCTTCCCAGTATAAGAATTGGCTTGGTAGTTTGGTTTGCCCTGTTCCCATCATGCACTGGGACAGGAACAGACTAATTTGCATATAGCCAAGTTCTGAGCTGGGATGGTGCAGTGAGCTAAAAAACGGTGATGGATCAAGCCCTGATCTTTGGACTGGGTAAGAGTGGTCTGCTTAATTCAGGCACTCTGTTCATCACCACCCCTTTTCTGAATCACATTCCTGACACAGCAACTACACAAAGTGATGGACTGTGTGGAGTGGCGCTCAGCTAGCAGTGTGTGTAGTGACCAACAGAAAGTAACTACTCAAACCGCCAGCCGAGCGCCAGTCCACCCACACCACCAACCAAGCACCAGGCCATGGACACCACCAGTCAAGCGCCACTCCAAGCACACCGCAAGCCAAGTGCCACTCCACGCACACCGCAAGCCAAGCACCTTTTCATGCACACCCTCAGCCACGCGCCACTACACGCACACCGCCAGCCAAGCACCACTCCATGCACACCACCTGCCAAGCGCCAATCCACGCACACTGCCAGCCAAGCGCCCATCTACACACAACGCCAGCCAATCGCCAGTCCAAGCACACCGCCAGCCAAGAGCCAGCCTACACACACCACCATCACATTTTGAAATTTTTATACAAAACACACAAATTGCAAATAGATACAAAACTAGTAACACAAAATCGGAAACTAAATACATTGCACAAATGCCAACCTTAAAACAGAATACAAATTTGAAAAAATACAGACCAGGCAGTTCATTTTACCACTCATGGTGTGTGTGTGTGTGGTAAGCTCTATAACAAGCAGGCACACACAGCCCAGCGTTAGAAGGACATCCAGGGCAGAAAAGACGAGTCTCCTTCCGCAAACCTCTTCACCATCAGACTCTACATCTGCTAGTGGGAAAGTCTTTTGTAGATGTGGGAGGAATATAATCAGCAAAGTGGCAATCTTTCAATCGAGCCACATCCTCCACCACTCCAAATATAGGAACACTTACTTGTTCCACAACAACAAGGCTGGATATCACAGAGTGCTGAAACTGAAGAAATGTCAACTTGGACGCAGAAGAACACTCCTTGAACACAATAAAATCATTGAAAGTTGCTAAGTTGAAAAAATGGATGGCCAACTTCTTATACCAAACATAAGCCTTCCAAAAAGCAGTGTAAGGTTCCAACTTCTGATCTACTCTGTCAACACCACCCATGTGCTTATTGTAGTCCAGAATACACACAGGTTTGTGCACATCAGCAACCTGACCAAAAACAGGCACAGGTGACGTACTCTCATCATGGATGGTAGTAAGCATGTACACATCCCTCCTGTCCACAAATTTCACAGCTAGTAGTTCTTCACTACACAAAGAACTGCATTGACCCCTCTGAAGTTTCTTGCAAACAAGTTCTTTCGGAAAACTTTTGCGGTTAGAGTGGATTGTGCCACATGCAAAAGTGTCCACTTTAAACAATTGCTTAAACAATTGCACTGCAGTGTAGAAGTTATCAAGGTACAAATATTGGCCTCTGTTGAACAGTCTTCTAGGCAAGATCCCACACAATTTTCTCTGAATCTCCAAAAGTGGACGGAAAACCAGGGGGGTCAATAGTGGAATCCAGTGTCCACACGAAAATTAAAAACATATCCTGTCTTACTCTCAGACAACATATACAGTTTATTTCCATAGCGTGCCCTCTTGCTAGGGATGTACTGCCTAAAAACCAAATGACCCTTGAACAAAACCAAAGACTCATCAATAGATATTTCTTTTCCTGGAATGTAAATCTCTGAAAAATGATCAACAAAGTGATCAAGAACAGGCCGAATCCTAAAAAGACAGTCACAGTCAGGGTGACTACGTGGCAACGCCAAAGAATTATCCACAAAATGCAACATGCGTAGCAAAAGTAAATACAGATCACGAGTCATAATAGCTGGAAATATGGCTATTGTCATCAGGGGACTGGAAGGCCAGGTTTGGCTTCCTTACCAAACCCATCAATAAAATCAAACCCAAAAACTTCTTTAGCTCTTCCAGATTTGTGGGAGTCCGCTGGGTAACTCTAGAGTGGGACCTAAGTTTGTCACTGTTGTCCCGCAAAAACTGTTCAGCATACAAATTAGTCTGCTCAACAATCTCACCCAAAAACACATCATCCATAAATAACTTAAAATACTGTATAGGCAAGGGCCTGCTTTCTCTGAGGGGCATCTCCAAAGACACCTAACAGCGTGTGGACGTCCTTGGTATCAGCCCTGCTGCTTCACCAGACTGTGGCACAAGATGATCAACAGCAAGTCTAGAGCCCCCTCACCGGTGGGAGTGGCCTGGCCAGTGGCAGGTGTGGCCTGCGGTGGCAGCAACGGGAAGGATCCAGAGGACACAAAGGCCCCAAAGACTGCTCAGTGGATGGAGGAAGATCCCAGAAACACTAGTGGCCCAGAGGTAGCCAGAGAAAGAAGGTTGGTGGTCCGGCTGGTGGATGCAAGAGTCCCAAGGCCTCAACATAATCACAAAGACCAGAGAGGGAGAGTTCCCAAGGCTGGAGAGTGAAAGCTGCTAAATAAAAGGTACCCCCTCACCAACTAGTAGACAGCCCGGAACTCTGAACCCTCAACAGAGCCTAGGGTACAGAACTAGCACTGAGCAAGTTCGAGTAGGAAGGGAACGCCAGCCACCAATGATTAAGTACTCCTAACTGCAGGATGACCAAAAATAGGCCTCCTCAGCATCTTGAATCTGCCCCCGGGGTCAAAGCCCTTCTGATTCAAGTGCCAACCTGACATCTAAGGAGTGCCTAGAATGTAGCTCAGGGATTCCCTGCCTTGAATTCATTTGAAAAGACCGCAACAGCAGGCATCATAACCAAATTTCTACTTAAACACTTCTCCAATGGTGGGAATCTTCCCATCCTGACAGAACCACTAGTAAATGCTAAGGACAGCAACACCAAGGAGCCCCTTTCAGGCAGATTTCTCAATTGCTGAACTTTTCCAGTACAAGACCCATGAACAAACAATGGGAGACATCGGCCTCAATCCTCCCTGGCAATGAACTCACACCCACAAGAATTCCGTAGGAAGCTGTGAGCAGGTTGTCACAGCCCAAATACATCACAAACAACAATCCAACCTGCAGTCTCCCACCCAAGTCCTCCTCCAGGATCTCTCAGGTTCTGGCCCTGGAAAAATCGGAGTGCCCGAGTGCAAAAATGAGCTGGGGTACTTATCACCACTATTTTTACAACACCTGGAGATCAAGATTGAAAGAACACTGGAGCTCACCCCAAAGCTGTTTAGAACTGTCAGGGAAACTAGGTTTCCTCCTCCACCTAGCCAAAGCCCTCAAAACACCAATCCTTGTATTGATCCGGGACTAACTTCAAATAGTGAAATAAATCACTCCATGGCAAGGGCAACACTCTGGCAATCAACTAAAATGGAGCTTCAAATTGACCTTTTATCAGCCATTGCACAACGTTTAGCAGATCTGAGCATTAAGGTGGATTTTATTGAGAATACGTTTAGTAAACTCAAGCACACTTTGTCCTGCACTGGTTCATGTGCAGCACATATAGACGAATGGCATGTATTCCCAAAATTTTAACAGACTTGATAGTCATGTTTAAGGTGTCAAGCGTGATTACCATCAACCCACCATTTAACGGTAGCCAAAATTCAACAACAACGCATGCTGGCTCCCAAACTAACTCATAAATACACAATTGATTGAGGGTCTAAGGGGAAAATATTTATAGACCAGATGACACTATGCCCCCATTCACAATATAACAAAACGTAAACAAATGTCACTGGTCAATCAGTCACCATGGACAAAACAACAGAGAGCTTAATGATAACCCAAAATATGTTCACAAAAGAAAAGAAATGAATCCCATCAGCCCATCAGATGGTCCAAGTTAGTGCAACACACCTTGTGATATCATGTGCTGCCCTTGTCCAACAACCACCTGTGATGGGTCATACCATAGAGTATGTATTCTGTGGTGTGGGATGGGTGTTTGCAGTGATGAAAGGGTGGGAGAAATCCAAAGTGCAATATAAAATTGGCTACCATAATAGAGGATAAACTTTATTCTGGAGATATTATGGTGTCAAATTTTAAAAACAGAGTGTGGACAGTTTGAAAAAATAACTGTCGTCAAATGATTGTAAACGGTCTACATGTTTCAGCCTTCGTAGGAGAAGATAACCTACCTGCCTTTCGTCAAGACCAGGACTACACTACTGCAAAAAAGTATATCAACGTGAAAAAAATCAAAATAAAAAATGATACAATACATCCTACCATACGTATATTTCCGCTGTGTAGGATTTGTGTTCAAGAAAAAGGGATTCTTACCTAGAGAAATACAAAGGTGCAAAACAAATAGGTAAGTCACAAGCACACATATATATATTTTGCCACATGTATAACCACAATTAGGTTTGTCTTTATGATTAATTATACTGATAAGAGTTTTTACTCACCCAATATCTCATGGGAGTAAGCCTCGCCTCTCCTGGCAACTGCTCAGGGATGGAGGCCCTGCTCTAAGGGTGGATAGAAATAGTAGAGAGCTAGTAAAGTCTCACTCCACTCAGATTCCACCAGCTTTACAGCTAAAAGCCTTGGCTCTTGTATAAAACACTAAAATAGCAGCACTTCACTGACCTTCCCATCAGACCATAACACCTAGTGTCATCCATACAGGATTACTCAGTTTGATAATGATCTACTCAATGTATGTACTTCAGTATATATGGTTTAGGTCACTATCGCAACTAACAGGTCTTAACAGTATACTACAGTAAATAAATACAAGCTTAATGTAGAGTTGTTCTGTAAACTTTCTCAAAGATTTCAACACAGTAACATAATTCATTTTCTTACTAGTCCAAACTTCTAAGTCTGTAAGTTGACTAAAAGAAGAAAAAGAAAAAGATGGATAGGTCCCGCCTGAAGAGCCGCCTTACCTGTCCGTCGGTACCCCTGACTGATCCTGAGCCGAGGGGGAGATACCTGACCGGAACAGGAAGGCTGATATTATATCTAGCCTCAACCAATACAAACTCATGTACCTTTCATTGCTGCTTCAAACATGTTTATAGAAGCGTGGCGGAAATAATTGGAACCAAACTAAATGTTTTGAGCATGCGTGAATGGCATTCCACAGCTCGAGTGCTTGCATCAAGCCAGCAAACAGCACGCATGCGCTGATGGCGGACCAGAGTGGAGCCATTCTAATTGTATTTGAGCATGCGCGAGCAGCCCCAGTATTTTGATGCTTGCATTGAACCAAGAACGGGCCCGCATGCCTCGTTAGCGGATCGGAGAGAGACCTCTGTAAGTGCGCATGGGTCGGGTCGGCACGCATATGCCAATGGCGGACCAGAATGGAGCCATTTGAGCATGCGCGAGCGGCCCCAGTAGTGGGATGATCGCATCGAACTAAGAAACGCACCGTATGCCTCAGTAGCGGACCGGAAAGGGACCTCTTTAAGTATAAGTGCGCATGGGTGGGACTTGGCCAAGAAATAAATCAGGAACCAGGCTGCTTAGACCAATTAGATACTCGCAGATGTTAGAATTCAAAGGGGTCTTGATGACGTGGGTAAACACTCTGCCTGATCTACAGTATTGCGCACAATCAGAACAACTCGACCGTGCAGTACGTGAGCACAGGGGAAGGTGAAACATAAGAGGCCTCGATATTTGTATTATTAAGTGTTTTACGTATTTCACCAGATCACCCGGTCAAATAAAAAATCCACTCATATATAAAGCATTTTTATCCTGATTAGTGACCCAAATTAGCCTATTCATCAGAAATACACAATGCCCTATGATTCTATGTATAGGTACACAGAGCATATAAATACCCATGACATCTGGGTATGAAGACACACCCCACCCTATTGGGCAGCATTTCATAAGGCCTCGAAGTGTGTATTGTAAGCATTTTTTGCATTTAGCTAAATCACCCAGCCAGGTACAGTTTTAACTCGTATGTAACACATTTTTGTCCTGATTCATGGCCCAAGTTGGCCCTTTTGTCAGAGATACACTATGTCCTATGGTGGTGTGTACAGGAGCATGGTGTGTGCATATTCCATCCAGGTGTGGAAACCCACCCCGCCCCATTGGGCAACATTTCATAAAGTCCTCCGAGGTCAGTAATGCTACAACCACTAAAAGACACTAAAAGACACTCCAGCATGTACCCAAGTAACCTACCCAGGTGTCAAATGAAACGTCAGCCCCCACACATACAGGTGTATCTAGGTGTGAAGACCTGCCCTGCCTTATCAGACAGCATATTGTATTCAATTGTCAGCAATCAGTCACGCAAAAAAACCTACAGTTAGAGACACTCAAGATTCTTCTCAAGTGTCACTTTAAACAGATTATTATCCCTAATTGGATAATCATATTGTAACCCATGGGATTTCGTCATTCAAACCATCTGTGTCACAGTTGAGTTTGGAGATCCATTTCAGTTCTTTCAGAAAGAGGTAACGCGTGACATCATTCACATGTTGAGGAATAAAAGGTTGTTCTAAAACCACCCAGCTCATCTCTTCTGCTTTGTGCCTCATGTTTAAAAAGTGATTAGTCAGGTGGGTGGCATATTTGTTGCACCTAATTGTGCTCTTGTGCTCGTTTATTCTTATTTTTACTTTTCTTGTAGTCATACCTACTTATCATAGGGAGCACGGGCAGGTAATTAGGTAAATAACCTTCTCACTGTTACAGTTTGTGTGTTTTTTAAGGACCCAAGGTCTGCTTGTCCCTATATCCACTGTAAGAGTTTTTTGCGTCTGAGGACATGCTGTGCACGAGCCACATGGGTAGTGGCCCTGGACTGCTGGAAGGTTCCACAGGGTACAAGTGGGTTCTTTTTCTTGCTGTCTCGGTCTAGTGTGGACCAAACTATCCCGAAGACTAGACCCTCTTTCAAAAGAAAAAAAGGCGTTCGGGATGATGGATCCTGCCACATTCAAAATCCTCCAGTTCTTTCGGACAGACTTCTGTACTTCGTTGGACAGAGTACTAAAAGTCGTGAAAAAGGTCAATTTGTCCGAAGGTGGTTTCTCAAATGGTGGACTCAAAAGGGCATCACGATGTTTATTGGATGCTCGCTTTTGAGCCCTCCGAATCATTTGTTTCGGATATTCACATTGCCTCAATTTTGTAGAGAGGTCCCTTGCATATAGGTCAAAGCCCTGTTTGTCAGAACAATTTCTACAAATTCGTAAAAACTGTCCAACGGGCAGACTCTCGTGGAGGGATTTCAGATGGTGACTACTAAAAGTTATTAGCTAATTTCTAGCCATGGGTTTCCGGTAGAGTCTACTCCATAGTCTGCCATTCATTGGGAATATTGAAATATCCAAAAAGGGGAGCTCCTCTTTGCTGAAATCAACCGTAAATTTCAAAAATGGATTCTTGCTATTGAGCCAGATCTGAAAATCTAATATAGTCTGTTGTTCCCCACACCAGATGACCAAAATGTCATTAATAAAACACTTCCACAGCAACACCTGTTGGAAAAATGGGTTGCTGTGGTTGAGGACACATTCTTCCTCAAAAAGATGGACATATAAATTAGCCAAGCTTGGCGCAAATACGCTGCCAATCGAGGTTCCCGATGTTTGCAAGAAAATTGTATCCTCAAACTGGAAGAAATTCTCGGTCATTGCTAACCGTGCACACTCAATTATGAAACTCACTGGAGTAATGCTGTCCAAATTACTGGCCTCTAGGAGACCTCTGACTACTTGAAGAGTCTCACCTTGAGGTATGCTGGTGTATAATTATTTAACATCAAAGCTGACCAAAAAGTCAGTCTCAGCGTTGAACTCTACCTCAGGGAGCAGCCTCAGGACATCCTTAGTGTCCTGCAGATATGTAGGCATCTGTTATGTTATGTTAAAATGGGTTTTATAGAGCGCTCAGCTACTCCAAGGAGTGTCCCGGTGCTTCAAAACCCAACGCAGAAAACAGGAACAGACCAAAACAAGTGATAAACCTATTGAACAAACAGCCAGGACTTTAGATCCCTCCTGAAAGCTAACAGAGTAACATTTCTTCTCAAGAGAACTGGCAAGGCATTCAACAGGTGGGGTGCCAAACATCGGAAAGAGTGACCTCCAATGCGTGTACGTTTAATGACCGGGAAAGACGCCAAGTTCAGCGAAGCTGACCGCAGTGATCTGGAAGGTTGGTAAAAAGCCAGCCGCTTCCTTATGTAATTGGCACCAAAACCATGGAGCGCTTTAAAAGTAAGTGTAAGCGCCTTGAAAACAATCCGTTTACGGATTGGGAGCCAGTGAAGGGTTTTCAATGAGTCAGTAGCACTAGCTCTCTGATGGAGGCCAAGAATGGCACAAGCAGCCGAGTTTTGAACAACGTGCAAACGTGCAATAAGATATTCCGGCAGACCGAGATAGAGCACGTTGGCATGGTCTAAACGGGAGCCTATCAAGGCCTGCACAGTAGTTTTCCTGTGCTCCAGGGAAAGCAAAGGAAGAAACTTTCTAAGCATCTTCCTAACAAGGGGCCTCAGAAAAAAATCAACAAAGGTAGACGGAGGTTCCAAAAGTGAACCGATACCTGAGATTATAGGGCGTCCTGGTGGAGGTCTTTGGATCTTATGAATCTTTGGCAAGATGTAAAAATAGGGGGTTACAGGATGAGTTGTTATGAGGAATTTCTCCTCTCCGGCCGTGGTCCACCCCTCTGCACTTGCCTCTTCCACCTTATGGCCGATCTCTATCATTAATCTGGACGTAGGGTCACTAGTCAAAGGGCGAGAAGATTTTGAGTCTCTGAGTTGTCTCAGGCACTCAGCACGGTATATATTGGTATCCCTGATGACCGTGGCTCTCCCTTTATCCGCTGGTTTGATGGTAATGGTGTTATCCCTGACAGATTAACAAAAGGCTGTTGTTCACATGAACTCAAGGACATAATGTCATGAACTACTGCTTTCTCACAAGCACCTACTTCTGGGGGTACTTGCTGAAGTAGGGGGGTGAAAGTGGATGGTATTTTCAGACCGGTATTATGGTCTGTCACCTCACCATCATTATCTTTGTCCTTACTCATGAAGAAGAAGTGTAGTCTTATCTTTCGAAAGAATTTTTCTAATTCGCAACGTAGTTGAAAGGGATTCCCTTTATTTGTAGGTACGAATCCAAGACCCTTATTAAGAACTTGGTGTGCCACCTCGGTAAGGGTCTGAGAGCTGAGATTTACTACGAGACCCTCCCCTCTGTGCTCGGCCCTGCTTGCTGTTGCTGTTCCTGCAAATGGCCCCCCCTGCTCCGGGTGTTTGGGAAGAATATATGATTATACCACGATTTCAATTACCACGCATGGCTTTACCACGCGAATTTTACATCGCAAGTGGCTTTACCACGCTGGTATTAACAACGTAGGATTTTACTACGCCTAGAAACGTCTTACCTGCACGTCTTTCTCTACGAGCCCTTACTTCCATCCTCCATTGAAACAAGCGTCAAAACACGTATACCAAAATAAAAAAAGGACTGTTTTTTTGACGTACACGGCACGTCTTTGGGGGAGGCTCTTTCCTTTTTCTTTTAAAATTATGTTCGTTTTTTTTTTTAAAGTAAACTGCTTGTTATTTTGTGGGGGGGAGACCCCCCCAGCCCCCCTCTGCCCCCCGCTTGTTATTTTTTGGGGGGGAGACCCCCCCCAGCCTCCCTCTGCCCCCCAAGCCCACGCAGAACGACTCGAAGGAATACCACGTCTCCCCCCCAGCCCGTGGTAAAGACGTCGTGGAAGGCACCCTGCGTGGAAGGCACCCTGCGTGGTAAGTGTCACGTGGTAAACGTTAGTAGTGGTAATGCCTTCGTGGTAAATGATGTTTCCCGTTTGGGAAAGATGGTTCGTGTTCCCAGTGCATCTGGGCCTGACCTCTCCTTCTGCCCCTGTTCCGGCCACGGCCTTGCCCTAAAAAAGCCTGGTTATCAAATCATTGTGGCGGAGGTTGGAAATTGGGCATGGATTGTGGAAATTGCGGGTGATGATATCCCCAGGGTGCCGGGGGCCACCATGGGCCTTGTTGGTAATAGTAACTACCTTGCCTAGCTCCTCTACGGTTGGACCTGTTGAATTGGCCTCCACCGCGCCCTTGTGGTGTATTGCTAGTTGACGAATCTGAATCACTTGAGCTTTGGTCCGATGAGGACGTAGAATAGTTGATTCCATATCGTCTCCCTTTTCTGTTAAACTCCGGGGGATTATAGGTTTGACTAGTTTAAGGGTAAATTTTGCCTAAGGAAAAATGGCCTAGGTCTTTCTTAAATTTCTCTATTTTTGTAAATAGGATGGAGTCTTTATATTCCTTATTCGACTTGTTGGTCTCATCAGCATTTTTCTTAAAAAGAGTGCTTGTCACAGTGGTCTTGATCTGCCCTTCTAGAACTTGGATCTCTACTAGTATGGCGTCTGCCACCCTCTTGGCTGTTGTAATGATCAAGATCAACCAATCGCGTGTACACCGCCACGCGATCAGAGACCAGTCTTTCAGGAATATTTTATCAGTCAGGAATAACTGGGGGGCATTCATAACGATAAGTCCAGTTGGTGCACACTTCCCATGTAAGTATTCTGCCATGATTTGTCTGTGGATACATGTGCGTGAATTTGTTTTCTTAAGATTGAGAACCGTATCCCAATCGTCTTGTGGACTTAATCCTACTACCGGTAGGGTGTCCAGGATACTGGGGTTCTCTGAAAGGATGGAATGAAGCATATCATCGTCGAACGAGAGACCAGTGAAGTCTGTCATCTCGATGCACACAAAAAAATAGTAGCCAAGGTGAGCCAAGACAGCTTAGTATAAAGCTGTCAGAAAAGAGAAGAAGACCCGCAACCGCAGCTGCTCTGAAACATAAAATACACAATTGATTGAGGGTCTAAGGGGAAAATATTCATACACCAGATGACACTATGCCTCCATTCACAATATAACAAAACTTAAACAAATGTCACTGGTCTGTCAGACAACATGGGCAAAACAACAGAGAGCCTAATGATAACCCAACATGTGTTCACAAAAGAAAAGAAATGAATCCCATCAGCCCAACCAATGGCAGAGCTTCATCATCTGGGATTTGTAAGGAGATGGTCCGAGTTAGTGCAACACACCTTGTGATATCGTGTGCTGCCCTAGTCCAACAACCACCAGTGATGGGTCATACCATAGAGTATGTATTCTGTGGTGTGGGATGGGTGTTTGCAGTGGTGAAAGGGTGAGGGAAATCAAAAATGCAATATAAAATGGGCTACCATAATATAGGATAAACTTTATTCTGGTGTCAAACCGTCCCTGTCCAGGAATCAAGGCCCAACATTCGAGGTACGCAACATTCAGGGTCCATTATCTACGGCTTCTCAGCTGCCCTGAGATTTAACTGGACTGCCATTTCAAAGTCCTACACCCAGCGGTACAAAAGGAGGTGGTGATGGACGGAGCATCTGAACCAATCAAACACTCACACCCAGTCAAAAGATCTGGGTTTGAATCATCACCGTTCTTCAGCCCACTCCGCCACCCCAGTTCAGACATGGCCATATGCAAATCAGTCTGACCCTGTGCCTCATGGGAACAGTCCAGCCCGAACTGCCAAGCCATGCCTTACCTGGACCGGAAACAAGCTTCCGAGGACCGGTTTCTGGCATTACAGCCATCTTCAGCCCGGCTTGCTTGAATCCAGTGGCAAAGTGAGCAATGGACTCACGTCTGAGCATACCCTGCCACACTTATGGCGGCCAAAGCAGTACAAAAGGGGGTTTGCTCAAACGCTCGTCCATCATCCCCTTTTGTTTCGCTTTGTTCGCCCTAAGTTGGCAGGGTATGCTCAGACGTGAGTCCCTTGCTCACTTGGCCACTGGATTCAAGATAGCCTGGCTGATGAGGATTATGAATCCGAAACCGGTCCCAGGATGCTTGTTTCCGGTCCAGGGAAGACATGGCGTGGCAGTTCGGGCTGGACTGTTCCCATGAGGCACAGGGTCAGACTGATTTGCATATGGCCATGTCTGAACTGGGGTGGCTGAGTGAGCTAAAAAATGGTGATGGATTAAACCCAGATCAGTTGACTGGGGGTGAGTGTTTGATTTGCTCAAACGCTCCGTCCATCATCCCCTTTTGTTTCGCTTTGTTCGCCCTAAGTTGGCAGGGTATGCTCAGACGTGAGTCCCTTGCTCACTTGGCCACTGGATTCAAGATAGCCTGGCTGATGAGGATTATGAATCCGAAACCGGTCCCAGGATGCTTGTTTCCGGTCCAGGGAAGACATGGCGTGGCAGTTCGGGCTGGACTGTTCCCATGAGGCACAGGGTCAGACTGATTTGCATATGGCCATGTCTGAACTAGGGTGGCTGAGTGAGCTAAAAAATGGTGATGGATTAAACCCAGATCAGTTGACTGGGGGTGAGTGTTTGATTTGCTCAAACGCTCCGTCCATCATCCCCTTTTGTTTCCCAAAGTCCCACAGCCAGCCAGAAAATCAAGATGCCAGTCTGAATCCCAATCCAAGTTCCGCTCTGACAGGACCCAGAGCTACAACTAAGGAGATTCTAGTCAGCAAACCTACTCACGAGGTAATCTTCACCCCCAGATGTCATATTGAGGTCTATTACAACATTTTCGAAATGGGCAACATACTTTGTTTATTTAAGCACATCCCCACACTGGCCCAAATCCAATCGAACGAGCTAAACTGAGTCAAGAATCTTATCCTACCTGGTGACATTCATGGGGAATCAACGTTGCTAGGACTGAGTCGCAATACCCAGGAAGGGCTAACACCAAAAGAACTAGCCCTTATGGTGGAATGGGGCACAGAAATTGCATTTCACCAGAGAAGTACCCTCACGTGTTAAAAGTACCTTTGCCAACAATGAAGTTTACTCCGTTTTAAAAGGCACTGCCGGCACCTACCCAGGGAAAACTTTGACAGTAAAGTCAAAATCCTTTATGGCATATAGGACAACAAGCACACTTGAACACAGGACAGTTTCCTCCTGTGAGTAAATGCCAAACCTTGGACAATAAACATGTTCTGATTTGAAGACCAGCTCCCACGTTGGCATCATTAACAATGCAAATGCCATCTGCAATTGGATCAGAACCAGAATTCCTGGACTCAGCACACAACTATCAATTATATCCTGGAATGTACCTGGTCTTAAAAAACCTCTTCGTATCAATTCAGCAATTAATACCTTTGAAAAAATGACATCCTTTGTTTACAAGAGACTTGGCTGACAGAAACCTTAATCCTTCCAGGTTTTTATGAACTTCACACTGCAGCTATAAAACGTAATTATTTTGGACGAGCATTCGGCAGACTTTCAATCTACATAAACCAAGCTCGTAGAAAAGAGACTAGATTAATTGCAACAAACACCACAGATCTGCAAGCAGCCCTCATCAGCGGGCTAAAAAAGCACCAACAACTCAATCCGTCTACTGCTAATTAGATGTTATGTCCATCCTGCCTCTCATAAAAAAACAAATATTAAAATCATTGGCAACAAAAATGATCGACAACTAAACAAATAGGTTTCACACTTCCCAGTTATAGTTGGGGACTTGAATACTCTGTAGCTGGGGTACCCGCAAACCCAACCCAGATCTTCCACAGAGGCGGCCCTCTTGCAGCCGCTCTTTCAAAGTTACAGCCTGATCTCCGGGCACACCATAAAAGCGGCCGAGAGTCCCCTCTGGCTCCCACTCCTCTACTTCCGGGGCAAGACCACATTTGATTACATCATCATCTCAGATCACTTGGCATCGCACCGTAACTATTTTGAAGTGGATAACAGGGACAAGAGCAAGCACAGACCACTGACGGCAATCCTCCAACTAAAAGAGCAAGTTGCCTAACAATTGCAAACACTAGGTGCTTCAACCGGGAAAGAGTGTCTCAAAGTACAGAGTAGAATAAAATGGTCTGCAAATCTTGGCCCAAAACTTGCAGAGTGGATTACATTTATAAAAAGTTGAATCCAACAGGAATGTGTGCAGCCCTCCCTCCTCCCGGAGTACTGGGAAAGTCTCCTAGCAGATTTAAAACAAGCTCTAAGGGGCGGATCTGGATTTATCCAGACTCAGGCCACCCACGTCCATCCTAAATTAAACCAAGGGAATTATAGTCACAATCTCTTAAAGACCTTCAAGGCAAGGAAACAAGGGGACTAAAACCTGCAAACACATACCATTTCAGTCCTTTGGGCAAAGAACAGAAAGAACGTTTGGCAGATAAAATCTAAAAAGGTTGAGGAAGAATGGCTGAAAATCTTCACCCTCCTGAAAGAAAGGAGACGCATTCAACTTTGGAAACACATTAACAAATACAGTAACACTGGTTATATGAAGGAGAACAGAGTGGCAGCCGAAGACTGGGTCAAATATGCCAAAAGGCTATATTTTAACCATCGGAACTTAGTATATATCCCCCCATAACAATCTTCCTCAGAAACACGCCAGGTCTCCAAAACACCTTTTACTACTGAGGCCAAGGTAAAATACTTAATTAATAGAATGAGGACAGAGGGAGCCCCGGGGCCCATTGGGATTCCCGCATCATTGTTCAAAGCCTCATATGAATACTGGTCGGAACAGCTTACACCAATCTTCAAGCATACTTACGACACCTTAACAATTACATCATCATGGAAAGGTACCATCCTCTTCCCAATTTATAAAAAATAGGACTGCGCGAAACTGGGGAACTACTGCCTCATTGCTCTACAAGACCTAGAAGCAAAAGCTTATGCAAGAATTCTTCTGAAAGAACTAGAAGCTTGGGCAATAGATAACAATATCCTTCCCTTTTTTCAATCAGGTTTTAGGCCCAATAGTTCCACTACGGACAACATCATAGCACTGGGTTACCTGAGACACCGAGCAACACAGCCAACACAACCGCATCTCTTTTGCAGTTTTGTAGACTACAGCACAGCATTCGACCGGGTGGATTGAGGGAAACAGTGGGAAAAACTAGACTCCCAGACAATCCCCAACAGTTACTAAAGGCAATAATAGCAATAATAGCACTACATCAGGGAACGTGCGTTAGCATAAAGACCAGCCAATCTACTGTTACAGCAAAGGTGTCAATTAACAACAACCTGGAACAAGGCTGTGTCCTCGCCCCCCAGGAAGGCACATGTCTACTAACATCAATGTTGGGGAAAGTGCAGCTTCAAATTCTCCAGTATGCCAATGATATCGCAATAATGGATCATACACAGACCGGCCTACAGAAAACCCTTGATGCACTCCACAGGTACAATCAAAATAATAACTTTACGTTGAACCAGGAGAAGACCAAGATAGTTATTTTTGGGAAGTTTTCATGAAAGAAAACTGCCCAATGGAGCATAGGTGATCAGCAGATTAAAACATGCACAAGTTATAACTATCTTGGCATAAGGCTATCAAACTGGGCACAACCAGTGGCCCATTTAAAATATCTAAGAAACAAGAGGGTGGCATCATCTATAGCCTGCAACATCTAAATCAGTTGCTACTTAGTCCAATAGCAGGACCCTGAGCACAGTCCCGGGCACACGTAGTAGAGGAATAACAATGGTGTGAAAGTCTTGTTTGAATTACAATTGCAGGGGTCGACACCAGTGTAAAGTCGAAAAGTTATTTAATGAAGCAATGACTGAATTGAAACAAACAACCAGCCAACACGTGTTTCGTCACTAGGAATGGTCCTGTGAGTCTTCATGGCTGTGTGGCGTTTGTTGGGATAAGGAGAGCAGGCCCCATAAAGATGGTGATAATTCCAACCTGGCCGGGGGGTGCTGTAGACTCAATAGAAATGGATGAGGTGGGGTGTAGGGGCTCCTTGTAGGGAACCAGCACGGTGTGAGTGCTGCGTGAGGATAAATGATGCGGGCGGGGGATAGAGTCCGCGGGCGTGCACTGCCACGTAGACTGTGAGAGTCGTTAAGAGGAGCCGGGGCGGGTGAGCCAATCAGTAGGTGGACGAGTATATGTCGAAGATCTGTAAATGAGATCGTCCAGTGTCTGGCAGAGGGGAGGGCTCGAGCGCCGAGTGGCGGTAGGAGATAGGGAGCCTAGGAGGAGAGTAAACGTGGCGATCCACAAAGCTTATGATTGCTGGAAGGTGGGTGCGCCTGCCGGGTGCCTCGAAGGAGGCCGGAAGACACTGGTACCGTCTGGCTGCTGCAGGTGGGGCAGCCCGATGGTACTAGTGTCTTCCTGGCTCCCAATCTCCCACCGCCACCTAGTGATGAAACACGTGTAGGCTGGTTGTTTGTTTCAATTCAGTTGTTGCTTCATTAAATAACTTTTCAACTTTACACTGGTGTCGACCATTGCAATTGTAATTTGAACAAGACTCCCACACCATTGTTATAGCCCTACTACGTGTGCCTGGGACTGTGCTCATTTTCCAGCGTGGGTCATTCGATTCACACACTTCCGGTGGTTATTGGGTAATTCCCCCGACCTGGCAGCACCCTACCTACTCAGGTTCATAGAAGACACCACGCGTACTAGTCTGAGCGCCATTCTTCCTGACTTCACTAAAAACCCTACCCTTAGCCTTCACAATAGCAGGACCCGTCCAGAAAGCCACAAGAGCTAAACTCATCCCTTCTCTCAACTATGGTCATTTAGAATTTCCTGGTTCATTTAAGAGGCTCCTAATTCACTTCCATATTTCAGCTCACAAGAAGGTTTTAATTTCTCCGCCCACAGGCTAGGAGAGCTAGAGTGAGATTGTAGCTGGGAAGCGCTCTTCCGGACTTCATATGCTCATGGGACATGATAAAATATTACAGAAACACTTTGCATGCCCCAGCACCCTCACTGTAAGTTCAAATCAAAACAACTTTTCAAGTGGTTGGTTCCCCATGGCAGGCCCAGTTGGCAGCGGCCGCAAGTTTACTTAAAATCGAAGTCAAAAACATGCAAAAACAGGACATCCCTGTCTCAGCCTGGAAAACATCAGTAAATGCACAGGTTAAGAAAATCTCATTTGAAAGTGATCTGGAAAGCCTATGCCACGAATCCGATTTCTCCAAACTGGATGCTTCCTCTTTCCTGGGACAACCTCAGACTTACTTCAAGCAAGCTTTGACAGTCAAAACTCGGAAGAGAATCTCCTACATGATACTTCTTGCATTACCTATTGTGGATTTCAATCCAGCCTGAGCTCAGTGAGATAATTCACCTGCTTGTCGTGTATGTAGCAACCACCGCAAATCATGGCTTCAGGGGCGGCCTTAGGCATGTGCAAGCGGTGCACCTGCACAAGGCTGCCAAACCCCAGGGGCCACCACGCCAATATATATCCTTAATATAACAATCCTCTGAGGATGGATACATATTTGCCTGGTGACCCCTGGCTGGGATTTGGTGACCTCCGGCTCTGTTCTACTTCCAAATACCCTGACACCCCCCTCTTCACTGGCCTCCGCGCCTGCGTTCCTCCTGGTTCCTGATTGGCTTCTTTGATTCCCTACCCACTGCTGGCCCACTGGTACAGGTGTATATAAGTCACGGCCACCGCCATCCTTTCATTCCCTGTTACTCTTGCGCGAAAGCAACTATAACCTTTTCCTCTCCCGGCGGGCGAGTCATCTTACAAGTTTTTCTATAGTTTTTATAAAGTACTGGTGTTTGCGCAATAGTCATAGTTAATATCTGGTGGGATAGGGGGCACACGACATTTGGGTACCAATTGCAAGCAAAATGAAGAGAATGGGAGTTCACAAATCTGGTTATTCGAAACGAAAGAAAAAGGCAGCTCAGCAGGCTTTCGTAGCGTCACAGGAAGGAGCAATCCTGAACTTTATCACCCAAGGGAAACCTAAAAGCCCCACTCGTTCCTCAGCCTCCACCGAGTGGGGCTTTTTATACATTAGTAATGGTTGAGCAGCGAGTTGAATTGTTTTTTTATTTCATTTTAGTTAAGCCTTGACGAAGAATTGTAAAGTTTCGAAATGTATTGGGAAAACTTTATTGTAATAAGACCACTTTCAGAACATGTTTGACCTCACATGACCTCGTAAAAGCCTGGATTGGCAACATTTGGCACTTGAAAATGTTGAATAAAGCATCAAAGCGCAAACATGCTGTCTCCGTGGTGGTGATATACTAAGAAATAAGTATGGCATAAAGTTTTGGACTACAATTGATGAATTGATAATAATGACGTAAATTTGGAGGAAGTGTCTCATTCAGGAAGGATTTCCTATTCAGCAGTGCGACAGTTGGGTGCAGGAGAAATGTGCCCTTTTGCATTTTTTCAAATTGTGCTGTGATTAGGGGTGTTTTCACGGCTTCTGTTCGCACGCATTTCATACAGTGAGTTTGATTACAAGTACAATTATTGAAGAGAAGGTGTGCAGTGGCTCAACAATGACTCATCTGCTTAGCAATATAATTGCCTAAAAATGCGCTTGCACCCCAATGTTTCAAGTTTAAATTAAGAAGAAATTATCATCACGGAGACGGAAGATTAAAAACATTCAAAGTGAAACGTTTGCTCTAAATGAAAGGATTTCTAACATCGACATCGGAATGATGGGACAGTTGAACTTGCTGCTTTAATGGTTTTCTTTTATTAAACGCGTTTCTACACATTCATTTATTTATAGGTCACACACTCGACGGGTCGGGTTAGGGAAGGTTACTTTGAATGCTACATTAGTTTTTTTCACTTGCTGAAGGATTCAGGGGGGTGGTGTATTTCTGTTTTTTGTGACAACAGGGGAGTGTATTGTGGGACTTGTAGTGTATTGCACAGGTACATGTCACGGGGGTGGAGTGAATTATGGCTTGATTGGTTACAGGTGAGAGAGCTCCTTCTTTAAAAACGGCCCGAGCGGCAAGGATAGGGAATTGAGGGGCATATTATCAAGGGGGTTTATCTCCGCTTTTTTGGCTTTAAAAGCCAAGAAAGCGGGGATAAAATGATCTCCCTATTACCTAGCTGTCGCTAACACCAGTTAGCGACAGCTAGTAGGAGATAGCGACCATCTTGGGCCCCACTTTGCATGTCAGTTATATTTATCACTAATGGCATGCAAAGTGGGCGTGCCAAGATGTTAGCGACTGGAAACAGTCGCTAACATCGCTATCTCCTATTACCAACTTTTGGAGATATTTGCGCTAAGCGCGAATATCACCAAAAGCTAACACCTGCCTGAGCAGTTCTTAGCCATGTTATCCAATGGGAGGTGGATAACATGGCTAAGAGCATTAGCTCGGTAATGCATGAATATCGCTGACTTTTCAGCGATATTCATGCATTGCGGCCGTTTTTTATCGCATTTGCGATAAACCTTGGTAATACCAAGGTTTATCTGCGATAAACATCGCCGCAGCTCATCGGTAAATTTTTGTCTCTAACCAAGCAATAGCGATAATTATCGCTATTGCTTGGTAATATGCCCCTGAATTCTGAGAAGAGTAAGTGAAATGAGGTCATGCTGCCGGTTGTGTCGCTGAGAAGGTAAATGGGAGATAAGGAGGGTTGTTTGGAGTTTTGGGGAATTTGTCAGTAGGCAGGGAGTTGAGATTCTCTGTGTATGTTGGTAAAATGGGGGATGTTCACTTGGTGAGTTGACAAAGGTTGTGAGCACGATGGGGGGTTTCACTTTTAGTGCTATCAACGAATGGTTTGTAGTAAACTGGGTGTGGGTGGAGGCAGAGCAACAAGTGTTTTTTTATACATTAGTAATGGTTGAGCAGCGACTTGAATTGTTTTTTCATTTCATTTTAGTTAACCCCTGACGAAAAATTTTAAAGATTCGAAATGCATTGGGAAAACGTTATTGTAATAAGACCACTTTCAGAACATGTTTGACCTCACATGCCCTCGTAAAAGCCTGGGTTGGCAATGTTTGGCACTTGAAAATGTTGAATAAAGCATCAAAGCGCAAACATGATATCTCCGTGGTGGAGAAATACAAAGAAATAAGTATGGCATAAAGTTTTGGACTGCAATTGATGAATTGATAATAATGACGTAAATTTGGAGGGAAGTGTCTCATTCAGGAAGGATTTCCTATTCAGCAGTGCGACAGTTGGGTGCAGGAGAAATGTGCCCTTTTGCATTTTTTTAAAGATTGTGAGCGACATCGTTTGGAAATCCGAATTTGCAGGACCCATGGTCTTAGACACTGTAGAGAAGTTTTCAGATCAGTACTTCTCTGCCAACACAGCACAAACCGTGTCTAGACTAGGGAAATAAACAGACGTCATTCATGTTGTTCTCACACACACCGCTAAAGTCACCAGCAGCAACTAGCCGGCCACCAAGCTAGTGCCACAACAACCAACAACAACCCACAGCTCGCACAGCAAAGAAACAGTTCGGCGCCCACAAAAAAAATTTAATGTTTTTGAGTTTCATGTAGGACTCTACTCATGCACAATTTCCTGTCATACAAGGCAACATAATTGACTAAGATAAGAAGATCCATCATGCATGTCAGACAAGTCAAGAGAGGCATACTGTACTGAAATGAGGGAAACTCCTGCCAACGCTACTTTAACCGCTTATACTCCAGATCAATGCTGGGACTGTCAATATAAAGGTTTTACTTCTGCACTGGAAATGAATTTATTCCACTGGGTTAAAGGGCCCATTCAAAGGTTGGAAAAATGGGCCCACAGACGCAGTTGACATCCTTATGCTCTAGGGCTTTAGATCTAGCCCCGACCACTGTTTTTATGATTGTATCACTTTTAGCAAAACCAGATATCCCAGCTGGAACATGCAGGTAGGCTACGAACTTAAAACCTTATTTTTTTTCATCTTTTTTATTTTATTTTTATTAATTTTATTCTATAAGTGTAAATGAAGCATATTGTAATGATTTTAACTAATTGAACAATAAAGAAAACTGACAGGAGAGCTCCTTATCCCAGCCACTGCCTCCAGTTGGTGAACATCTTTAATGAGGGTTATAGCGGTGGCTGACTGGGATGAACTAGACCCTCCATCAGTGCCTTGACTCGTGTGGAAGATCAACTGTGTCAGTGGGGGCAGATTGAATACCCAACCTCTCCCTGCATGTATTCATTAAATCATTAATTGCCCCAGAAACTGTAGTTGGACAGGAGAACATTGCCACTTTATAGAGGGAGTTTGGGCGGAATCCTTTTTGGCTTCACCAGGTTGTAAGTTCCCTATGTCTGTAGAGGTACTTTTCTGTTTATCCATCTTGCAGCAGAGATGGAAAAGCAAAGTCCAGGTAGTATAGCTGAGATCGGGCCACCCACTAACTCTTCGTTACTTTTCTCACAACAAATGCCCAATGGAACTTTATGGTGTGTACCTACAGAAAAGTGAGATAGAGCCGAGCAAGCAGTCCACTTAATAGACCCCCCCCCACCCCCGCTGAGGTGTCAACAATAATTCAACAGGCTGAGCTCCAACTGTAATAGAGTAGTCCATTCCTCCTCATGTGTCATGTCACCCTCTCAATTTCAACCAGCAACCAACAAGGGTAAATCAGGGCACTTCTCGGAAAATCAGTGCCCAATGGGAACAGTCCAGCCTGAACTGCCAGGCCAGGTCCTACCTGGACTGGAAACAAGCATCCTAGGACCAGTTTCGGGCTTTCAGCACTTAAACCAGAGAATAATATATATGAATCTTTACTGGCCCTAATGTAGTTGGTGAATGCTGATGACTACTTGGTCTGCAGATTCCTCACTTCGGCTGTAAAATGGTCCTGATATTAAGCAGTTTGTAGTGGATCTGTCTTGTTTGTCTGTGCAATTCACCTTTTTCTGTGATTTCCATTTGTGTATAACCTGCTTGTTTCTAGATAGCCTAATTGTCTGTTTTCTCAAATGCTTAGATTCTCTTGTAGTTCAAATATGCGTTATTGATTTCATTATAGTTAAGACTAGATGTATATGCTTTCATAAACATTTTATAAAGTAGAACAAAATATAGGTAACCTTGGTTTGAGTATGTGAGTTAGAAATGATTGTGCATTCAATCGAATTTAGTGCTTTTCCTATTGGTAGTCACCTATTTGAGATTAATGCCTTCTGACTGATGCTTCTTCATCTTCCCCCTCCCTTGAACTTTTTCCATCTAGATTATCCTCTCTGTCATTTTCCCTACTACATCTCCTTTCGAAAAAGAGTGCCCAATACATTAATCCATATTTTTGACTCTGCTCACAGATAACTGTCGTGGTGGTAGACACAGACTACTATTTATTATTCACAGACCCTCTTTACTGTTGGGGCACGTTGAACTAGAATGAACTGCTTTTGAGTTTTTTAACTTCAATGTGATGATATCAGAGTGTAGCCCAGCTCACCACCGTATGCCATTCTTGAATTCAGACAGGGTCACCTTTGCCTCAGTTGTCTTACATTGCATGAATGCAGTGTGCTTGGGTGTGGGCGGGTCTGGCTGTTCCAACCACTCTTCTTGAACTCTTATCTCCTAGAATCCATTGTTTCATGCTTAGACAATGCCAGCTTGTGCCTGCCAGCCATTACCTCCTGGTAAGTCTTCCTGGCCACCAGAGTTATGCAGTGAGCTTCAGCTCAACATCAGAACTCACAAAAGCAATTAGCATTCCATGCCTCCCATCCCTCCCCAACACTGTCGACCACAGTCACCCCTGAACGAGTATAAGGGGGGTCAAACCACACCACTTCTTGTTTTTTTGGTTCTGCAATGTAGACTCTCCAGAGCACATGTCAGGTGAGTTGGGGCAAAGTCCTGCACTAGTGGGTCCCCATGCTCTGGGGCAGAGGCTCTGCTTGATTGGGCTCATGGTAGAGGGTTCCCCCCTCCTCCCTTCCCCTTGCTTCATATTAGTGGCCTTTGCAGAAGCAGGCTCATTAATTTCAGCTGCCCTGCACTAGCGGGCAGACCTGCCATGTATTTTGCCTCATCCTGGTCTCAGCTAGCATTCTGGTGCAAGGGCCGGCGTAAGAAGTTCTCTTGAGTCCCTCCAGTGGATTGTGTCTGTTAATTCAGGCAGTCTGTTGGTTCTAGCGGACGTGGAGTGCAAGACCCTCTCATACGCATCTCTTATACAAGCTCTGCGGAAGGGTGAGGGGAGGGTTTTATGACCTCCGGTCTTCCTGCCTGTCCTGCCTACCTGGAGGTGGCGCCTCACAAAGCTGGCTTACCGCTTGTGTGGGTTGCCTGGTAACATGTGCTTTTGGCTGTTTTGGCATGATTGGAGTTTTCACAACATGACTACTTAGTATTTAAGGGTTCAGTACAAATTCCTCGTGCATGCTGCCTGTGGTGTCTCACTGTGTGTGCATTAACCACTGCTGGTTTCTGATTGTTGGGTGACCTCACCATGGATCCAGGTGATGATCCTCCGGAGGAGTTGGGGCCCAGCTCCCAGCCCACTGCTGATTCCCCTTCTCTCCAGGGCATTCTGTCAGTGATTCAGGCTGCTGTGGATGCAGCTTTTAAGGAACAGTGTGGCCCTTCGTCTCCTAACAAACAGGCCTGCATCCTCTCTTCTGCATTGAGGGTGAGGGTGAAGACGAGGATATATGTGCAGGGTCAGGAATTGAAGGAGGTCCTATAGCACATCAGGATAACATCGCATTTTTCTGTCCCTCCAGTGGAGGAGCAGGCTGAAGGAATTTTTTATGCAGTACCAGAGATGGGAGCCTGAGTCTCTGCCCTTGCATCCTTCTGTCAAGAGGGTGACCAACAATGATTGGCAGGAGGTGGACCTTTCCCACGTTACACCATTCAAGATTTTGAGAAGGATTTTCCATCTTTCGTTAAGGTAGACCCCCAAATGGCAGGACTGTCCTCTCATGGGTTCATCATTTCAGAGGTTGCCTCCCCCTCAGATCTGGTCAACAAGAGAGTAGAGGAGTAGTCAAATCGTACTATGCAGCAGTTTACTTCTCCATCAGGGCTTTGGGCTACCTATCCTATACTGTGCAGTCCCTATTGAAGGATGTCCAAACCCTGTTTGAGCTTCTGGAGTAGGGAACGTCCTGCCTACCCTGGCTGGCTAGGAGTAACAAGGGAGACTGTTATCTGATATTTCTTTTGATACCATGGGGGCCGCTGTCACTGCTGGCAGGGTAGCTATTCAGGCTTGACGTCAGTTGTGGCTTCGCCATTGGAAAGCGGAAGCTGCCCAGAAAGCCCTTATTATAAAGGTCTCTTTTTCTGGGACCAAGTTGTTTGGTTCATCCCTGCAGGAAATGGTAAATAACTCAGCTGAGAACAGGAAGCTGTTGGTACCTGTCCAACCTTCTCGAGGAAGATTTTTGGGGCCAAGAGGGCTCTGGGTCCTGCTACTACACCTAGGGGGGATTGCCCTTTTGAGGGAGGGGTTGCAAGTGGGGCACTCTGTTGTCCAACAAATCCCGGTCTCAGCAGGCTGATTCTACCCCTGCGCCCGTGTCCTGACTATTCCTGGGTTCTGGCTGCCCGGACTACTGAACGAGGTTGTTCATTGACTTCCATAAAGGCCTGGAGGAAATCTATCTCCGTTCAGTGGGCTGTGCTGATTGTTTTCATAACTTTCATTCACACTTCACTGTCTCAGCCATGCCAAAAAGGGAGGCACTTTCAGCAGGCATTCAGGTTATTCTCGACTATGGGGCCAATCGGCCAGTTACGGCCTGTCAAAGGGGTCTTGGAGTTTACTCCAAACTGTTCCTGGTGAGAAAGGTATTGGGGGACTTCCGTCCAGTGTTGGATATAGAGAGGCTGAATTCTGTTATCCCTCATGTTAAATGTAAGATGCTGTCATTGCAGGAGACACTTCCCTTATTGGTTCAGGGGGATGTTGTGGCTTACTTGGATCTGCTGGATTTCTACCTTTATGTGCCGTTCTTTCGTTCTCTCAGCGATTTCCTCCGGTTTTGTGTTAGGGCCAAGCACTTCCAATTCCAGATACTCCCCTCTGATTTGTCCCGAGGGTCTTTCCGAAGGTTTTGCACCCCTTGGTTGGGATCCTCCACAGGGAGTAGATTTGGGTATTCCCATACCTTGATGTTATGTTATGTTAAAATTTCTTGAAAAGCGCACATACACCGATTGGTTTCTTGGCGCTGACTTAAGATATTGCTGGAGCCCCATATATTTAGTTGTCTGCAGAATCTTGGTGTAAGCTTGGGTGAATAGCTAAGTCTTAAGAAACCTTCTGAATCTAGAGAATTCAGTGCAGGTTCTGATGGCCAAGGGAGAAATGTTCCTGAAGCTGGGTGCCAGTACTGCAAACCTGCAGCCACCTATTTGTTGCCGTTTATAGGAAGGAATGGTTAGGAAGTTCTTGTGGGCGGAGCACAAGCTCCGTCGAAGGTATATATTTTTGAGAAAGTCTGGATATGAATTTTGGGCTAGCACCATGCAAGGCCTTGAAAATAAGGCAACCGACTTTAAATGCACATCTCTGTGGGATAGGAAGCCAGTGTAACTTTCTCATAGTGGGGGGAATATGTTCCCGTCTGGGTTGCTGAGATATCAGCCTGGCTGCCTGTTTCTGCACCATCTGCAGTCTTTTAGTGAGATATAGTGGGATGCCGAAGAATAGAGAATTGGCATAATCCAGGTGTGATATCATCATGGCTAAGACCACCTGGATTGAAGCTTTCCCAGTAAGTAATCTCCTGATCTTTCTTATCTTCCTCAGCTGAAAGAAACAGGTGGAAGTTACTGCTCCTATCTGAGATTTCATAGTGAGATCACTATTAATGATCACCCCCAGACTTTTGGCTGAGGAATAGGGACGGAGCCTAGTTAACTTCACCAAAACACCAGTTGTAGAACATCTGCATAGTTATACGTGCATACCTTCCTTTTTTAATGGACCGAAGTAGGGGAAGAAGGTAAAGATTAAATAAGTAAGGGGACAATCTGGAGCTCCGAGGTACTCCACATGTCGTTGTCATTTTTGGTGCAGAAAACTGGGAAAAGACGCACTGACTGGGTACGCTCCTTAAGAGATGACTGGCTGATATCTGCCTCTTCTTTCTCTGAGGGAACTCTTCATGTCCAGAGGGTGTGCAAGGTCCTGGACCGCAAGAAGTCCCAACTGGACCCTACTGAAGACTTAGTGTTCATTGGGGGTCACCTGGAAATGTTCATGGGGCTGGTGTTTTTGCCTGCAGCGCAGACGGCAGCCTTGAGGAAGTACCTGGGTTATCTCCTGGCCTTGGATTATGCCCCAGTCTATCAGTGGTTGAGGTTGCAGGGTTTGATGTCTGCAGCAATCAATGTGCTACCCTGAGCTCATCTTCATTTGTACCCATTGGTGAACCATCTCTTGTTTCATTGGGCTCCTTGCTTTGTGGGTTACGATCTGCTGGTGGTGGTGTCTCCTCTGATTCAGGCTGATCTGGGTTCGTGGTTGGTGAACTCCAATCTCTCCGAGGGTCTTCCCTTTCAGGTTTCCCCTTCCCAGGTGGTTACAACCAATGCCAACCTGTTGGGATGGTGGGTGACTTTGGATTTCTGGTCTGTGCAGGGTCAGTTGTAATGCCTGCAGGTGGAAAGTGTTAAGCATGTGTTGTACACACTCTATCAGCAAATGAATTCACACACTCAAAGACGGAACTTCAGACCAATTGATTTTGTATAAAAAATATTCTTTTAGTCCTCCTGCCCAAAGTGGGGGTCAGAACCAGTGGGGACCAATTGCTGAGAGCAGCAAGTGGCCTGGTGAAGCTCACAAAGGGGGCAAGCCTTTGAAGCTTCTCCTCCGTGAACCCTGCCCATCCTGGGGGAGGAGGCTTTGCACCTCATCCAAGGATGTCCATTGTTTCAGGCCTTCACAAGCAGCAGGCTCTCGACCTATGGGTCCAGAAACATGTCTGGTGGTGGCAGCTGAAAGTAGCTACTCAGCCTGGACACTAGTGGCAGGGTAGTTTTCGAGGGGCATCTCTGAGATGCCCTGGGTGCACATTTTTCATTATGGTGCTTTGGAGTTAGTAATGACAAACTCCCAGCACCATATACTCCTAATGGCAGCACTGCTCTTACAATGTCTAGGAATGGACTTAGACACTGTAGGGGCACAGGGCTCATGCACCTGTACCCTCGCCACTGGTATAGTGCACCCAGCTAGAGGGGTGACTAACCTATGCCAGGGCAGTGGGTTGTATGCATGGCACACAGAGATGTGTGCCATGTCGACTCTTTACTTTTTTCTGCACCAAAACAAGCAGCCTGCAAAAGCAGTGTGTGAGTGTAATGGTACAGGACCTCTATGGGTGGCACAATAAGTGGTGCAGACCTTAAAAGCCTTCTCTGGTCACAGTGCCCTAGGTACATGTGGTACCATTTACCAGGGGCTGACCTGTGGCCAGGGAAGCCAATTGGGTTTAGGCTTCAATACAGTTTTAGGGAAAGAACATAGGCCCTAGGTACCTGATTAGCAGGAGCCCAGGGCACACTCAGTCAAAGCACATCAGCAATTCAGCAAAAAGTGGTGGCAACCATGCAGAAAGAGGGCACTTACTCACTCTACTTTTTTACAGGTCCCTATCAACTGTTCCCGGGAAGTTATTTTGCCTACTTTCCCTCCGGTCATTGAATCCTGGGTGGATTCTGCTTTCTCACTGTTGGAAGTCCGGTGGGCGGTGCTGGTGTATTTGGAAAAGACTTCATCCTTTTGTTTCTGTGATAAATTGTTTGTCACTTTTGGGCCTCTTCGTTCTGGTCATAAACCTTCTCCCTCCACCCTGAGTAGGTGGATTAAGTAGATGATCTTGCTGGCCAGTACCAGGGTTCTGAGGTTTCTGCCCGATTGCAGGGTTGCTCTACCCGGGGTCTTTCTGTCCCCTGGCCTCTTTCAAGGGGGTCTCAACTGAGGATATCTGTAGGGCCGCTACCTGGTCCTCTCTGCACATGTTCCTGGATCTCTACCAGGTGGTGTTGGGTGGTCCTTCTGTAGGGGGTTCTACTGAGGCGGTTCCTGGGGCTGGTTTTTCCGGCTCTTGATGGTCAAGCCTTTTGTGGGCTTCTCCTTGGTTGTTACCGTCGGTGTTACTTTTTAATTAAACCTGCTGTTTTGCATTATCCTGTTGTCTGTAGTTTTTGGTGAGTTTTCCATGAAGCCATTTGGCTTGGCTATATGCTTACTGTGTAACCCTGGTGGTGAGAAAGACTTACGAGGAGGTAATGCCCCAGTTACTTACCGGTAATCTTCATTACTCCGAGTATTGTCTTTCCTGACACATGAGTTCCCATCACCCCCTCCCTGTTTCTCTATCGGCTTCATTTGGTTGCTTTGAGGCTTTCTAGTTCTACAGGAAGTGGGGTGGGTCGACCCTCCCCTTATACTGGATCAGGCGGTATGGTGGTTTGCCATGTTGGTGAGGGATAGGAGGAATAGGAGGCATGGAATGCTAATTGATTTTGAAGGTTCTGATCTAGAGCTGAAGCTCACTGTGTAACTCATGTGGCGAGAAAGACAATACTTGGAGTAATGACGATTATCAGTAAGTAACCAGGGCATCACTGGCCCAAGTTGCTTTGCAATGGGCTATCTCATTGTTCATGTAATAATCACTCTACTTTCAGTTTAGGCACCAGCTTAACATTGCAGGTTAATGCAGTCTGGGGCAGCTTTGTAGAGATGAGTGAAGTCTTTAGTAGGCAAACAATTATCTTCTTCTTGTGTTATCAAATATATATATATATATTATTAATGCCCGCCTCAATGTATAATCACAACTCTTGTCAGAGTGTACATCAAAGTCACTAAATACACCTAAGGTCAACCCCCTTGTAGCTAAAAGCAGACAGGATTAACCTGGGGCAATGTGTACTTATGCAGTACCAAAACTGAAATAAATTCAATACCCTCCAAACAATGAAATCCCAAAACAAAATAAAACAAATAAAGTACAATATAATAAAATGACACCATAGTGGAAACCATTCAACAGAAGAACCAAAGATATGAATTTTTAGATTTTTGTATGTAGAAATAGCACCAAAATGCTCAAAGCGTCAAGGAATAGTCAAATGTTGTGGTAAACAGGTACCTATGCATGATTTGAGGCAAAGCTTGATGGAGTCCTGGTCAGGTACTGTTAGACCTGTCTGCCCTTTGGGTAGTCCCTCCTAATTATTTATTTATTTTTGTCCCCTTTTTGCCCCTCAAAACCTTTAATTTTTACGTCCACTGGATCTTTTTGAGGTATTGACCTAGGGGTTAGGTGTTCTTTGCACTCATACAGCCTGATTCATCATTCTCCCGTTTTGCAAGGCCCTAATAGCGATTCATAAGGAATCGCTATTAAGGACTTGCAAAACGGGATTCATGTAGGAATTGCAAAAAATATTGCGATTCCTACATGTTCCTTATTTGCGATTAGCAAATTGCTAAACGCAAATAAGGAATAACTCCCCATGAATTCCTATGGGCCTACAGGCCCATAGGAATGCATGGGGAGTTATTCCTTATTTGCGATTAGCAATTAGCTAATCGCAAATAAGGATGCGATTTCAAGGGTGCAGGGGTGTCCAAAGGACACCCTGTAGCACCCCTGAAATGTAATCTACATTGGTGTTGCGCACACACATGTCCAAAGGACATGTGTGTGTGTAACATGCAACTTAGAAAAATGCATTTAAATGCATTTTTCTAAGTTTTTGCTATTTACCACGAGGTCTGACCTCTCGGTAAATAGCGGCCCAAAATTGCAATTTCGCAATTTTAAAATGATTCATGAATAGCATTTAAGGAATCTCAAATAGAGATTCCTTAAATGCAATTCTTCGCAAATGTGCGAATTCTTTATTAGCGAATTTTGCATTTGGGATGATGAATCCCAAATGCAAAAATTGCACTCGCAAAAGGCAAGAATATGAGAATCTTGCCCTTTGCAAGTGCAATTTAGCTTGATGAATCAGGCTGTAAGTCTTTTCTTGAGGCCTTGGCGCCTACCTGTCTAGATTCACTAGACCCACAAAATGGTGGCCAGCAACTGCCACAACTGCCACCTTATAGTCTGGACCCATAGGTTAGCATAGGAATGTTCCAGAACCCTCTGGACCCTTCTGGACCTTCCTGGGCCAGCCTATAAAAGGCGGAATGTTAGGCAGCCATTTTGAGTAGTGACCAGAGGGTGTTGTGAAACCTAGTCACAGGAGGAGTGAGGCAAAGTTGTCAGGAGAGAGGCGCATTAAGCAAAGGGAGATCGTTCCTTGGATCGGCTGCCTACTTGTATGACGTTTTCCCCCTGCTATTGGACCCAGCCCTTCTAACACGGAGTTACTCCAGTCTAACTGCGGATGCCCAGCACACTTAAAGACAACTTTAGTCTACTGAGGGAAGCGAGGCGCAGGAGTCCCTGAGAACGTGGGTTCACTCACGGTGTGGAAGAATCTGTCGAGTTGTTTCCAGGCTTCTTCTGTGACCCCCGACCGCGCCGAGGTGTGCCGTTTTTGGGGTGTGCTCCCTCCGAAGTGGCTGAGGAGGAAGCTATGCGAGATCTGTGGTCGAACTTGCGGAGGCAGGGGAGCCCCGTAAAAGCTGCCGAGCAGACGGAAGAGTCGGCTTGGACGGACTCGGCCAGCTGTGTTGCTGGAATCAAGGAAACGCCGCGTGCGGCGTGATGTCGTGACAGGAGGCAGAGCAGAGGCGTAGCTGAGGAGGAAGAAGTCAGCCGCGACCCTGGAGGAGGCCGTCTGACAGTGAGGTAGGCGGAGAGAAGGCGGGGACTGCGACGGAAGGAGCCGGTGAAAGAAGGGTTCCCGAAGTCCCGTCGAGAGCGGTGAGGAACACCGGATTTCCTTTCACCCCCCCCCCGTTTCCCCGAACTGCAGTGGGAAGAACGCAAGTCCCCCGGCCCCAGCAAAGACAGCTGCTAAACGAGTACCGGGGACAGGACACTGAAACAGCCAGCGAACTCTTCAAGTAAGTGGGGAGAGTGGGCGGAGGCTGCAGGAGCTGCAGTGACAGGCCCTTCGACCGCCGGCAGTCCCGAGGGAGAGGCAAGGGTGAAAGTGTTGTTGGGGTCTTGGGTTTTGAAGTAAGCGGGGCCCATTCTTTATTCGCTCTCTCTGAGATTCGTCAAGAGCGTGTAGAGGCCCTGGGTTCTGGCAGGGTTACGCTTTGGGTGGAATCCGAGCTTGACTGAGACTATTTCAAACTTGAATCTTGGCAGACCCGGAGAGGGAGTTCTGTTAACCGGTTAAAGCCGAGGGTGGCCATAAGTCCGTGAAAATACCCCCCTCTTTATTTACCTAGAGTGCCTTATTAAACTGTCCAGTTGATGTGAATAACTTCCTACCTGTATTAATTGCGATTGTGAATATTCTCCTTAAATGAACGTGAAATGTTTTCACCGTGTAACTGATCTATTGCTCTAATCTGCAGGCAGCCTTTTAGTTTAACATCTATTTGTTACCTGTGACAAGATACCAGTGCTGTGGAGGTACTATTGAAATTTGATCGTTGGCAAAAGGGGTAATGTAAAGAGTTTCTGTTGATAATCATACTACTCCTCCTGATTTAGAGAAAGCTGAAAGGTTTTGCCAAAGTAAATCTGTCCAGGTACTTTAGTAAAAGACCTGCAAATGCCAGTGCTTCTGAAGTAATGAATGTTATGTGATGTATTGAAGGAAGTGCAACTGAAAAACCCACTGAAGGAAAGATAAACCTTTTCTACTTTTATAAAAAAAAAACTATGGAGTAGTGTCATTTTTGGATGGATGGGCACTGAGTTACTGAGTGGGTGAGATGCAAACTTAACATATGTACCTTGAGATAAGCCTTCCTATTTAGTGCAAAGCTACCCTATGTGACTTGGAAACCCCAGGTCCAACAGGTACAACAAGTGGATTAGTGCGGCTGAAAAGAATGAAAGTCCATATTTGAAAAACATTCTAAGCCTAAGTTAAAAAATTGATGTTGTCACTCTTTTGAGTTGAAAATAATCTCTACTTAGGTTCAAACAGTAATTGTAACCGCTGCCACGGAACCCCTGGTTGAATACTGGAATGAGGTTGGTTCCACTAACTCAGAAAGAGACTGTGCCATTTTTTGGAGGTGATGAGACCTTGCCACGGGACAAAACGGAAATTCAATCCGATGCTGTGGAACTGCTGCGGGTAGGTCCAAGGCTCTAAAGCTCTGGAGCAAAGTTGTTTCAAACTTTCCACAATTGGACTATACTTGTAAGGTCCATAGAGCCTCAGGGGAGGGCAATCAGAGAATCTCATAACATCTCATAACATCACACAGAGGATAACGTCAAAGACCAGTCCAGATCAAGTTGCCACTGGTCAATTGGGCACTTAAGGAAAAAGGCCTCTTAAAACGTGTTATGTCCCTGTAGCCACACAGGAGGTCAACCAACTGACACTTGGATTCCACTTTGGCAAGGGGGAGCATTTCCAGTCCTGAAAGGATCATGTCAGGTAAAATAAGGCAGTTACAGCCCCTTCCGTTCTTCCGCAGGTCCTGAAAGTGTTCTGATTAGGTGCCTGGGGGTATGCATGCATGTGTGACAATAACTAGTGGATGGGGATGACTCCAGGGCACTCCATAACAAATTGGGTAAATGTTCTTTGAGAAAACTCTACCTGCGTTTTCAATAGTTCCTGGTTGACCCTAGTGCAAAAAGTCTCAAAAGATTAGTTTCTTGGCATTTTCGAGATGGGGTAAAGTTTTCGACCACAATAAACTTGGGCTCTGAGGGTTGTGGGTATGTAGCAGAGTGCACTATAGTAAAAACTAGTGTCCTCCCACATCTAGCAGTAAAATCTAGTTTGAAGCAGTAGTGTCTGGTAAAACAAAGGCAGGATCCTACAGCACCCAGGTAGGGCATATACAAGAATTGTCCGGCATTCTGTTTTCCCCCCCTTGAAGTATTCCAAAGTGTGACATGTGACTAAATCAGACCTGTCAGACAGGATTTGACATGTGGGGTCAACAGGATATCCACAGCTCCTGTGAATTTTCTGCTTAGCTCAGAAAAGCCATATTTCCCCATTCAAGTCAACATATTGTGTATGTCCTGGGATGAATTTCACATCTTGATCACACCTCAGTCAGGGCTCTCAAAACAGGCTGGTAATTGGTGGAGAGTAATGCTAATTACTCTTCTGAAAGCTGAGTCAAGAAAGGGTAACTTCATAAAAGTTATTTGTTCATGGAATTTATCAAAATCTGACCTCACCATTGAACTGCATTCTTCATGACTTTTAGATAGAGTGGTTTAATCATTTGTTTAGGTAGTACCATTTTTAGAGTTAGCAGTATTAGTATTTTCATTTGGTTTCCTACAGAGGACTGCTAGCCTTTTTAAGCAATTTTACTGGAAGGACTTTGTAATATACATTTTCTACATGCCCCACTTTTATATTCCATGCATCCTCCCTTGCGGGCTACAAGGCCTACATACGGATGTCATACTATAATTTAAAACCGATGTTTATATCAGTCATAAAGGGGTAATTTGCTATGTTACACTCCAGGTTTTACACTGCAACAGTCAGACTACACAAGGTTTGCATTGTCACTCTAGTGGATTGCACAATCTGTGCAGCAATCCACAAATGGCATTTTACTTCTAAGCCATAGGTGCACTTTTTACTCCATATGTTAGGTAATTATAAGTAACTTAAATGTGCCTTATCAGAAATTAGCCAATTTAAACATGTTTAAACACATGTTCTGTACTCCTGGTTAGTGGAAGTCAATTTCACAGAATTCTAAAGCTAGGAAAAATAGCGTCCAGGAAAAGGTGTACAATCTAGGGTGACTATAAGGAAAAGGCATATTTTCTAAATGCATAAAATATTTATAATATCTTTGTGTTATATTAAATCACTGAATTATAAACAGGATTTAGGGCCACATTTAAAAAACATTTGCAGGTTGCAAAGGGGCCGATTTGCAGAATGAATTAACAAATCATAAATTAGGTTTACTATTTGGTACCAGGAAGGGACGTATTTAGGGCATCTCTTCCTAATACCAAATTACAATATACCTCACATTTTAAATTGGTGGTAACCAATTAGCAAATGGGAAGGGGTTCCAAGGGTCCTCTTCCCCTTTGAAATGTTCGTAAAAGCATTTTTTAAGAGCAGGCAGTCCCACGGACCACAGCCTGCTCTTAAGAAAATGAAAAGAAAACTTTTCAATTTCGTTTTGTAATGCATCCCATTTTCCTTTATTTCGAACAAAAACTTTGATGGACGGAGCACTGACATTTTTCATACACTCACCCCCAGTCACAGATCTGTGTTAAATCCCTCATCGTTCTTTAGCTCACTTCGCAACCCCAGTTCAGATACACCTATATGCAAAACAGTCTTCACCCTGTGCCTCATGGGAACAGTCCAGCTCAAACTGCCAAGCCATGTCTTCCCTGGACCAGAAAAAAGCATCCAGGGACCTGTTTCGGGCTGACAGTCCTCATCAGCCATACTAACTTGAATCCAGTGGCAAAGTGAGCAAGGGACCCACATCTGGGCATACCCTGCCAACTTAGGGCAACAAACCAAACACAAGGAGATGATGGACGGATCACTGAAATCTTTCAGACACTCACCCCCAGTCACAGATCTGGGTTGAATCCAACATCGTTCTTTAGCTCACTTCGCCACCCCAGTTCGGAAACAGCTATATGCAAATCAGTCTTGACACTGTGCATCGTGGGAACAGTCCAGCCAGAACTGCCAAGCCACGTCTACCCTGTACCAGAAACAAGCATCCAGGGACCTGTTTCGGGCTAACAGCCCTCATCAGCCTTACTAACTTGAAACCTGTGGCAAAGTCAGCAAGGGACCCACATCTGGGCATACCCTACCAACTTAGGGCAACAAACCAAACACAAGGAGATGATGGACGGATCACTGAAATCTTTCAGACACTCACCCCCAGTCACAGATCTGGGTTGAATCCAACATCGTTCTTTAGCTCACTTCACCACCCCAGTTCAGACACAGCTATATGCTCATGGGAACAGTCCAGCCCGAACTGCCAAGCCATGTCTTCCTTGACCAGAAACAAGCATCCTGGGACCGGTTTTGGGCTAACAGCCCTCATCAGCCAGGCTAGCTTGAATCCAGTGGCAAAGTGAGCAAGGGACCCATGTCTGGGCATACGCTGCCAACTTAGGGCAAACAAAGCAATCATAAGGAGATGATGGACGGAGCACCGAAGCTTTTCAGACAACACAAAAACAAAAATAAATCAGCAGACAGGGATATGCATGGAGAAAGAGTATAAACACATAATGTAATATAACATTTCATCAGTCAAGGCAACGGGCAATATATCTGCAGTCCCCAACATGGGTAAATCAGGCATACCATGCTTGTGCCCACTTGTCATCAGTGCTTATGCATTTCCATTTATCGCCTCACTTTTTCATTCATGTCATCACTGTCTCCCAAAACTATATCAAACTTTGGGTCCAGCTATGTAGTACAAAGGTCACTCAGCCAGATGTTGTTCCCCCCTCTGTGCATCCACATGGAGTGAGGCACAAAGGGGCCCCTAAGGGCCCCCTTTCTTACCTCACCGCCACTGTTTTCAATGATGGAAGACCTCCACATCATCAGTGGCGGTGAGCAAAGTCGTAATATGCTTGACAGGACAGCAGTGGTCTGGCAAGCATATTACTGCCACAAGAGTTCCTTACCCCTGCTAGGGCACATCTGTTCTCTGGTGGAGTTGGTGGTCCCGGGGGGGCACAACCACCATGGTCATAATGTGGTGGTCAGAAGACCGCCACCACTGTTTACCAAGAGTCTTGTGATATGAGGTCCCCCAGACTCATAATCAGGCCCTAAATGTTTTCCATGATAAGGTTTGAGCATTTAATTGTTAACACATATATGTACCTGAAAGCATCTATTTTTCAGTTGAGGCCTTCCTGCAAAATGAGGATGAACTAAGACTTCCCAGAAGAACTGTTATGAGATCATCACCTTGCTAGGGGTGCACTTGGAGCTTCTCCATTGTTTGATGCCATTAAATCAAGCCCCGTTCTCTCCAATGAGAGAGATGAGATAGCCAGTTCATATAATTGAAATTATTTATTTTGAGGAAAATGAAGCGTGTGATCATGTGGCTGCTGGGAGAAAAGCTATGCAAAATCTATAGCACTCACTTTTAAAGCCTAAACTTTTATATCTTTTCCTAACCACCATCTATTAAAAAAAGTCATGAATATACGAATCAGTACTATTCAAAACACTCATTAAATGTATTATCTAATTTTGCACAACAATAAAAATAATTGCATTAATATTCTAAATGAATAAAGACTTATAAGCCTCAGGTCTCAGTGAACAACTTAGCAAAGGCATGATAAAGGGAATCTTAGAAGATAGACAAGGCAAATTATATAATGATGAAAAAACGTTGGTGAATAGCAACTAACATTTTCTTATGTGGTTGTGTTTTTGTATTTGCATGTGTCTCCCAGTTTTTCCATTTACTTTACAGATCTAAAAATACTTATTTTATATTTTCAAAGGATTCCCCCCTTCTCCTTCCAGATGTCTTGAAAGCACGGAGGTCCTGGATAGGAGCATGTTCAACTAGACTATTGCAGTTCTCCTTATTGGATCTTCAGGTTATGTCACCACATTTATTAAGCACATGCAGAAAGCTTTCCATCTGTTAAAGAATTTAGTTAAAATATTGAGGCATATTTATCAAAGGCTTTGCGCCACCCTTGCACTATGCAAGAGGAAGCAGGGTGATACAAAACCTAGAATGAGATTGATCAAGACATGCAAGGGCTCCTTGTGAGGCCCTGCGTTGCTTGGTATATCTGCAGTAATGCAAGGTAGGGCAAGTCACTACCGTGGGTTACTCTGCCTCAGGGAGGCTTTTCATGGCTGGAGCCGGGGAGTTACCACAAATCCATCCATGGATTTGGCATATTCCCAGATTTACCATGAGTGGTACACCCGGGAATGCTTACAAATGCTATGTCTTCGCAGGGGAGCCATAACAAGGAGAAACAAGGAGAAATATCTTTATTTTGCCTCATTGGTCCTATTTCTACATGTGCTGCATTATGTAGCACACCTAGAAAGATGAAAAAGCCTCAGTGCATTGCTTTTGTGCAGTGAGTTTGGTTGGTATGGTTTGACTGTATGTGAGGACTGCACGAATGTGAATTTGGTATGTGGATATTTTTGAATTGTTTACTTTGTAAATATTTATTGCATTAACTATCTTAGATCTGTAGACCTAATAGAGGTATCACAATGCTTTTTGAATTTTTGTATACACAGACATCAAAAGAAAAAAATGATGGTTTCACTATTTAACAAATGTTACTGAAAAACAATTGAAAAAGAGATAAAAGAAACAAAAAAATAAATAGCACCATAATGAAATGTATACACTTTTTGTAAGACTAATTTTTTGCATATTGTATTATTGAGGGATAGCCCAATAGACCAGCTGTGGCCAAATTGAATCAGCGAGTGGTCGAGTGAGAGGTGCATGTACCTGTAGACTTTTGTTTTCCCCTTTTCTCCCAGACCACGTAATTGAAACTAAGGGGTACCTTTGTTGTTGTATGTCAACTGTAATGAAATGCCATCGACTTTCATCTCGGAAGTTCAACATGTTTGTAAATGTTGCTTAGATAAAAATTGAAATAACCTAGCCTATATCAGGACATACAAATCCTGTGTTTCTGTACATAAGTAGTACGGTCTAAAGCATTTTCTCAGTACTTGCCGTAATCTCACTGGTAAAAGTGTATGGCACTAGCTTGTTGCATTTTAAGACAGTTTGTTAGGAGTTCATCTGTTTTAATCTCTAAATAAATTGACTGTTTTGACAATGAGTTGCTGCTTATTTGTACTAATTTATTTTTGAACTAGTTATGTTTGCACAATTATTTGATTCTTATACTCGGCATTTTATTTAAAGTCAAAGTCACATTGACTAAGATTTCTTCAATAAATATATCAGTTTGAACTCTCTTGGATTCTTAGGTCTTCATCCCCAAGCTAGATTTTAGTATAATGTCTGCAAAATGTTGGAAATCTCTTCCCTTTTCTGAAGTGATAAAAACCTAGTTATTTCCCAAAACTTAACCTCTCTGTCATGGCCAGTTTTATTTGCATCAGCTCCAGCATCAGAACACTTCATAATCAATTGCTTTCTTTGCAAAACCCTATTTGACATGGAGGGCAAGAAGAAATTCATGTTGCTTTTGCAGTTTGGAACCAAGGCTTACTGATACCACCTGAATGTTGAATATAGCAATGAGGAAGAAAAAGGTTATACACTAGGCCATCAATACATCAGAATGCCTGGCTCTCAGACTCTTTTGAGAAATACCAAGCTCCCACTTAGATAGACAGAAGACATCTGATTCTTCAAAGAGCGCCTATTGGGCACAATTGAATAATTACAAATTGCACTCCATCCTCTAAGTGATAATCGTCTATTCAAAACTGGACAGAATAAATAGAATGCTGCCAGGTACCTCCTTTCTCGTTGCACTTACTGATTAATTTGTCTTCTTATATATTCTGCTACAGCCATATATACAATGACTCCAACCCACTGACTCACTTTGTCATTCAGCCATGCAATTATCGAAACAACTGCACACACATTTGTCGTTCACTTTAATTACAGACAAAACCAATTGACTTTGTCAATGTTTTTATTTAGTTGGTGTGAAAATTTGGCCTGGTATATGCTGTCCGCTAATTAAAGTGGGCACCCTGTACCAGTCAAATAACCCTTAAGAGGTCAAAGATAACCTTAGAAAGCTATCCAAGTGGTAGCTGTGGAGAGCAGCCTTCGGGCTTAGTCTTGAAGAGATGTTAAGCAGCTTGTTTTACCGTATAGTATTGTGGTAAATGAACAGGGAGCCAGACAGTAGTTATAAAAATATGTATTTATTGATACAGCACACAGTACTATAGCACAGAAACAATAATAAATAGCACTAATACACAGTGGACTCCAAAGGGAGACAAAACCATATACTAAAATAGTGGTATAAGAACCACAGCTTGAGTCAGGACAGTGTCCAGAGGATGCAGAATCACTGGGACCCCAAGGAACCACCCAAGCTGAGTAAGTAGGGACTCCACGGAGGACGGGTGCAGTGTGGGAACACTAGCGGATGTGCCATACAATTCGATGGGAGAGTGTGCTTGCAGTTTTAAAGTTTATGTCAGGACTCACCATGAGCCCTGTCATGTTTTTCATGGGTCGGCGCGGGTGTCGTTCCGCTTTGGTGATCAGGAGACTACATGTCCCATGAGCACTAGCGGCGGCATGTCGCGCACGCAGAGCAAATAAGAGATATGTGCGTACTTCCGCTCCTGGGGCGTTGCCGAGTATTCTGATTGTTGGAGTGAGTGGAGGTCAACTTGGCATCTGCACCTTTTTCGTTGGGCTTGGAGCCCCAGCGCTGAGCTCAGTTGTTGGCGCCCTGGTGCAGGGACGCATTCTTGGAGTTCTGGTGAGGAGCTCATTTATTCGGAGCCCTGGAGTGGGACTCAGTCCAGGAACCCTGGTGCAGGAACAAGTGTGGGTCCAGTAAGGGTGCGTCTGTACCACCACTTTTATACCATTCTAATATAGTTTAGTCTTTAGCAAGAGTACGTACAAAGAAATACCTTAAGACTACTATCGGGAACGGCATCCCATACATACTTGTGTTGAATGTGAGTCTATTATGACTTCACCTCCTATATCCCTTGCGCTAGGTGTTCCTCCTCGTTGATGAGACACACGTATGTAGTCTCTTGCGAGTCGTTGGCATACCAGTGCGGGGTGTAAGGTGTGAGTGGTACTCTTCTCCTACAGACCACTTACTGGATACATACAATGCCGATAGGGTTGGTGAAGTGCGTTTTCCCTCACTTTGGAGAGTTTTAGGGATCGTTTGACTCATACAGAGGAGAACCTCTCCATTGGTCTTAAACCTTTTCATATTCTAATGTGTGTTTCATTGCGCCATGTCAGACAGTAACCCGGCTGGGTGAGAGTGTACAGGATTACGATATTTTGCTAAGCAATGATCAGAAGCTACTCTAAATGTTATACACTCGAAGAATTTACTTCAACTCAAGATATCGGGTCTCACTAACTTAAATTTTGTATTGTGTATTCTACTAGCAGGGGACTGTGGTTGAGCCAGGCTCGGTCTCTTACATCCCTTGTGAAGCAAGACCCGATGGGAACCTGGGTAGGTGCACATTCACTTATTACTTGAAAGAGCAGACAATCTTGCAATACTAATAGAGAGGAACACATAGGTGTTATGTATAACAGTGTGTTATCTTCTTTTCTGTAGTGCATAATGTTGTACCTTGTTTCAACTGGGTCTTTCACTTACTGGCCTTCCGTTCCTGGGAGGTACACGTTGAGCTGGATCAACTAGACAGAACACGTCATTATTTTTCTTTACAGGTAGTTCCTTTATTTCTGTTCCTATATTACTATACAGGAGGGAGGAGAGTAGTTTATTGGTAGATGTTAATTGATTACTTTGATTTGATGTCATTTCATGTCTCCTTCCCTGCTGTCCCCTCCCTTTCCTTCCCTCGCTTGATCGCTTCAATAATCTGTGCTGTAACAGCACTCAGACTTAGAGCTATCAAGAGGTGGACCATTTAAGAGCACCGTTCTGATCCCAAGGAGTTGAGGAGCCCACCAGAATACTCGGCCCACAGATTTAACTCCTCTTGATCGAATTCTCTGCTCAGACATGGATACCCTTGAGGACGTGTTAGCCACATTACAGGTGGTCCAACAAGAACTGTCCGCTTCTAGGCTAGAAACTGCAACATTACAGGTCAAGTTGGATCTCATTCGTTGAAACCTTTTTGACGTCAGGGGAACCTTACTATACCAACCACCTCCTATTACCATAGAAGTGCCCATACCTATCCCTTCAGCACTCCCTGAAAGGTATTACGGTGACGTAAATAAGATACAAGTGTTTCTTACTCAAATCATGTTACACTTTAATTGTAAGGCCAAGGCATTTAACACTAACCAGGCATGTGTGGTGTTCCTCATATCTTATCTGGCGGGGGTGCAGCTTTATGGGCAGTCCTGTTAGTGCAGAGGGATGACCGTCTCCTTTATGATTGGGATGCTTTTAGGGAGGAATTTGAGAACATCTTTGATCGAAGAACCGACACAATTTCCGCAGACCGTGAATTGCTTGAGCTTAATCAAGGGAATAAAGAACTGGTGGTATACCTGACCACATTCTGTGCCTCTACCGGCCTGGTCGCCCCCACTCTCCTCCTGTCTCCCGCTCCTGTGCCTCACCTGCTGCCTGTGCCTGCCGCCACCGACGACGCCTGCTCCCTCCTCCAGCGCCCCAGCCGCTGCAGGGCCGCCCGCCAAGCCCGCACTCGATTTTCTCGCCGGTGCCTGTCCGCGGCCCGCCCCCCCGCCAGCCGATAGGCTAACTCGCTCCCGCCTCCCCGCAGACCCTCCCTCCCGGCTCCCTTCTTAAGGGGACCCAGACTCCTTCTCGGGAGCGACCACTGCGCCTCTACCGGCCTGGTCGGCCCCACGCTCCTCCTGTCTCCCGCTCCTGTGCCTCACCTGCTGCCTGTGCCTGCTGCCGCCGACGCCGCCTGCTCCCTCCTCCAGCGCCCCAGCCGCCGCAGGGCCGCCCGCCAAGCCCGCAATCGATTTTCCCGCCGCTGCCTGCCCGCGGCCCCGCCCCCCGCCAACCGATAGGCTAACTCGCTCCCGCCTTCCCGCAGACCCTCCCTCCCGGCTCCCTTCTTAAGGGGACCCAGACTCCTTCTCGGGAGCGACCACTGCGCCTCTACCGGCCTGGTCGCCCCCACGCTCCTCCTGTCTCCCGCTCCTGTGTCTCACCTGCTGCTTGTGCCTGCCGCCGTCGACGCCGCCTGCTCCCTCCTCCAGCGCCCCAGCCGCCGCAGGGCCACCCGCCAAGCCTGCCTCGATTTTCCCGCAGCTGCCTGTCCGCGGCCCCGCCCTCCCGCCAGCCGATAGGCTAACTCGCACCCGCCTCCCCGCAGACCCTCCCTCCCGGCTCCCTTCTCATGACGCCCCCAGAGCGACCGCGCAACGGACGCGCGCAGCGGGAGCACCGAATGAGCGCCGAAGGTGCGCCAAAGGTAAGCCCGTCTGCGCCCGTCCGCGCCTGGCCCGCGCCCAGCGCCCGGACCCCTGTCTCCCGCAGTCACCAGCCCTCCCGCCGGACCTACGCCGCCACCGAACTCAACGCACTCAACGCCGGCCGACTCCCGGGCTGCCACCGAGCCACCCCGAGATGCACCCACGGACCCTTCTGCTGCAACTCCTGCAAGTTCACCTGCATCCGGACCTGCACCACTCCAGCAGTGCCCAAGACCTCGACGAGCAACAGCAGCAGCCACCTGAAGTGCATCCTGCTCAACACCCGCTCCGTCCACAGACACGCCGTCGAGCTCTGGAACCTCCTTGACACCACAGCCCCAGACGTCGCCTTCCTCACGGAAACCTGGATGAACTCCTCCTCAGCGCCCGACATGCCCATCGCCATCCCGGACGGCTTCAAGATCATCCGGAGGGACCGCTTCAACCAGACAGGAGGAGGCATCGCCATCATCCACAGGAACTCCATCCGCATCACGACCAACACCGACAACACCCTCGCACCCGCCGAGCACCTACACTTCCAGATCCACATCAACCCCAAGACCACCCTCAGAGGCACCCTCGTCTACAGACCCCCGGGACCACGCACACAATTCAGCGAGGACATCGCCGACTTCGTCAGCCCGCATGCCCTCCCCTCCGCTGACTACATCCTCCTCGGGGACCTAAACTTCCACCTGGAGAACAACAACGACCGCAACACCACCACCCTGCTGGACAACCTCGCTAACCTCGGACTCAAGCAACTGGTGACCACCCCCACCCACTACGCCAGACACACACTCGACCCCGTCTTCTCATCCAGCAACGACATCACCTTCAGCCATGCCACCGGACTCCACTAGACGGACCACAGCTGCATCCACTTCAGCTTCAAAAGGACCAAGATCCACCACCAACAGCAACAGGTTGCACGCAGAAGCTGGAACAAGATCACAGCCGACCAGCTCGCGACTTCCCTGAGCAAGAACCCACCCACCAGCGCAACGAACCCCAGCCAAGCGGCCACCAACCTCACGAAGTGGATCAGCGACTGCGCAGACGACCTCGCCCCTCTGAGGACCCCGCCTAGCAGACCCGGCAGCAAGAAAGCCCCATGGTTCACCGACGAACTCAAGAGCTCCAAGAAGGACTGCAGAGCCCTTGAGAAAGCCTGGCGCAGAGACCCAACACCGGACAACATGACTGCCCTCAAGCTCGCCACCCGAAAACACCACCAACTGATCCACACCACCAAGAAAACTGTATTCAAGGAACGACTGGACAACAACGCACACAACAGCAAGGAACTCTTCAACATCGTTAAAGAGCTCTCCAACCCCAACGCCGGAAACAACGACATCACCCCTTCGCAAGACCTCTGCAACTCCCTCGCCTCCTACTTCCACAACAAGATCGCGGACATACACAACAGCTTCAGCACTCACCCGACGCATGCCACGACCGAACCACCGCCCCCCACCACCCCTTGCTCCTGGACCCCGGTCAGCACCGAAGACACCATCCACACGATGAACTCCATCCACTCCGGATCTCCGACCGACCCTTGCCCTCACCACGTCTTCAACAAGGCCGACGCTGTCATCGCACCCCACCTGCGGGACATCATCAACACCTCCTTCGACACCGCTACCTTCCCTGAGAGCTGGAAGCACGCCGAACTCAGCGCCCTACTAAAGAAGCCATCAGCCGACCCCACCGACCTCAAGAACTACCGACCCATCTCACTGCTCCCGTTTCCCGCAAAAGTCATCGAGAAGACCGTCAACAAGCAGCTGGCCGCCTTCCTCGAGACGAACGGATCCCTCGACCTCTCGCAGTCCGGCTTCCGGGCCAACCACAGCACCGAGACCGCCCTGATCGCAGCAACCGATGACATCCGAGCCCTGCTCGACAACGGAGAAACAGCGTCCCTCATCCTCCTAGACCTCTCCGCGGCCTTCGACACTGTCTGCCACCGTACCCTAGTACAGCGCCTCAGCAACGTCGGAATCCAGGAGAAGGCACTGGAGTGGATCACCTCCTTCCTCGCCGGAAGGACACAGAGAGTCCGCCTCCCCCCGTTCAGATCAGAAGCCACCGAAGTCATCTGCGGCGTTCCTCAAGGCTCCTCGCTCAGCCCAACCCTCTTCAACGTCTACATGAGTCCCCTCGCAGCCATCGCACGCCAGCACAACCTCAACATCATCTCCTACGCCGACGACACCCAGCTGATCCTCTCCCTCACCAACGACCCCGCCACCGCCAGAGCCAACCTACACGAAGGGATGAAAGAGGTAGCCAAATGGATGAAGGACAGCCGCCTGAAACTGAACTCGGACAAGACGGAAGTCCTCATCCTGGGATCCTCACCCTCCGCCTGGGACGACTCCTGGTGGCCCCCCGCCCTAGGCAGCGCACCCAAACCAACAGACCACGCACGTAACCTGGGCTTCATCCTGGACTCATCCCTCTCCATGACCAGACAAGTCAACACTGTCTCCTCGTCGTGCTTCAACATCCTACGCATGCTACGCAAGATCTTCCGGTGGATCCCCACCGAGACCAGGAAGACGGTTACCCAGGCCCTCGTCACCAGCCGACTGGACTACGGCAACGCCCTCTATGCCGGAACCACCGCCAAACTCCAGAAGAGACTCCAGCGGATCCAGAACGCCTCAGCACGACTCATCCTGGACATCTACGGACACCTGAGAGACCTGCACTGGCTCCCGGTCAACAAGAGAATCACCTTCCATCTCCTCACCCACGCACACAAAGCCCTGCACAACCAAGGCCCAGGATACCTCAACAGCCGCCTCAACTTCTACGCTCCCAAACGCCAGCTCCGATCGACCGGCCACACTCTCGCCGCCATCCCCCGCATCCGAAGAGCCACCACAGGGGGAAGGTCCTTCTCCTACCTCGCCACCAAGACTTGGAACTCCCTCCCGACCCAACTCCGCCTGACCCAGGACTACCTCGCCTTCAGGAAGCAGCTCAAGACCTGGCTGTTCGAGCAGTAGCGGACCCCCCCTCCCCTAGCGCCTTGAGACCCTCCGGGTGAGTAGTGCGCTATACAAATGCTTTGATTGATTGATTGATTCAGAAGGTTAGTGGCAGAAAACAAATGGCTCGAGGAAAAGCAGTTTGCGATATATTATCATGGGCTGAGGGATGAGTTGATGGATATAATTGCACGGATTGATCCGCAACCAACCCTTGTACCGAGCTCATCAAGCTGACATTGAGCTTGGAACACCGAATGAGCGATAGGAAAGGTGATACCGGAGGAACGGCTACCCCCAAGGTTCGAACACCCACATTCAGGTGAACCCACATGAATCAGAAACCAATGGAGAAAGGTACGGTGAGAGCTTCTCTGACCTCTGAAGAGAGAGAAATGCATAGGAAGAATGGTTTATGGCTCTATTGCGGGGAAAAAGGGGTCTTTTGTTAGAGACCGCTTACAAAAACCCCAAACTATCAGAGGAGGCTTCAGGAAAAAGCAAGATTAGCACTAACAAGAAGGAAAAGGAAAACTAGGGGGCTCGAGAGCAAGTAGAGGGGAATCCTCAAGCAAAACGTTCCTATCCTCTTTGAGTGCTGCAGACAAGAAACACTTCTTCTATATCACCATCATCATGAAGGTCGGAGAAGATTAGAAAGAGTCCCAGGCCTTGGTTGATTCAGGAGCGACAGGTACTTTCATTGATTAAACTGTAGCCACGACAATGGGAATAGGACCTACTCAAGAAAACCATTCTAGAAACCGTGATACCAGTGGATGGGCGTGGTTTAGAATCCGGACTTATTCGCTATGTATCCGATCAGTTGGAAATCATGTACAACCACGAACACTGGAAACTCATGCACTTCAATGTCATTAAATCTCCCCAACACGGGATCATTTTAGGTCTCCCGTGGCTACAAAAACATAACCTGGCTATAGACTGGAGAAGCAAAACTTTACATTTCAACTCCGAGTTTTGCATTAACCATTGTTTCTGCCAGCATGAGCTACCCTCACAAGCTTTATCCTCACTTCATTGGATCACCACCGCTGCTGAGAAAGACATAGTACTACCTAGCCAGTATTCCAAATATCAGGACGTCTTTAATGAAATACAGGCTTAAACCTTACCACCTCATCGACAATATGATTGTCAGATACACCTCATCCCAGGAGCCATGTTGCCTTGTGGAAGGATTTATGCTCTTGATGAAAAAGAGAATGGACACCTCCGTCAATACCTGGAGAAATACTTGGAGCTAGGTTTCATACGCCCCTCTAAGTCGCCCGCAGATTCTCCTTTGTTCTTCATTCCTAAGGCTAACGGGGAGCTTCGCTCTTGTATTGATTTCAGGGTATTAAACAACATAACAGTAAAGAACCAATGTCCATTACCGTTAATTCCTGTATTATTGAAACATTTAAAGAAGGCAGTGATATTTACTAAGCTGGATCTCAAGGGGGCTTACCATCTAGTTAAGATGAGGACCGGAGATGAGTGGAAAACAGCCTTTAAGATTCGATATGGGCTGTATGAATATCTGGTGAGGCCCTTTGGCCTCTGTAACGCACAACGGCGTTTCAGTTCTTCCTAAATGAAGTGCTACGCAAATTCGTTGATCGTCTACATCGATGATATTGTGGTCTATTCATCAACGGAAGAACAACATGTACATAATGTCAGCACGGTATTACAGGCATTGAGAAACAGCAACCTATACTGCAAGCTTAGCAAGTGTGAATTTAACGTTGATATTGTTGAGTTCTTGGGAGTCATGCTTAAGCCTAGAGAACAAGTTATGGCGGGAAGGAAGGTTCAAGCTATGAAAGAATGGCCCGAGCCTCAGAATGTACGTGATGTACAATGCTGTTTGGGGTTCACAAACTTCTATATTAGATTTATTAATCAATTCTCAAAAATGGTGAGCCCCATTACCAAGCTGTTACATAAGAAAAACAAGTTCTTATGGTCAGAAGAAGCCCAACTCGCTTTCGAAGACTTTAAAAATGCCTTCATAACAGCTCCTGTTTTGGTACATCCCAATCTCGACAAACCCTACATCATAGAGGCAGACGCTTCCGAAGTGGCCATTGGGGCAGTTTTATCACAACGAAACGAAACCAAAGGGCAGATGCATCCTATAGCCTTCGCATCTCGGAAACTGAATGAATCAGAGAAAAACTACACTATTGCCCAAAAAGAGCTGCTGGCTATCAAAGCGTCTTTTTTCGAATGGTGTCATTTCTTGCTAGGAATGGTGAAGGTATACCCAGACCGTAGAAACTTACAGTTTATGCATTCAGCCAGGCATCCTACACCATGACAATTACGTTGGATGTTATTTTTTGAAGAATTCGATTTCATTGTGACATTCAGACCAGGAAAAGAGAACAAAAAAGCAGATGCCCTTACTAGACAGGAGTCTATCAGAGATGAGGAAGAACACCAAGAACATACTATCATTCCTCCGCAGAGAGTAGTCTGTGCCATACAAACTACTAATTTCTTACAAGAAGTGGCGAGAGGTACTCAGACCTGCAAATGGAGAACATGGCTAAAACATCATAGAGAAAGGAAAGGGAAACAAGGCATCTTCGTCAAGGGACATATGATGCTGGTACCCACGGAAGCTTTACAGAAGCGGGTTTTCTGTTGGTGTCATGAAGTACCTAGCGCTGGGCATAACGGATTTGAAAAAACTTTGGAATGTGCTGGAAGACAGTTCTGGTGGCCTAGCATTAGAAAAGACATCGCTATATGGATCAAAGCCTGCGAAACCTGCATGCAAATGAAAACAAACCATGCTAAATCACAAGGGTTGCTTCAGCCTCTACCTACACCTAACGTACCCTGGCAGAACATTTCCACAGATTTTATTGTAGGTCTCCCAAAGACCAAGGTTGTACCACAGTCTAAGTAGTGGTCAATTACCTTCTAAGATGGGGCATTTCATTGCCTGCTGGCAATTACCCAGAGCAGGTCAACTAGCAAGACTACTATTGCTCCATGCCGTCATGTTACATGGCCTCCCTAAGAAAATTGTGTCAGACAGAGGTATGCAATTCACTACAAATTTCAGAAGGTGTGGGGTTCTGCTCTACGGATTCAGGTGGCTCTTTCTACTAGCTTTCATCCACAAACTGATGGGCAAACCGAAAGGGTCAAACAAACACTAAAGCAGTTCTTGCGCTGTTATGTAGATTCCAATACAGACGCATAGGTGGATCACTTATGGTTAGCGAAGGTGGCTTATAACAGTGCCAAACACAGTTCCACAAAAACCACTCCCTTCTACAATACTTATGGGTTTCATCCACGATTCCTTCCCTTTTTGCACCCATGTCCTGAAGTTAACCTACCAGAAGTACGTAATAGGGTTGCCCACATCCAAGAGACATTACGGAAACACAAAAACAGTTACAAATAGCAAGAGACAACTACAAAAGAGGAGCAGACAAATAGTGCAGACCAGTGCCTGAATGTGGTGTGGCTGTCCACAAAAAATATCTAGTTCTAAAGGAACTCAATGTTCAACCCCAAATACAACGGACCCTATAAGATCATTAAATGTATCAATCCAGTGGCAGTGAAATTAGCTCTGCCTGCTTCATTGCGTATACACCCTGTGTTTCACATATCTTTACTTAAGCCCTCCGTTACTCCTGTAAAGAAGTAGCCTAGTCCCATATGGGTTAACAATGAGAAGGACTATGAGGTCTCTAAGATCCTAGACACCAAAAAGAGAGGCAAACAAAGGTGGTATTTGGTTGCAGGGAAAGTCTATGGGCTGAAAGAAAATTTGTGGGAACCTGCCAGTGGCATACACACTCCACATTTGCGTTCCACTTTTCACAAAAAACATCAGCTGCAAGGAACCAGACAGGGCTCTCCGTAAAGGGGATGTACTGTTTCTCGCGGGTTGGAGCGGGTGTTGTTCTGCCTTGGTGATCAGGAGACTACATGTCCCATAAGTACTAACGGCGACACGTCGTGCACGCAGAGCAACGGAAGGGATTTGTGTGCACTTCCGCCACTGCAGCGCCGAGTTTTGGAGTGAGTGGAGGTTCGCTTGGCGTCTGCAACTTTTTCGTTGGGCCTGGAGATGGTCAAGAAAGGTTACAGTTCAGACCAGCAAGGTCCAGGAGACTCACAAGCTCCCAGGGGAGCCCAAGAAAAGCAGTGTTGACCCGCAAGAGGACCCACAGGCTGGAGGCACAGGAATCACAAGAGGAATCACAAGAGGACCTCAATCAATTTTACAAAGCAACAGCCCACTGAGCACTCGGTGTGAGGAGGCAGGAGTTCTTTGGTGGAAATGGTGCAAGAGGTTGAGGCTACTCTGAGCCCAGTGAAATTGTTTTGGGAATGCCAACAAGAATATGTACTTGCAAAAGTATGTGGTGAGGGATTCTGACTTTAACCTTGGTCAGAGGGTAGCTCGGACCTCAAGGGACTCAGGAACCCACCACCTGTGTTGCTGGAGCCTTCGCAGTGACTCCTTTACTCCAAGGGAGATATCTTCAGTTGTCCTTGATGGTCCACAGGTCCTGCACAGAGCTGGTATGGTGCACAGGCACATACGATGCTGTGTATAGAGTGGGAGATGAAGTCGGGCCAAACAAATAACAGCAAAGGCCAGAGTGTCCAGACGGTTGAAGTTCAGTGGTTTTTGGTTCAGAATCTTGTCTACTTTGAATCTAGGGTCCTACAGCCAGGTGAGCCCTTTTGTACCCACGGAAGAGGGTTGGACAGTTTCGGGGACCCTCCCATGTGAGAGTCTGGACAGGAGGAGGTTACTCTCATGTCCTTTGTCCAGTTTTGTGCCAGAGAAGGAGCCAACGGCTCCCAGGACTGGTTTCATTTGGACTATGCACAGGGAAACCAAATGTGCCCCTCATTCAGACTTTCGGTCACTGGCAAGTGCACTCACCCACGCCTTATTCACTAAATCCAGTCTGGGAGGTGGTCACACCTCCCTGTAACAGGATGCCTATTGTTCTGCCTTCCCCTGCTCGAGCTTGGCTCAGCAGTAGGAAGGCAGAAATGTGTCTCTGGTCTGCAGCAACCCTTTTGGGCTGCCCGGGACTTGAAGACAGGTACTGGGAACACCAGGGACCTCACAAAGCTCATCGCCGAGGGGAGGAATCATACATCCCACACCTGGTATGACACCAATCTCGATAGGGTTACTTTCAGGCATTTTAGAGTTGGTCATCACGCAGTCACATAATGCCACTCTATATGTCGTAATGGCTGCAGCACTAACAACCCGGGAGAATGGACTCAGGGAATCTGCAGAAGTGTTCTGCTCATGCAGTGGCACCCTCTCACTTAGAACCAAGCACACTGCCTTCAGGATTGCCGAGGCCTGCTATAAGGGTGACTTATAGGTTTTAAGTGTAGTGACCCTTAGAAACAGGAAACCTATATTTTTAGTAAGTGGTGCATGCACCAACCTACGAAGGCTGCAATGGCAGGCCTGTAGATCCATTTTGTATGGCCTCTCATGGGTGACATAATACATGCTTCAGCCTATGGGAGGCTTCTGGTGTACCTATGCCCTGGGTACATGGGTACCATATACTAAGGACTGACAAGGGTACCCAGTATCCGTTCTGGAGTGTACATAAGTACTTGACATAACATTTTAGGGAGAAAGCAGATTGACTGGGATTCTGATCAGCAGGATCCCAGTCAGACTAGTCAAAAACAGTATAACATACAGCAAAAAGTTAGGGTAACCTTAGGAAGCAGATCCTACTTTCCTGCAGTTTGGTACACCACTGTGATTACCAAAAGATTTCGGACTCACTCATACCTAATCTTATTGAGTAATATACTTCCCTTTTACTCAATCACAGGCAGTGGTTGGACACATGTTCCACCATTATTTTAAACATTAATGACCATAATGAAAACTAATGTAAACCACAAATCCGAACATGTACATTAATAGGAGGTAAGTGCATTTATCAAAACGTTTTATTTCCACTGGAATATCTTGTTCATGAAACAAGGATATTTAAATTCTTTTTCGGCAGTTTAACCTACTCAAAACCTACCATTTGGCAGAAAACGGTGCTGTTGAAATAATCGCCCACATGGTCATATGTCTTACAAAATTGTCAAAAACTGTATTTGCAATTTGCTGCATCAAATCATTTCCTGAATAATGAGCTGCAAATGCTTACTGAATTAACAAATAAGAAAGATAATTTTGAAGATAATCCATCAAATGTCAAAGGAATATTCTAATGTGAAGTTAATTGCTCCCAAGGTGAGTTTTATGTTCTATAGTATTTTTAAGGTCTACAAGTTATATAATATTTTTAAGTTCTACAATAGTATACATCTGCAAGTTAGCTGGGACAATATCTTTCTTAGAGCTTCCTTCACCTCATTGTTTCTTAGGCTGTAAATCAGGGGATTCAGAGCAGGAATCCCCACACTGGGGATCACAGCTATCACTTTGTACTGCTGTTCTGATGAGCTTGAGTTGGGGAGTATCTCCATGAAGAAAGAGCTGCCACAGAAGAGAAAGACACAGATGAAGTGTGAGATGCAGGTGGAAGCAGCCCGCTGCCGTCCTTCGGTGGTGCGGATCCTGAGGATTGTAGCAACAATGTGGAAGTACGAGACAATGATAACAAGGAGCGAGCTTGCAATTACAAAAGCAGGTAATACAAAGCGTACTAATTCATTTATTAAGATGTCTGTGCAGGATAGCTTTAAGAGCATGGGGTAATCACAAGCAAAGTGGTTCATTACATTAGGCCCACAAAACGATAGCCGAAATAAGCAGCCTACATGAATCAGTGAGTGCAAAAAGCCCCCTATATATGAGCCAGCAACCATGTGCATACATAGGGGTTTTCTCATGATGACTGTGTATAGCAATGGGTTACATATTGCCTCATAACGGTCAAAAGCCATTACTGCCAAGAGGAAGAACTCTGTGCTGGCACAAGCACCAAAGAAGAAAACCTGAGTAATACAGCCATGAAAAGAAATTGTTTTATTCTTACTAAGAATATCAGCTAATATCTTGGGCGAGAAAACAGAAGAAAAAGAAATGTCCAAAAAGGAAAGCTGAGTGAGGAAGAGGTACATGGGTGTCTGTAGATTAGGGCTGCACCAAACAATGACGAGGATGCAGACATTTCCCAGCAAAGTGAAGATATAAATGCACAGGAACAACATGAAGACAAATGCTTGAAGATCTGGATCATCAGAGAATCCTAACAGGATGAACTCGTTTACAGTGCTTCTGTTTACCATGTTCATAGCTATGGATAATTTCGATCTAGACAAGAGAAACAATGTAATTTTCTGTGAATTAATTTAAAATGAGCAGATATTCAAACTAATAATTACTTTATCTTGGAATTTGTCACAGTATAACCCTGGAATTATGGGGTGCAGTTCTGCAGGCATGACTTAGTTCAGTATTGCCAGTATTATTATTTGTTTTGTATTTTTATTACAATGATTATTTTTTTAAATATGCTCTAAAATGTTATGTTTTTCGGTATTTCAATGTTTTTCACAAAATGATTATGAGTGAGAATATTAAATTTAACTTTTCCAAAGTCGAACATCATCTTTACTGTTTTATAAATTGGAGTGTCAATAGTAAATCTTAGCTCTCCAATAATGAACACTTTTGCTTCTGTTCCTTAGATTGGAGTAAGACTAGTAACATCTTCCCATTTATTGCTTAAATTGGAGCGAGAATGGTAAAACCTAACTCCTCCAAAATACAATACTTTCCCTACTATAGCTTGGACTGTAGTGGGAATGGAAAAACTCTTCGGAAGTGCAGCACATTCCATACATTTGGTTTAATTGGAGAGGGAATTGTAAATAAGTCCTCTCCAAAGTCCAATTAGATTGTAGTGAGAAACAATCAGGGCCTGACTCAGATTCGGGTTGGCAAGCTTCCTGACCGAATCGGTTTGGAAATGGTTTCCGACCCACTCGGATTGGGAGAGTATGACCTAAGGAGTATGATGCATCCGGATGCTTCCAGATACGATTTAGTTGGACTCCCATTGACTTCAATGGAAGCATATGTTCCTAACCACATCATAATTGGGCTCTGGGTCAGCAAGATATGTTCCGGATACGATTTGGAAGGAGCAAATGCCATTAGGAGGCCTTCCTACCCGCATCAGAATCAGGCCCTAGGTGGGAATGCTTTCCTAACCACATTGGAATCAGGCCCTAAATATAATCCTTCCCAAGTCCAACACGTTCCCTACTGTTGCTTATATTAGAATGGAAAGTAAATCTAACACCCCTGACACCCAAAACTGTTGGCTAGTTTGATGTAGTAATAGGTAATCTGACCCCTTTGAAGTCAAAAGCTCTCCCTACCGTTGCTTAGATTTGAGTGGGGATTGTAAATGTAACCCCTTTGAAGTCTAACACCTTCTCTACTATTACTTAAATTGGAGTGGGAATAGTAAATCTAACGCCTACAAAATCCAACACTTTTCGTACAGTTGCTTGATTGGAGTGGGAATGGTAAATCTAACCTCTATTAAGTCTAAATATTTTCCTGGTTTTAGTTACATTGGAGCAGAAATAGTAAATTTGCAAGGTGTAACACTTATCCTGTGTCTGTTTGAATAGAAGTGACATTACATTTGTACTGTTGTTAATTTTTATTATTATTATTTTTACATTTTGTCCTAATTGCTATATTAGTCTTATGTAGTTGTTTTAATATATTTTCATATTAATTGTATTTATTTAGTTAATTGTTATATATATTTTTGTCAACATAGGTTTTTTAATTGAAATTTGTTGTTACTTTTAATTAGTAAGGTAATTGTTTTTAATTGTTTAAATATTGTTTTATATTATATGTTTAAAATATGTATCTATTTTTATTCATATACTTACTTTAAAGTATTCATTAAAGCTGTTTATATGTGTTAATTATAATATTTAAATTAGATTACATATACCTATTGGTTATATATAATTAATCACATTAAAAATATATTAAAACATGTTTCATTGTTGTGTTTATATGAAAAAGATCAATATATCCCTTGTAATGTATTACAATTATTCATTTTATTAATATTTTAAATACATTACTTATAATTTGATATTTATTAAAAAACAACCTGCTTACCTTTTTGGCAATATTCTCGTCCGCAATTAATTTAACACAATATTTATGCAGTTTTCATATAAATAATGTAAACTTGATACTTTGCAGACTATATGTTTGGGACAATACTTATGAAGTCAGATGCTGTTGTGTTTGATATTCTGTCAATCAAACACCCCTACCCTGGCATCTTTACTCCTACCTATTCCCTGGTACTGCCAACCTTCGATTCACCCTTGTAAAACTTACCTCTGCCTCACAACAAAGCCTACCCATTTTTCTCATTATCAAGTCTCTTGTGCCATTTCCCGGTTCTACTCATTTTGGATTTATGTATTTAAATGTCTTCAAGATATTTGAATACAATGTGTTTCCTCAATTAGAGAATTAATCAATATGGAGAACTGCCAAGCTGCTGCATTCAGACAGGTGTTCTCTATTTTGAAATACAGCCATGATAGAGCATGTGCAATTCATCTATTGGGCATTCAGTAGTGGCCAGCCTCATTAGGGTCACCCCCGCCCAAGGAGGCAGTAAACAAGCAGGGTGTCTGGTTCGATAGAACGTTGACCTTTAAAGCTCAGACGAGATCATTGGTAGGAGTCTGTTTTGGACATTTACGACGGCTTAAACCCATGCTTGGGATCTCTATTCGCACTCCCCAAGTTCTGCTCAGTTTCCAGATTCATCCACCGGTTGCATTGGCTAACTGTGGATAAGAGAATCCTCCTTAAGGCAATGTGTATTTCACACTGAATCTTCACTTGCAAGGCGGCCCCTATCCTATCCAACTTATTGCATCCATACACCCCTCAAAGCCAGCTGCATTCAGCTAATCTTCATCTGGCATGTGTTTATCGTGTCAGAAGAGCAAGAGCAGGAGGGTGCTTATTTCGTGCTAAAGCGCCGCACCATTGGAACACTCTTCCTGAGACCATCAGGAGCATGCCGAATCACGGGTCATTTAGAAAGGCCGAGAAAACCTGGTTATTCCCAGCCCTAATCTCTCAGCCTTGTCTCTCCTTCCAAAGCCTGTCCAGAAACAAGTGCTAAGATGCCCCGTGGCTGGGGATGCTATGCGTTTTACAAATGTATTTACATAACATACCATTATCTATGGCAGCTATTCACCTGTCCATACACAGAGAGGTTGATGAAAGGAGGTGAAAACAACCTTCTAAGGAATTCCTCCTGTTAGGAACGAAATGCTCTCATCCACTGTTTATTCATCATACGGCTCCTGCTTCTACACTCCCTGTATTGCCATCAACAGGGGTAGAATATACAACGTTTTTACGAAGGTCTCAGATGTTAAAACTGGATAATTTTTTAAAGATTTTTGTTAGGTTAAAACGGTCGTGGAGGCACCCAATTAATTCAAATGCAATTTCCTTGGGTTCTTCTGGCAGGAATAAACATTCCTAGTCAGACGGTCTAATTACAATTTTGCACCGTATCATCCATTATATTGTTTTGTATAGCTCTAGTAATGAGACACTTGTTTGTATCAGTTTCTGAAACTGATAATTCACTGTTATGACAGAGCAACAGTTGATATCAAAACTGGTTACTGTTGTAATGTCATAAAGGACTTTTAGGCTAGATTTACAGAGCTCTCTAAGAGTCAGGCAGTGCACCTCTGTTTGTCTGCTTTGAAAGCAGAAAGCATAGGACGGGGAAGGAAGGCAGGGAAGTTGGTGAGGTTGGTTAAGGGTGGCATGACCTACCTAGGGCTTGTTTTGGAGAGTAAACTAAGCTGGAAGCCCCAGATTGACACCCTTTCCCCTAAATTTGCCTAGCTATCAGGGTGCTTACCTAAAGAACAGAGATCGTCGCTGACAAAAAGGATTGGTCCCGCTTTAAAGATCTATAATTCCAGGATAAGTTCAGCGATTTTGTATGGAGCGGACCTCTGGGGTTTTGCGGACCTTTCCACGTTAGTTAAGGTTCAGAACAAATTTTTGCGAACTTTAACAGGACTTCCTCATTCTAGCCCACTAAAGCCACTTTTAATAGATTTAGGATGTCACTCAATAGAGGATGTGGCACGTTATAAGCCTGTGGCTTTATGGAGGAGGATCTGGACAACTCCAGAGTTGGCGATCTTTGCAAAGGCAATTCTGGATGTTAGATCTGTTCTGGGTTCGGGTAACATCTTATGGTTTAAAAAAGTTAGAATGCTCCTAGAGAATATGGGGTTGTGCAATTTGTGGATAGATCCTGCTAACAATCTTTTTCCTTCAAAAAAGCCTTTAAAGATTTATATTGGGTATCTGTACGACAAAAATATATTGCACAGTCCAATGCCTCTTCCTTGTCTGGGATGTTCTTTGAGCACAAACTTGATCCGTCAATAGAAGGCTATTGGGACATTATCACTAGGTCTAGTGATAGGAAGCTATACCACCAGTTTAGGGTCGGCTCCCTTCCGATAAAAACGTTTACTAAAAATTGGAATGGTCAGGAGGATGAATTTTGCCATTGGTGTATGGACCAAATGGAATCAATTGCCCATATATTTTTTGTATGTCCCGCCTATAAAGCCCCTCGGAACAAATGGCTTAAACCTATTTGTCGAAATATTGGTACTCGGGTAGGGTTAGAGGCATTGAGGATCTTAAGGAACCGCTGGTAATTGCGGTAGCAAAATTCCTCGGATGGACGTGGATCATTAGGGCCAAACATTAAGTTATAGGTTGGTCCAGTACAGTCCTGAAATGTTTATATCTTTTTATGGTATTATATTCCATATATTACTATATGATGCAATATCTTATGCTGTAGCACCTTTTTCTGTATATATTGTCTTAAGTGAAAATATAGTTTTAACATATTGCCTTTTAAACTTGATGTGTATTTTATGATGTTTTTATATCTATGCCTGTGTCTTTTATGATGAAATATTCGAAATAAAGACTTATGAACTGAACCGGTTAAGGGTGGCAGTTAAGGTGTTTGTTTTTACATTTGAAACAGGGTAGACAAGCATGTTTATTTAAGGCTCCCATTACTCCTCTGCCACAGGTTGTAGTCGAAAACAGGGGCAGATGATTTTTGGGGACCATACATAACAAATAAATTATACTTAGGTAAAAGTTAATCACAGGGATTTTTGCGATTTCAGGTTCTGAATAACGTCATAGACAGCTTGAGCTTCACTGTTGTCTATTTGATGTCACTCATAATCTCTCAGTGTAAAAATTCCCCAGAATTCACTTTTCCCATCTATAATTCTATATATCCTCAACTATTCAAAGCTATTCACTTTTCTCAAGCCTGCATGTCAGTATTCACCACATGCACTCTACACCTGGGCACAGATTTTGTAGAACTTTGTGCTGGGTTTGTCACACAAATAAATGGGGTGGGATTTAATATCCAATGCAAACCATGATTTTGGAATGTTTACCATAGTAACGCAAAGGTGTGCAATGTGCTACTTTGCATCAAGTGGGTGTTCGATTGGTGTTACATGGGAAACCACTCAATGCTTTTGAAACAGATACCTATCAATTAACATTTGTAGACAGGGATTTGAGATAAAACACTGAACCTTTATTCTCCTTATTTTACAAACTTTTTTCAACTATGCATGTGCACTGCATTGTACTACACATACCAAATGGGAAGTCTTAAAAGATAGTTTTTGTACTGGGGGGTTCATTATTAGTATACAACTTATGCTTTAGAGAATTCAGAAACCCTTGCACTATGGCACAAAGGTGAGTATGTTGATACATTACAGTCAAAAGTGCACCAGCACTGTGGGAGATAAAAAAAAGTCTTATCTTAACAGATATGGAACATTTTTCTCTCTCTCTATAACACATGACTGACTAGCAGTTCTGGTTGCTGCTCTGTTTTACATCAAATATTAGTAAATCTGAGTCCCGATCTCTAAGTAAAGCAAATACAACTATCACTATAACATGTGTCTGATACAATCAAGTCCCACTGAGGGCTGTTCCATAACCTTCTAGTTTTTATTTGCAAGTCTACCTTCCAATGATCAGTAAATATGCCATGTTGCTTCTAAAAGGCGTGACAAGCCCACCTTGGTCATACTGACTAGCACTAAATTGTCAGCATAGATAGGGCTTGAGAGCTGAAGTCCACCAAGTTTAGGTGCATGGCAGTTGATGGTGCTTAAAGGGGCCAGTACTCAATCCTGCTTCAAGCCTTGCATTGTTGGAATAACCCTGGACAGGTGGGAGCTATCCCCAAGCTCAATTAGGACCAATCACAAAAAGAGAACGGGGAATGGGGGCAAGCACAATTGCACCTATCCTTAGTACTGTTTAATAAGAATTTTTAGGTGCCGCGGACCGGAGATTCACAAGCCCCTAAATCTCCTAAGAAAGAAATCTTTCTCACAACTCTATAACACACAATGATCCAGCACACTAATCTTGCAGGTACATTCAAATATTTCAACAGAAATGACAAAAAAGAAAAAAAAAATCAGGTTGATGAAGACAGCAATTCAGTGGAATTGTTGGTAGTTCACTCTTTATTCTTTTATTTTTCTTCATATAAAAAATACTGTAGCCATAGCCAATGCGTTTCGTCCTTCATTGACTTCTTCAGGGCTACAAATAACATATATACATTTTTAACAATTACTATACATAAATTTACACTATATACAAGTAAAAACAATTTTACAAATAATTCCTTCTATAGCATTATTTTCATTGATCATATAAAGTATAATTCATACAATATTTAAAAAACATTCTAAACATTTTAAAACATTTTTTGCAAAGGACCAAATTGCATCATTAATATCTTTTCTGGTAAGAAATGCTAACGGTTTGAGCTAATTTGTACCAACCAGGGTTTTGTTAAAATGGTTTTCTCGTTGCAAGCCCACCTTACATTAAAATAGGACATTCTCCTTTTCTTTGACTAACTATGCTGTGTGGAGTGAATTGTAATGGACATAATAGAACAGCAACAGTGGAGGGATATATATATGTTCCTCTTTTAAAGATATTACTTTATAAAATAGAATGGTTTTTAAGTTTCTTTTTTGTCATTTCTGTTAAAATATTTGAATGTACCTGCAAGATTAGTGTGCTGGACCATTGTGTGTTATCAATTAGGACCACTCGGTGGGGGCCCACGAGTGGATGCCTTTCATGGTCGAATTTTAAATTTTAAATTTAAAAGCATTTATAAAGCGCTCGTGTACTAGGCAGTTTCTTGGCGCTGGAGGCAACAGTGGTAAAAACAAGCAGACAGAGAACAGTGGCTAGCCATTGGTCGAAGTGGTCCCATCGATGGTGACCGGTGTCCAGGTGGAGATGGTGGGCTGGTCGGCATTGCTGGAGGGTTGTATGGTTGTGGAGTCAGGTGTTTGGTCATTGAAGTTGTCGTAGAGCTCTTTGATTTTCAGGCGGAAGTAGGATCTGAGCTTGTTGCAGAGGTCCTGGGAAGGGCTGATGTCCGTGGCTTCGCTGGGGGGCCTGGTGAATTCCTTGAGGATGCTGAACAGACCCTTGGAGTTGCTGCCGTTGGTGAGGATTTTGTTGTGGATGAAGGTTCTTTTGGTGGCTCGGCTGCATTAGTGGTACTCCTTAATGCCGTTCTTGTAGGAGGTATGGTTGTCAGGTGTCTTGTTGTTTCTCCAGTTCTTCTCAAGGCATCTGTAGGTGTGTCTGGCTACTTGAAGGTCAGTAGTGAACCAGACAGTCTTCCTGGGGTGATGTCTGTTGGAGTTGTGTAGCAGGGTGAGCTTGTCTGTGCAGTTGGAGATCCGTGTGTGAAGATCTCTGGCTGCATGGTTGGTGACGGTTGCAGCAGGGGTGTCCCCCGGGTGAGGGTGGAGTTAAGCTACTCCTCAGTGACTCTGCTTCAGTTCCTTCATGGAGGGCACAGAGCGGGTTTGGGCGGCGTTGGATGGTCGACGAGGAAGTGCACGCAGTGGTGAGTGGTCCATGGTGGTTGTGTGGTGTGGCTGAAGGGGACGCTGTCTCCTCCTGCAAAGATGGGGTCGATGGTGTATCCTGCCTTGTGGGCTGGCGTGGTGATGGGTTGTTTCAGTTCCATGTTGGCATGGTTGTCCCGGAGTGTGGTAGAGTTTGGGTTGCTGGGGTTATTGAGGTGGAAGTTCAGGTCTTCGATGAGTATGTAGTCCATGGAGGCAATGGCGTGGGGTACGATGAGGTCAGAAGTGGTGTCGGTGAAGAGGGCTGGTCTGGAACTGGAAAAGCCGGTGTTCGGCCTCGGGTAAGGTGTCACTTGAGGTAGTGAGGCGGAGGGAGTTTTGTGTGCGATGGTGAGTCCTCCTCCCAGGTGGTTGGGATGGTCCTTCCTCTGGATCTTGTATCCGTCTGGGATGGCAATGGGGATGTCGTGTGTCGAGGAAGCGTTGGTCCAAGTTTCTGTAAAGAAGGCGATGTCGGGTGAGAGGGTGTCCAGGAGGCTCCAGATCTCTATGGCGTGTCTGTGCATGGAATGCACATTGAGGAGGATGCATCTTAGGGCATCAGCAGTGTTGGCGGCAGGGACTGTGGTGAAGATCTGGTGGCAGTGGCGGCAGGAGAACTGGCTGTACATTGTGTTCGGTGTGGCAGTTGTTGTTTCTTCCGGGGCTGAGTGCGAGGAGGGTGCCCGAGTCGTAGCGTTGGATGGTCGGAGACCCAGGGTCCCTGGCGCTGGTCCCGTTCATGTCAGGGACGGGCACAACGGCCGCCACTAAATAGGGGAAGGGAGGGAGGAACTGCTGGGATGCGGGAGTCGGGATCAACCAGGGGGCGGGCCACGGGGGTAGCAGCAGCGGGAGAAGAGCGTGAAAACCAACGGCAGGAAGCACAAAATAGGCAAAACAAAAAGGTCCAAAATAGCAACTAGATGGCACAATAAGGAAGAAATAAGGAAGAAAACAGTCTAAATGAGGGGCACAGTAAAGCAGCACAATTAGACGGGCACAATCACTCTGGACCGGGGCACAAAGCCCTACCGTCACAGAGTCCTGCACAGGGCAGCGGCCGAGCACAGCAGGGGAGCTGCAGCGGGAGAGAGCAGGTCCCTGGCCGTGAGGTAAACCTTCACATTAGATGGTGGCCATTTTGATCTGGGAGAATGATTCCAGCTGTAAACAGACACAGTTGGGTTGTAACATCACTTGTTCATTTTGCTTGGTTGCCATTTATAGTTGGTTCCTTCTTCTCAGACTTTTATATCTTGGGCATGATAAGAATTTATTGATTGTGTTGGTGCCACATTGCATTCTCCTGTGTGCTGCTTCTGTTTCCACTGACCCCCAATTATAGAATTTGCTGGCTGCACCAAGAGACAGCATCCTGGTGCCTCAAGGAATCAGCAGTTTTTATGAGGTATTTTGTATCTGTTGTAATTTTCCACATATATATACTTTTTAGCTGCAGAGATGATTACACAGAATACATTGTGCATTTTGCTATCCCATGTATATCATCTCAAGGAGTAGAGTAATATCTCCTACAATAGAGATTTCAAGTGTTAGAGACTAAAATTCTGCTCACTGATATTGTGGAACATTTCTCCTGTAGAGTAATAGGTCAAAATCAGTCTTGTACAGCATTCAACTATGGCTGTTACTAGCATGTCTCTGTTAATATTGAGAAAGCCAATGTCAATATGAATAATGATACATTTGTGTATGAAAATGAACTCGCCTCTCTCTTGAATTTGCCATTTATATACTCCACAGCAACCCTGACTCAGAAATATGTATGCAGGCATTTGCTGAGAACCAGGCCTGAGGCCACTGATTAACTGGTCATAGGTAGGGTGGCACGTAGCCTGTAGACTAACACGTGAACAGGAAACCCCCAGATCGATCCCACAGATAGGCACAGCGACACCACAATGGTCCAGGGAGACTGGCCCCAATAAAAGCACAGATGGCTGGAGGGGTTCGCGCAACCCCATAAGTTAGGAACACATAGCCAATCAGGACACAGCACACACAGCACTTACACACACTGTCCGTGTCGGACATCTGAACACATTAACCACTGGCCACATTGTGTCCACATAATGTTGAAGCCCTCCTGGATTCCTCATGAAATACATTAATTTATGGCTCCGAATTTAGCAGTTCACATAACTTACCAAAAAATATCACCAGAACAGTTTTATTGCATGCATTGAATTGTACAAAACCCCATGTCAGATCGATTGTTAGTAGAGACAATCCTCAGGCCCTATGCTTATGACTGTTCTCCCAGTTGAACTGTTTAATTAAACTAACTGTTCCTGTTTTGCCAAACACCTCTTGTCTCTTGTTTTTTTCAAAGTATTTTATGTTCAAGCAACATCACCACAAAATTCCTTTCAGAAAAAGATGAATCTATGTTACCTTGGAAGTGTTGAAAACAGCTGCTGGATTTATATCTACTTGCCATTCAAGGAGAAAGATTTTTGGTTATTGGGAAATAGACTTTTCTACTGCATAATTAAGGCTTAGGAGATAGAAACATTTATGAAAAGCTCAGATTCTGATTGGAAATGCTGAAGATGGACCCTCTCACTTGTATGAAATGACTTTTTATGCTTGAAAGAGATTATTGTTCACAAATCAAAGTGGTTTTAGAATGTCATATCTTCTTCGCAAGATGGAATGAAAGAAAAAAAGAATTGAAAGTTATGTAGCTTATTTAAACACCCTTGCACACACCTGTGACTTTAAAACTCTTGATGACTATTTAAGTAGGGATCCGTTTGTGAGGTTCTTTAATTGCCCAAAGGTGCAGGAGAATTTTCCAACCAGGAATCTTTATCTCAAAGATGCTTTGGCTAGTATTTAGGGCCTGGAGAACACCAATGTGTGGGTGTGTGAGATGAGACATTTCAAAATGAAGGATGAAAGTGAAATGAAAGAATTGTGGATATTGTCAATGATAATGGTAGTGTGAATCGTGTTAAAGAGGGCAATAAAGGCATGAAGAGCAAAGATTACTACTAAATTGAGAAAAATCCTAACTTTAAGACTTTCGGTATTCACAGAAGGCATTTAGGAGTCCTAAAGTTAGGACTCCTTACTTATGAGAATACCAAAATTAGTAAGTGTCTTCTGTGAATACCAAAATGAGTAAGTGCCTTCTGAGAATACGAAAATGGTAGTAAGTTTAGAATTTTGTCTTTAGTTAGTTCATTATACCTGGCGCAGGTATAATGTAGCGCAGGGGTTTACAAAGTGATGCATCTACCTAGATGCGTCACTTTGTAAATATGGTGCAACAAGGCACATTTTTTACGCTGCTGGTGCGCCACAAAAAGTGACGCACCGGCGGCGTAAAAGTGACGCACAGCCTCATAAATGAGGCCCCAAGACTTCTGTTGTCTAAAAAGAGATCAGCAGGGAGATGTAAGGAGAATGGTAGTTGGAATTCAGAAACGTTGTGGTATTGACTTGCAGTGACCAGTTATCAAAGCACCAGCATACTCCTAGGGGCATGGGTTTGTTCCAATGAACACTTGAATTTTGAAGAGCTGTATGCTATTGTTACTCTACTTGGCACCTGCGTCTGTAATTGAGGCAGGGCATTGCTGCTCATTCATAATCACAGAATCTAGGCTAGAATCTAGGAGTCATTCAGGGGCATTTTCATCTAGGGTTTGCATCACCCCTAAAATGCAATGTATCTTGCCATGCAAGGAAGTAATGAGGAGAAAGGAAGGTATTTCCCCTCGTCATACCTCACTTGGGAAGGCATAGCATTTTGGCACATTCCTAGGTCTACCAGCAATGGAAAATCTGGAAATACCATGGGAGTTGCACAATGTCCATGGATCGCCTTCCTGGGGTACAATAAGGCAATTTAGCGATTTCTACTGCATTGTGTTACTCCTGATTTATTAAGCCCATCAGGGTCACGCAAAGTAGCCTTCCATGGCTTGATAAATCCCATTTAGGGGTTGCTTCACGCATGCACAAGTCTTGCATCACTTTCATCTCTTCCCTGTTGTTGGTTAAAAACACAGTGGTCACTCCCTGAAGAGTGAAAACTCCCTGCGAGTCACTACAGAGAAAATTCTGCTTTGAGAATTTGTTTTTGGGAAACACAAATAAGTATCATCACAGGCAAATCAAGCATTGCTTCTTCTCGGCAAATTATCAGTAACTTTGATGGAGCCACCAGGACAATGGCTGCAACAAAAGCACTAACAGAGTTCCCTAACTCTGAGGAACAGTCCTAGAGTGGGCGCAAGGAGCTGTAGCCTCTCTTGACTTGATGGTACACCAGCCAGGTTCTAAATGAGACCTTCTGTAGTTTGGAGACTGTAATGGTATAGGTGATGATGAGTTTAGCGTGAGTCAGAATTAGAAGAAGGTGAAATTAGGGATGTTGTTAAGACTATGAGGCATTTTCTTTTACCAACTACAGTACATGTATTTATATAGCGCAAATCACCGACCCGGTATCTAAGCGCTTGCTTAGGGAACCCGTCCTGGTATTCCCCTGTGAGATACCCCTGCAGGGTATCCACAAGGTGAAAGCCAGGCATCCCGCCGCGAGGGGCCGTAGTGGAGATTAAGCAAGCTATTGCCCAGAGTCGCAGAGTGTGACCCCGTGAGTCGAGTAGGCACCAGAGCAAGAATTGTCGAGTCCGTGGAATTTTTGAGCCCGAGACCCGCCGAGGCGGGGAATCAAACCCTGGTCCACGGCCGATCTCAGCTTCCGGGTCCGCCACCTCTAACCACTGAGCCACGCTTCTCCACAGTAGGATAGCATATATTATTGACATGTCATGTAATTGATTTTGTTGTTCATGGTACACTCAGGTAAAACCAGAAAGTGAGTCAGATTCACAAAGAGTTCATTCTACCTTACCTGATTGCCCTGTTGATGGTGATAGGTATGAAATGCAAGCGGATACAATGTATTTTAGAGCAAGTTTTTATAGGTCGGGATCCCTGTCAGGTGGTGTGATCTCCAGCACTAGGGCTGGTAACTTGCCTGTAAATAAATTGCTGATTTTCCACTTTGCATCAACATTTGACAGTAAGGGGTATATTTATCAACACTAAGGCATCGATTCCGATCCGTGAAAAAGCGCTCCGAATAGCGGTTGGGAGCGTTTTTCCCCGTACGAATCGTACCCGTAGGCGTCCACGTACAAATCTGCAAGTACGATCACAATCTAAAGCGTCACTCCGTACGGCTCGGAAAAAACGCCGTCCGAATCGAAAGTCCATACGATTTGCAGTCAGCTGACGTTACACGCTACGTTCGGACGTAAAAAGACCGGGTCTCCCGAACCGGGAAGTACGATCCGTGTAGAACACACTCCGTACGGATCTTATTCTACGAGAGCTCTAAACTACCGTAAAACCACACTCCTGCACGAACCACACGCGACAAGCAGGACATGAACGCCATCGTCCGTCTCATCCCTATCCTGTACGGCCACCACCTCGTACTTAGAAACCGACGACGGCGCAGAAGGTGAGTACAACGAACTTCAACATACCTGTACGTGTTGCCACACGCGCACATCTCCATTGCACGACTGTAATGTCTGGGTACGTTGCGCCACACACTCCCGCACTTCACCAGTGGAATTCGGAGACGTACCGCACCTACGTCATCGACCTCGGGGTACGGTACGTCACCGCACAACACCAGTGGAATATGGACACGTACCGCACCTACGTCATCGACCTCGGGGTATGGTACGTCACCGCACAACACCAGTGGAATACGGAGACGTACCGCACCTACATCATCGACCTCGGGGTACGGTACGTCACCGCACAACACCAGTGCAATACGGAGCCGTACCGCACCTACGTCATCGACCTCGGGGTACAGTACGTCACCGCAAAACACCAGTGGAATACGGACACGTGCCGCACCTACGTCATCGACCTCGGGGTACGGTACATCACCGCACAACACCAGCGGAATACGGACACGTACCGCACCTACGTCATCGACCTCGGGGTACGGTACGTCACCGCACAACACCAGTGGAATATGGACACGTACCGCACCTACGTCATCGACCTCGGGGTACGGTACGTCACCGCACAACACCAGTGGAATACGGAGACGTACCGCACCTACGTCATCGACCTCGGGGTACGGTACGTCACCGCACAACACCAGTGCAATACGGAGACGTACCGCACCTACGTCATCGACCTCGGGGTACGGTACGTCACCGCAAAACACCAGTGGAATACGGACACGTACCGCACCTACGTCATCGACCTCAGGGTACGGTACGTCACCGCACAACACCAGTGGAATACAGACACGTACCGCACCTACGTCATCGACCTCGGGGTATGATAGGTCACCGCACAACACCAGTGGAATACGTGCCGCATGTACGTCATCGACCACGGGGTACGGTACATCACCGCACAACACCAGTGCAATACGGAGACGTACCGCACCTACGTCATCGACCTCGGGGTACGGTATGTCACCGCACAACACCGGTGGAATACGGACACGTACCGCACCTACGTCATCGCCCTCGGGGTACGGTACGTCACCGCACAACACCAGTGGAATACGTGCCGCAGGTACGTCATCAACGTACGTCACCGCACTTCACCAGTGTAATAGACGTGTGGGACATACGTCTGCTAAGTAATTGTATGTGTAAGTATCAGAGTGTGTGTCTAAGACCCCCCCCGCCCACCAGTGCCCAGCATCAGAGTGTGTGTATGGCTAACCCACCCCCCCCACTGCCCACCAGTGCCCAGCATCAGAGTGTGTGTATGGCTAACCCCCCCCCCACTGCCCACCAGTGCCCAGCATAAGAGTGTGTGTATGGGAAACCCCCCCCCCACTGCCCACCAGTGCCCAGCATCGGAGTGTGTGTATGGCTAACCCCCCCCCCATTGCCCACCAGTGCCCAGCACCAGCATCAGAGTGTGTGTATGGCTAACACCCCCCCACTGCCCACCAGTGCCCAGCATCAGAGTGTGTGTATGGCTACCCCCCCCCACTGCCCACCAGTGCCCAGCATCAGAGTGTGTGTATGGCTAACCCCCCCACTGCCCACCAGTGCCCAGCATCAGAGTGGGTGTATGGCTACCCCCCCCCACTGCCCACCAGTGCCCAGCATCAGAGTGTGTGTATGGCTACCCCCCCACTGCCCACCAGTGCCCAGTATCAGAGTGTGTGTATGGCTAACCCCCCCCCACTGCCCACCAGTGCCCAGCATCAGAGTGTGTGTATGGCTAACCCCCCCCCACTGCCCACCAGTGCCCAGCATCAGAGTGTGTGTATGGCTAACCCCCCCCCCCCACTGCCCACCAGTGCCCAGCATCAGAGTGTGTGTTTGGCTAACCCCCCCCCCCCACTGCCCACCAGTGCCCAGCGTCAGAGTGTGTGTATGGCTAACCCCCCCCCCCCCACACTGCCCACCAGTGCCCAGCATCAGAGTGTGTGTATGGCTAACCCCCCCCACTGCCCACCAGTGCCCAGCATCAGAGGGTGTGTATGGCTAACCCCCCCCCCACTGCCCACCAGTGCCCAGCATAAGAGTGTGTGTATGGGAACCCCCCCCACTGCCTACCAGTGCCCAGCATCGGAGTGTGTGTATCGCTACCCCCCCCCCCACACTGCCCACCAGTGCCCAGCATCAGAGTGTGTGTATGGCTAACACCCCCCCACTGCCCACCAGTGCCCAGCATCAGAGTGTGTGTATGGCTAACCCCCCCACTGCCCACCAGTGCCCAGCATCAGAGTGGGTGTATGGCTAACCCCCCCCCCACTGCCCACCAGTGCCCAGCATCAGAGTGTGTGTATGGCTACCCCCCCCCCACTGCCCACCAGTGCCCAGTATCAGAGTGTGTGTATGGCTAACACCCCCCCACTGCCCACCAGTGCCCAGCATCAGAGTGTGTGTATGGCTAACCCCCCCCCCACTGCCCACCAGTGGCCAGCATCAGAGTGTGTGTATGGCTAACCCCCCCACTGCCCACCAGTGCCCAGCATCAGAGTGTGTGTATGGCTAACCCCCCCCCCACTGCCCACCAGTGCCCAGCATCAGAGTGTGTGTATGGCTAACCCCCCCCCACTGCCCACCAGTGCCCAGCATCAGAGTGTGTGTATGGCTAACCCCCCCCCCCCCACTGCTCACCAGTGCCCAGCATCAGAGTGTGTGTTTGGCCAACCCCCCCCCCACTGCCCACCAGTGCCCAGCATCAGAGTGTGTGTATGGCTAACCCCCCCCCCCCACTGCCCACCAGTGCCCAGCATCAGAGTGTGTGTATGGCTAACCCCCCCCCCACTGCCCACCAGTGCCCAGCATCAGAGTGTGTGTATGGCTAACACCCCCCACTGCCCACCAGTGCCCAGCATCAGAGTGTGTGTATGGCTAACCCCCCCCACTGCCCACCAGTGCCCAGCATCAGAGTGTGTGTATGGCTAACACCCCCCCCCACTGCCCACCAGTGCCCAGCATCAGAGTGTGTGTATAGCTAACCCCCCCCACTTCCCACCAGTGCCCAACATCAGAGTGGGTGGCTGAGACCCCCCCCCCCCACTGCCCACCAGTGGCCAACCTTTACATCACAAACCTACCATTGATAACCACATTACCATCAGGAGAGTGACACATGTCATCATACTTATATTCTAACATCACATCAGCTCCCAGGCACACAGCAGTCACAGACATTTTCACACAAACAAAAGTTCTGAAAAGGAAACAAATAGCTTTATTCAGCTGGTGCTAAAATAGCAAAGCAAATAAGAGTCCTCGCTCATTAAAGGCCAATGGCCAGTCTAAAAAAGTCTCTGCAATAGTTTGTGCCTCCATGGGTGTCATCACACCTAAACCTGCCTGCACATGGCGTTTAATCCGCTGTGGTGACTATGGGGGCACCATCTGTGGAATCCTCCGGCACCGCATGGACAGGAGAGGGAAGGACAGGTGGGGTGGGTGCAGGTGTAGTGGATTCATCCACACTGCCTGGGTCATCGCCGAAAGTAGCTTCAAAGACCTGGCTGCACACCTCAGCCAGTGCGGAAAAACTACCACCTGAACCTGGGGACACATTGGGGGTGGAGGTACAGGGCTGAGAGTCAGTTCTACTGGGTGTGTGGATGCGTGTGTGAGGTGTCTCCCCTCTCCCTGTGGGTGTGCCTACTTCCCCTTGAGAATGGGTGCGTGGAGCTTTGAGCTTCTTATGCTGTGTGTGTGCGCTTGGTGTGTCTGACCTGTGGCGTGTGCGTGTATGATGTGTAGGTATGTGAGAGGCAGAGGTGGATGGGTCTGAAGGATGGGGGGGGACAGATGCTGCTGGGTGTACACAGCTGCCGTCAGTGCTGACTGCATGGCAGCCACACTCCGACGTAGATCAGACATGGCTGATGACATGCTCTCCATGAACAACACCACCTGTGTAAGCAGTTGTGTATCTCCATGGAGGACAGTCAGCATGGATGTCTGACCTACTGCAATCTGCCGGAGTAGGTCCACAGTCTCAGCACTGAGGGCAGCAGGGGACACAGGGGCAGGGGCTGCGGTGCCGGGAACAAAGGAGACACGGGGGCTAGCACGGACCCTAGGAACACTAACGACTGGGAGGGTGGAGATGGTACTGGAGGAGGGGAGGGCAGCCGAAGAAGATGTTACCATTGCTGCATATTCCACCCCCTCCTGAGAGTCTGACTCGGAGTCGTCAGCATGGTAAGATGTGTCAGTCACATGTCGTCCGGCCTGCAGACTCTCCTCACCCTCCGTGCCACTGCCTCCCTCTGACACCTCAAAGCAGGTGGCACTGTCGCTGGGTCCCTCGGCCTGGTCCGCGCTTGTGTCTCCTCCAGATTCAGATGATGATGCTGTGGGCAAGGAGAACAACAAAAACATATCAGTCACTTGTACACATCAGACATATCAGCTACAATACATTATGGCTCATTTCGAAACATGGCATGCATCATGAGGCACCTTACACAGAACTCTGCACAATGCAAAGTCTACTTGTGGCCAATTGGGAGAGACACAACGCTCAATGTACAGTAGGATACAACCAAAATGTAAGCTAAAAACTAGTATGAGATACACAATGATGATCCACTGCCTGGCAACAGGATAGCTGATTATGCATCCCTGCTCATTTTCCCACCCTGCCACCCAAACCCAGAACAGGACATGTTGGAATTGCTTAGACCTTGTGCCACATGGGAAAAGTCCTGCCTGTACTGAAATGTTATGCCATCCTGGGACCTGAACCAAGTGTAACATCACCTCACACTGGCATCACAGCTGTTGACACCCAAAGCCTCATTGTGTGGCTGACCATCATTATTAGTTAGAAACAACATTATACATATTTGGCGCATATGCACACACGCACTGCCCAGTGTGAGTATGCATAATGCCAAAATATTGCACATGTACATTGTGCACCTGTATCCAACACATTACAATTTGAAAGAGTACCATGGTCCAAGGCCACTGAGGCAGACTCGTGCAGAAAACACATGTTTAGACTCAAGATCAGTGCAAAAATATGAAGAATGGCAGACACTGTGAACATGTGGTGCTACATGTAATGTACCAACAGGTGTCACAGACCCACCTCAAACATGATGATGTGCAAAGGAAGATTGCAAAAAACACAGTTGATGGACAGAATGTAGAACAATGTCATACATTCACCCCAGTACAAAGGAAGATGCATACTGAGACATTGCACCATAGGAGTACCTGTGAAAAATACACATCAGGCAAAGCGCAGGGCAAATGTGGAGTAGGGCAAGGCATGCAAAGAAGCAGCTGCAGAACCTGGGACATTCAAATGCCAAAGCATGGAGTGCCTGTCTGACCACACCACTCAAACTATGGGAGTGTGAACATGCCATGAAGCACTGCAGGGAGCATGTGACACACATGACAACAAACAGACATGTACCTACCCCCTACTTGCTGCTGTCCCTCCTGCACCTGCCTATGGAGGTCTGGGAACACCACTTCCAGGACCCGGAGCATGTTGGGGGTGAGGTGGCGGGTGCCGCCATGCCGGCGTGGAGCTTCCAGATGCAGCTGGACTCTGGCGATGCGGCGGGTCCAGCACCGGATGTCCTGCCACCTCTTCTTGATGTTCCTGAGCCTCCTGCGAGGCCCCCACTCACTCCTGACAGCCCTGGCGATGTCCAGACAGATTTCACCCTTCTCATAGGCAGATACCTGTCACAAATGTAAAGTTAAAGAGCATCAGTACACCTGGTCCATGTTCAAAAGACACACATATGTGCACAAAAGACTTGATGACAACAGGGCATCGTAGGCTCCACACATTAGCATCATTGTCCAGGAGTATGTGGCCTGTGAGCAAACACTGCTGCATTACATGCCATTGAAAGACTACAGATGACATGACGTGGGCTAAACACTCTTAGAGCATGGCAATCACAGAGCAATGTATGCTACATCTGGGTGCACTGCAGCCTGTGACACGCCGTCACACACCCCACTACAAGAAATAACCCTCTTTACACAAGATTGTACAGAGACAGCAGCTATGGTTACCACACCAATGTTGTGCAGGCAAGTGCCCTCCCACAGCCACATGCTGCCTTATATCTGTGCTGCAGAGGGTCTGTGAGTCCAAGGAGTAGTGTGTGATAGGCCACCATAGTTAGCATCCTATGCTCCATCCAAACACATCACACATAAGCCCATTACACACATATGCATGGTTTGAAAATTGAGCCTGAGCTGAACAACAACTTTTGCAACATTGTATACTTTAGCCAAACTGATTTTTCTAGAACACCTGTAGGAGCCTCAAAAAACTCTGTATCCATGACAACCTGGTTGCATTTTGATCAGTACACTGTTCCCCTAGTTGTTCACTATTATTTATCTAAAATGCCCACACATGTATGGTGACATAGCGTTGCTAATGCAACCCAGTCAATGGTGTAACGAGGCGTACACACGCATGTACCTTGGGGTACGCTTTGCTCGCGCATGGCCAAAAAGCAATAGGGAAACGAGGCGTACACACGCACGTACCTTGGGGTACAGTGCGTCAGACATGGTCAAGTGAAGGGTTGTGTAGCCTGAGTCCCTGTCCACCTTCATGTCACCATTGGGAGAATCACACCAGGAAATCACATAGCAGGGATGTAATCTACACTCATGTCGACGATGTGGTGCATACATCAGCATGGCATACTGTTAGAAGGGGCAATCTCAGAGGGCCAGGTTATGCTCACCCGGTCACCCCAAGACCCACTTCTCCCACAGATCTTGCCGAGACTTATCGTGAGGTCCTCACCCGGGAGGACTTCCAGTCTATGATCGTACCCACTGAGCTCACACCACACTTACGAACTTACGAACAGACACCACACCGTTGGGTTCTTAGTACAAGTTCTTTATATAAGAAAATAAAAGAAGGCAGCACTCATATGTACACAGTGATCGACGGATCATGATGTCGTTGAGGGTTCAGGAAGAGGGAAGCGGGACAGTCTTTTAGTCTCTGGGGCAGTACGGGGCGTATCCTACGCACAGCTCTCAATCCTCGAGCCGGGGGATACTGACGATGATGGTCGTACTGGCTGCTTCACCTCCGTCGAGTCGGCTCGGTCGTGATGGTGGTCTCGATGGTCCAGCCGGACCAGAGTACTTCTCGAGCCGCGACGAGGTCAGCAGGGCTCGATCTGGAGAAGTTCGTGGGGAGCCGCGGTAGCGTCAGCAGGGCTCCCGTGGTCTTAGAGGTCGAGCCGCGACAGCGTCAGCAGGGCTCCGATGGTCCAGTTCCTGGTTGCGAGGAGGGAGCCGCGACCGCGGCTGACCCTAAGAAGAACTCATCTTGAACACCTGAGCCCTGCGGACGCTATCAGATCAGCAGGGCTTCAGGTCCAAGATACAACTGCCCGCTAGTTGTCAGGCGGGCCCAGATATAGTCCATTAGCCCTTTGATGTCCGGACCCTCGCAGGCGGAGGTCGCAAGCCCTGGGGGCTGGTCGTGGGCGAGGTCCGGCGGTCGGCTCTTTGATCCCTTTGAAAGTAGGGTCCGGGAATTCCCAGATGCCCAGCGGGTCTGGAGCCAGCACTCGGGGAGGCCAGAGGTGCGATCAAATCCGGCCCACAAGGGAAGGCCAGAGGTGTGAGAGAAACCAGGCTCCCAGGGGAGGCCGGAGGTGCAATCGAAACTCCTTGGTCTTATCTCACTCAGGGCCCTTTACCCCCCAGCCGGGACTGGCGCGCCGTTGGAGTCTGGGTTTCGCTGGGGGCCGGGGTCACGCTAGGCCCAGGGAGACAGGGATGTCGGAAGGGAAGATGGCGTCCGGGCCTTGTGGGGCATGCAATGTTAAGTGCTCGGAGCCGGGCGTGGGACGGGAAAGGCAGGCCTGGTCGAGGTACTAGGGGGATCTAGGCTTAACTGGAGTAGGGCGACCAGGCTCGGGGTGCAGGCTACGCTAACAGGGGGGCTGCACAGGGGGTTCGGGGTACAGGACAATGCTCACGGGGTGCGGAGGGACAGAGGCGAACCACGCCACGAGGCCGGGTCCAACACATACATACATCAGGATGCCCATGGTGTGGCAGACATTGAAGAAGAACATGGATTGTGACCTTGTGCCTCAGTTGATGTGTGAAGAGCTTGCGAGACATGTCATCAATCATATTGCACATGTGCATCACATGCAGTCAACACTTTGCACCGGAGTAACGTCAGCAACATGTTGCAAGGAACATCAACACTGGAATGGCTCACCATTCAGTACAGGGAACTGGCACATGATGACAGCAACATGCCCACTGTCACTGAGGTGTAATAGCCGCACTGCATGACCCTGTGTGACCACGTCATGTGTGTGCCATGAGCGACATTTTGCATGCTGTTTGCATATGAAATGAACAGGTCAGTATTCTATAACTCACCTTAGTATATCCCCACATGTCATCCTGGATATGTCCATTTCCGTTCTGTAGTACAATTGTGTGTCGGTAGGCATGTCCTGTGGCTCTGCATGGGTTGTTGGCGTCATGTGGGCCGTGATGACGTTGTCAGAGTACTCATACGTCACCTCTGCGTGCACACGTCAGGTCCTCTTTTTTAACAACACCAGCGCTGGTCCCGTATAAGTGTAACCTTACACACTTCTGTTGCCACTTTCATAGTACAATCACTTCAGACCTTTTACCTTGGATTCTCTGACTCTGGCCGGTGCCAATAGGGATGTCATTTTCAAAGCCTGTGAGGAATACAAACTAGTCATGTTGGTGACTGACCCTCACCGTCTGTGTCTCCACTCTTATCACGTCAAGCACAACAACAAAAGCAGCTCCCACTGCCGGGACCAGACATATGAATCCAGGTGTGATTGGTCCCACAAGCCACTCTGACTCCAGCAGTTGGCACTGCACCACAATCGCTCATGGGTTGGACGTAGGACGAGTGCATGGGCGTTGTAGTTGAGACATCACTGCCCCTTAATTTGACATCAGTGCTCCCGGGCAAAGTTGTCAGGTTAACTAAATAAGTCAGATATATCTGATAGCAAATCCAAATCACCACAATGCACGTGCAATGCTGCATGGGATTCGGGTGACACCAACCACGCGGCTCTGTCAGAATTGCAGCCATCGTAGCCAGCACCACGACCTCCGGTCCCTGCCCTGCATGTGACGCAGGATGAGTTAGTGCACTTCCTCATGTCCATGATGTCCCTCACCCCACCAACGGCCTACGCGTCGGCTTCTGGCACAGCGGACCCGTCTGGGGGCACTAGCGCGTCTGTTGAATAGCCCCTGACGCCATCACTCACTTACTACTGGATGCAGGCGGCGCATATGTCCCAAACCGCCAGGACAGACAGGATCTGAATGTTCATCCTGGTCCCCGCTGGTTGAACTCGCAACCTCACTGGCAACTATCACCCAGGTGTCAGCCGTGGCGCCGTTCTCGGGTGGTGATGTCCCCGATACCACACACTGTACGGCTCCGGCGTGGGAAATGTGCAGCAGAACACCCCTAATAATGCTGCATGGGGAGTTTAACTTCAATGAGCCGGGCAATGCTCATTACAATGGTTGTCAATGAGTATTGGGAGGGTCATGAGGAACCACTGGCACGTGAGTGTCAGTCCCAAGACAACAGGACAGGTGGACTGGGGGATGCAAGTGGTCTGGACACCTAGCCAGACACTGGTGATGTCTCTACTCCTAACGTGTCTTAGGATGAGCGGGCAACGTACAGTGTTGTGTTAACGTGGGAGGCCGGAGCCTTGGCCCTTCATCTCCCCGTTGCTGCCATGAGGACCAACTCCTCACTGAGGTCCTTAAACTTCACTCCGGCTCAGCTGATCCTCTGCAGGCATATCTTGAGGAATGTACTGTATCTATTTTGGGCATCCTGTACAGCCACGCATCATGTTTGGCTGTAGATAGGCACCTTGTCAGACCCCCACACCCCGCCCTGGACTGACCATGTTCCCTTTCCTCCCACCCCACCCCAGAGAGTATGGGCATCCAGGCCTCCAAATCACAGTCCACATTCCCGTTAGCTCTGCTGTAGAGGGTATCCAAGAGGTATGGGCACTACGGAAAGATGTCATCATCCTCCCTGAGTCTGGGACTGAGGTCTTCCAACATTACATGCATCTTAGTCCGCTACCCACACTCTCGGTGGGACATGGTTGTGTATCTGCTGGCAGAGTGTGCGTTGTAGGTACGGGCAACACTTGGGCACGCCCTTGTAGGATGCCAATCTGCGGCACTGTCATTTTTCCTGTGTGGCCTGGATACCCCCAACTCACTGTGCAGAGCGATGGCATCCAGGGATGCAAATAGGTCAAAAGCCTGGTATGTATTGAAAGTTGGGAATATGCTTCTAACTACTGTTGCTTACTGAAATTTTGTTACAAAAGGTAAGTAATCTGTCCTTACTGTTCAGTACATCTGCTGTAGGAGCATCTATGTAGTATCCTTGCCGTGATGACAGGGTTACTAATGTACGCACACCATGCCACGTGTGTTAATGACCTGTTCATATGTGTGATGGCATCACAGACCATTTGTGAGAATAACACATTTATGCTGTATGATGATGGATATGTAATAGTTAGGGAAGCTACACACTGCAACATGACTAAGGTAGAACTGTGCAAATGATGGCACATGTGGTGTGTGTGTGTGTTTATTGCTGTCAGATGTCTGGTTGTGCAGACAACCTACTACAAACATTCACATGACCTTTGTCACTGACATGATACATTGTCATGCTAACTAAGACCTTTCCATCAGATTGTTTGTATGCATGTCATATCCATTCCACACACCACAGGTCTTTAATTATTCACGGAGGAGTGGCTGGGAGCTGGCACACGTTACTTCAGTGTGTATGCCACGCCACACTCCAAATTGTCTAGATTATTTGAAGCAGTCTTGCTTGTGCCATGTACATTGTTACAGTCTCAGTCAGACAGTTGAAGACATTTCCAATAAATTGTGTATTACAGGGCACCCCCTCTGGAAAGGCCGTTGCCTGACTTGGAAGCCATGAGGGAGCGCAATTGTATTCGTCGCTATCGCTTCAACAGGCAGTTGATCAAGGAGCTGACGAACAGGCTTGAGGCTCACCTACAACCAAGCCACAGGTATCCAACTGCACTGACACCCAAGGTAAAGGTGATGGCAGCCCTCCATTTCTTTGCCACAGGTACGTTCTAATTTACCATAGCTGATGTGGGAGGGATGTCTCAGATAATGATAAGCCGGGTGTTGAGTGATGTTTTGGCTGCTATGTTGCTCCACCTAGATGAATTCATTAGATTTCCAACTCCTGAAGAGTTGACAGATGTCAAGGGGGAATTCTATGCCCTGGGCCGCATGCCACATGTAATTGGTGCAATTGATGGTACACATGTTACTCTGGTGCCACCACAGGCTCAGGAGCAAGCGTATCACAACAGGAAACACTACCACTCGATAAATGCCCTGGTGGTGTGTCTTGCCAACATGATTATCTCACATGTTTGTGCACGTTTTCCAGGATCGTGCCACGATGCTTTCATCATGAGGCGTAGCAGGGTACCACAGATGATGCTGCAGCTGCACAACCACCGGGCATGTCTAGTTGGTGAGTATACACTGTCAGCTCTGTATGTCAGTATGTCACAACTTCATGATCTGCATCATATTAATCACTTTTGTACTTGATGTCTATTTGCAGGAGACGCTGGATATCCTAACATGCCGTGGTTAATGACTCCACTACGCAACCCCAGGACAGCTGCAGACCAGCGGTACAACAATGCCCATGGCAAGACCAGGCGGGTGATTGAGTGAACCTTTGGACTCCTGAAGAGCCGGTTCAGGTGCCTGGACAAGACAGGCGGAGCCCTCCAATACAGCCCACGCAAGGTGTGTGACATCTTCACCGTGTGCTGCATGCTACACAACATGGCAGTGGAGAAGGCCGTGCCACTCTACCTTGATCCTGATGATCTGGAACATCCGCCCGTTGAGGATGAAGGCTTTGCCCGGGATGCCAGTGACGAGGAGGATGAAGATGATATCCGGAGTCACCTCATCGGCAGCTTTTTTGCCTAATGGTGAGTCATCGCAGCTTTTCAGCAACAGATGGACTCTAGAGTAGCATGGGTAGCATGCTGTGTATGCAACAGATTGTATGCAACGTCACTTGGATGTGTGTTGTGCAGTGTCACACATGTGCAGTTCTAATGCAACACACATACGTGCTATGTGTGCACTTGGAATGTACAGGTGTTCTACAACATCTGGCTATTCAACAGGACATTGTGATATTGACATTATACAGAACTTGACCCCTTGTGTGCCACTCTCATCCACAGCTCGCCCTGCCTGTTGTCCGTTGGGGTCATCGTGGTCATCCTGCTATCGCTCATTATGATTGCAACATCATCCAAATCAACGGAGCATGCATGGACATGTGTAGAAGTCAATTTGGGTAAGGACGCATATGAGGCTGTTTAGAGTTGGTATGTTTAGAAACGTGTGGTACATGTTCATGTGCATGTAGTGAGACCATGCATACATGCAACTACATTATGTTACTTATTACATGTATGCCCACTCCCATGACAGGATATTCACCCCATCTGACAGTCATCTGTTGTAGTTAGAGACTCTGGCGAATGCATCAATGTGTGTAGACATTGGCACTGCAACATTGCAAATACCTTGGGTTTACATTGTGTCAGAGGTCACAACCACGGACTCTGTGGGGGATTGCAGCCTCACTGTGTGCATTAGATTGTGACTGGATCCTCACCTCCAGCTTGTGGCCCAGTCCAGTTTGATTACCATGAAACTATGTGGTGTGGCCCAGTGTATGTTCCACATGTTAAGACAACTGTCCTGTGAATCAGTTAACATGGATACATTGCCCCTTGTCGCTGTATATCATGTCACTGTCATGTCGTTACCTCAGTGAAGGTTGAGAATACTGCTACGCCAGCCTTCACAGTGAGTAGCAGTGCTGTTTAGACTCACATGATGCCAAGTATGTTTTGCATGTAAAGTCAAATTGTTGGGATGATGCATATGTGATAAATTGTGTTGCACCAGTGGAGTGCAGTCATTCACATGAATCTCTGGTCCCGTGCTGCATTCCTGTGTAATGGTAAGGTCTCATTATGTGGCTCGGATCAACATCACTAGCACTTTATGGTTCTTCTACTAGCATGTGATGTTTTGCATAGTAGTGCTAACTTGACAGATCAAAAGACTGGCATTGCATGTTGGTCATTAGCTTCCTCTACATATGTGATAGTTACAGCTGTTGTGGCTGAAGTAAAGTTTGCCTACATGGCCCTTATGAGTAACCAATATCAGACAGACATTACAGTTAGGGTAAGTAGCATTTCCATATGTTTCCATTTGTTTGTAAGGTCCACCTCATCTGAGCCAGTGAAAGAGTTTTTTACAACATAGATCTAATTGCATGGTAGCTCAGTTGTGAGCGGTACACATGACTCTGATGGATGACAGACTGTCCTTGGTTTTATGTGTCCGTGTCATAGCATCAGATCTCATGTGATGGCATGATTAATCATCTAAACTTGTCTCCAGTTAGTACACTTCACAGGTGTGAGTGGTACAGTGTATCAAATGTGGTATTTGAAATGTCAGTGACATGAGACTGTAATCCTAATGGTTATATGCCTGTGTTTCAGGTCTCCCTCCCAGCAGTTCCCATCCTCTCCTTCCCTCGCCTGATCACCCTTTTGTGTCTGTCGTTTGTACTCAGACCAAGGGGCTATTTGGAGGGGGAACCCTTTGTGCATCACACCACTCTGAAGAAGAAAGGTATGGCCAGTCCTTGACAGGCTAGTAGGCAATAGTACTGCTGCATTACAGGTGACATCAATAATAGTGTAATTTGGACTTCTTGCCAATGCACATGTATGTTTCATGATGCTCCATGGGCTCACAATGTAAATAATGATGTTGTGCATGACGCCTGACTTCTACGGAATATTGTGCCGCCTTGATGTCAATGCACATGTCCTTCTAATGTGCATCTATACTATTTGTCATTAACTTAGCTTATGCTTGTTATGTGTTTACCTGTAAAGTGACCACACGCATGGGGTTGGGGAAGGCTAGTATACTATGTTGTGTGTGAGGTAGATGGCTTTGTAGCTGCTGTTTAGCTTTGAAAACACTAGCTGTAGTCTACACCTGATGATGCTGTGTGTCCTGTGCCCCACTTGTCCGTAATGTCCCTGATCCAGTGACCTTGGTGATTACTGTGCCATTTATTTTTCAGTGACCCTGAGTGAGGCAGACACTCCAGCCTTCACATACACATGTCACTTTGTGGCTTGCCAATGGCGTTGTGGTATGTGCTTGTTTTGCATGTTGTCACACCCCTCCTGCCATCATGTCTTCAGTCATTGCTGCTGCTGCATACACAGCCACCATGCAGCGCACACCATTCAGGAACACTGACACCTACAGGATGACCCTCCTTACATCCATTTATGGAGCATGCTCCTGCCACCCTACACACAGACATAACCAGACAATCAGCAACCTGGTATCACAATGCTCCCGACTCAGCCATTGCTGCTGCTATGCCTGTGTGTGCGACACATACTGGCACGACTATGCAGATTCACATGACATTGGGTCTACGTACCACCAGGTCATGTGCCGTGTCCAGCACAGCCCCCCCTTCCACGGCACAATATTGTACAGGGTTACCTTGTTAACACCATTATAGCACTAAAGTGCTTGCTTACAGTCACGTGGCTGTACACAACCTGCTCACACCACTGCAACATGGCAGTCACAGTCAGTCAAGTTGCCACATGGAACACACACCATGAGCATGTCTCTTGGGTGTGGTGTGATTTCCCCGTTGTGGTGTAGGTATTTGTCAGACGTGTGTAGTTGTTCTGTATGCGTAGCTACCATTACAGTAGTATAGTACTTGTAGCTACATAGGGGTAGGTCACCTATTCAGGTGTGCTTGTGTGGAGTGCTACAGCCCATTGCCCACAGTCTGTCCTGCCAGCCTTGTCCTGTGCGCCACACATCACATCCACAGTACTGCATCATGCTGATGATAGCTCACATACCTGAGGACACAGTTGTAGGTACTCCCTACGTGGACCACTACTTTTGTGCCACTGATATGTACACCTCAAAGACACTCTCCTGGGTCAGCCTGTGATAGAATGTTTGGGATCCATACCCCCCTCCAGCATTTAGTGTCCCACGCAGGTGTGTATTTCCATGCATGTATGTAGTTGATAGGATTTTCTGACCAATGTGTGTCCTCACTCAAATTCTGATCGAAGTGTGAGGCTGACTGCTGTTTGTTGTATACCCTTGCATTTTATACATTTGCACACACATATCAGTTTATGCTGTTTAAAAGATAACTCACCGAAAGCGTATGAGGTGTAGAATATTTATTGGGTGATATTGTGCAGGAAACGTGAATAGATGCTGTACAGGAAGGGGTGGAATCCAAAGTTCACTGTTGAATATGAGATGCCTTACAGTTTGAGTCACCAGAGTCCAGGCCACAGTGCTTGGCAACATTAGGCAGACAGTGACCAGCAAGTCCATGTGGGAGAGTCTCATAGGGGCAATATGCCAGGTCCAGTGTCCTGGGAGATGTCCATGGCCCACTGCCCCTCAATGTCTTCGCCGTGGACGACCCACCTTCCTTGGGGGACCCTCATGTGCAGGCATGGACGGTGCATGGGACGCTACGTCAGAGGGTACCTCCTCCTCCTCCTCCCTCCCTGTGGCTGGTGTTGCACTTTGCCGTGATGTTGCTGGTCTTGTGACACAGGGAGGGGGCCGCATGTTGGCAGCCATCTGACGTAGCATATGGCAAATGTCCCGATGCACCATCAAGAGCTGAGCCTGGTGTGCCTCCACCCGTCCATAATGCTGGTCTTGCCTGGCTATTTGCTCTGCCTGCTGTTGTCTGACCTGGTTGAGGGCCTCCGCAAGCTGGCTTACCTCCCTGGTGTCCCGCCGGTATGCCTCCAGGTTGTTAGCGAGTTCAGGCATTGACTGGTACGGGCCGTTGGCGGTTGGGGCTGTTCGCGTGGGCTGGTTGGGGGGTGTGCGTGTCGTACTTGTGCGTGCGGTTGACTTGTACGGGCCGTTGGCGGTTGGGGCTGTTCACGTGGGCTGGTTGGGGGGTGTGCGTGTCGTACTTGTGCGTGCGGTTGACTGGTACGGCCGTTGGCGGGTGGGAGGTTCGCGTAGGGGGGTGTACGTGTCGTACTTGTGCGTGCGGTTGACTGGTACGGCCGTTGGCGGGCGGGAGGTTCGCGTAGGGGGGTGTGCGTGTCGGACTTGTGCGTGCGGTTGACTTGTACGGGCCGTTGGCGGGTGGGGGGGTTCACGTAGGGGGGTGTGCGTGTCGTACTTGTGCTTGTGCGAGGGGTCAACGAGTGGTATGGTTTGACGCTGCTTGATGCGACCCGATATTTGCCGTACGAATCATTGTTTATGTCCGAATACTTTGTCCCGTCTGAATCGCTGTCAGGCTTCTCGTACCGGATCGTACTTGTGTGTTAGTACGGGTAGTTTACGAATCGTACGGTAGGATTCCCGATGCATGTTCGTACGGATCATCGACTGTGATTCGGACGGTTAGATGATATTCGTACGGAAATAGACGGGAACGGATCGGAATTCGCAGGTCAGACGTAAAGTTCCCATTCGTACGGATTCGGATACGAATGCGATTCGTACGGCGGAATATTTTACGGGATCGGAATCGGCCCCTGTGTGTCCGTGCAAATCACAAAAAGCGAAGCAAATTGGCACAAATTTGAAGTATTTATTTTCCATCACAATAATTTTTTTGCACTGGAAAGTGGCCCTAAAATAGCACAAATAGTGTTTTGCGCCACATGACTTCCCTTTTGTGTCAATGGTGCGTGCCATAAATGGTGCATAGTGCTCCTGTACTAATATCCATGGTTTTGATGCAAGGTCCTAGCTACTAACAATGGCAGGCAGGGCTTCACTGAAGAATAAAAAATTTATCCTCTGGACAGATGGTAACCAGATGAAATGGTTTTATTTTTTTTACCTTTTCACAGATCTGTTTGTGCGCAGCACTGCACAGCACACAATGTGTCAAATGGTTTAAAGACTGTTATTTTGTACAAAACCAGGACAAGGCTATGCTAGACTATGCGCACAGGCTGTGCACTATACTGTGCACTATCGTGCAATGGTGTTTGCATGGTGCTAGGCAGTGTGAAAGATCACAGTGTTGGGAAAGACAGCAACACTACAATTTCTTTGTAGACATGGGGCCCGATTCACAGAACTAACTTAAGACAAAATCCTAAACTTACTACTTTGGGTATTCACAGAAGTTAGGATTTTGTCTTAAGTTTGTCTTAAGACAGACTTAAGACAGACTTCAGTTAGTATTTTGTCTTAAGTCTGTCTTAAGTATGTCTTTAGACAAACTTAAGACAAAATTCTAACTTCTGTGAATACCAAAAGTAGTACGTTTAGGATTTTGTCTTAAGTTAGTTCTGTGAATCGGGCCCTAAGACCTTCCTTGTTCTCTTAGAACACAGCTTTGCACTTTGGTTGCTGTGCTGCTTTGTTCTATGCATTAGGTGATTCCCCCGGAAAACATACATTCTGATACATCTTCCACCCTTGTGCTTTAAATGGATGTTACTGGTGTGGGCTATTCACCCTCTTGTGCATTCTATCGGTGTAGACTGCCCATGTGTATTTGGAGAGAAGCGTATTCTGTTATTAAGCTGTGTTTCTTCAGCTCCCTTATGCTCTTCCTATTACCGAAGACTCTATTACAGGACTTTAAATACCAGCATGGCATGTTGCTTGTACAGCAGTAGGACGATTACATTCCTTTGCCGGTGATTGGCTGTTGTGAGTTTGGCTTCATGTTTGACTCCTTTTGGATGTGCACAAAGGTATTTGAGCTTCCTCAGGAGTGTTGATGTTATGCTCTCTGCGTGTATTTCTGAAAGCATCAGTTACCTTCAGCCCAGCCCTGTGTGTGATTATTTCATTAATCAGTCATAGTAGAGGCCTTTTAGCATGTACCTTCATGGAAAACGTGTATGAGCCCCATGCACTCCCTCCGAAATCACTCACCCTACTGCATTTCAGAGCATGGACCACATCTTAAGTTCTCTGCTGAATCGATCACTGCATCCAGGCACAGTGAGTAGACTCAAATAATAAAAAGATGCAAGGACCCCTCCCCGGGTCCCCGAGCTCAAAGGTGGTTCAGCGAGTCACAAAGGCTCATGTCACAAGATAGGCACAAGTTGAGCTCATTGTCAGACACTATCGCCATATCGTGATGCTATTATCTGTGCTGCGCGAGCACAGAAGGGACCTATGGCTTCATTTTAGCATCTTGTGTGCATTCATTAACACAAAATGTCTTAGTTAATGTATTCGTTCTGACAGCAGAGCTCCAAAACACAAAGAGACAATTCCTGTCCTGTGTTTCCGAGCTCTGCTGTCTGAAACACATGCGTTAACTCTGAAATATTTAGAGGTAAAATATGCCTTCAAGACTCCAAAAATAAGCTCACAGACCCTTTTTGTTACTATCGTAGCACATAAAATGACATGGTGGCGTGGTCCTAGAGGGCAGTCCTCTTTCTTTTCGAGTTTTCACATTTACGCTAATTCCTTCGTCGTGAGTTGTTTCTAAAAGCATAGGTTTGTTATGACATGTGCTGTCCTGGCTGCTCACTCAGTTATGCAAACACCCAAAGGCGCAGATTTGCGAGTTCTGGCGCATCTCTGCAAATCAGCAGGGATGCGCCAGATCAGATGCGACCCGCAATTCCCTCCCTGCGCCACCACAAATGCGTCACATTTACAATGCGGAGCACCGTGGCACAGGGATAGGGTGATGCGTGTCGCATCCTGTGATGTAAGGTGGGTGCATTGCTGGAGTCCAGCTATGCTCAGGGGTGCCCTATGCAGAACATGCTTCGTCACTCCCTACGCCTGCTTCAAGCAGGCACAGGGTATTGATGCAGCATGGACGTAAAAGTAACTCAGTGAAATCTTGTAGATTTCACTGCATCACTTTAACGAGGCGTTCCTGTGTTTCCTAGATGCATCACGTTGTAAATAAGGCACAACGTGGTGCATGTTTTACGCCACCACTGTGTCACAGAAGTAACGCAACAATGGTGTAAATGCAGCGCAAGGGGCTTGTAAATCTGCCCCAAAGTATTTTACGATTTACAATCTGTGCTTTAAACTCCTTAAAGGAAAAAATATTAAAAAGAAACAAACATTAAAAAAACGTTGAATCAGCAATTTTGCAATAGGACAACTGGGAGTGAAGTACCCCATTTCCTATTCAATGAACAAACCTGATTAGTGTTGCTGCCCATTCTCTTCCTGTTGTCTCTGTAAGAAAGGCTTGCAGTGTGGCTGCCTGTAAGGTTGCCTAATCATGAATACACAGCGAGCTGGCCTGTTTCCTGCAAGCACTGCTAATCAGGGATTGTAAAGAAAAATACTATTGTTTGATTTTATTTTGACTCACCGTTTGTCCCTTGTTGTAAGTAGCTTCAAGGATGTCTTCTCAAACCGCAGCCAGGATATCTCCTGAGCCCCCACTTGGGGTATCTTCCAGAGATCCAGCCAGGGTAGCTTCTAGGCCCCCAGACAGGATATCTCGTTGACCCTTGGCCAGGATATCTCCGCCCCCATACAGGGTATTTTCTCTACCACAGGCCTGGATATCTCCCTGCTCACTATTACTAACAGGATGTTATGGCTACAGAGACGGAGACACCTGGTCATAAAATGGTCTATTTCTACAGTAATTGGCTCATGTAGAGATAGAATACATAGAATACATACTGTCTTCTGGATATCTAAAAGTACTGACTACAAGATGCTGTAAAAAACTATTATAAACCCACTACATAGTACATGTACAGGTATTGGAGGCCCCAACTTATTCAAATGATGATCTCCAGGTGCTTCCGTGCACCATCCTAGCTGAACCAGAGACCACTCCTTGCATCTGCTCAAATGCATTGCAGAACACATTCATATATAGCACATAAGCGTGATAGTTAATGAATGCATTTAGCCCTGTCAATGTAGTGTCTCTTAGGGCCTCCCACCGTGAGATTGAAGAACTGTGCCCTTTGGGCATTGGGTGATGAAACAGCCTCACACAGCATCTGACAAAAGGATAAAGTTGGCTTGGGTTATTTCCTATAATTTCATATTAATGAAGTTCAAGTTATTATGAGATTGTTGTAATTTGAAAACTGGTTATCTATCTATCTACCTATCTATCTATCTATCTATCTATCTATCTATCTATCTATCTATCTATCTATCTATCTATCTATCTATCTATCTATCTATCTATCTATCTATCTATCTATCTATCTATCTATCTATCTATCTATCTGTCTGTCTGTCTGTCTGTCTGTCTGTCTGTCTGTCTGTCTGTCTGTCTGTCTGTCTGTCTGTCTGTCTGTCTGTCTGTCTATATGTCTGTCTGTATGTTTGTTTATCTATCTATCTAGCTAGCTAGCTCTCTGCTATGCTCATATATATGGTAGGAAAATAGCTTTTTTTGGATGATTTTGTGGACTGATGCTGCTGGTTCTTTGCCTCTGTCCATTGTGACTCTACTAAAGAGGCCCCATGCATGTGCTCTTTGCATGTGCTAAATTGGTTAAACTCCTCACTGGAATATTTAACTTGCCTACAAGTACCTAGCATGGTATAAAGTGTTCCCTTGGCCTGTAACCTAAAGGACACAAGTGGACCTCAGCACACATTGAGCCACAGACTACAGTGATAGTGCAAACACGATCACAGGCCTACCATTGTAGACTGGAAGTGCATTTTAATATGCAAATTTGACCTGTCAAAAATAACCCCCTTAGACAGGTCTAAACCTTTTATTCAAATATTAAGAAGTACCCCTAAGCAGGCCTTACTCCCTGTAAGGCAGGTTGCATTGGTATTTAAAAGCAGAGCACATAAATGTTTTGTGTTAACCATATCCTTACATTGTCCCATATTTCTGACAGCTAGAAATATAATTCAAGGTCTTACTTAATAGTCATTTTAAATCCAATTTAATAGTAATCTGTGACTCACCACTGTAAACTCATGATAAAATGGACTGCACAGGCTTATCGAAAGTGTCTGCTTCTCAAGATAAAGCTGCTTCCACGCTGTAATGGTGAGGGGCACTTTGCTGTTTTCCGGTTGTGCCCAGCCTAGGAACTGCGCACAGGTAGCCTGGAGCAGAGGGGAATCTGCAGGGTTGGGTATTGACCTGGGATGGGCCTTATGCCTTATGCTATTGGTGTGCAGCTCCACTTCAGCTAGGTCTAAAGGCACATGGGTCATTCCAATGGATAGTGTAACCTGGCTGAAAATAACGATTATGTAAAGTTGAAGGTGATATATGTACCGCTTATGGGTCATCCAGGAATTTCATGTTTCTCAGTCTCAGCTCAGCAGCATCAGTGCCCAGGCTTTTTCTCACCCTGCTGGGCTTGGTTAATCACTTTTCTCTCCAGTGGCAGGAACAAAGGCCTCCCCCAAGGGAGGGAAATAGTGTTTACAATGCTGTCAGAACAACGCAGTGCCTTTTCAACGTGGTCAGTACAGTGACTGCGTTGTTACCACACATTTCATTACAACGCAAGTCATTACAACAACTTGCTTTAGGGAACTTTAGGTGTTGAATTTTAAATCCAACACCTTCCCTACTGTTGCACAGACTGGAGTTGGAATAGTAAGATATACTATTCCAAAGTCCAGCCCTTCCCTAAAGCAAGTTGTTCTAATGAGTTGCGATGTTATGGAATGCGTGGTAACAATGTGGTTGTTGTACTGACCGCGTTGTAAAGGCATGCGATGTAAATGTATGAAAATGTCATACAACCCAAAGGGAGCAATTAACCTCGATTTGGTCAGCTCCTGAGGAGGAAAGAGTGAGTTGGACTCCTCTGCATCAAACAGCCAGCTGTCGTTCTCTGTCAAGAAGAAGGCCTGGCCAGGCCCACTGAGCAAATGGAGGGACCTAGACCCTGGAGCCAAACCAGGAGAGAGCTTCTCTGAAGTTTTGCTTGGGCATGCCCTGGCAGGGATGTCAGCCAGGGGTGGAGCTGAGACCCCCAGAGCTCATGTGGTAAGTGACTCCTAGGTGATTCCATTATGAATTATCCCAGAAGGCTGTGCAGGAAGGTTGAATAGGAAGATTGCGCTTATCTGCTGGACGCTATGACTGGAGGCTGACCCTATGGACAATTTGAAGGAAGACTCCCCTGACTGACATCTAGACTAAGGACTCTGCCTCTGATTGACCCCAGGACCAGGGGGACACTCCTACAGTCCCAGAGAAGCTGGTCATCTTATACCCATTGAGGACCACTTTGGGAAAAGAGTGTGCTTCTGCACAAGGAGTAGGAAAGGCCTAGAGGAAAAGAAAGTGAAAGGCTGGTGCAGGGAGCTAGTAAAACCAGCTTGCTGAGAAGTGTGTCACCTTTGGTTGCCAGGATGCCTGACGAAAGTAGTCCAGGTGGCCAGGGGTCACCAGGGGTAGCTAGGGGTCGCCAGAAAAAGACAAACGAGACAAAGACTATCCAAATCGGCCTGGCAGGGCCCAAGATATGCCCTGGCAAAGTTTTGCGACCGTAGACCTACTTTTGGCAATGAAAAGCACGGGGTTCCGCTAGATTTCAGCCTGGAAGCTGCCCCCAAGAAGATTTCCTGCACGGAAGCACCGCCACACTTCCCCTATGAAAGCAGAAAGGTGTCCCGAACCCCATCCCTGGGCCCTGAGAAGAGAACTGTACTAGGGAGCACCGTTACACACCCGAGCGATGACAATTCCTGAGCACTGATTAGGATGTGCATGTGAGGGAATGCCATTATGCTCCCTCACAAGTGTGGGAAGGGGGCCTAGTACCTCATCATTGCGTCCTACATAACATTAAAGGAGAGGTGGAGTTCCGCAGCACTTTACCCACATGGCGCCCCTTCCCTGTGCTCATGACTGGAGGGAGCACAATGCAGCTATAAAAGAAGGAAAAACACAAAGAGAAAAACAGACAGGACTCTACCCAGCACAGTAGGAGAGCGCCTCATTTTTTAACTAAAAGTAAAACAGCTAATTTTTGTATGTGGTGGCCCCAAGAGAATGGAGTCACCATCAAATGTTTCTTATGGTGTGGGAGAAGCTGCGGGAGCAGCACAGCCTCCCCTCCAAAAGAATGACAGAGTCTCCACCCTAAACTGGGTGGGACTCTGAATGGCTAACGGCCGGAACTGATACTCAGCAAATAGAGTGTCCTTTAACTGTTTTGCTATTTCTGCTGGGTTTTGCTGACTTTCTTGTGTGGTCTCAGAGCTCTAAGTACTTTCGCACTGTAAATGCAGTGTGAAAGTGTGCGCAACTTGTTAACTAGTACGGTGTTCTAAAGTAGTGTCCAATTTGCCATTGCAGGCTTGTGTGTGTGCTCCGAGCTATGTTTCCCACCTGCACCTGCAGGCCTGTGAGTGTACACTTGTACCCACAATGGTTAAACCTGTATCTAGTCTGACATTGCCGGCATCTGTGAGTGCACTGGCACCAATAGTGCCATGGTATATGTGCCCAGCCTCTAATCACAGGCATGGTGTGCATTAGCTCATGTGCAATCAGGTAGTGTGGAAATTCCAAGTGTGTTTTCACTACCTATGAGACTTGCTCTTCCCACAGGCTAACATGTGGAAGTATTTGACATTATGTCAGGTTGCCACAGTGGATTGCAGTGGAACAGCCTCATGATGTTTCTTATCGATGAACTTGTGGTTTAGACATGTCTCTCCTAGTATTGCTGCTTATAGAATAGGCAAAATACACACAATTGATGGATGGAATTCAGAACAAATCAGAACATTCCCCACCAGTCAAGAGATCTGGGTTAAATCCATCATTCTTTTGCTCACCATGCCACCTCAGTTTAGACCTGGCCATATGCAAATCGATCTTGACCGTGTGCCTTATGGGACCAGTCCAGCCCGAACGGCAAAGCCAGGTCCTCCCTGGACTGGAAATAAACATCCTAGGACCAGTTTTGGGGTCTCTCCCCTCATCAGCCAGGATAGCTTGAATCCAGTGGCATAGTGAGCACTTATAGAATAGGGGCATTTCTATGTTCTAATACGTTTGTGTGCTTTGTGGTCTGGCTCAAGTTGAGACCAGGGGCCATCTGCACATTCCCAAAGGTAGCAATTTATTTTATGTATTTATTCATTGTTTTGTATAGTGCAAGCAGAGATATCAAAGATGTCCTACGAGGGGCCTACACCATCTACCTGTGACATCTGGAGACTGGTTATGTCACAAGTGCCTATTTCAGCTGTTGAATCCCAACAGGCAGCGTGACATGGGCGCGGGACTAAGAACTGTGTCTGAAAACTGCCTTGCCTACTGCAGAGACCTGGAAACATTGCCCACATCTAAGGTGTGCGGTTCCTCTACTGCAGGCACTCTGACATGCATAAGTGTCTTATTGGTGGTGAGCGGATTCACCTGCTGCTGGAATTCATATGGCCCATTTCATTGTTTATGCCACATATCTTTCATGCTTCATGGTTACTGCATGTTCATTGCATGCCGTGTCCGATTCACAGGGTGCTAACATTAGACATTGGGGTGTACACGTAGTAGTGCCTCATTCTACCTCGTGGCTCAGCTTAACTTGTGCTTGTGTGTGTGTGATCTGACTGGTCTGGTGTAACCCATATCAAAGTGAACCCGATGTTGTGCTTCATTTTTAAGGAGGTATACCATTTGTGACTCTTTATTTCTTTTGACTGCAATTGCCTGGTGCAACTCATATAAAAGTGCACCAGTCAATTGTGCCTCATTTCCAGGGAGGTACAGAATTTTCAACTCTTCGTGTGTGTGACCTGATGGGTCTGGTGTGACTAATACCAACACGGCCCGGACCTTGAGTTTGGACTGCCTGGTTATGACCCTGATCAACGTATACCTGACATGGTGCCTCCCACATCTGAGAGGCTCTCCTGCGTTATTCCCATTCATCGTTGGTCTCTTTCTGTCCGACATCTCGGTAGACCAATTGGCCTCCCCTCACCTGGCCCCTCCCAAAGATATTGTGGTACCGGGTAGCAGCAAGAGAGATTGACTGGGCTGAAGGAATGCTTCCGATACAGTTCAGAAGCGGGTTACAAGACTGTGTGATTCCTTTATGTTTTGAGACTTGTAGGGGACTTCTAAAGTGGCAGCCAAACTCCTGTTATGTACGTCTAACTCTTAATTAAACTTTGATACTTTCTCCACCTGTTCATGAGAACCCAGTCTAAGTGAGACTTGGGGATCTTCCATTTGGGGTCAAAGGACAGTCAGGGTGAACTGGCGAGTGGAGGCAATTTTGGGTTGGGGTGTCGGCAGTGTATTCTCAATTGAAGTTGTGAGTGTCAGTGCACCGCATTAGGGTGATGAGTGCTTATGAGTGTAAGAACTTTCCGTAAAGACTGGCTGGTATCAATGGCACTGTGTGGTGGTGTGTAGTGAGCATGTGTGTGGGAGTGACAATGTGTATACCACCGATGATTCACAACATTGGCTGGAGATGTGGTTTTCTACTTTGTTTTCATATCCAAAAGCACTTTACATTTGATACTGATTTTACACGTGTGGCTCAGCCTGTGGTGCTGCTAAAAAGTCGTCTAATCTCCTGAATGTTTTTGATTTTGTTGTGACATAGGGTGCAACTTATAACTGTGTGGGATCAAATTATAAGGGGATTTAGGGGTTTTTGGTGTAGGCCTGTGGTGTATAGCAGGTTGCACCGCATAATGGCACTGTGTACTGAGTGATTGGGGTTAGTTTAGAAATTGCCCCCAGTGTGCCTATTGTTGATATTAAGCCTGTCTCCTCTGTGCCATAGCTACTAAGGGTTGAGCTCAGGTTAACATTTCTGAAACATACACTGGACTTATTCAGCTAGTGACATTAATTCTCTTGGTGGGCTCCATTCACACTCAACTAATAATCCATTTTAGTCACAGATATTCATTAAATAAATAGATGTTTAAGTAGTGTTTTAGCTAGGTGACAAAGTCACACTAGAACTATTGATTACAAATCTAAAAACACACAGAAATTCACTAGTTCTAGTTCAGTGATGTAGCTATACCATGCGCCCCGGTCATCACTGCTTATAAACTCACACATTACATCACTCAAACTTTTCAGGTTGAGACACAGCCTTAACCACCATTGGACTTACCTACTCAGATGATTCCACTAATTCAATACAAATTTTTACATAGATTATTCGAAATTCCACTAATTCATTAGCACATTTCTAACTCCTGACAGGACCAGCAATATGCTTTAGGATGATGTGTCACTTGAATCCTCTATACTCGCTCAGCCTGTCACTAAAACACGTGGGCATTGCTTAATAAGACTCCTGCCATGTTCCCCATGGCTATTCGCACACCTGTTGTTGGCATTCAGAATCAAGTAACTACCCACGTCACTGTGGGAGAGCCAGATACACTGGGGGATGAGATTTAGGATCTAATTGTATGTCCTTCTCATCAGCCACATACATCTTACCTCTAATGCACCTATCTTTGAATCTCATTGCAGCACAGATGTATCCCAATACATCTATTCTGTGAATAGTGTGCATTCCAGGGTCACTAAATAATCCCTGCAAAGACTTAAAACCACATGAATAAAACATTGTCCCTTCCCTGAGTCGATCATGAGATAGACTTCCTTACCATCAACCTAAACAATCCCAGCTGGAAAACCTTTCCTCCTGACCACTTTGTCAAAAACAGTTTCAACCACACTTAAGTCCAAGAAAAGGACTTTTCTCCATCTCCTTTATCCCCACATTCCGCATAAGTTTTACTTTCCTCTACTTTTGCTGGCATGTCCGAAATGGCCCTCTTTTTCACATTCAATATTTTAAAAATGAAAATTTTTCCTAAGGCTTGCATTGTTCCCCTCCAGAACCTCAACACAGCCCAAAAATACATTTTAATACCAGTCTCAGCCTATGGGTGGATTACCTGGTCCATGAAGGAAAGATGAATGATACCATAGAAGTAGAAAACTGGTGTGTCTATCACAAATAATACAACAGGGTACACGGTATAGAAAGCTTTGAAGGTGTGCATGTCATTAAAACTGCAACTGGAATGCGTAATGTGGTGCCTATCATTGATATATTACAAAAGCACTGACATTTTATATGAGACAGGTGAGGAAAAAAGTGTGCCTGTCACTAAACTATTTCCACAAAGTAATAGTGCAGGTTTGCATGTCAGCTGCAGATCAGACCAGGCTCCTTTGTGCAAAGCTGGGATGCATTGCCTGACTTCCCAAAATGGCCTTCAGTGCCTTTACATAGCGTGGCAACATGCAATTATGTCATGTGTTTTTGTAAGGCAATTAAAACAGGAATAAACATACAAATACACAGATGTTGCAATGACCCGATATATACAAGAAAGACCTTCCCGGCAAATGACCTCTACACACTGCCATCCCATGTGGTCCCAACTGACTCAAAGTCCTTCTCCATCATACTTTTACACTGTAAATACATTAAAACTATTTATAAGCAGGGTCCAGGCCTTGCATTGATCTCTTTTCCTTCCACCTACTTGTGGTTGGTGTGTGAATGTCAATGGAAAAGAGTGCACCTCTGTAAGTCTTAGAAGGATTTATTTATTAAGACGTGATCCCACTGTCTCAATTGTAATGTTTTGGGAGTTTTAATGTATACGGTGCACCCCAACAATTTTACTGCGGCATAGTTTAACAGGTCACACCTGCTAAAATGTACCTGAAGAGAATAGCCAGAAAAAGACAAGCTTGAACATTTTGGTAGAGTAGACCATTATTCTGCTTTTATGCCCTATTACAAAAAATCAATGGGGGAGAATGAACCACTTGTCCTGTGTTTCCAGGGTCTATGATAACGTGGAACGGGCCATCTAGGTAAAAAAACCTCATATGCGAACACAGGCGTCGGGCGGTATATCTTGGTTCTCTGCCTATCAGTGTCGCAACAGCATTATCAATGGGTCTTTTCCTTAGTTTGTTATGCTAACCTCCATATGGAGGAAGACCATCTGGTGTGACAGTAGTGGTCAGAAATATGAATAAAAAGAAGGTGTGTTTGTGCTCGGGTGGGTGAAAGAGTTGTAAAATTCCTTATACCAGGACACTCGTACTTTATTCTACGAGTCACAGGTGTAGGAAAGTAAAAACAAGGGCGTGCAATTGTAGGCCTAATTAGTAGCCTTACACACTGGTGAATGTGATCAACATGTTTCAGCCTTCTGGAGACTTCAAAGGCTTTCATCAGGATCAGGATCAGGATCAAAATAGTAAGGTACAAATATAATCTATCTACCTTAAAAAGGTAGATAGATTATATTTGTACCTTATTGCAATAAAGTTTCCGGCTACATCTCAGACCGGGGCCAGCTGGGCATACCTGTTGCGGTGATGCCGCTTCTTGAACTTGTGCTGTCTCTGCGTCTCTGGGTGAGATGCCTTATTACCCCAAACAAAACTTGGAAGAAGAGGTATTCACTAATCCTGGTAACAGTATTACATGGTATGGTAAATAACGTAGCAAACAGAAAGAGATAATGGGCGGAGCGCTGAAACTTTTCAGGCACTCAACCCCAGTCACAGATCTGGGTTGAATCCATCATTCCTCTTTAGCTCACTTTCGCCACCTCAGTTCAGACACAGCTATATGCAAATCAGTCTTGACCCTGTGCCTCATGGGAACAGTCCAGCCCGAACTGCCAAGCCTAGTCTTCCCTGGACCGGAAACAATCATCCTGGGACCGGTTTCGGGCTAACAGCCCTCGTCAGCCAGGTTAGCTTAAATCCAGTTGCAAAGTGAGCTGAAGAACGATGTTGGATTCAACCCAGATCTGTGACTCGGATCAGATTCTGAAAAGTTTCAGCGCTCTTCATCTTTTTTTGTGTTTGCCATGATAAATAACATCCCTATTGAATCACAGCGAGAAAAAGGGTATTTTTAGGGCAGCAATGAGTTTAATATAAATACAAATAAAGTGACTAACACACAAAGTTGATGAATGATCAGGCAAAAATGAAGGCTCATATTATGAGATTGCCAGAATCTGGTGTGGGACTATTAGGATCTGACAGGCATCCCCAATCAAAATTCTGGCAATTACAAGTGTTCTTCCCTGAACTGGAATTAATTACATGTACCCTGAAAAACTAGGTTCTTAATGAGCATATTACACCATTCTAAGGAGAAAGTTGCTGACATTTTTCACCTGCTGTGTGCAGATGGGCTATATCTGGAAACCGACTGGTGGGTTTGGGAGTGACTGTTTTTCTGAGAGGTCAGAGTGGGTTTGTGTTTGTTCAAAGGGAGCATTGTCTGCTCCCTAAGCCGTTGCAGTGGTTGTGTAGGCGCTGTTTTCCGATGCTGGCTACTGCCATGCACCTACCCCTGGAGCAGTAGACAGATAGGCTGGTGAAGCCGGGACGAGAATTACTAGGATTGAGTTTGTGAATTTTATGAAATTGTCAAAGTTCCACTAATAACTTTTCAAAATGTACAGAAGCTAGTCCACAAATTTCAGCCTTCCAGTTGTATTCTTTATACTATTTTGAAAGTCATTATGGAAAATTAATTTTCTTGTACAATATTTTTCTCAAAGCCTCTTTCACTTCATTGTTCCTCAGACTGTAAATCAGAGGGTTTAGGGCAGGAATTATGAGAGTAGGGATCAGAGCTATTCCTTTATACTGATGTTCTGAAGAGCTTGAATTGGGTAGAATCTCCATGAAAAAAGAGCTGCCACAAAAGAGAAAGACTGAGGTGAAGTGGGAAATGCAGGTGGAGGCAGCCCGGTGTCTTCCTGCTGTGGTGCGGATACTGAGGATTGTAGCAACAATGTGGGTGTAGGAGAAAAGGATGACAAGGAGGGAGCTTCCTACTACTAAAGCAGATAATCCAAAGCGTACCAAGTCATTTATTAAGATGTCAGTGCAGGACAGCTTCAGGAGCACAGGGTAATCACAACCAAAATGGTTTATGACATCAGGACCACAGAAAGATAAACGGAATAAACATCCAACATGAATCAGAGAGTGAAGAAAGCCACCTATATATGATGCAGAAGCCAAGTGGACATAGAGACTTTTGCTCATGATGACTGTATATAGCAATGGGCTACATATTGCCACATATCGGTCATAGGCCATCACCGCCAAGAGGAAGAACTCAGTAGTGGCACAAGAAGCAAAGAAGTACACTTGAGTGAAGCAGCCGTATATAGAGATTGTTCTCTTCTTACTAAGGAGATCAGCCAAAATCTTGGGTGAGAAAACATTAGAGAAAGAAAGGTCCAAGAAGGAGAGCTGAGCAAGAAAGAAGTACATGGGTGTTTGGAGATGAGAGCTGCATACAACAATGCACACAATAATGAAATTGCCGAGAAAGGTGAAGATATATAGTAATAGGAAGACAATGAAGAGAATCACTTGCTGGTCTGGATCATCTGTGAGTCCTAACAGGATGAACTCTGTCACACTGCTTCCATTTACTGAATTCATGACTATGGGCAACAACTTCGATCTGAGGAAAATGAAAAATTAGTTTTTTACTGTTAAAGTATTTAATAAATATTGACATTATATAAACATTCATCCCATTAAGTACATATAAAGCAAATATATAATCCCAACAAACTGGAGAATTTAAGAATGATTACTTAACATTCAAGATGTCCAAATTATTTAGGAATTTATAATTAATTAACATGTTTGCTGTTGGGGCTCTTAAGGGTCTAGTAGTTTGCTACATGAACTACATAGACTTACATATGTCATCTAACTCTATTCCTGGTTTAATCATTGTGGAAAATATTTATAATCCTTACTACCTTTGAGTTCAAAATCGTAGTCCTGCATGCCCTCCCTGTCACCATATCCATGTCAATTCAATTCAAATCCAAACAGTTTATTCGGTCTAATTAGAAATAGATCATAAAAGTACATAACATACAATACATATCCATGATCTCTTAAAAGTTTAAAAACAATTTTACATTAGATTACATTTTTTTTTAAATGTATACGCATTTATGTGCTTTGGGACTCCACATTTCATCGTATACCCAAGTTTGTAAAAGAACAAGAAGTGCGATTTGCAATCAAGATTTAGGGCATCAATACACTCATATCACAGTTTGACGAGGCGTAAGGAGAGTAAGGGAAAAAGAAGGAGAACAAAAACCTCAAATAGGGTCTGCTATGTGCTCCTTCTAAAATAAGAATTTAAACAAGCACCTCAGCCTAACTCCACCTATCGAAGGCAGGCTCAGTACGAGTCATGACTATGTAAATTTAAACGAATAAGCAAAAAGAGAAAGGTGCTAACACGGAAAATCGCAATCCACCCATGGGGAAAAAAGTATATTGACCCATGACATGCAGATAGTTAGCCTAACATAGGGGCTCATTAGGATGGCAGTTTTCCCGCATCCTCCGGGCCGGCGGAAGCCACCGCCGGCCCGGAGGATGCGGAAAAAAACGCCGGGGAGGCACAAAAGACCCACCGCCAAATTAGGATGGTGGTGAGTCTCAAAATCGGTCCGCAGCTTTTCCGCTGCAGTCGCCTTCCGACCGCGGCGGAAATGATCTAACATGGCTGGCGGTGTCTATCAGACACCGCCAGCCATATTAGGATGGCGGAAAACAGATGCCTTACGGTGATTTCTTTGGGGGCCCGTAGCGGGCCCCCAGGGTGATTGTGTGGGTGGGGGGTGCACATGGGGGGTATCTATGGTACCCCCCTGCATTTGCGTGCACGAAGCGGCAGGCACCGCGCGGTGCCTGCCGCTTTGTGCATGCAAATGCTAAGCATGCATATTTAACCTTGCGGCGGGTGCTGCTTCAAGCAGCACCCGCCGCAATGTTAAATATTGAGGATGTGACCGCCAGGCTGGCGGTCACATCCTAATTGCACTGGAGGGACCGCCGCGGCCCCTGCGGACTGTCCCTCCTCCTCTAGGGTGGCGGACGGACGCAAGTCCATCCGCCATCCTGATGAGCCCCTTAGTTTTTCTATCCCAAGTGGCTGCTTTCAAAAAGGTGCAGACAAGGTCTGGAAAATCAGGTGTACTTAAAAATTTGAAGTGGAGCAAAGCCACTTTACATCATCCGAATCCTAACTTGCAAAACACGGGCTTCAGAAAGTGCTTATGTGCTAAATACAACATATATCCTGAGCTAACACTAAAAAAATAGTAAGATGAACAAATAACAAGTCGCTGTTTTCTTCTTTTCTTCTTTTATTTCACGTGGTAAACGTTCTCAAAATTCTCTAGCCGACACGTGTTTCGTCTGTAATGGTGTTTAGCCACAGACTTCTTCAAGGCTGTTTCCTCTAAGTACAATCTGTGATACTTTCTTCCCTGTCGCCCCAACTATGGTGTGCTGGGGGTTGGCATTTTTGATAAATCAGATCTCCGCATTTTCCAACGTGTTTATTAACAGCTGTATGGTACTATGTTCCACATAAATATGAGTTGGGTATTTTCCTCCTAAGACGATATCACGTCTTCATTCCAATAAAGTATCTGGCGTTCAGTATACCTGTTGCTTATGTGCTAAACTGTGCAATTTACAAAAAACATAAAGTGCAGAAGTGATTGTTCAAATTGATTGTCACAGGTGCAAGTAGATACTATGTTTTCCTTTAGGTCTAAAGAGTTTTAAAAAAAACAGGGACCAATAAATTGATCCTGCCCTGAAGTGGAAGAGGAGTGATTGCTCCCATTTTCTAAGAACTAAAGATAAATACATAGAAGATTCACCTGTGAATAAAGATCTGTAGTAAGTCGTATCTATTATCTTATCTTAATGGAGTTTTTTATAGCGCTCTGTCACCGTAAGTTTCCTGGCGCTGATTGGGTGCTGAGAGATGTAAAAGAGGGAAGCTAGCCAGACTGTGTGAAAAGACTGGTTTTCAGGAGTTTTCTGAATTCCAGAAGGGAGTTGGATGATTTAAGCGGGGGACAGCGGGTTCCAAAGTTTAGGGGCCAAGTGGGCAAATCTACAGCCACCAAATTTTTTAAGCCTAATTGGGGGTGCAGCTAAGAGATGGCGATGAGAGGACCGAAGGTTGCGTATCGGCCAATAGGGGGTGACTAGGGATTTAAGGAAGGCGGGAGAAGTTCCGAACACAGCTTTGAATGTGAGGCAGCCGATCTCAACCGCAGCCCTCTGTTCGATAGGCAGCCAATGGAGTTTGCGGAGTAGTGGTTTCGCCGACTGCCACTTCGGAAACTGAGGGTTTTGCTAACTCGTTTTTCATTCTTCTGTCTGCGCAGTGCTGCATGAATTATGCTTTCACCTTTGTCTTAGCAGTTTTTGAAACACTGTAAGGTTTCATAAACCAAGAGGATAAACCCAGGATTCCTAGAATGTCCTTTATATAACTTAGCCATGGTTTAGAGTGGGCCTTGTCCAATGCTAGACAATCAAGTACAATATCCCTGCATAGCTTTGCTGCTGGGTTTGTCCAGATGCTTACCTATGATAAGAGTGGCTGGAAACATACCTTATCCAATATAAAACCTTGGTTTAACTCAGAATTTATAATGAGACTAGAGGTGGTTAGTGGTAAAATAGGCAACCGCTGGAGGAAATGATATTTCTCAGTCTGTAAGGAGCAACATTTGTTAAAACCCCATATTCCTGCACCATAAGTGGCTGCACTAATACATTACGAATTATACACCTTCAATGGTGGTAAAACTGTCCCTCTAAAAACGTATCTAATAAAGTTGCTGACGGTCCCTGCAATTCTTCTAAGTTGAGACTAGCCTGAGCAGAGTGGGGATTCCAAGACCCTGACAAGCTAAAGGGTAAACCTAGATAACAGAAATTATCAAGACTCATTAATTCATGCCCATTGAAACGGATTTTGTTTAGCCTTAATGTACCTGGTCCACAGGACATAATGTGCAAGTTGGTATAGCTGGTTTTTCAATTCAGATTTTGCATAAAAGAAACAAAGCAGCCCACCTGGTGTCTCAGTGCATTCAGGGTAAGGGCTAGCAAAACTGCCTCATCAGCGCAAAGTAAAACGGGAATCGGAGTGCCTGCTATTCTAGGTATATCTGAATGGAAAGTAGTTAAATGGGCTGTTAATCCATTTATATATAGATTCAATAATAGGGAAGCCAATATTCAACCGTCGCACTCCACTCTTCAAAGGGAAATCGGAAGAAAGCTTTGCCATAAGAATTTAAACCAACAAACAAAAAACTCTAGTTGAAAGATCTGTATGTAATGAGTACAGAAAGCTTGCCAGTGGAGGGTGTAGTCATTGGTCCAGCAAAATAACTGACAGACAGAAATCACTGTTCAGTTTTGACTGGGGCATAGGTGCAATTCAGGCTGACAATGATGTAGCAGAGGTTGGATACACCAAGCCGGTCAAAGTTTCTACCTTCTGAATTAGTCATTTTTATGGAGGTAAAAATCCTAGAGCAGGGCAATGTTGAAGTAGGTATCCTACAAATTCCCTTTGAATCTGGTTTATTAGTTGGTGAGGTTGCACTAATTGTCAGGATCCGACCTGGGTGCCTGCCTAAACAGTAGGACTACATCTCCCAGAAGACTTAGGGAGGTGGGCAGGGCCCGAGAAAGCATAAGCATCGTGGGAACCAAACACCGGTGCTCGTGATTTGTCCTTTGGGTTGAGCTGTTTGCGGACGCCCTGTCCCCGCGGAGTTGGCGGAGTTCTTGCACTTGTTCCGTGGTTGTGGAACAAGATCCTTTTCTCGTGGTTCGGCTGAACCACGGACATTTGTTTGCGGCAGGTACCGGCTGGGCTGCCGACCTTAGAGCGGTGAGTGAGGCGGGAGATGCCGGATTGCACCCTCTGCTCGCTCACCTGTGTGCGAAGCTTCTGACAACACCGGCTGGTGTTGTCTGTTGGTTACTAGGCTTGTGTGAGGCGCGTGAGACGCAGGATTGCCCCCTCAGCGCTCTTACCAGTTATCCTGTCTTGCCCTAGTCCAGCGGCCGCAGCAGTTACCGGCTGGTTCTGTTGCGTTGGGTGAGGTTGCGCGTGAGACGCAGGATTGCCCCCTCAGCGCGACCTTTGGATTCAACTTGGTTGGAGAACAATACCGGCTGGTATTGTGGCACTGTTCTTGGTCTCTGGGCGCGACGTGGGAGACGCTGGATTGCCCCCTCCGTGGTCGCCCTAGGGAGGTTCGAGTGCTTGCGGTGGTGCCGGCTGGCATCGTCGCTCATTTGCTTTTGGGAGTGGTGTGGGAGACGCAGGATTGCCCCCTCCGCACCCTCACTCCTTCTGGGTGGTGAACTTGAGCGCTCGGCTGAGTGCGTACCCCTTGCAGTTGGATTCCTTTCGGTTGAGTCAAGAGACGCTGGATTTGAGCCCTCTTGGAACTCGTGTACCTTCCGTTACTGTTTAGGGGGGGTTTTCGTTTCCTTTCTTATTATTTTCCTTGGAACTAGGGAGTCAGTCATATTTCCCGTTTTCAGCGGAGGTTGCTCTTCCACTTTTGTTGAAGGATCCTTCTCTCCGCACTGTCAGAGCTGGAACGGGAAGGGGTCATCTCCTGGAAACATCTCAGGTACCTTCCTGTATGTTAACTGTCATTTATTGTACAGTGAGAAAGGACGTGTTCTTATACGTGTTCTTTTCTTTGTTGTTGCAGGACCTGACTCCCAGGGGTTCTTTAGCCCCGACTTTTTCCCTCGCCTGACTATCTTGCACTGTGTATCGGGTAGACATCAGAGTGCAGGGAAGTCTGGAGGTGGACCCCTATAGAGCATCTCTCCGATCCTGAGGAGCCACAACCGTGACAGAATCACGAGCCCACGGCATATTACTCCTCCTGGTCGGAAAGGTCTTCTATCATGGCTGACATGGATGACGTGCTTCAGGCCCTGCTGTTGGTACAGCAGGAACTGGCAGCGTCCAAGGCGGAGACTCACCACCTTGGCATCAACCGAGAATAGAAAGCCTGCTGCTCACCTTTCTTTATCCACGGTGTTGCAGGATAATAATCAATGTCATGCCGTATGGAGCATGATAGACTCCGGGGCTACCGGGAACTTCGTAGATGAGGGATTGGTTCGCCGGTTAGGATTGGGACGAGTCCCCTATGTCAAGCCTGAGGCAGTGTTGGCCGTAGACGGTACTCCGTTGAAGTCAGGTCCCATCAAAGAACATACAGAAGAGGTGGTGTTGGTACTCGAGAATGAATCCGTCAAACATGAAGAGAGGATCATGTTGAACATTATAGAGGCACCCCAGTACGAGATCATTCTTGGTATTCCTTGGTTGGAACAACACAACCCATCCATAGACTGGCGGGAAAAAACAGTGAGTTTCGTATCAGAGACCTGTGTAGCAAACTGCATGAAGGTGTCAAATGCTCACACGGTGGCGTTGGCACAGGTGTGGCACGTAGCCACGGCAGCAGAAAAAGACGCAGTATTGCCCGTTGCTTACGAGAAGTTCAAAGAGGTGTTCAGTGAGGCCAAGGCTGAAGTACTCCCACCACATCGGGAGTACGACTGTCGGATTGACCTGGTGGAAGGAGCCATCATACCGTCCTGCAGAGTGTACGCTCTGTCGGAACCCGAGACCCAACACTTGCAGGAATACCTACAGCATTTCTTGAAAATAGGGTTCATTAGACCATCTAGATCTCCTGCGGCATCCCCTTTGTTTTTCACTTCAAAAGCCAACGGCGAGTTGCGCACGTGTATTGACTACCGCCAGTTGAATAAACAAACCGTTCGGAATCGCTATCCGCTTCCTCTCATTCCCGTATTGTTGGACCAGGTGAGGAACGCAGTGATCTATACCCGGTTGGATCTTCGGGGTGCTTACCACCTGGTCCGCATACGGAGGGGAGATGAATGGAAGACAGCATTTAAAACCCGATACGGGTTGTTCGAGTACCTGGTAATGCCGTTCGGGTTGTGCAACGCCCCGGCGGCATTCCAGTACTTCCTCAATGATGTGCTGAGGGACTACATAGACCGTTTTGTCGTGGTATACATCGACGACATCCTGGTATACTCGGCAACTCAGGCCCAACACACCAGTCATGTTCTCCTGATCTTACAAAGGCTGTTGGAGAATGGACTGTTTTGTAAGCTCAGTAAGTGTGAGTTCGATGTGGAGGTAGTTGAGTTCCTGGGAGTTATTCTGACCCCAAAAGGATTCCGGATGGCGGAGCGAAAGGTGGAAGCAGTGCGGAAGTGGCCAGTGCCCACCAACGTAAGAGAAGTGCAATGCTTCCTTGGCTTCGCCAATTACTATCGGCGATTCATATCCCAGTTTTCTTTGCTAGCCTCTCCTATAACCCGTTTGCTGAGGAAGGGTGTTGTTTTCCGATGGACCCCCGAAGCCACAGAAGCATTCGATCACCTGAAAAAGGCGTTCAGCACAGCACCCATCCTACAACATCCGCAGTTAGAACTACCGTTCATTGTAGAGGCGGATGCCTCGGATGAGGCAGTGGGGGCTGTGTTGTCTCAGAGAGACAAAGAAACCGGTCAGTTACACCCTGTTGCCTTCTTGTCAAAGAAACTCAACGCGGCCGAGACAAACTACACGGTGTCGGAGAAAGAACTGCTGGCCATCAAAAGAGCCTTCCAAGAGTGGAGACACTATCTTTGGGGAACGCAGCATCCTATAACAGTATACTCCGATCATAGGAACTTGCAATTCATGAAAACGGCACGCCATCTCTCCCAACGGCAAATGAGGTGGATGCTGTTTTTCGCGGAGTATAATTTCGTGGTAACTTTTCGCCCAGGGGCAGAAAACAAAAAGGCAGATTCGCTATCCCGACAAGGGGGGGAAGCCGTCTCGGCACCAGAGGTTCCGAGAGCCATCATATCCCCTGAGAAGGTGGTGTGCATTGTTCAAGCAGACCAATTCATAGAACAGGTACAAAACGATCGGAGTCTGAAGCAGTGGCAGGAATGGGCGGGTCGAAGCACGTTGAGAACACTAAAACATGGAATTCCTTTACATGCTGGCAAACTCTTTTTGCCTACTCATGCTTTGCGGATAAAGGCGTTTAACTGGTGTCACAATGATGTGTTGGCCGGTCATCCAGGGAACACCAAAACCATCCACCTGCTGAAACGTCACTTCTGGTGGGAGACCCTGCACTCTGACGTCAAGGGGTGGATCAAACAGTGTGATACCTGCGCCAGGGCTAAGGGGGACCACACTATGAGCCGAGGGAAGCTCATGCCACTACCAACCCCTTCGCGTCCTTGGCATACCATTAGCGTTGATTACATAGTGGGTCTTCCCATGGATCAGGGTTACAACGCGATCATGGTCGTGGTAGATAGCTTGACCAAGATGGGACACTTCATCCCCTGTAAGAACTTGCCCACAGCCGGTCAGACCGCTCAGCTGCTGTTATCCAATGTAGTACGTCTTCATGGCCTACCACGAGTGATCATTTCTGACAGAGGGCCCCAATTCGTAGCGCGCTTCTGGCACATGTGGTGTAAGGCCCTGCGAGTGGAAGACGCCCTTTCCACCAGCTTCCACCCGCAGTCCGACGGCCAAACGGAGCGACTAAATCAGACACTCAAGCAGTATCTCAGATGTTACTCCGAAGAGGCCCACCAGTCCTGGGTCTCTTTATTATGGCTGGCGGAGCTATCATACAATAATGCTTGGCATGGTTCGATAGGAGAGACCCCGTTCAAGGCCAACACGGGATTTCATGCTAACACTTTGCCTTTGACCATACCCGGAGAAGTCCAGAACCATCCTTCGGTGGCCTCCCAAGTAAAAGCGCTGTTGTCCACACACCGACAAATACAGAAGACTTTGGCTCAAGCCAAGACTAAATACAAAAAATGGGCGGACGTACACCGTCAGGAAGGACCTCAGTACAAGGTGGGTGATAAAGTGTGGCTCTCAACGAAGAACATCCGGTTTCGTTACCGGAGCATCTTTCACCCCAGGTTCATAGGACCGTACGCTGTTCTTCGCCAAGTCAACCCTGTGGCGTACAATCTTAAACTGCCGGCTTCCATGAGAATTCATCCGGTGTTCCACAGCAGCCTACTGAAACCGGCTGGTTCAGTCAGACGGAAGGCGACACCTCCTCTTCTGCGAGACGGACAGATCGAATATGAGGTACGTCGCATTGTGGATGCCAGGTTCCGGCAGGGGAAACTGTGGTTCCTGGTCTCCTGGAAGGGGTACGGGTCGGAGGACGACTCCTGGGAGCCAAGCACGGAGGTGCATGCACCGCGTCTAGTCCGGCTTTTCTACGCCCGTCACCCGCGGAAGCCTGGCGCTAGGAGGCACCGGGACGGGGGGCGTACTGTCAGGATCCGACCTGGGTGCCTGCCTAAACAGTAGGACTACATCTCCCAGAAGACTTAGGGAGGTGGGCAGGGCCCGAGAAAGCATAAGCATCGTGGGAACCAAACACCGGTGCTCGTGATTTGTCCTTTGGGTTGAGCTGTTTGCGGACGCCCTGTCCCCGCGGAGTTGGCGGAGTTCTTGCACTTGTTCCGTGGTTGTGGAACAAGATCCTTTTCTCGTGGTTCGGCTGAACCACGGACATTTGTTTGCGGCAGGTACCGGCTGAGCTGCCGACCTTAGAGCGGTGAGTGAGGCGGGAGACGCCGGATTGCACCCTCTGCTCGCTCACCTGTGTGCGAAGCTTCTGACAACACCGGCTGGTGTTGTCTGTTGGTTACTAGGCTTGTGTGAGGCGCGTGAGACGCAGGATTGCCCCCTCAGCGCTCTTACCAGTTATCCTGTCTTGCCCTAGTCCAGCGGCCGCAGCAGTTACCGGCTGGTTCTGTTGCGTTGGGTGAGGTTGCGCGTGAGACGCAGGATTGCCCCCTCAGCGCGACCTTTGGATTCAACTTGGTTGGAGAACAATACCGGCTGGTATTGTGGCACTGTTCTTGGTCTCTGGGCGCGACGTGGGAGACGCTGGATTGCCCCCTCCGTGGTCGCCCTAGGGAGGTTCGAGTGCTTGCGGTGGTGCCGGCTGGCATCGTCGCTCATTTGCTTTTGGGAGTGGTGTGGGAGACGCAGGATTGCCCCCTCCGCACCCTCACTCCTTCTGGGTGGTGAACTTGAGCGCTCGGCTGAGTGCGTACCCCTTGCAGTTGGATTCCTTTCGGTTGAGTCAAGAGACGCTGGATTTGCACCCTCTTGGAACTCGTGTACCTTCCGTTACTGTTTAGGGGGGGTTTTCGTTTCCTTTCTTATTATTTTCCTTGGAACTAGGGAGTCAGTCATATTTCCCGTTTTCAGCGGAGGTTGCTCTTCCACTTTTGTTGAAGGATCCTTCTCTCCGCACTGTCAGAGCTGGAACGGGAAGGGGTCATCTCCTGGAAACATCTCAGGTACCTTCCTGTATGTTAACTGTCATTTATTGTACAGTGAGAAAGGACGTGTTCTTATACGTGTTCTTTTCTTTGTTGTTGCAGGACCTGACTCCCAGGGGTTCTTTAGCCCCGACTTTTTCCCTCGCCTGACTATCTTGCACTCTGTATCGGGTAGACATCAGAGTGCAGGGAAGTCTGGAGGTGGACCCCTATAGAGCATCTCTCCGATCCTGAGGAGCCACAACCGTGACACTAATGTCAGTGGATTTCGCAGGAAAAGCTCAATATGGAAAAAATCAACTATCGCGGCTGTCAATGTCCTCTCATATGGCAGATACTTCACACTTTTGCCTGTTGAAGATTCCTACCGTCAGAATTAGTCTAATATTGTAGCTGCAAATATTCCAGCGGGACAGGACTGAAGTTATGTCCAATGTACTTCTGAAGTCAGACATTTTTGACGAAAGGCAACTCTGAAGCGCCTGAGGTCTTGGAAGTACAACCATTTTCTAAATCCTAATGTTAAGACTTCCTGGGGCAGTTCCTCTTTGCCACTTCTGAAGTTTCCAGAAAATCAGGAACAACACTTAGGGGCCAAGACAAACTCCTGCAATGGCCACCAGCTAGGTCCGGTCCAGTTTCAGTTGCAACTCGTCCACTGGTCACTCCAGGAAATTATGCCTCTTACAACTTGGTATGTCCCTGCAGCCTCACAGGAGATCGGTTGTCTGACCCTTGAAGTGCACTTTTTAGTCCTGGGGACAAATGGGAGAAGAGTCAGCCCTTCAGGTCTCCTTACAGGTTACAGACAGCAGGTTTGCCACAGTTCCATACAGTGTTCCCAGGTCAAGGTGGTGAGGCGCTAACTTTGCTCAATTCACTAGTCCGTTGGTGTGGATGACTCCCGAAAAATCCTTGACCAATAAGCATAAGGTTCCCTAGGTTAAACATTCCCAATGTTGCATCAAATCATGCTTTCCTTACTTCAAACTATCCCAGTGTGCCCCTTTTCCAATAAAATCTAACATGACAACAACCTTTTGCCTATAGAGGTAGCTTGCGGCATACCTAGGGATGTGTTTAAGATAATGAGCAGTTCCCTCCCACTCAACTACTCTAATCCGGTTCTAGGGCCACCTCCCTCCTTCTTTGAAACTAAAGTGAGAGGGTTAAAGTGTATTTTTGGATAAAAGACTGCTCTTCTTCAGGCTTCCCCTATCATTTAATATTTTAAGTTATTGAAGTACTTTGAATAATCCTTAAGTTATTGTCGCTGCTCTGAGGGCAGTATTTCAGAACTCATCAAAGCAGTGCTACAAGACTAGCTACAGGCAAGCCAATACTTTTTAGCCTGCAGGGGCATCAGGCATGTTATTTTTTCAATATATTTTTTATCTGTAGGTTTTTCCAAATCAAATATACAAAATTAGCTTGTTAACTGTACTTTAGTTTTCTCTTCATAGCTGCAAATTTAACAGTTAAAATAACTTTTGGAGACTATTCACTGTAGGAACATGCAAACATTACAATCTTACAGGTTTCACTTTTATATACAAGGCACCCCACCTTGTGGTCTAAAGGGATGACTTAGGGGTGACTGACTTAATATTTAAACATAGGGCTTTCCTCCTGTCGAAAGACCTGCCTGCATTCTAAAATATGCACTTTATTACACTGTTCAACAGAAATATATTATACTAGCAATCTTGACATCATCTGATAGGGTTATCCCTAGGTTAGGCTACTACATATATGTTGGTGCTACCTTTCAGCAACCAATCTTCAAACCTATGGGACCCTGAATTGAAGCACACACACATTTGTATCTCTGACCTCTGTTTCACATAGCCAGGAATTACTCTGTACCTCTTCAGCTCTCACACACACATCCACACAAATACATACACTAAAACTCAGATACAAAATCGTTTACAAATTGTAATCATAGCTCTAAAAATGATGGTACTGTGACCTGTATTGGACATGAATTCCTAAAAGGATGCAAGATACATCAAGGCTGTCAGTCAAATAAGTTAAGGTAGCCTAGTGAGTTCTGTGACATCCTCATGTTCCTGCGTCCTGCTGGTTGGAATCCCAGTGGCAATATTAAACTATTTCATCTGTCAAATGTGAAAAAGAAAAAAACACGTAGCATAACACATGTGTTGGAAAGTGATTATTGGTAGGGTAAGTATGCACCTACCACTAGTAATAAGGTCACTAACACAATATAGTATTCAGTAAATGTCTCAGTAAATTAGCCCCTAGTTCAACACTTAGTAGCTGACAATGAGCAATCAGGCCTAAATTAGGAGGCGGAAGTGTAAACCAATACACCAAATAAGCAAGCCACAACACCCATTACAAATCCCACACTACTTTATAATATTAGAAGATATTAGTATGAACAAATAGACACCAAAATGACAACCATCCAATTTAGGGAACCAGAGACATGAATTTTTAAATATTAACCACTATACAGTGCTATACAACCTAAAGTACCACTCTGGGACATCTGTTAGTGCTTGACCGGGACAAAGTCTAAGTTTGAGGCCTACCACCATGGAGCCCTGGTCAGACACCCTAAGCGGGAGGCACCGGTTGTAATCTTACCTTACCACTTAGAAATGTTTCTGGACCTTTTTCTTCCAATGTCCCTCGACCCTCTACAGCAGTCAGGATTCTGAGAGGGTTCACCAGTTTGACTTTCAGTGAGGCCCGTTCAAATCCTGGAAGCCTGGTGCTTCGAATCTTTCAGTGAGGTCAACCTGAAATCCTGGCTGGGTTGCAGTTGAAGTTAGTGGCTTGACATTTTCACAAAAGTTTCTCCAAAGTTATCCAACATTCAGGTGGTGCTTCTTGTCAACCTCCTTGCAGGTTCACAGTGTCCAATCACCAATCCAAAGGTCTGGAATCTCCTAGATGGACCTTGGGATATCTGTACTTCAATCCTCGTAAAGCATCTGGCCAAATCCTTCAAAGTCCAGTGGACGCTCTCCACGATGGGGACTCTTGGTGGAGATAATGCTGTGTTAACCTGTAGCTTGCAGGGAGTCTACTCCTCAATCCTTCTTGAAGCAAGGGGCAGTCCAAAGGTCTGTAGTACCAGATTGTGTAGAAGGTGCAGTCATTCAGAGTGCAAGCCTATGGGTTAAAATCTGGATTCAGGTCCGGCAGTCGTTCTTCTCCTTATAGTTTCAGGCAACAGACCTGAGAGACTATGCAGCTCAAACATATTTATTTAGTGTTCTGGGGTGACATGCAGGGGGGACCTCTGACCAACGAGATGCTCGGTGCCACCCAAAATCATGACATCTTCTTCCAAAGTGTGGTATCTTCTTGTCCCACCAAGCACTGAACATCCAGAATCCAACACAGATAATTTATTTTAGAGGAGTGAGAGCTAGATAACCAACCCATAGTGTGTCTCATTTCCATTAGGTGTCCTTCCCCTGAACTCTACAAATTTCTGTCCTAAACCTGCCATTTGGCTGGGGTACAGGATGTGGGGGTAGGTATGCCTTACTGATCTGCTCTCTCTTCGACCTCAGTATGATTTATCCACCCCCCTGGCAGGACCCATCCTCCTCAGCTTTAGAGCTCTCTCCAACAGATTACCTCTACTTCAGCCAACCCACTCATCACCTAATCAAAGCAGGCAGGCTGAGTCGGATAAGGGTGAGATCACAAGAAGGCTGGATTTTGGCTTACAGAAGAAAAAGGTCTATAACTATCTTCTGAACTAGTTATAATAAATTCAACAGGGAAAAGTGGTTGACTTTACCAGTACCAATCTTTTTTGTCGTTTAATGATATTTACTCCTTTCCTACTCATAGTTACATCTAAAAAAGATTGCAATGTTAGCCTGTGGAGCTAAGTAACTACAATGTGGAAAAATTAAATTGGCCAGTTTTACTCCGCAGGGCATATAAAACGTCTTTTCTAAGGTCCCTGCTTATAGTAACATGCCCCTCACCCCTAGGACAACTAGGGGAGAACTGAGGGGTGCCTAATATGTAAACATTAGGTAGATCATCACTGCTAAAGTGCTCATACCACCAAAGTCGACTCTGCACAAAATGTACTTTTAAAGACATCCTGCGAAGCCATGCTGACCTTAAAATGACTCTCAAACAAATGATGAACGGAATGCTGAAAAAATCAAACATTCCACCAGCCCGATCTGTCTAGCTGGGTGCTCCCCGGACCAGAAACAAGCATACTGGGTTTGGTTTTGGGGTATATCACCCCTCATCAGCCAGGCTAAATTGAATACAGTGGCACAGCGAGCAGGGAGGCAATGGTTTGGCCATATGGGCTGCACTGTTCGCGTGAGGAGAATGGTCAAGACTGATTTGCATATGACTGGGTCCAAACTGGATTGGCGTAGTGAGCAAAAAAATTATGTATTTAACCCAGATAACTTGACCGGGGGAGAATGTTTGATTCATTCACTATTACATCCATCATTTGTTGTTGCAGCACATTTTACCCTAAGTGGGATGGGTATGCCCAGACATGTGTCCCATGTTCGATGTGCCACTGGATTCAAACTAGCCTGGCTTATAAGGGGTGATATACCCTGGAACCGGTATCAGGATGCTTGTTTCCGGACTAGGGATGAACCGGCTTGGCAGTTCAGGTGGACTGTCCCCATGAGGAGCAGGGTCAAGTCTGATTTGCATATGGTGGCATCATGAGTAAAATAACTGTGGATGTAACACAAATCTCTTGAATGGGGGTAATACTTGATTCATTCAGCATTCAGTCCATCATTTGTGGCTGCATTGCCTTTAAAATGACAGCGGGCACTTGGCAGTGCACACTTGCATGTGCAGGAAATCTGCTGGGCCTCCAAACTTGTATGCTCTATTATTTACTAGGGACTTATAGGTAGTTTTGATCACCTAGTCCTGTTACATATTAGAAGCCTATAGGGTCTGTCAATACCAGTTGTGAAAATTTACGTTTAAAGACAGGCTGCAATGCAGGAAGGCCTTTAGAAGGACAGCATGTACACTGTATCACACACATGCAAGTGCAGGAACTCTGCTGGGCATCTAAACCTCCATGCCCTAATATATACTAGGGACTTATAGGTAGATTGCACCTCCTGGCTCTATTGTCTTCTAGAGATTTATAGGCTCTGTCATTGCCAATTTTAATGTACCCTATTACAAGTAACATTTTACACATATCACGAGCCCTGGAGGGGGTTAGCAAATCCCAGGGTACAGTCAGAGTCGGTTGTCACCAGTATCATTCTGCAACAGGGCAAAATGATGACTTTCTAACAATTAGGAAATAGCTGCATTTGAGCGTAGATTTGTATATACTGCATGGAACACACACAATTGTTGGTATATTCTATGCTGTTGATAGAGTTCCAGACACACTGTGTGCCTAGTCCACAAGTTTAGAACAAAGAAAAGTGGGAAAACCAATACACCCTTGAAGGCTCATATAAATGAGAAGATTATATTCTTGATTAATCAAATGTAAGCTACTAGACAAAGCTTGTAACCATTGATCTATATACTGAATTTTGTTCTGAGTGTACTAAAAGAAATCCCTTCTAGGCACAATTAATTGTAAATAGTCCACAAGTTAGCACACCTAGGTAAAAATTAGTGGCCGGTCCCTATTACAGATTTTGTCTTTGGAAATAGAAACTTGTCCGCAGATAACTGATGGTGTAGGACTGAAACCTATTGATAGAAAAGTTTCCATGAGATCTCATGAACTGTACGATTACATCACTCTAGTCATAGATCTCTTCCAGAAAGAGAGTGGTATGGTGCTCAGGTGAAGCCACTGAAGTGGGTCTTTTCGAAGTAATCTTAGTGGGGTTTTCCCTGTCCTATTATTTTTTCAAAACTTTTAAAATAATTCTAGTAGTATTCTTACCTTGAAGCAAATATTCTGTACAGCCCCGTCAGGCTCCACACCACTTTCCCTCGTTGCAGAATGGTATCCACAAACCTGCTTTCTACTCCAAGAAAAAATGTCACATTTGAGCCGTTTGAATGGAATTCTATCAATATGGTAACACCTTCTCCTCAACAATCCCTTCTGCAAAGCCAGAATCTGAATGGATATTATATAAGGGCAAACAGAAGAATTGTCACGTTCCAATAGTCCACTGAATCTTTTGCAGACCGACTTTCCACACCCTCCTGTCATAGGGTTTAAGATCCACAAGATCAAGGAGACTCTGCTGGCATTCTTTTGACTCCTTATCGCTACTTGGATGAGCAGCTGACATATTATTTTTATTTACAACATGCTGGAAATAGAAGCTCAAGGACCAGCTAGGACCAGCTACAGACAAATCCCTCCAATAACTTGTTGGTTGGCAAGAATTGTTCAGGTCAGGTAAGGAATCATTCACTTCTCTTCAGATACAGACAACTTGAAGATTAATGTGAACCAAGAAGGTTATTTTAAAGGGAAACTGGACAATCATTGTAAAGGAGCACTTAACAAATATATTCCAGGCTACCTTCAACAATGGTGCATGTGTTTTATTTGCAGCCTTTATTTATTTCCATTCCACTACGGCTAGAAAATAATCAAAAATAGAAACAGAAACATCCTGAGTTAAGGGCTGGCAGTGCCTTTACTTTGAAGACAACAAAAGACACACAATTGATGGCCGGAATGCAGAACCAACAAAACATTCACCCCCAGTCAAGAGATCTAGGTTAAATCCATCATTCTTATGCTCACAATGCCACCCCAGTTTCGATTTACATATGGCTTGATGAGCAAAAAAACGATGGATTTAGGCCCATATCTCTGTTCTAGGGTGAATTTATGACTTTGTTCTGCATTCTGTCCATCAATTGTTCTTTTTTGCATTTCTCACCCCGAGTGGGACGGATATGCTCACATGTGAGTCCCGTCATCAACATGCCACTGCAGTCAAACTATCCTGGCTGATTAGGTCTGAAATCCCGAAACCGGTCCTAGGATGCTTGTTTCCAGTCCACGGAGGACCTAGCCTGGCAGTTCGGGCTGGACTGTTCCCATTGGGTGCAGGGTCAGGACTGATTTGCATATGGCTTGGTCGAAGCTGGAATGGCATGGTGAGCAAACAAAATGATGGATTTAGGCCCAGATTTCTGTACTGGGGTGAATGTATGACATTGTTCTGCATTATGTCCATCAATTTTTCTTTTTGCATTTGTCACCCCGAGTGGGACGGGTATGCTCAGATGTGAGTTCCGTGCTCTGCATGCCACTGGAGGAAAGCTATCCTGGCTGATGAGCGCTGAACACCCGAAACTGGTCCTAGGATGCTTGTTTCCAGTCCAGGGAGGACCTGGCCTGGCAGTTCGGGCGGGACTGTTCCTACTGGATGCAGGGTCAAGATTGATTTGAATATGGCTTGGTCCAAGCTGGAAAGGCATGGTGAGCAAACAAACTATGGATTTAGGCCCAGATCTCAGTACTGGGATGAATGTATGACATTGTTCTGCATTCAATCCATCGATTGTTCATTTTGCATTTGTCACCCCGATTGGGATCGGTATGTTCAGACGTGAGTCCTGTGCTCTCCATGCCCCTGGAGTCAGCTATCCTGGCTGATGAGGGCTGAAAGCCCGAAACCAGTCCTAGGATGCTTGTTTCCAGTCCAGGGAGGACCTTGCATGGTAGTTCCGGCTGGACTGTTCCCATTGGGTGCAGGCTCAAGACTGATTTGCATATGGCTTGATCCAAGCTGGAATGGCATGGTGAGCTAAAAAACGATGGATTTAGGCCCAGATCTCTGTACTGGGATGAATGTATGACATTGTTCTACATTCTGTCCAACATTTGTTCTTTTTGCATTTAATTTGAAGACAGCAGCAAGAGCTTGCCCACAAGGGCATCTGTGGAGACTTCTATCCATGCATTCCAGTACTGTATGGTTGTTTGGTATTGAGTCTAAGCAGGCTTTCTGGTTGTATACAACATCTAGGAGTATTGGGGGAAGGAGGAGAAAAGGAGGGGTGGTTGGGGAGGAGAAAAGGGAGCGTAGGCAAGAAGGGATAGTAGGCCTGCTTGGCTAATGCACTCACAGAACTATACACAGGTGTTAAGGCATACAAGATAAGAATCATTAAGTGGGGATGCAGACCTCCCTGGAATCCATAGCCCACGCGGCTCGGCAAGCACAACCGTTACTGTAAGAGCGTAGCACGGCAGTCAATATTGCCTCTGATATGAACTGTAAAAATATTCCTAAACACTATAAAAGTAGGTTCGTAGGGCATAGAGCCCTCCTCAGTCCACCTTGCCTGTCCCTAAGTAGTGTTAGGATGTGACAGGCTGATGGACATCCATGGTCAAAGTGGGGTAATGTTAGATGATTTTGATTATGAAGATTGGGAGGAAGCGACCTAGGCAAGAGTCCACCACTGTGTCTGGAAGCCTATGTGTACAACTTTTGTGTAGGGCCACTTTATGTAGTTCTACAGTCCATTTTGTATGTGTAGAACACATGGGTTGGCATCAGTGACTCTATCATGACTCTGAAGCGTTTTTTCCGGTTCTTCAGGGCATATTCCCTGTCATGTAGTGCAGGTCTGAGTGCAAGTTTTTTATGAGGACTCCATATAGCCTAGAGACCGGTCCTTTTTAAAAAAAATTATATTTCTTTTTATTGAAACAAACATCAGCAATGTGTTACAATACAGAGGGTAGGGCACGGCAGTCAAGTACACAACAGAGGGTAGCAGAAGAACCAAATGCAAAAAACATGTTAGACTTTACCGGGGAGGGGGCTTCATCAGGGATAGCGCTTACAGGTGACGTACAGATGTCTCCTCTGAAACTGTTCCAGGGCCCCCAAATCAATGACCATTTCCGAGGGTGTCCCCTTGCCAGATATGTTGTCTTCTCCCTGAACATACACCAGTCTAAGTTGTTTTCCCATTCTTCCAGGGAGGGGGGCTGTACTGCCCCCCACAACAGGGCGATATTTCGTTTATCAATCATATACCCCAACGTGACCCACTGCGTCTGCGAATTGTTTAGGTCTGTAGGCTCCCATATATTAAGCAAACATCTTCTTGCCTCCGAAGAGAGGGGAACTCCTTAGAACTCTGTCTATAATGTTGTGTATGCTGCACCAGTATATGGTGACAAGACCGGTCCTTTTTATACGCCCCACAGATGGATGTGTTGTAGGATGGGTTAGACTAGGAGTTCCACCAGGAGGAGGCACAGCACCAAACTAAGGCTGTGGGTCAGCTGGCAGTATCCTTAGAAGTCTGACGGGAAAAGGGCAAACTCCTCCCCTTAGCACTGGAAATAGTTAAGCATGCCCTCACTGATTTGTAGCACACCCTTTGCGCTCCATGTGGCCCAGTGAAACAATTTGATGGTGATGCAAAGAGACGCATTGTGCAACACCAATGCCATGCTATGGAGATGCTGGTCAAGACCCAGTACTTTAGAGGCCGTCAACTATGCCACAGACTTGGCAGCAAGGATAGGGTTGGAAAGGTAGCAAATAGCACAGAAAAGACTTAAAAAAAGACCAAGAAAGAAGTTGTTCAATATCCACCCATGTGTCTCTGCTCAGTGATACGAGTACCGTGCCAGTTGGGAGAGGTGAAACTCCAGGCGGTTCGAGGTCATATAAGGCAGGTGGAAGTCTCCTGCTTCTCTGTTAGCACACATCTTAGGTGGTGCCTGCTCCATATATACATGAACTGATGTCCACCTCTTCCTTCAACAGAGACAAATGGGGGAGCGTCAGGGGCAGCATGCTGAAGACTTAATTGTTTCTGGGTGATAACGTCATCTTCATAGTTTGCACCATGCCCCAATGGGAAAGGCTCACATGCTGCCATTTGAGGAAATTTAATTTAGACTGTGCCCAAAGAGGGGAGGAAATTTTCCGCCACCATCCTTCAAAGGCCTCTGTTCACTCAGTCCGTTCGATACCTAATACATGTCCTGGCCGCAAGGCATGCCTTAGTGGTTATTTTGGGGTTAGAACTCACTTCCACATTAGCAGGCAGAGGGGACCAGTTGAGGCTCAGTTGGAACTAGTCAGCTAAAGCCTGAAAAGGCCTCAGAAATCTTTATGTTTCTCTGTAGCTTAAACTAGAATTCAGACAACTGACCCTTGTAGTCACTTCTGGTTCCTGGGTACAAGGTAAGACATTCCAGTCTTGCTTCAGGATTCAGACAGCATGGCATATCTTCTTCTGATTCTTCACATGTACCAGCCTGTGGTCGGGTGCCAATCATTTTTTCCCTCTCTTCAGTTACTTCTGATCATTCAAAATCATGGATTCGATAAATGTACACAAATGCCCAAAAACTTAAACAACGCCCTTAATGTACCTTGTCCTGTTACAATATCAGCTTTCTACAATGAGCATACCACATAAATGGTACTTAAACTGCATAGCAAAAAGTTTACATTTGGGGTCCCTGTGCATCAGTTTTGTCCCTTGCTCTTGAGGCACTAACAGGGAGAAATATAGAGAACTATGGAGAGACAGAGAATGTGAGAGAAATTGAGAAAGGCAGGAATGACAGTATAAGAGAAAAAAGGCAAGAGCGGAAGAATAGAATAAAAGAAAGCAGAAATAAATAGGAAAAAATGTAAAACAGAAAAAGAAACAAAAGATACAAAGGTGACATTGAATGAAAGAGAAATTACGAAAAAAAGAAACAGGAAACAGCCCAACAGAGAAAGAGAGAAGTAAAAACAGAAGAAATAAAAAAGAATGATTAAAGAATGAGAAGGAAGGCACAGAAAAATAAAAGAAATAAGGAAACACAAAGGAGAGGCATGGAGAAAAAGACAGTAGTGAAGAAATAAAGTAGAAAAAGAAAGGTAAACTACAATAATTAAATACACATAAAAGAGAAAGATAGAGAAAGAATAAAAGAAGAGGAAATATATAGACAGAGAAAGAAGATAAGACTGAAATAAAAGAGGGAGAGAAGAAAAAAAGAGAATACAGCAGAGAGAGAAAGACGCTGAGAAAGACAGAGCTAAGACAGAAATCAAGAAAGAGGGAAGGAAAAATAAATGGAGCCAGAAAGGGTAGGAAATAAATAAGGCAAAAATTAACAAAAAGATTATTGACAGAAAAAAAGTAAAAGATAGCAAAATAGAGAGAAAAAGAAAGAAGGAGAAGAAAGTAAAAATATGGAAAAGAAACAAGGAAGGGAAAGTTAGAGAAAAAGGATAAAAGTAGAGGTAGACATTAAAAAGAAAGAAAGAAAAAAAACTGATGATGCACAGCAAAGAATGAGGGAACAAATTAAGGAATAGGGAAAGAAGGTTGTGTGAAATAAAAGGTAGAGAGAACGAAAAAGAAGTAGGAAATACTAGAAATAGGGAAGAAAATAAATCAATAAAGGAGCAAAAGACACAAAAGCAATGAAAAAAGAAAAAGAAGGAAGTAGAGACAAGAAAGAAAAAAGCAAAACAAGTAAAGATACAATTTTTCAGACCAGGGTAGGCTGCATCATCCTGCACTGCCAGCTTTAGAGCCCTCATAGAAATGGTCACTGTGTTTTAATTGGCTGCCTTATCAGATGAGTGGTTGTACATTCTCAAGGCTGCTGACAGACAAGTAGCATGTGGGAGCTACTCAGTGGCAACTTGCAAATTACCAGTAGCTCACTTTTAAACTGTGGGTGACCCTTGCCCTAAAACCGTTCTGGACAGCTCTGACTGGGTTTGGAGCCAACTTGACTAGAAAGACAAAGGGTGGCAGGCCATGGTGTGAGCTCTGTCTACCAGCGAGATGGTAAGCATCCTCTGGTGTGTCAAGAAGGGGCTGGACATAGCCCCTAGCCCATTTTGTGAATGAGGAAAACTCCCTCCCCACACCTTATGCCCTTTTTCAATTGTATGGGCACACTACACGTCTCACCGTAGGGGAGCCATCAGTAGGCTAGTGACAGTTGAACACTGGCAAAAGTCTTATGATTTTTGGCAGAAAAAAGAACATTTTTTAAAAGTGTCTTTATTACCTTACTAGTATTTTAAAATCTATGTTAGACATAAGTTGAGCATGCAGAAGCACATCAGTACCCTCACCAAAGGAGAAAATTTCCAACTCAGCATCCTAAAGAAACTCAAACCCTATATCACTGCTCATGACCTAAAGGTTGCAGTGCAAGCATTAGTAATCTTAAAGCTGGACTATGGTAGCGCAACACATTGTGGCCTGCTCAGAGTGAAGACAGCTCCTCTTAGGGTTGCCCTCAATTCTGTTGCTGGGCTCCTAACTGGCATTAAAAAATACAACCATATTTCTCTGTACTTGCTGGCCCTGAACTGGCTTCCATATGAAGCTCGGATATGAAGCTCGGATACAGTTAAAAATGAAATGCATGGCACACAAAACCATCCACTTCAATACCCTTCTTTACCTCGCTCAGAAACCGGAGCTCTCATGTGGTTCGAGAGCCTCCAGAAGTGCCAGCACCCTATTGCTCAAACCTTAAAAATTCAAGAAAAAAAGAACTACAATCAAGCCTTCTCAGGTATGGCTCAGAGGATCTGGAATTCCCTTCCCCCTGAAGTCAGGGTGAACCCTTCCACTGTCCTCTTCAAAAAAGAAGTCAAAGGGCTCCAGATGAAGACATTTCTGCCTTGGTCTTGCTACTCCATTTGATATTGGGAATTTGCCGTTGATTTGTAGCCCAGCTGCCTGTTTCACGAGGAGGTCGGACTTTATAAGACTGTGAATTTTTCCCTTTGTTGGTTCTGTTTTGTTTGCTTGCACCCTTCTTGATGTATAAACTGTAAATCGCTCTGATACCCTCAGTGGTCATGTTCACGCTATATAAAACTTTCTAAATAAATATAATGGGTTGTTTGAGAATTGGCTATGTGTCCATCAACCTAATTTAAATAGGAGGACATAAAGCCATCCTTCAGTGCTCATCACCATCAGGAAAAATCTGCAACATACAAACAAGAGGAAAATGCCTTTCGGGATTGCTTTTGTGCAAAAAGGTGTCCCTTCCTGCACAAAAATAATCCAAACAGTAATGCAGGTTTCCTTGAGCATGATGCTACAGTACCTGCGTTTGGGCTAGGCTGGCTAGAGTTCACTAGCGCAATGAGGGAGCAGAATTGTGCCATATCTTAGTAGATATGGTGCATTTCTGCTCTCATCCCGTCACGCAACTCAGTTCAGCAAGTTCCCATGCTGCGTTGTGTGAAAGTTTAATAAATCTGAGCCTAAATGTCTCAATGCTTTTTCAAGCACTGATTCCCCTATGTGATTACTCACTTAATGCACACAATGTCCAGCTGCTCTATTTCTAACAATTTTCTGACTCTTGTCACTTGTTGAAATGAAAACTATCTTTTTGTCACAATTTTTCTAGCTGGTCATCTGGTTGGATTCCAATACAGTGGCTTAAGGTCTCCTAATCAAGCCTCCAGATAAGTGCTATATTTAAATGTATATCAACTTTAATCTTAATTGTCAAATGCCTCATTTGTAATTCAACATTTTGTATCTGATTCACAAACTATATTTTGTTGTATAGAAAGTAGTTCTGCTGTAGTACTTCATATTTGCTGCAAAATTCAGGGGCATATCATCAAGACAGGCAATAAAATTAACGCCGCTTTAGCGGCAGAAAACTGCAGCTAAAACAGTGATAATGGGCTTGATAACATGCTCTAATTCCAATTGAAGCTCAGGTTAGATGTCCTTAACATCTAACATGGCCTTCAATTGGAATTCCATAGAACATGTTATCAAGCCCATTATTGCCGTTTTAGCAGCAGTTTTCTGTCGCTAAAGCAGCGATAGTTTTATCGCCTGTCTTGATAATATGCCCCATAGTTCACAAATTTATAGGTAGAATTCTCGGCCTCTTCTATATTTTCAGAGATGTCAAAACGTAAGTTTACTGCTCAGAGCTTCATTGTGAGTCAGGCAAATTTAAATTAACCATACCAAGGGCCTCATTTATGGAAAATCAATCAATCAATCAATCAATCAATGACACTTATAGAGCGCGCTACATACCCGTAGGGTCTCAAGGCGCTTGGGGGAGGGGGGGTTGCCGCTACTGCTCGAACAGCCAGGTCTTCAGCTTCTTCCTGAAGGAGAGGTGGTCTTGGGTCAGGCGCAGGTCGGTCGGGAGGGAGTTCCAGGTCTTCGCGGCCAGGTAGGAGAAGGACCTTCCTCCTGTAGTTGCTCTTCGGATGCGGGGGACGGCGGCGAGGGCGTGGTTGGCTGACCGGAGGTGGCGTTTGGGAGCGTAGAAGTTGATCCGGCTGTTGAGGTAGCTCGGGCCTTGGTCGTGTAGGGCTTTGTGTGCGTGGGTGAGGAGGCGGAAGGTGATTCTTTTGTTGACGGGGAGCCAGTGGAGGTCTCTCAGATGTCCGGAGATGTGGCTGTGTCGTGGGATGTCGAGGACGAGTCTGGCTGAGGCGTTCTGGATCCGCTGGAGTCTCTTGTGGAGCTTGGCGGTGGTACCGGCGTAGAGGGCGTTGCCGTAGTCCAGTCGGCTAGTGACGAGGGCCTGGGTGACGGTCTTCCTGGTCTCGGTGGGGATCCACCAGAAGATCTTCCGTAGCATGCGTAGGATGTTGAAGCACGCCGAGGAGACGTTGTTGACTTGCCTGGTCATGGAGAGGGAGGAGTCCAGGATGAAGCCCAGGTTGCGTTCATGGTCTGTCGGTTTGGGTGCGGTGCCCAGGGCGGGAGGCCACCAGGAGTCGTCCCAGGCGGAGGGTGAGGAGCCCAGGATGAGGACCTCCGTCTTGTCCGAGTTCAGTTTCAGGCGGCTGGTCGTCATCCACTCGGCTACCTCTTTCATCCCTTCGTGTAGGCTGGCTCTGGCGGTGGCGGGGTCGTTGGTCAGGGAGAGGATCAGCTGGGTGTCGTCGGCGTAGGAGATTATGCTGAGGTTGTGTTGGCGTGCGATGGCCGCGAGGGGGCTCATGTAGACGTTGAAGAGGGTGGGGCTCAGAGAGGATCCTTGAGGGACGCCGCAGATGACTTCGGAGGCCTCTGACTTGTACGGTGGTAGGCGGACTCTCTGTGTTCTTCCGTCGAGGAAGGAGATGATCCATTCCAGCGCCTTGTCCCGGATTCCGACGTTGCTGAGGCGCTGTACTAGGGTGCGGTGGCAGACAGTGTCGAATGCCGCGGAGAGGTCTAGGAGGATGAGGGCCGCTGTTTCTCCGTTGTCCATCAGGGCTCGGATGTCATCGGTGGCGGCGATGAGGGCGGTCTCGGTGCTGTGATTGGCTCGGAAGCCGGACTGTGAGGGGTCGAGGGATCCATTCGTCTCGAGGAAGGCGGCCATCTGCTTGTTGACGGTCTTCTCGATGACTTTGGCTGGAAACGGGAGGAGCGAGATGGGGCGGTAGTTCTTGAGGTCGGTGGGGTCCGCTGTTGGTTTCTTGAGTAGAGCGCTGAGTTCGGCGTGCTTCCAGCTCTCAGGGAAGGTGGCGGTGCCGAAGGATGTGTTGATGATGTCTCGCAGGTGGGGTGCGATGACAGCGTCGGCCTTGTTGAAGACGTGGTGGGGGCAGGGGTCGGTCGGTGATCCGGAGTGGATGGAGTTCATCGTGCGGATGGTGTCTTCGGTGCTGATCGGGGTCCAGGCGTGGAGGGTGGTGGTGGGGGGTGGTTGTTCGGTCCTGGTGTGCGTTGGTTGTTTGTTGAAGCTGTTGTGTATGTCCGCGATCTTGTTGTGGAAGTAAGAAGCGAGGGAGTCGCAGAGGTCTTGCGATGGGGTGATGTCGTTGTTTCCTGCGCTGGGGTTGGAAATGACTCATCGCTGCGTGAAAGCAGCGATGCGTCACTTCTCAGTGCGCACTCCTTGTGACATACCTGATGCGTCATATTTAATGTATGACGCAACATGTCGCAAGGAGTTGCAGATACGTCAGTATTTCTGACGTATCTGTAAGCGCAACAGTGACGCATTGCTGGAGTGTGTCACAAAAGTAACGCAACTCCAGCAATGCGTCCTTTTACATTGGACAAGCCCCATGTGAAAGGGCCTGCATCAGTCTTACGCCTGCTGTGAGGCAGGCGCAAGATTTTTACGCAATGGTGTCCTAGAAGTGACGCAGTGAATTCTCATAGATTTCACCGCGTCACTTCTATGAGGCTTTTTGCGGGTGAATGCCCCCCCTGCATACATTTTACCTGACACAGGTACAATGTAGCGCAGGGGTTTACAAAGTGAAGTATCTGATTAGATGCGTCACTTTGTAAATAGTGCGCAACAGAAGGCATGTTTTACGCCGCCAATGTGTCACAAAAAGTGACGCATCGGAAGTCAAAACTGACGCAAGGCCTCATAAATGAGGCCCTAAGTCTATTCTGCCTATTTATTAGATTTTTCCACTCAGCAGCAGCAAAGTTTCATTCCCATTTCTTTTTTAACAGGAGCACACATACAATTCTTCACTCATTAGAAAAATGTTACCTCTTCCCTCCTCTACTCCCTACCTGCCTCCCTTATCATTTAATCTACACAGAGCCCACAATATACTTTTATTTCTGATTCAGATCAAATGGTTTAAACCACCATGGAATTAGGAATTCTATGTGAATTTATGACTGAGAAATGGGGCCCACATGGTAATTCCCCATTCCAGTGGGTTTAACTTGTTCCTGCAAGGTACTGGGTGGATTTACTACACTGTAACACTATATTTTTGTGACCATTTACTCTGTATTAAATCTGTCCTGGTACTGTTCAACCTATAATTGGGGCCTTAATAATAAATGTGGGAGGAGTGGAGTGAGTGAAGGGAAAATTATGAATGTCTACTACAAGCCGGAGTTTAGGGAAAAGTAAGAAAGGCTTGGGGAGGTACAGGGTACTACAACACCCAGCCACAAACGAGTAAGCATTTCTATATGCAAACTTTAATTCTATAGTTACTACAGCCCTAAAGATTACAAAACAGTATTACTTTGAATGTAACCCAGCCTTGGAATTAGCACAGCACTACTCACTGGTAATGCAAAACACACCTATAGAGGATAATAGAAACAGGGACTTAAAATAACACCCGATAGGTATAAATGCTGGATAGAAATAAAATTAAAATATATACACATATTTTCATAATCTTAAAGAATATATTTATTAAATATTGATTTTAGAATATAATAATAAACCTAATTTGAAAATAAAATAAAATTCAACTGTTAGAGAAACGAAATACACATTAGAAATAGAGTAACAAGTAAAATAATGTTTTTATTGTAAATGAGAATTTTATTGGTATTGTATTTCATTAGCGATATGTTAATAATAAATATGTTAACATATTATACACTTAAATTTTATATTGAAATATTTATCATATGTTCTTAAAGATTATTAAACTTTACAATAGAAAGAGGAGGCGGATAACCAAAAAGAGAAATAGAAAAAAGAAAAACATTCACCCAAGCCAAATACCCAGTAACGAAAAACAAAAACATCAGTGGTTACAAAAGCAATTCAAAAGGATAAAAGTCGGTGACAATTCGGACGCTTGCCTCTCGACTCGGTGATACCCAAAAGTTCCGGAGCAGACCCAGCGTCCTGCTAATTACTGTTTCTTCTTTTTTTTTTTCTTTCTATTTCTCTTTTTGGTTATCCGCCTCCTCTTTGTATGACTTTGAGTCCTGTGGGGGGGATAGGGTTTTAGGGGTAGGGTACCCTATTTATGCATTTTGTTTTGAAATAGTAGTTGCACCCATGCACCACGCTGCTGCACACATCCATCAAACGCACAGACCTCGGTCTGAGGGCTTTCAGAGGGAGAGGGAGGGGATCGGGGGAAGGGAGGTTGGGGTGGCTACCAAGGGGGGAACCGGGGTTCATGGGTGGTGGGGTGAGGGTGGGGGAAAATCTTAACAAAAAAAAATGAGAATATGCGGTATAAAGTCTGCTTTTGCAAAGTATAATGTATATGGAGTGGAAATTGTCCTTATTCAATCTCTGGCAATAAGAGCTAGGAGACAGCAGAAAAATAAGGATGTCGAGCCTTAGTATATACTCGATCAACATAGGGGGGCTGAACGACTGGAGAAAGAGAGCTAGACTGGCGGAGTTTATTAAATCTGAACCCATTGATATCCTGTGTATGCAGGAAACACACCTACCTTTGGTGAAAAGACAGCTGCTAAGGGTTGGTGGATTTGATGTTTTGTCATGCTCCTCTCAGTCTTCAACAATAAGGGGGGTAGTAATCTTAGGTAAAACAATGCTGGGGGAGCTAAACGAGTTAAATCGGATCCATGGAGTACATGGGCCTAGGTGGAGCTGGAGTGTGGCTTAACAATCTGTGGGATTTACGGGTCAAATCAGGATGACCCAGCAGTATTTGAAATACTGGAGGGGGAATTGTCAACCTGGCCTGTACCCATTTTGGTGTGTGGCGATTTTAATATTTCAGTTGATCTGACTGAGAGAGTACCATACATCGGTAGGAAGCCAAGGGTCTCCAGGGCACTTCTCTCAATGATGCATTCACATGGTTTAACTGACATATGGGGGACAAAGCACCCCGACGATCCAGGGCTCACATATTTTTCATGCCCTCACCAGAAATATAGTAAATTGGATTATGTCTTAATTTCACCTGTAGAAATCGGTAAGGTTAACATCATGAAGCTCCCCAAGGTGCTCTCAGATCATAGCCCACTGGTAATCAGATATAGTGGTCTAGGGCCGGTCAGAAAAAGTAGGGCCTGGACATTCAATCGGAAACTTCTGGCTGACGCTCCGTTCGTAGAACATCTAAGGAAATGGTCTCGGGAGTTATTCGACGCTAATCGATACAGTGCCTCGAGGAACTCTGTCTGGGACTCATTTAAGGCAGCATTAAGGGGGGAGGTCATCAGCTATACTGCCCAGGCTAGGAAAAAAATACAGGCAGGAAAGAATAAGCTCCTAGCAGACTTAGTCAAGGCAGAACACCAACACTGCCTTGACCTAACACAAGGGAAGGAAGGTAGGGAGAGTGGAACCAGTATCTGTCTGATTAAAGCAGAATTGCAGAAACATCTGGCCGAAAAGGCGGCGACACAATACTGGACGTATAGGAGGACAATGTACGAGACAGAGGAGCAGGCTGGGAGGGCATTGGCACTGAGAATTAGGCAAGATAGTGTTAAAAATGTAATAACCAGTATCCACGAGGATGGACGGGATTTCGTGGAGCCTCAGAACATCCTCTCGGTGTTTGCAAATTTCTATCAAATCCTGTATAAGGAAGAAATAGGGGATGCATGTCTGGATGGCGGCTACCCGGACTTAGGTCCCAAATTGGGACCCCTAGAGATGGAAAATCTAGAGAGAGATGTAACGGCCGATGAGATACGGGAAGCATTACTCAATCTGGCTGCCGGCAAAGCTGCTGGTCCCGACAGCATTCCTTTGGAGCTGTATAAATGTCTATCGGCTGAAGTTGCTCCGATGTTATTGGATTTATTTAATGGAATCATCTGCACGGGCAAAATCCCCGAAACATGGAGGGACACTAATATAGTGGTCTTCCATAAAAAGGGAAAGCCGAGAGAAAGCCCAGGGTCCTTATAAATTCGGACAACCAGCTTTACGCGAAGATCTTGGCCACGTGGTTAGGGAGGATCATTGGTGGGCTCGTCTCCCCCTGGCAGCATGGGTTCATTCCTGGTCGAGGTACGACGGACCATATTAGAAGAGCAATATCGTTGTTTGAGGCCCATGCAGCGGGAGGGGAGGGGGGTAGCCATGATCCTCCTCGACGCAGAAAAAGCGTTCGACCGCGTTAAATGGCAGAATCTGTGGAACGTTCTTGCGGAGAGAGGTTTTGGCCCAAAAATCTTGACGGCTATTAAGGCCATGTATTGTGACCAGGTGGCACGAATTCAGATGATGGGTCAGAGCTCAGATAAGATCATGATAAGCAGAGGCACTCGTCAGGGGTGTCCCTGCTCACCTATTTTATTCGCATTATATATCGACCCGCTGGTCAGGCAGATACTTGGGAATCGTAATGTTAAGCCGGTAATAACCAGCGGGTTCGAGAGTAAAATTTTAGCATATGCCGACGATTTGGCAATTATTACATCAGAGCCTGCAGAGACCATGCGAATTTTGGTGGAAATCACTAAGCAATTTGGATATTATTCTGGGTATCGCCTGAATGAGGCAAAAACTCAGGTAATATGCTCTAAGGACATCGTTAAACTTGATCAACGGTATGTCAACTCTGCGACTTATCTCGGGGTAATAATTAATGCAGCAACAGGCTCAATTGTTCAAGATAATTTTAACCCACTCCATAAAAAAATTGAGATAGACTTGAAGCGTATGGATGCACTTCATTTTTCCCTTATAGGTAGGACAAATGTGCTAAAATGAGCATGTGGCCCAAACCTCTCTATTTATTGAGATCCATCCCTTATTTAATCGAGGAGGGGGTGTTAAAAAAAATGGAGTCTATGTTTAACAGTTTCCTGTGGCAATACGGCAAGACTAGGCGGGCAGTAAAATACATGACCCTCCCCCAGGAACGCGGAGGTTTAGGAGCTCCAAATGTAAGATTCTATCATTGAGCCTGTTTGCTGACTCAGATGTCTATCTTATTTGAATCTACACTGAGGGAAAAATATACCCAGGACCCGACCTCTGATTTGTATGCCCTCCCATCAATATATGAACTTTTGATGGTAAAGGAGGCCGTAGGCGCACTGCTGAGAAAAACTGGTCGCATATTCTTTAAGAAAACCCGGTACAAGGTTTCCCTAGGTGCCTGGGATCTGTGGAAAAACTGCAGAAACTAATGCAGATCCCTAGGATTAATACGCATACGCCATTGTGGAAATCAGCTTTCTTTCCGAATTTGAGCGCGGACGGGACCTGGAAATGCTGGGAACAGCAGGGCATTCAGACAGTGGGGGACGTAATGCTGAATGGCAGCATTATGACACTCGAGGCCATTCAGCAGAAGTATGGTTTGCCGACCGGCCAAAGCTTTAAGTATTTCCAGGTCTCGCATACGCTTAAAACTGTTGGCTCTCTTGCTACTCTTGGTGCTCGTAGCCCCACACTTGAATATCTATTGAAAGGAGGGAACAGGATCCGGGTTATATACCAGGAATTAACCGAAAAAGTGGCAGATGATCTCGAGAAGCACAAGGCCGCCTGGGCAGCCAAACTGCAAGATCCAGATGCAGATCTTGATAAAGCTCAATATCTGGTTAGGCAGGTACTCCGGTCCTCAAATCTGAAGTTACAGCGTTTCAAAACTTTAATAAGGTTCCCTATATTTTTCCATATGGGATTGCCACCATTCTAAGAATATAACTTTTAGCAATAGATAAAGGTGAAAAGATCTCACTGTGCAGTGTATTGAAGCATTCCTACAACACAGATAGAGCAATATCTACAAAGCTGAATCCAGGCTTCTTTTGAATTACTGGACAAATAAATGTCTGCAAAGCTAGTGACACCAGCCTGGTGAATACCCATAGGTATAATATGTTAAATTAAGTCAGTGAAGTCTGCATGTTCCCAGTAGAGGCGGCTAAGGGGCAGTAGTGGTGCGGTGGGGGAAGGGGATAAAAAAATAAAGACAATTAAAAGAAAAATATTTTAAACGTACCTGTCGGCCACCACTTCTCCTCCATCCTCCCCTTCTTCGTCTGTCGATGCAGGAAGCAGGAACAGGAAGCACCCAGACTTCCGACTCCCGTAGCCAATCACAAAGCTGCTGATAGCAGCATTGTGATTTGTCTGAGCGCTGTGATTCAGCACTTAGGTGGGGACTGGGAGGCCTGGGCATATTCTCCACCCAGGCTGTGCAACACAGCCCGGTGGAGAACATACCAAGTGCGCATGGCGGTTTGGCCGGCACAAGATGGCCGGCCAAACCATCATGCGTACTTAGAGTGTGCCCATCATTCCTCTCCTTTCTCTGTGGGCAGTCCAGCCTGCACCACCCCTACAAATAAAATGATAATATCATGCTGGTATTATCCTTTTATTTATCCTGTGTGGCAACGCTCCTCCGCCTTAGGTTTGTAGCTGCCTCTGCATGTCCCTGTGCACAATTGCCTAGGTAGCTGGTAGTTCAGAAGGGACTGTACGAGAGGAATTAGGTGCCTGAAGTTTGCGGGCAGGTTACAACGAAACATTTCCTCTGAGTTGTAGGAGTGTTCCGAACTTTAGGGAACAGAGGAAGATATTTATACTGCAGAAAAATACAGAGGACCCTGTAACACCAGATAGTGCTGTGGGGCTTAAGCAAGTAATTTTAGGCTTGGATCATAAGAACCAGTCCTGTAAAGTTGTACATGTCTCTATTAAGTTAGCATTTTTCTAGAACTTTGCACTTTTATCTCTGGAGAACTGGAACAATATTTCAAGCCAACCCCCTTAAATAATTCAACTCTGGCAGCTTCACTGGAGTGATTTTCCCTGCTCTGACCTTTTAGGGGTGAATTTCTGTGCTGCAGTGGGGACTGTTCAACAGAGGTATACAACACATCTTGTTGACTTTTTGCCTACAGCTAAAATCCTTGCCTTAATGAAGAGGTTTGACCTCTAATTCAATTCAATCCAAGATTTGGATCGCCAATGAGGTCCACATAAAATATTCATATGAGTATTACATAGTAAAATATAATAAAACATAAGGACAATTAATTTTTCAGTCCATTAATAAATATCAAAACCCTTCATAGTTGTTCTTAGATTTTCCCTTACATAGCACCACTGTACATACATAACATACATAACAATACATTTTCCTTTAACAAAAGAACCTAAAAACTAAATGTATTCCTATTTTGTGCAAAAAGCGCATTAAAAAGCAGCAACTACATATGCACATTTCTAAAACATTATACAGCGACGTGTAGTAACAGCTTCTTTAGTAGGTCAAGATAAAAAGTAGCAGAGAGAGTGTAGGAGTACACTATACCCTGATTGTGCAAACAACTGTTGAATAGCAGCCAATACATGTGCAAAATACAATGCAAAAGGGGAAAAGGAGTACTAAAAAACGTTCAAAAGACACCAAGGCCTAGGAATTAACAAGGAAATTAACAAGAGAGCCAAGTGTCTAAAAGGAGAACTCGATTAAACGGGTAAGTAAAACGTTATTCATATACTCCATAAAAAAAGTAATAGTTTTACACAGACTGCTCCGTTATTCAGGCGCAAAAGAGGAAATCATGAGCAGAAGTTACATTTTTAATACAATTTTTTAAAAACATCATACCCAGCCAACGACAATGGCTCCGAACCAATGCTGGGCCTACAAACAAGACATGATACAGCTTCTGAATTCTCGTTTCAGAGAAGTTACAAAGGTTTCAATTTTTTGTGCAATGAAACCAGTTTGCTGTTATCTCATTTAAAGGTAAAAGAAAGGTTCATGCAACATAGGGAAAATTCCATGATCTAGGTTCCAAGACAAATATTTCTGAGATATTCTTGGTGAATTCGTCCTGCTTATAAATGTTAACCTCTCTTTAGAATTAAAACATTTAATATCTCTATTATAGCTGATCTTACCCCTTGTACTTTACAAAAGCATTTACATTCTGAAAGAGAGAGGGCGATCACTGATTCTTCTTGCACACAGAATGTATTTTTTTTTAAAGTTTTATATAGCACTGGCCTGACCCGAGGGTATCGATGCATTGATGAGATTCAAAACACGCCAGACAAAAGAATGACACATTAATATTGCAGGACGCTGGTTGAGTGGTCAGCTCTGTAGTCATGGGACATCTGTTTCTTAGTTTCGGCAACATAATGTTGGAGCAGTGCGAGGTGTTTGTTACCCCGCTGCATTTGCTCCTATCGACTCCCTGAGGAGCGGTTGAGGAACTGGAATTTGAGTTGGCTTTTAAATTTTACAAAAGAGGGAATGGTTCTGATGTGAGTGGGAATGGAGTTCCAGATTTGGGGCGCGTTTCCGGCGAAGGATCGAGCCGCAGTTTTTTGTTTTCGAGTTTTTGGCGGGATGAGTAGGAGGGAGTTGGAACTTCTGAGGTTCCTGGCCTGACCAGCTTTTTTGAGTTTGGTTGCCAGATATTTGGGTTTGCCGGTATGTAGGGCTTTATGAGTGAAGCAGGCTGTTCTGAAGCTGATCCGCATTTCGGCAGGGAGCCACTTAATTTCTCTGAGTGCGGGGGAAATGTGATTGAAATTCTTGATTACGGTGACCATTCTGGCTGCCGCATTCAGAGTTGTTTTGATGGGAGCTAGGTTTGACTTTGCAATTCCTGGGAGGACTGCATTCCCATAGTCCAGTCTTGACAGCACCAGTGTTTGAGTGGCCTGTTTAAGATCGTTGGGCGGAATGAAAGGTTTTTTTTTGTTCAGTAGTTTAAGGTTAAGGAAAGCGCTCTTGGCCGAATTCATGATGTGTTTGGTCACGTTCAGCTTCGGGTCTAATGTGATGCCTAGTGATTTGACAGAGTCAGCTAGGGTGAGATACCCATTGAGCACATCAATGGCCTTTAGCCATTCAGCAATTTGAGGGTTCTTCTCCTTGTTCGAGATGAGAAGTATCTAAGTATTGTTGGGGTTTAGTTTAAGGTGATTCGATGGCAGCCAGTGTTGGACATCTCTCAGTACGTCATTGAGTCTTTGAATGTCACTGAGGGAGGTTGTTTCCAGATACATCTGAGTATTGTCTGTGTAAAGATGGAAATGGATGTTGGCTGCTTTGAGTAGTTTGGTGAGAGGTTCCATGTAAATGCTAAATAGTTGTGGCGAGAGCACTGAGCCTTGAGGGACTCCCTTGTCGACAGGGTGAGTGTCAGAAGCAGAGTTTTTGATTTAGATTTTTGAGTGCGATTGTGCAAGAATGGGAAAACCATTGGAGGACCGCCTCACCAAGACCGACTCTTTCTTGGAGAGCCCTAATGAGGGGTTTGTGGTCTACTGTATCGAAAGCTGCCGATAGGTCAAGGAGAATGAGGAGGCAGCATTGGTCAGAGTCCAGGAGGGTGATGTTGTCCAGGTGTTGGGTTAGCTGCTGGAGTATGCATTTTACTAGGATTTTGGACAGAAGGGAAAGGTTAGATATAGGTCTGAACTTATTCCAATCTGTTAAGTCAAGGCTGGGCTTTTTCAGAAAGGGTGTGATTTGTCCTACTTTAAGGCAGTCTGGAACATCTCCGTTTTTCATGTAGGCTGCACTTGTGTTATGACTATGAAGGCGTGGAGATCAGACCTCATAACAATTCCATATCGTGTTGCTCCTGAAACTTCAGCACTCTCCGTGCAGACATGGTTTATTAAACAAAACTGATATCAGAGCAATAACATATTATTCTCACATACACCACGGCAAACCACTAGGTTGAAAGCTAAGTCAACAATTAAGGGTCGTGTGCAGAAGTTGCAAGAAAGGAAAAATGGCGTTTAAATCTCAAATGTACCTATGCTAACTTAACACGATATAAGGATATATAGGAGCTATACAACACCCCCCATGATCCGAGAACGGACTAAATAAGATAACAGAAGTGCCATCACATGAGAGCAGAATCCAATTATAAACGAGCATGAATAAAAATTCAATTATAAAAACTAATGCTAAAAAATAGCCCACAAGTATAATGTGGCTCAAGCCAATAGGCAAGCAAAAATAAAATGTCTTGACCAAAAGTCAATAAAATCAAGGAAATGCTATCAATCAGCATGTCAATTTGAGGCAGTGTCTATGATAAGACTGTATATGAAAAGTAAGCTGCAACAGCCTCCAGGAGGAAGTCACTGTCCTCATCCGAAAACAGTTCAGCCATCCAATTTAAAAGATGAAAGGAACATACGTGATCTTCCAGCACCGGATCCTCTATAACCATCAGAGGACAGCTCGGTGGGTTTTCAAGAAAACTTTGTTCCAAGAAATTTTGCGCTGCCGACAACACATCCCAGGGACCCATTAGTCCATGTGCCACCGCCAAGGCCATAATCCTTTCGTCAGAACAAACCAACTCGTGAGCAATGATAGGACTCATCAGTTGATCAAAATCGACGTCAGAAGATACTGGTCCCCAGAGACACAAATCAATGGCCCAAAGGAAATCACAGGTCAGGCAGCGAAATACAGGCTGGACACAGGTGAAATAGGAGAACCGAAAAGATAATCCAAACGCCGTGCTTAGAGTCGCCAACGGCAGTGTGCCATAATAATCAAGCATGCGGTTGCGAAACCGCGTCAGTAGCAGCTGAGCGTGGTCTTGCACAGGAAGGGCATCCATATTTAAAAAGGCAGAAAACCACCAATGCGCCAGCCGCTAATGCAAGTAAAAACGGGAACCCTCCAAATAAGGATGAAAAAATAGAATGGAAGAAGGCAGGGATGACTCCAAAAATCTTCTCAAAGGAAGTCACGAGACCACCGCTAACAACTTTAAAAAAATGTGCTAGGCCCGTTGTGGAGGATGCGTTAAAGATAGAACGGACCATGGCTCCGAAATGCAAAGGCAAATCAGTATTTAAAAGAGCCTGAACCTCCGTACGGGTGTTAGCAATGTGAAGCACGAAAGTTTCACGGGCCGAGCTCAAGGCCACCTCTTTCTGGGACAATAGAGCTCTTATTCTAGCCATGCCGCTGAATTCTGCTCCCAAGGTCGGTATCTGTGGCCAAATGGAAGACTCCCTATGTTCACGTGTGGGAGGATAAAGAACATTTCTGCAGCAAATAACTCGCTCACTAACCGTTACTATGAAAGCTATACCTTTAATTAAACCACAACAGTTTTCATTATTGAGCATTAAATAACTACCATTCTCTAACAATTTAAACGTGGGGATGATAGCAGGAACTGGCGTGCCCTGTAAAACGCAAGCCATATTCGGTCGGTCCTTGTTACATGAACCGTGTAACTGTATGTGTCTGCACATTAAAGAATGATCTGGCGTCTCAGTACACTCATCCCCTGTTAGATAAACTTCTTGTTCATCCTTGAAACATCTGTATGTGTATGGGAGTGACCAGACCTCATGAAGAAAACCGCTACCTAAGGGTTCAAAACGACCTATTGGCACATATTTCATACAATTTGAAAACTTATATAAAGCAAAAGGCAGCGTTATTAAACCGTGGATAAGCCACGTAGCAGCAGTGGCTTCTGCCACAGAAAAAGGTAAAGATTCCAACCTTTCAATATGTAGCATAGAAAAGGAAGCATCACGCATTGAAAGCAAGCGTTGTTTGTCTGTCAAATTAAACGGTGCAAATAAAGAGGAAACGTTCATGTATCCCCAGGGAACTTTACCCATTTTCAGAGTCTGAAGTGTCCATGCAAACTGCATGATTGAACGTAATTGATTTTGACCATGGTATAATACAGACACTTCATCATGCACAATATCAACAACAGACGACACAATATTATCTAATGTGTAAATTCTAGAGGAAAGCACGTTAATGCTATTGTCAACAACTGCAAGCACTTTCTCAAGATTCGCCTGATCAATAGCCCTAAGGCGTGAAGCAGCCTCAATCTGTGAGAGTTTCCAAATTTCATTGTAAACCCCATATAACCACCTTTTCGACCTGCCACTAGCTGGGCCTTTAATGAAATCATTCAAATCCACGTCTGCATTCAGTTTGGAAAGGTGATACTTAACCGCAGGTAAAGTTGAATGTTTCAGCCAAGCTTGACACAATTTGCCCACAGAGTAAGAGGTGACAGTATGACTCAAATCAAACCGGGGATCAGATCTAACAGTCTTAAAACCGACAGTTATATTTAAAAATCTTTTTTGGCAAGAATCAGCACTACGGTGCCAAAGCAGCCAACCCTTGGGATTCATACTGGAAATGTTAAAGGAGGAATTAAGAAGCAGAGCCTGTATATCTTTAATGGACAATCGAGTAAAATTACTCCAATCCTCATATTCCTCCAACTCCGGGAAAGACGGGGTGTTTAACCTTTTAGATGTAGCCAATCCAAAGCATGTGGTCTGGGAAATGGTTTCATTTAAAAACAACATATGATTTGGGATGAGACATGCACGGTGCAAAGCCTCAGTGCCTCGTACCTGCCAGGCCCTTGAACCCCAAACTGATTTAAGGTCTATTGTTTCCTTCCATAACTCATAGCCCCCAGTAACTAATTGATCTAGGAAGGCCTTCGAGTACAACAATTTTGTATCGGTGAGTCTAACCTTGGACAGTGGCTGTTTGTGAAATTTAAAATAAAAGGACTCGGGATTGGACTGGTTAAAGTCAGTGAAATAAGTATACTTTTTAAGAAACGTTTCTGAACTCCCTTGTGTAGGAGCTGGGCAATGTTCCCACTGAGTAAAATTAACAGCCTCCCTCCGGGAAGATGTTTTGTGTAAGAAGTGATTGCCATAATGTTGGTAACAGAACAATTCACCATAATTAGCAGATTCTAAATATAAATCCTCAGCATCAAAAGCAGCATAGTATTTCAAATCAGAAAACAAACTTTCCACAGCATTAACATCCCAATCATCAGAACGAATGTTTTGTTTCACCACATCCCCCATATTAACTCTTAGTACATTAGGAACATTAACGACTTCCGTTGGGCCATGAATCTGAAAACGAACTGCATCCCACGCGATTCCATCCAGAACAGGCCATGCTGTGATGTTAACCAAAGTCAAGTCTCTTTTTAATCTGTGTGTAGAATGTGAAGAGGAAAGTGGGGCCAATGTTCCATTTAAATGAGTAATGCAAGTTCTCTCCTCGACATAGTGTCCATTCATAATCCGAAAAAAATAAAACACAAAACCAATTGACATAAAAAGGTAAACCGAAAAAAGAACCAGCCAAATGTATATCCAAGGAGGAATCAAAAAATGTTTTTTAAACAGGCCAGCATATACCGCAATTTGAGAGGGTTTTTTCGAGGCAAGGGAAGCAGAGTCAAATGAAAATCTGGATTCCGTGGCTAAACGAGCTTGCAGGTCAGGCATGGACAAATCAGTGGGGTATGTATAGTCTGTCTCCTCAAGGTTAGTTCCTGGTAAATTATTCAATAATGGACTGGAAACAGCAGGTAATTCGATGGCCACCTCAGGTTCATTATTAGAAGCAGTGGGCATAATTGAATTTCTCACAATGGAAGGACAGGAAACAGCCGGTGTCATGCTAAGAAGAATCGGCCACTCTGTGTATCTTGACATTGTCAATAGAAATAAACCTGTTTTCCTTACGACCTGGAAGTGGTGGTAAAATGACTGTTCTTGTGCCCTTCACTCCAAGCACTGGGACTGGAGCTCGATAGGAGGGACCAAACTCTTTCTTGTTGTCGATCTTCTCCCGAACCAGTTCTCCAACTTGGGCTTGAGGCGGGATTGATATTGCTTTGCACGAGAATTGTTAACACACTTGATGCGGTGCACATGCAGAGAGAGCTGGTGTATGCTGATGTGATTCCTTCATGCTAGGACACTAAGGTATGGGCCCGCCCTAAAACAACCCAAAGAGACCTTCTTAGCTAATAATATAATATATGTGTTAGGGAGGGTGAGATATAAGTGTTGTTAACTCTTATTCATTACAGCATGTTAACATGCTGTCACCATTCGCTTTTTATGTCTTAGTAACTATGCTGATAATTTTGCTACTGATAATAAGTATACTTGTATTATCTAAGATACTGCGCCTGAGAAGACGGCATTAGTAAATAAACATTTCAAATGCACATGTGTCTTCTTTACTCCATGTTCTGGTTTGTAATGATAATATAACGAAAGAGTGTTCATGAGTCCCACGTACCCTGAGGTACTGTAAGTTCATGTTCTGGTTTGTCTAAACATTGGGAGTTTGATATGTCCAATGAGACACTGTAGCTAGCTCGGTAAGGGGTGAGTTGGTTGCTAAGGTAAGTTTTGGGACACCCTAATTTGCCGAGGTTCCACTCCTCTGTGCATAGTTCTGTGTGAGTACAGAAACCCTGCAACATGGCGCCCAACGGTTTCGGTGGTCTTATATCATGACACTCGAGTAGTTTATCGTTCATGCCTTAACCCCTTCACGTCCGTTTCCGGAAAACGGGGTGTTGGTGAAACCTACCTATTTTTTGAAATAGGTCTTTATTCAAGCTTGATTCTTACCTAAACGGTTTCTTTGAATTCCTACCCAGTTGTGCTACAAAGTATTCTTTGTTTTTTCTTGTTTCCAATTCTGTAATGGCGGCAGCAGTGGCTATTGCACAGCATAGTCGCGTAGCGGTACGCAACCATCTTCAGACGTACCAGGTCCCAGTGGATGGGATGGCTGTGATTTTCGTGGTATGTGCAGATCCGGCGTTTCCTTACGAGTTGTTATACTCTTGGGTTACGTTTCCGGCTGTGGACGCTAATTCTGGTTTGTTCCACTCCTACACCGCCTCGGATGTCCCGGCTGAATATACGCCGTACAGGGCATTGGAAATACCTATTGATCATTGGCAGCATCGAGTTTGGTTTGATGGCGCCCTCCCCCACTCTATGTCCCCTGCGAGGTTAGGTCCACTCTCAATTCCAGGTACTAATTGGCCTGCGTTGGGTGGCTTTACCCCGCACCCGAATCACGGGGCTTGCACCCTGGCAGAAATTCGCAGGCTGCATGTAGTTTCCATTTCCGTGATTCGTGCTTTAGTGCAATACATCGGTCGACATCTTCCTGGTGGTCCCCAGGGGGGTGCGGCCGCTCCCATGGAACGAGGCGGAATGCGTCTCAATCCAGTGATGGTAAATTCGGTTTTTGGTGCGCGTCCTGTTGACAACGATGACTTCCCATTCTGGCTAGCAGAGAAGTTTGATCAACTGGAGGCGGTTTTTCCGAATTCTACTCCTGCTGATAAACATAGAATGTTAACGATTACTCTACCGAAGGATATTACTCCTGAACTTGCTGACTGTGAAAGCTGGGGAAAAACATTTGCGGCAGTTTATACAAGGTGCTTCGGCACCCCGTCTATGACTGCCCTGCCTGAAATCATTAGACGTGTTCAGAATGATCACGGTCCAGAGGCAGCGGTTGAATTGGGTATGCGCCTGTGTGGTTCTTTTGAGATTGTAAGTGATCTCATTCTCTCCAATGTTAAAGGAGATGCAGTTAACTTTCAGGTGTCGAATGCTTTGGCTGCTCTGCCCGATGCCGACAAACCCCGCCAGTTAGCAAAGATTGTGGTGGCCGCTTATAAAACGATTGGCCGCACAAGTAGAGGTCTAAAATATTTTCCAGTAAAGGAGAAAAAACAACCACAGGGACAATCTGCAGTGACAGATGCCCAGCCCAAGTCCAAGAAACCGAATTGGCCTAAAAAACAGACACAGGGGAAGCAGACAACGCAGACTCAGGGTACTTTTCCTGCAATACAAGCTCCTGCGCCACCCGAAAAAGTTTATGATTTGCGCGACCGCGCGATGATTAAATCGCCTGATCGTTTTCAGGGTTCTGATCAACGCTCTCCTCGTTCCTTTCAGGACACATCGGCCCCGAAGACCGGTGGAGGAGGAGGGGGTGGACGTGGACGTGGTGGCCAACAAGGACGTGGTCAGTCCCGCCAGACGGACGGCGCAGTGAAGCAGGAGGATTCTACGCCTAGGCGTCCGCAGTTTGCGAAAAAGAAAGTCGCAGCCTTAACAGCGCATCGATATGCCACAGATAGTGAGAACGCGGCTTCGGAATCTGACGTGGGCTCTGACCTTGCTGGACAGCGCGGCGGAGATAACCATAGTCAGAGAGGCGCTGCGTCCACTACTGAGGGTGACAGCGACTGATGTCTACGTTGTGATAGAAACAGCGGATACGAGACTTGCTCCCCCTGAAAGACTATATGAAATTGTCCTGTTAATTGAAGGTGACATACAGCGTACCGTTAAAGGTGTATTTTGGGAGAATCTGTCTTCTACATATGATATTTTACTTTCGGAGGCTGACTGGCCCCCACCTTTTGTGCTCGCGGCGCCGCGAGGGGAGGAGGTGATCCTACCCAGTTTCGCGAACACTGTCTCGAAAGAGCATGCGCAGCATTTTGCAGAAGAGTGGGCTCGGGCTCTCGCGCCGGCTCTGTACCGTAACCAATGTGGTTGGGATAGATTGTCGCCTTGCCACGAAATTCCGTTGCGGTCTCAGCCGCAGCCTCAACCTCAATATCCCATTCGGCGTGAAGCAAAATCTTCCGTCGCGGAAATCCTTGAACAGTTGGAATATCAGGGAGTTATTGAAACGTGTGTGTCACCGATGAATAATCCCCTTTTTACTGTGAACAAACCTGACGGATCATATCGTTTGGTTTTGGATTACCGGCATTTAAACTCGCATTGCCGTAACTGTGCTGTACAGAATACCCACGGCTCTGCCCTAGTGGATAGTCTCGTGCGTAAGCGTTTCAAGACAACGCTTGACATATCCAATGGTTTTTATGCCCACAGATTGGACAGCTTTAGCTCCCAATGGACCAGTTTTACGAGCGCTGGAGTCCAAAAGCAATTCCGGCGTCTTCCAATGGGCTACAAGAATAGTCCTGGTATATTTACCGCTCGAATTGTCTCTATTCTGGAGGCACTCGACCCTGATGCTTTTTCGTATGTGGATGACATATATCTCACAGACGACGATATTTGGGAGCATCTGTGTCGTGTAAATTCTGTTGTTTGCAACTTCGCAGACATGGGTTACAAATTTAACTTTGCAAAATCGCACATTGCTGAACACACAGTGTTGTTTTTGGGCTATGAGCTCAACAATGAAGGTAGAGGTTTGGCTCCTCACTTCTTAGAGAAGTGCGCACAATTGCGCGCTCCAACAACTCTTAAAAAATTACAGTCTTTACTGGGCTTTCTGAATTTCGGCAGAACTTACATTCCGGCAGCTGTTTATTATCATGCACCAAAGCGGTGCTATGGAGTGCTTAAGCTTTGTGGTTAGTAGGGGAGGAATGGGCTCAAGGGCATGAGACAAAGGTTTAGAGGTGGAGATCAGTGTGAATATCTTATATTCCTGAATGGGGTGGAAGCTTAGCCAAAATTTGGAAGTGGGGCAGGGAGCGGTATCGTTCGCCCCTGGCATGGTGCTCTTCGTGGGTCAAGTGTTGATGGTGTCCAGTGAGTGTGCGATCTTATTAATCTTGTCATTAAAGACGTTGGCGAAGTTGTCACAGAGTTCTTTTGACGCCTGTATTTAGGAGGTCACAGGATTGGAGGTCTGTTGCCTGATGATGCTATAGAGCTCTTTAGGTCTATTTTTTGTGCTGTCCAGCGCAGAGCGGAAAAATGAGTATTTCTTGTTTGTGATGTGATTGTTGTATTTCATGCAAGCTCTTTTAAGTTGTTCGCGGAGGGTGTAGGTAGGGTTCTTCCTCTAGCTTCTTTCTTTGGCTCTTAATTATCTCTTTTCGGAACTAATGTCAGTGTTGAACCATGACATGGATGGAATGGCTCGGCTTTTTTCCAGCTTTCGAGGAGCGAGTTGATCAAGCATAGTCACCAAGTTAGAGTTGTACCGCACGATGAGTTCGGTTGTGGAAAGGTAGTCGATGGTGCAGGGAAGGAGCGAGCTTATCCTTTCTTCGAAGCCTTCCATGGCAATCTGGGAGAGCTTTTTGACCCATTTGGGAGGTGGTTGAGAGAGAATTTGTTGGTTGATATGAAATAGGATCATGTGGTGGTCCGACCTGTCTACGGGGAGTATGTGTTCGATCATAATTGCGTCTCAGGCGATGATGGCATCCAAGGTAGTTCCTTTGTAATGCTTCTCCTCTGTGCAGTGTTGGGTTAAATTATTGTCTCAGAGAAGATTGGATAGTTTATGAATTAGCGGGTTGTTTGTTTCATTCCAGCGCAGGTTAAGATCATCAAGAAATAGGCTGAATCTCCGAGAGCACAGTGAGCCATCGGATCTGATAATTGTTCCCCGAATACCGAGGTGTTGCCGGTGGGTGACAGAGAAGGTGACAGAGTAGTGTTCCATTATCTTTGGTCTTTATGCTGGCAGTAAGATATTCAAAGGTGTTGTACTTGCATGAGTCTATTTCCATGATGGCAATGTTGTATTTATGAATGATAGCTACCCCACCCTCTCGTTGGTCATTTCTGTTTTTGTTAATAATGGAAAAACCAGGGGGCACCAGCATGTCTAAGCATGGTGAGGAGAGACCATTGAGCCAGGTCTCCGTGATGAACGCAATGTCAACATCCTGCAAGAGAAGGGCTTCTGCTAGTTCGGTTGCATGCATGGACGCAGATCTGCAGTTGATGAACATGCAGTTGGTGGAAAGCTCTTTTTTTGCTAGGGTTTATTTCCTTGGGTGACCTAGGAAGGGATGTGAGAAAAGTCGGTCTGTGGGGTATTGTGCATGGGGGGTCTCTTCCAAAACCCGTGATCACTTGGATCTTTGATTTTGGGGAGTCAATGGGAGATGCGTCATATGAAGAGGCTAGATCAGCTGCTTCTTCGTCAGACATCGTGGCTTCGGTCCTAGTAGGTCTTGAGGAGAAGCGCTCGATGTCGGAATTTGAGCGACACTGAGCTTTAGTGACGCGGGCTACGTTTCTTAAGGTTTTTTTTGTGACAAGGCCTCCGTGTCCTTTCTTGAGGGCCTCTGTACCTGTGTTGTGGGGGTTGCTAGGGGCCTAGTGGGGTGCTGGTGGTGGTTGGAGTTGGATGGAGGGGGCACCCTGTGAGCGGATTGTTGGGGCCTTCGGGTCTTGTCGAGGTAGGTGAGGATTTCGTTCAAGCCCCGGAAAATTGAATCTAGCTGGTTTTCTAGTGAAGCAAAACGCTGCACCATGGTGTTGTGTGCATGGGTGAGGGCATCTTGGGGAGGGTCGTCCTGTGTAGTGTAGGTCGTGTTTAGGATAAGATGCCTATTACTACTGCTGTAGAACATGTTGTCCCCTTTTGGGACCCTCAGAGGGTGTGAGTTGGGTCGTGGCGTGAGATCGACCTTCTGAGATCTGGGCGAGTACTAGTGTGATTAGGGGTCGTTGGTGGCCGAGCGAGTTCAAGGAGTTGTGGTGGGTCGGTCAAATTAGGAAGTCGAGTTTGACGTTCCAGTGAGAGTTGGAGAACGCTCTTTGTAGAGGCGCTGGAGAGGGGGGTGACTCGGGGGAGGTGGGAGGAAGTGGCCTGGGGCGAGGGGGGGATAGTTTGATTCTCCTGTTGGGGCCGGTTATCTGTTGGTGGGAGTTGGGTCGGGAAGGTGAGGAAGAGCTGAGCGGAGTGTGGGGAAGAGGGAGTTGAAGGACTATAGGTTCTCGTTATTAGCCTGAATCAGGAATAATCTCGTTATTAGCCTGAATCAGGACAGTGCTGTTAGTGTAGATGGTCACAGACGTGATCTCACCCCTTAACTAGCGGTTAGGGAGTGAGGTTGTTAGTTTACAGCTATATGAGGTAGTTGTGGTTTTGGAGATGTAGAGTTGTGTTCAGAGAGAAGTATTTCAGTCTTCTGGTCTTCAGTGTGAAGTATTAAGTCCATCTTAATCTGTCCTTTAGACGGGCAATGACATGAGTCCGTAAATAAAGTTTCTTTGTGTTGTCTAATCAATTTCTGCTCGAAATGTCATCTCGCTTTAGGAGAAAGGTTGGGGGGAAGCTAATAGGGAATGCTTTGGCGCTGTGAGGTTTCAAGTGGGTCGAAGAGGGTTGGGTGGAGTGGGTTTGCGGGCCCAGTGACATTGTGGGATTTTCTAAGAGAAAGGGGAGCCGTATATCTGAGAAGTAGTCTAGGACAGTTTGGTGTGGTTGGGCAGACCAGCTGGGGGTGAGATGAAAATTGTCGCCTAACGTTGTAAGAAGGAGGGTAATATCGCAGCTGCGCAGTCCCCTACTAACCAGCCAGTGAAGATTAAGGGGGATTAACTTTAGGAAGCCACCCAATTTGCGTTCAGGCCTTCGGGATTGGTGTGAATTGGATTGAGCCACGGTGGTTGGGAATCTCTCTCGTCTCAGAATCATCCTGATAGGCTTTTAAACCTTGTCATGGCTGTTTTTGGCGAGGGTGGCTTCTGTCCCATTATTCGGGAGGGTTAGCTGAAAAAGCTAGGGGAGGTGTTTGTTTTTGTTTTACCGGGCAGGTATACTTTGCAGTTCATTCGAGTGGGTAGATAGAATAACAAGTGTAGTCCTTTTGCTATTATCTTGAGGAGACCTGTTTTTTTTACATAAAAAATAAAATTCTGGTCACCCTGTAACACACCCTATGTGTGTCTGGTTCCTCAATGAGGGGTCACCTCATCTGGGATGAGTCATGGAGTAGCTTGATCTCATGGTAGGGGAGTGATCACTGTGGTGACAAGGGTGGCCGTCAACAGAAGAATTTTATTGCTAGGGAAAATAACGAGAGAGGGAATATTTACCTACTATACCACCAAAAATGTCTTGGATCATGAAAACTCTTGTTGTGAATGACTCACTATGTTTTTTTAATTGACATCCCCAATGCAGAATCCTGGATAAACCTTGGATATAGGAGTTTATCAAGCCAAAGTCTAATCTGATAGCAGCTATTGGGACTAGAGCACCCAATAGCATAATTTACATACATCTGGCCTTTAATCCAACCTAAAAAACTCCTTTACATGAATTGATTCAGTACCATAAAGCAAAGTTGGAGGGATTTTTGTTTTAAAAACATTGAGCAGATGTAAAAAATGCCTTCTACCAATTGCACCGTAAAAAATACATAGGCCATTTGCGTGAGATGCCGCTTTCCAAGAGCTGTGTTCAATATGAAGTTTATTCTTCGTATTGCCTGCTATTAATTTCCCTAAATAGAGAAAGGAATCTACCACCTCTAGCTTTTCATGACCAATTTTCCACTTAAAATTCCAAAATGTCCTACTTCTGTTACATTTTATATTAAAATATTTGCTTTTCGAAACATTGATCTTCAAGAAGTGTGCAATTATGAGTTTCTGCAATGATCTTAGCTTTTTATTCAACCCACTAGGGGTTGCGTCCATCACTGCTATGTCATCAGCATACAAGAGGCATGCAAAAGAGTGGTTGCCTATCTCCCTCTAAATGAGAAATCATTCCGGAAAATCTGCTCTATATAAGGAAAGTAGCAGGGGTGCTAATAAACAACCTTGTTTCAGACCATTTTTTACAGGTATTACCGAAGATAGGCCTTGATTTCCCCCTATTAATACCTGGCTCCATGTTTGAGAATGTAGGGCAATAATTAAAGATAGCAGAGGAGAAGACGCTCCCATTTTGGGTAATTTTCTCCATAATAGTGGCCAATCTACCTTATCAAAGGCAGTTGAAAAATCTATAAAGGCCATATAAACATTTGACCTATGAAGAATCGTGCATTTCTCCTCAATTATTTTTGACATGGAGATGTTATCCAGGGTAGAGTGATTTTTCCTAAAACCTGCTTGTTATATAGGGAGGACCTTCTTCTCCACCACCCATTCTGTTAGGTGATCAATAATTCTACAAGTAAATATTTTCCCCACTGCATCTAATTGACCTTTTTGACAGTAGTTACTCGGATGATGTCTACAGCCTAACAGAGGGATTAAAATACTTCCAGACCAAGATGGCAGCGTCTTGCCCTGGGAATAGCAGAAATCAAACAGTGGAGTTAGGTAAGTAGCCCACGACAGAGATTCCTTTTAAATTACTGTAATGGGAATTTCATCAGGACTCATTGCTCCTGAGGCTCCAACTTTTTTAATAGGTCCTACCACTTCACTCATAGAGGATGCATAGCTGAATACAGGAGTTTCGGACGAGTAGGGTAAGGTGAGGGCAGAGCTGGAGGGATTAAAATTTGCAGAGTAGAGTTCACTCAGATGAAATTTCTTCTTTAATAGGAATTGGGAGGGATTTCCCTCTTGTGCCACAACAATCAGCAATTATTTCCCAGTACCTTTTAGAGTTATTTTTTGAAGCCGCCTCTTTTAACTGTACCCATACTCGGTTTTCCTTTATTTGCTTTAAGGAACTTTTTTCCTCTATAATAGATATATTAAGTTACTTCGTTGGAGAGAGAGATTCAGGAACTTGGCCATCACTAATTTATTTATTTCCCTATTTATAGAAAGCCTAGGGTTCAAATGTGATCTCTGTTTAGCTGGAACATGCAATGATTTACATGATGTAGCCAGAGAACCTGCATTATGAGAAAAGACTTCAAGTAAGTAGGATTGAGGAGAATAACACTCGGTCATTTCTAAGTGCTGCTGGTCTCTTATCAAAACTGTTAAATTATCTTTTAATTTAGCAGTCGCTAGGGTATTCCAATGGATTCTACCATTTAGTTGTATTAATCCCCACTGTGCTATTTTTAACATTCCAGGGGCCTACCTAAGCACAAGTCGATTCAAATTTAGAGCAAATCAGCATATGGTCGCTAAAATCATTTTCCAAAACTTCCATACTTATGAGTTTGAAGAAAAAATCAGCAAAACCCTCTTGTTCAATTACAACATGCAGACCAGGACTACCGGCCAAAGTGACTTATCTGGCACATTTTCAAATCAGAACATTATCCGTCTTTGAGCAACATGTGAAGTTTCTCTCGATATGGAGTTGTATCATGTTTTCATTGAACACGTGCATGACAAAAACTGGTCGCAGTAGATATTCTCAAAACCTGACGGAGAACGTGTCCATTTACAGTGATTCCTCTGGGTCCAACTCCCCTTAAAGAAATTGTAGAAGGATATCTTTTGGGTTTACATTCAACCCTACGCCCTAAAGATAGTCGGATGGTCTTATTGCCAACACAGACGGAAACGCCGACTGCAACATCTATTTCTTCAAACATTTGTTGATCTTAAGGAACCGTTTTCTGTTATGTCAGATCGTTTTCCTTGGTTATCTTATGGAATAGATGTACACATAGTTGCTTTGCAGGTTAATTTGTGACACCTCTATCATTATGTTTGGTTGATTCTGAGTGTATCTCCCTTGTTTTTATTTGTGTATATATTAAATATATGTTTTTTTGAAGAAAAGATTGCCTCATGTTACCCAATTTATGTCTGTGAGAAAATTGGCCACCTAAAAAAATGTATTTCTCTCCCTTTTTTGCTTGATTAATAAATAGTTCACCACTAATCAGGGTTGAACAAAAAGCAATTTCTCTACAAACAACTATTGAACTACGTTTATAAACAAAATCCCTTGTAGGCACTTTTTAACTTATTTCTAACTTCATTCCTTAACCCTTCAAGGGTATAATAGGTTTGCCCACTCCCTTTGATCTTCCAAAGATAGCAGGGAGGAGGTCCCCTTACGAAGATTAGGCTTACAGGAAAAAAGTAAGCTGGCCCTGCGAGGAGTTAGTCTTTGCTCAGAGACAATGAACTGAGTCAGGGCCAAAAGAGAATCCAAGATATAATCAGAGTTACTTACTGATTTCTCCATTAAGGCAGATTGAGGATTCAGACTTCAGCATTTTTGTCTCTGGGTTAATATTTGAAGGGTGAGAACTCAAGGACAAATTTGGAGAGGCAGATTCCCTTGAATCTCATATACTTATTCCACTGGGTGTACTACTGAACAGCTGCATCTTAATGGGGCGATCCTAAGGGCGATACTGTGAGTTGAAGGAAAGTGAAGTGACTGTGTTTTGACTCAAAATTAGGGGGTCGATTACGATGGCGGTGAATCTGCATCCTCCGGGCCGGTGGAAGCCACCGCCGGCCCGGAGGATGCGGATTCACCGCCGCGGCATAGAAAACACCCACTGCCAGATTATGATGGTGGTGGGATCAGCCGCGGACAGCAGGTCCGTCCGCCGCACATCCGGGGGGTGTGGACAACAATATGGTGGTGGTGTCTGCAAGACACCACCAGCCACATTAGGATGGGTGCGGAAACATGCTTTTCCGCGGCGGCTTTTCTGCCGTGGAAAAGCATGTGGACCTTTGCTTCTGGGAGCCCCTTGCGGGCCCCCAGGGTGATGGGGGGCGGGGGGTGCACATGGAGGGTACCTATAGTACCCCCCTGCTTTGGCATGCACAAGGTGGCAGGCACCACGCGATGCCCGCCACGTTGTCCATGTCAAAGGAAAACGTTAATTTTTCACATTGTGGCGGGTGCTGCTTAAAGCAGCACCCGCCATAATGTTACATATAGAGGATGTGACCGCCAGGGTGGCGGTCACATCCTAATTCCAATTGAGGAACCGCCGCTGCCCCTGCGGACGGTCCCTCCACCTCGGGGGTGGCGGACGGACCCTTGTGATAACACTAGCTCCTTCCCTTCACCGCTGAAGAACCAGGGTTCTGAGGCTCTGCACCGCTCCCAGCTGCGTGCAGCATGCTGTGGTTCTCATAAACCGCACCAAGCAAAACTGGGGCCTTGGCACCAGGCATGAACCTGAAGCCAGGAGGGGGCTGAAAATTGTGTGGGCTGCCGGCAGTGGATCGACGGTGGCATAGGAGAAGCAGAGAGGCGGCTTACGGGCTGCAGGCTTTGTGGCTGCTGAGAGCCAAGCAGCCTGGATATAGCAGGATGTCTCAGAGTGTTAAAACCTCTAGAAAACCTACTAAATCTGACAGCAAATTTTGTGACTAAAATAAACTACCCTGCTGTGGCAATACACATAACCCATGAACTATTTTTGTATACCCCACCAGTTAGAAGTAAACTGCATTTTTTCATGTTTGCAATGTGATTCGGTTTTTCTTTTCAGAATATTAATCCAAATGTCTACATTTTGGGGGCATTTTACACATTGCACATTTAAAATTTTAACAAACTTTGACCTTTTCTATGCTATATATATATCTATATATATATATATATCTGTCACCAAAAAATGAATATTGTCTGCACACGTCCAATTGCTTCTTTAAAGGGTTTTATTCAAGAGACTCAAGGAGCCCCATTCACCTACGCGTTTCGACCGCAGGTCTTGATCACAGTGTTTACCACGAGTCCATTTTCACTTTTCATTTTTTATAGTGTAACTCCCAATCAACTCATAATGAAGCATCATGGGAGATGTAGTTTTACAACCAATTTGACACAAATTAAACGTTCTTACATTGCAGAAACATTCATATTGTCTTTCTGTTAATGATACTTTCTCTTAAAACTATAAAAGAAAAGTAGAACAATCATAGAAGGTTTTTTGCATATATACAAGAGTCGGTTCTAAAAGGAAAATTGTTTTTCCTAAACAACACAATGTTGCTTGGACCGTCACATAGTGCATTATTTTTCAAAAAGTTAACTATATAATGTCACTGAGGTACATCTTCATTTAAGGCTAAGTGCCATAATTCACGTTCCTTCGATATTTCCACATTTCATAGGTTAGTATACTGGGCTCAGTGCCCATTGTAAAGTTGTTGAGGAAGTTATAGTACAGAAAGATTATTACACAAAAAGGGATGTTTTTCATGAAGTTCAAGAGTTCAAATCTTAATTTCTCAGGGGTCCTAGTTCCAGTTGTATCTTGATACTCATTTTCACTCCAATCTGTGTCTGATTTTATATTGGGATGACGACCTGCCCGTTACATAAGAGAATCTTGGAGCACATCCGAGCCATCCAAAATGGGGACATGTCCTATGCCATAGCCAAGCATATGTCGATGCATAGTGGAAAAACCTGGAAAGACATACGCTATAGCGGGATAGCAACAATACCCCCACATGAAAGAGGTGGTAATCGTAAACTGCAATTGAGGAGATTAGAGTCACGTCTAATCATACGGTTCCAAACTAAGGCACCGAGAGGATTGAATATGGATGATGAGATGTATGTTCATCTCTAGTAACTTTGAATGGACAATTGGGAACCTAAATTAGATATGAGAAATTAAGATTTGAACTCTTGAACTTCATGAAAAACATCCCTTTTTGTGTAATAATCTTTCTGTACTATAACTTTCTCAACAACTTTACAATGGGCACTGAGCCCAGTATACTAACCTATGAAATGTGGAAATATCGAAGGAAGGTGAATTATGGCACTTAGCCTTAAATGAAGATGTACCTCAGTGACATTATATAGTTAACTTTTTGAAAAATAATGCACTATGTGACGGTCCAAGCAACATTGTGTTGTTTAGGAAAAACAATTTTCCTTTTAGAACCGACTCTTGTATATATGCAAAAAAACTTCTATGATTTTTCTACTTTTCTTTTATAGTTTTAAGAGAAAGTATCATTAACAGAAAGACAATATGAATGTTTCTGCAATGTAAGAACGTTTAACTTGTGTCAAATTGGTTGTAAAACTACATCTCCCATGATGCTTCATTATGAGTTGATTGGGAGTTAGACTATAAAAAATGAAAAGTGAAAATGGACTAGTGGTAAACACTGTGATCAAGACCTGCGGTCGAAACGCGTAGGTGAATGGGGCTCCTTGAGTCTCTTGAATAAAACCCCTTAAAGAAGCAATTGGACGTGTGCAGACAATATTCATTTTTTGGTGAAAGATTGTTTGTGGGGAAACGTTCATCCCCGCTGTCTGGCACCGACCGACATATAGCGTGCACCTTCTAAGGTACGTATTGGTGGCAAATATATATATATATATATATATATATGTATCCAAAATCAACGCTTTTGAACTGCCGTTAGTCTGGCAAGAACGAGAAGTGGACCCACAAATCCGTGCCAATCAAGTTTATTTTTTCATATAGTCGACCAGCCTGTCCGCCAAGACGCGTTTCGACCCCCACTGGGTCTTGATCACATACATATATATATTTCATTAACAAAGCATTTGGTGTGAACAAAGCCTTGCTGCTTTGACCAAGCAGCCAAGCAGCAGCTTGGCAGTCCTCACAATACCCTGTTTTCGATTGAGGTTCAGATTGTTTGATCTTTATACAACTGTGGTATTTCTACCACATAATTGATTACACACAGCCTCTAGCTGTTTGATTGACCCTTGCAAACAACCCTTTATAAGTGGTTTTAGAATAGGCATTGGTCTTTTGATTAGGGTGAGTATAACACAAGTGAGTCTTTTGAGTTTACTTCCCAAAGAACTTTTCATTCATTGCGATACAAATGTTCTGAGGTTCCAACAACAACTTTATAAGTATCCATAAGTCTCTCAGCAACTCATCTTGTTGATATAGTCTCTGTAATTGTCTTGTAGCGCCTAATCTAGAGTTTGGCAGAGGCGGGGGCATACAAAAATGCCTATTCAGCAGTCCACCGCCATGGAGAACTATCCACAGTATTTAGAGTTTGGCGGATTGGCCTCGAGAAAATTGACCTTCAGAATGCGTTTTGTTTTGTGTTTTAAATGTACTATTAAGATCACTAATGTGTTATACTCTTGTCGCTTTTCCCTAAGTTCCAAAGGTAAGCAGTTTAGAACACCTTGTAAAAATGTTAGCACACCCAATAAATTGGAAAACAATGTTATGCTAGTGCGCATGATTCTGTCTCCATAATCCTTTATAACTCATGTCCTCCTGTCATCCTCTGGGGCACTAGAAAGTCAAATCTGGACTGTTGCAGAGATTCTGTTATTGGAAAGATTTACAGTGCAAGTTGCCTGACTATGTGTGCAATGGTGTTAATTTGGTTTGATGTCCAATTTCGCCCAGTCATGGAGTGATGTCAATGTACATGAGCTTCATCACTGGGACCTGACACATGAGGTGTGTGCAGTGGTGTTATTTGGTGTGTGGCACCCTTCTCAGTCATGAAGTGATGTCAATGTACATGAGCTTCATCAATGGGACCTGACACATGAGGTGTGTGCAGTGGTGTTATTTGGTGTGTGGCACCCTTCTCAGTCATGAAGTGATGTCAATGTTCATGAGCTTCATCAAACGTACCTGAAACATGAGGTGTGTGCAGTGGTGTTATTTGGTGTGTGGCACCCTTCTCAGTCATGGAGTGATGTCAATGTACATGAGCTTCATCAATGAGACCTGACACATGAGGTGTGTGCAGTGGTGTTATTTGGTGTGTGGCACCCTTCTCAGTCATGGAGTGATGTCAATGTTCATGAGCTTCATCAAACGTACCTGACACAAGAGGTGTGTGCTTCAAAGCATAAAACTCTGACTTGATGTTATCAGCTTTACCCTATCCGTGGAAATATGGTTACCTAAAGCCTGCGTCTGAACATGTTGTCTGTGGAGAACATGAGTGCACAGAATTAATTGCATAGCAGGAGGCTCCCTCACATGCCACTTGCTGCATTACGTTCGGAGATAGGGGCAGTGTCATTAACCTAATGAGCTACCTTACAGCAGCCTTTATGTGCATTTGTTAACTGAGGATCACCAAAGAATTTGGTTTAGTAGCTCTAATCACATGTGTTCCTTTATAACACAGGACCATGTATGTAGTGCTCTTTATGTTTTGTTTACATTGATGTGGTTTGCATAGGTGCTGCATGTCTTCTTTCACTCCATTTATATAATGTAAAGTAAGAGGCCCCCTGCTAAGAGGTAATGTTCCTTAGGGCAGGGCTAGAATAACATTAATAAATATTTACGGCAACATATACAAAACAATCATATTACAATCAATATAATGCAATTGGAGAGAAGAAAGAACCAACATATCTAGGGGGCATATTATCAAGGGGGTTTATCTCCGCTTTTTTGGCTTTAAAAGCCAAGAAAGCGGAGATAAAATTATCTCCCTATTACCTAGCTGTCGCTAACACCAGTTAGCGACAGCTGGTAGGAGATAGCGACCATCTTGGGCTCCACTTTGCATGTCAGTGATATTTATCACTAATGACATGCAACGTGGGCGTGCCAAGATGTTAGCGACTGGAAACAGTCGCTAACATAGCTATCTCCTATTACCAACTTTTGGAGATATTCGCGCTAAGCGTGAATATCTCCAAAAGCTAACACCTGCCCTGAGCAGTTCTTAGCCATGTTATCCAATGGGAAGTGGATAACATGGCTAAGAGCATTAGCTCGGTAAAGCATGAATATCGCTGACTTTTCAGCGATAGTCATGCATTGCGGCCGTTTTTTATCGCATTTGCGATAAACCTTGGTAATACCAAGGTTTATCTGCGATAAAAATCGCCGCAGCTCTGCGGTAAATTGTTGTCTCTAACCAAGCAATAGCGATAATTATCGCTATTGCTTGGTAATATGCCCCTATGTTTCTTAAAAAACTACAAAAATTATTTTATTAGGAATATTTCGACAAAAAGTAAAATGGAATAACTCAATCACACTGATCCATTCATGCCCACATTCATACAGTATCATACACTCTAAGCAGCTTTTAAAACAACATAGTCCATGATCATTGATGTAAAGTTGTGATTTTCGTAGACAAAAAAGTGTGCGGCACAATTTATATTTGATAGTGGTCTTCTACGCACGTTTCGGCACAGGAAAGTGCCATCGTCAGGAAAAGAGGGCCACTAAGCTTCAACAATGACATCTGGTTTATGGCCAATTCTATCTATGCTGAATCAGCTATTATTGCAACACCGTATTTTATATTGGATATACCTGGTATGGTGAGACTGATTGGATCTTGACTTGTGCCGCAGGAGTGGCAATGCTATATATTGCTGGCAATATATTCTTTAATTAAAATGTCCATGGCTTAGAGCTCACGATACTGGGCTCAATATGGGATAACGATTATATTTTCTGCCTGATGCTCTTTACCGGATATGGGATTCTGTCACAAGCCGCTACTCCATCACCAGCACATTTAAAGCAAATTAGACTGAAATGTATGGATGCTCCATGTATTATTTCATTGCGCATTACCTGAAAAAAAAAATTTTTTTCAAAATGTTGTGTAGGTTTAGTTTTGTTTTATTGAATACCAGCTGTCATTGTATGATTATGACTGCTTAGACGCTCGGGCTGTCTGCTCTTGTTTGTCCCACGTCTTCCGATGGCTTGTCTCAGCTCAACTCAAATGCAATGAGGACAAGTCAGAGTTATTATTTTATGGCAATTTTCCGGCCAATTTTAGGGATCTTATTTGGCCGACTGATTTTGCATGTCCTAGCTATCACGGAGGCCCGGCCAAAAACCTGGGGGTCTGGTTTGGACAGGATCTTAAGTTTGAAGCTCATCTAAAAAAACTTACTGCGACCTGTTTTGCGACCCTCAAGTCACTCAAGAGGTTCCTTCCACTTCTCCACAGGGAAGCGAAGGAGACTGTTTTGCGTGCTTTGATCCTGTCAAGGCTCGACTACGCCAATGCTCTCTACAGCGGTCTCCCTAAATACCTTATAAATCGAATGCAGATCATTCAGAATGCGGCCGTGCGACTTCTGTTCCATCTTCCACGAAGAACTAGTGCACGTGCCCATCTTCGAGAGCTCCACTGGCTCCCAGTGGCACATCGCATTATGTTTAAATCATTGGTTCTGGCCTTTCGGGCCTTGCATCACCAAGGCCCACAATATCTGCACAAGAGGTTTACCTTTTACACTCCTCACCGTGCTCTTTGATCGGCCAATCTCCGTCTGATGTCTATGCCCAAAGTCAGATATGCGAGACTGGGTGGTCAGTCGATTTCTGTCCAAACAGCACGGTCCTGGAATGCCCTGCTGCTTTCTTTGAGATCATCAGCTACATTAGCGGGATTCAAGAAAGGGTTAAAAACCCATCTTTTTAATCTCAGCATTTAGTTTTCTCTTCCTTTCTTTTTGGATTGGGTCTGCTTAGTGTTTACATACCGCACCAGGATACTTTGTAGTAGCAGAGCGCGTAATAAAATATTTTATAACATAACATAACATAACATTATGATGGGATATGATTGAGATCTCTGGAGTTGAGACAGAATGCAGTGCCCGTTTCTCACAGTGCTTATCAGTAGGTACTTAAGGTATTCACACTATATACACCGCTGGTCATTGGTCTCACTACAGACCCCAGAGAGGAATGGTCACATATAAGCAAATTCTAACTGAAGGAAAATGTATGCAGTATAGATGCCAGCAAAAATCTCCATCAGAGAAGATGTAACACGGGGGCGTGGCTTGGGCCCGAGGAAGATGGCGGCTCTCCAGTGACCCGCTTGAGGAGGCGAGGCGTTCTAAGGGATTTTCCTGCCCTGCCCGAGACATGAAGTGCAGTTAATTGAATAATTGTTGACTGGAACATCGGTGCTAAAAGGTAACTGGTTTTTCAAATCTGTTCCAACGTGTTTTATCGCACTACAATTCATTGCGCCTTCTGCTACTGTTCCGGGGTCCGTCTTCATCACCTCAGAGCTTCTCACGCACTGAGAGAACTGTCTTTCACCGCCAGTGTGTCTTTGCTTTCAATAACTACACTCTGCACGGAAACATGATAATACATCACCGGTGGTTGTTATTTGAGGGCTAATTAATGAAGCGAGTTTTGGTCTTGTTCTAAGACGCAGTGCTTGCATGCAGTGGTTATTATTTACACTATGCACGGTGTCTTTTTTAAAAAGCAGTGATTTACTCATTTATTGACTTCAGCTTACTGGCAGGAAATTTTTTTAATCACAAGCTGAACTTCTCTCAATTCAATTCATGAAGCTTTATTCGGTGCATACAAGATGACCATAAAAGCGCAACAGCAAATAAAAAACAGATAAAACATGATTACAATGAAGGGTTAAAACATGATTCTTAAAATAACATACTCTTACGTGCCCTAATAGACTGATTTAAAAAAGTAGCAGTAAAAAACAAATATCGGCAGTTTCCAGATTAAATAACAAACTCATTGCCTGGTTCACTGTACATACACCATGATTTAAAAACAAGGGCTTCGGGTAAGCTATCCTAAAATTCAAATACAATTTACAAATCAGTAAAAAGTGCAAGGTGCTTTGGGGCAGATTTATGAAGGCCTTGCGCCACCGGTGCGTCACTTTTTCCCATGTTAAAAATGACGCACCGGCGGCGCAAGGCCTTCATAAATCTGCCCCTTTGTTTGGTGATGCCATCACATTGGCACGGCCCTATTGGATGTTTCTTAATACTTGGCTGGGCCACTAAGTGATGTGCTACTCCAAACCTCAGTCTTGTTAGCACAAACTTGTGGGATGGTCTTGTCACCAAACATAAATATCTGGGAAAACCTTCATTGATTTTGTATTTACAAAAGAACTTAACTGTGGACAGAGAACCGTTTACCGACCCCCGTTTCCCGGCCAGATGTGCCATAAAAGTTACTTTCAACTCAGCTTTTGGGATCAAAGAAGCGGCACCCGGGTCAGTCAATAAGTTTAAATTAAAAATATCTAGGAAACAATCAGCCACATATCTTAACCAAGGAATATTGCGATATTTATCCAAAGATAGACAATCCCTAATGACTGATCTATTTAACAGCTTCTCATCTTGTAGCCAAATTGACCGCCAGATCATAAGTGGCCTCAAGGATAAGACATCAGACAGATAGTTAATATCCAATTCCCGGTGAATCAGCTCCGTAGGGGCAGATTTTGGCAAACATAAAAGCTTTTTTAGGAAGGAATTTTCCTCCACCTGTAACTTATGATTACAAGTATAGCCCCATAATCCTGCTCAATACGTTGCAATGCTAACACATCTGGAGTGATAGATATGGAGCATATCCTTTGTACGTCTGTCCCCGACTTTAGCAGCGAATCTAAAAACACCATATGCATTTCTAGCTATTTTATAACTAATATTCATAAATTCGTTTGTCCACTGTCTGTCCTTAGAAAAGGTAATACCAAGATAACAAAATTTACCCACATCTTGCACCTTATCCCCCTCAATAAAAAAGGCCTTAGAGGTCCTATTTCTGTGCCCATATGCCATAGTATGCGTTTCCCCCTTATTGATGGAAAGTTTCCTATCCTTAATAAAAGTCGAAAATCTGTCCATCAGACGCTGTAATCCAATAGGGGTTCTAGAGAGAAGAACAGCGTCATCGGCATACAATAACACTGGGACAGAATTGCCCTTAATCTTGGGTGCATCCGCATTTATAGTTTTTAAAATGGTATCTATTTCATTGATAAACAGTATAAAAAGTAGAGGGGCTAGTACACACCCCTGCCTTATCCCTCGCTTAACATTGAACTTAGGGGTGCATTCTCCTTTGGTGCCATAGCGCACACAGGTTTCTAGCTTTCCGCATAACCTAGCTAAAAAAAAGATTATACCCTCCGGCGCTCCAAGCTGTAGCAATGTGGGCCATAATATAGAATGGTCCACTATATTGAAGGCACTGCTAAGGTCAGCAAAACAAAGGTATAATGAACCCTCCTTAGCTTCCGTATATTTGCCAATCAATAATTCAAGGTTAATGCACTGGTCAAGAGTACCCCGACCCTTCCTAAATCCATACTGGCTGTCTGCCAAAATACCTTCTTGTTCGACTCATTCTTCTAATCTAACCAGCATGACTCGGCTCATGATCTTTACTGACGAGTCAAGGAGAGAGATTGGGCGGTAATTTTTTGCGACTGCCCGGCTGCCCTTCTTATATATTGGGATTATGATGGATTCCCCCCATGTATTAGGCGCCTCTGCTCCCACGGCCGCATTAAAGACTTTGGTCAGCACAGGGCTCCACATCTTTAGGGCGGCTTTATAGACATCAATCGGTACCCCATCGGGTCCCTGGGCCTTACCCCCCTTACTAGCTCCAATACCAGATTCCACCTCTTGGACAGAGATGTCCAATGGGATAACAGGCCAGGCATTATTACTGCTCGCTTAGCAGTTAGCAGATCCAAAAATCTGAGAAAAATGGGTAACCCAACCCTCACTAGATACATTGGATGTTAATTCGGGGATATTATCCTCTTTAAGGAAGGCTGACTTTACCGTTGCCCAGAACAAGGTGTTATCGGATAGCTCTGCGGCCTGATTAAGTGAATCCCATGCCTGCTGCTGTAGTTCACCCTTTCTCCTTTTTAAAGCATACTTGTACTCTAACCTTAATTTGGTAATATGGTCAGAGTCCCTAGGCTTTTTTGCAAGAGCCTGTTTTAGCTTAGTTCAGAGGCTGGTACATGTATGGTCAAACCAACCCGGCCTTTTCCACAGTGGGCATTTTAGGTCTAGTGAACTTGGCATTAATAGATTTGTTAATGGATTTAAAGGCAGCTAAAACTTGCACGTTGTCAGTTCCGTATGTCAATATGAGGGTAATATCTGTCAGACTCTCACTGACGATAGAGTTTAGCAGTTCACTGGCTTTCTCCCCTATCCATCTGATCCTTACACTGTTTGTTCTATGGGGTTCTACATTGGTAAGGATATTACCTACTTTAACAGTGCTACTCCCCCATAAGGTACAATCTAAGACTATATAATTAGGGAGCTCACCTCGATCCTAGGAGAGGCACAGTAAGGGATGATATTAGATGAGACATCTAATATCTCAAAAGGAGTAATGTATTATTCATTTAATGACCCCAGTTTACTGAATATGGGTGTTTCACACTAGTCATGTAGAACAGTGATTTGGGCATTACTTCCATACGTTTGTATTAACAGGTTTTGGATGGTCATTTCTACAACCTTATTTCTGTGTTGTTAATATATGCCTTGCTGGATGCTTTTCTTTCCCATATTTAATCTCCTCATAGCGCAAATAGCTGCATATGGAATTCCCACCATTTAGTGCACCTTATGAATAGAGCTGCTGGCTGCTGCACCGTTTTCTCTCTCAGCATTGTGGTAATTTGTCAATTCACTTCGTTTTTCTTCAGTTTTCCTTCATTTTTTGACTTCCTATTAAAATACAGGAGGTTGAGGCACACATTCAGGGGAACCCACACCAAAGATGCCAAGTCAAACCGACATTGAGTGATTACTTCTTAACACAGACGTGTATACAATTTTTTATCGACTTCTGAATGATGGAAGGCAAACTCATCCCTGCAGATATCCAAATATGGCGCCCCCAGTTTACAATTAACACTACAATTAGCTGGCCATAAGGTTATCTTAAATACTAAAAGGTGCTGTGCATTAGTACTTTCTTTTAAGAGCAATAGGAAAAATGGTGTACTAGCTCAGTAGATTATACAGTGGTCCTACCCTCCTTGTGCCAAAAGGGCTTCCTTGCTTCTTTCACTCTCTAGGTAAAACTCAGCCCTACCTTTTGCATACCACTACTTTGAAATGTCACCATCAGCCACTTGAAGGATGTGACACTACTTTGGGTTGTTTTATTATCCTTATGAGGTGCTTTTACCTACCTGCTTCTTCTTCGTGGGGAGGGTGCCACAAAGCACAATTTCTCCTAGTTAGGGGTTAAGTGGGTGGGAGCAAAGAAGGTGCTCTGTCACCTGATTCTTGACTTCGCCATTATTTTTTTAAAATAACTTTGCCACTGCAGGTTCTGATAGATTCAGGTGGGACCAAAAAATATTAAATTGTTCTTTGTAATATAAGAGAATGGTGATTGTTCATTTCAGCATCACTATTTAAAATTGTAAGGTGTTTGGTGTCATCACATAAAACCTCATATAAAAAGCCTTGGGGCATTGTGGGGAACGGGAGCACCGCTTCGTGACAGGCATATTATCAACAAATAGCGATATTTATCGCTAAGTAGGCTTAGCTGCAATTTTTTATCGCCGCGCATCACCGGATTTTATCACTGAGATAACGTGCTATTAGCAACGTTTATCTCCAAAGCAATAAAATTCCCGGCGATAGAGGCACAATCCGTGAATATCGCTGAGAATACAGCGTTATTCACGCATTATCGCTAACAGGGTCTTAGCCATTATATCCACCTCCCATTGGATATAATGGCTAAGAACTGGTCTGAGCAGGCGTTAGTTTTTGGAGATATTCGCGCTTAGCGCAAATATTTCCATCGCAACGCCTGTGTTAGTAATAGGCGATAGCGATGTTAGCGACTGCTTTCAGTCGCTAACAGGTTGGGTGTGCCCACTTTGCATGTCATTAGCGATAAATATCACTGACATGCAAAGTGGGGCCCAAACCGCTCGCTATCGCCTAAAAGCTGTCGCTAACTGCTGTTAGCGACAGCTTGCTAATAGGGCGATAGAATTATCGCAGCTTAGTGGCCGAAAACGGCCGCTAAAGCGGCGATAATTTCCTATCGCCCCCCCTTGATAATATGCCCCTACTGTATATGGTAAGTAAGCACCTGCTGGTTGGGCTGCCTCTATCCCTCATAATTTTCCACAACACCCACACTTGGCTTGAATGCTATATAGAATCTCTCTGCAAGAGTAACAATATTCTGCGGTGCAGCGAAGAGTTGCTTTTTTAAAAATTATTTGTTTACATTGAGGACTCTGCAATTGCGCCCTGTAACATCCATACATTGATTCGGCTGCCTGATGATTATTTATTCCATTATTAATTCCAGAATGCACTCTAAGAAATGTCAATGTATTATTCTGGCTGGACAGCGTTCCAGACTGAGTGCAGCACAGTACGTAGACAATTACGTGTGTCATAATAATATTATCAAATAACATTGAATTGTACTGTGGTGCGAGGAAAAGAATCCAGGGTAATGCAGACAAATGGCTTAACGTGGTCAGAAAAATGAGACTGGTCGATAAGATGTATTTAAATCAATTCATTTCTCAAGTCTGAACGTTTTCTACTGGTACAGTGTTGTGTTCATAGTAAACTTGACAGTATGCACGAGGAAAAATAACACAGCTCAGTTACTATTAGGAAAAAAAACACACTGAATAATTTGACACGTGCAACCATTTGCATAGCCCACGCTCCCAAAAATGTCTCGGAGCTTCAGTGGAACCTGGGAACAACAACAAGGCATTGTCTGTAGAACGAAGATAGCACGACGGCTCATAGAACGTAAACCGTCTCCTAAGATATTGAGGCCCTACCTTGTAAAGGGCCCTGTGGACTAATGTCAGAACCTTAAACCGTACCCGCTGCTCCACCAGGATCCAATGCAGCTTGTGAAGGTTCTGACTGGCACTGGATCTACCTGGCATACCCAACAAGGCCCTAGCCGTCACATTCTGGACAATCTGGAACTTTTTTAACATGATAAGCCAGAAGACTAATGTACAAGGCATTGGCATAGTCTAATCTTGACAGAATGAGCGCACAGGTCACCATTTCCTTAACCCTTTTAGGTAAAAGAGGCAGAAACTTCTTAATGTGTTTCAGTGTGCAAATCACACCCCGCCAGTTTGTTGATCTGCGGCCGAAATCTCAGATCTTCCCCAAACCAAACCCCCAGATTTTTTGCTGGACATCCAGAAGAACTGGGCAAAGGATAGCCCACCAGCCAAAAATCCTCTCCGAAATGCGAGGGGAGAGAACCATTGCACTTCAGTTGGGCCTTTGCTAGCCACTTAAAGACCTCAGTGAGGCAGTTCTTCGCAGAGGTCCGAGAGGAGTCCATTTTGTTCCACGTAAAGAGGAGCTGGGTGTCGTCAGCATAAGCTATGACCTTAGCACCCAGCTCCTCTGCCAAGTAGACTAAGGGCGTAATATAAACATTGAACAAAAGCGGGCTCAATGTAGAGCCCGGGGGAACACCCATATTCAGACTTCTAGGAGTAGATGAAAACGGAGGCAGCCAAACTTATTGTGATTTATTGGCTAGGAAGGATTCAATCTACTTCCATGCCTACCCTGAGATGCCGATATAAGACAACCGAGCCAAAAGTTGTTGGTGGGGCACGGTTTCGAACGTGGCAGAGAGATCTAAAAGCACCTGCATTTGCAATTGAAAACCAAGCTATTTGCATGTCTGTTTTAGACAGTTTAAAAGAAAAATCGTCAATCCTTATGTGATTCAGAATTCTTGAAATTCTAAAAAGATTTTGAAAGAAATGTATAAAACGTGTCAGTTGGTAATTTTGTGCTGGAATTGTTGAAATACACAAATACAAAGTTATGTGAAGATTTACTAAACTTTTCTACTGGTGCATGGAGCAATGTAACAGAAAAATATACCAGCAATTTACCATGTTTAAAAAAAGTGACTGCAGAGCAAAAGCACGTCCACGAAAATGTTAGCATATACATACATAAACATATATAAGGATCGGTCCATGTGTACCTGTCGCCTATGTAAGGGAGGCTTGCGGTGCAGCTGTCTGTCATCTTCTCTCACGGTGAGTTCATGGAGAGTTGGGTTATTGTTCTCTGATGACACAGATCAGGCACTGAAAAGAAATTTTGAAACTTTGTCTTTGTACCTCACCTTTTCTCCGTTGTCAGTCGTGACTTCATTTGGTACTTTGTTCTCATCTTCGCAGAGAGAGAGAACCCCCAAGACTGCATAGCTCCTCGACGCATAGCCTGGAAATCTACTCTTTCACGATTACTAACAGTGGGACCTTTAGGCTACAGAGATGATGGCACCTTATCCAAAACTGCAGAATGTTTCAGGAATGTACACAGAGAACAGAAGGAATATAGACAGTCCTTTATAAATTAAATGATTCTGACTCGAAGATGCTGTAAAACCTTCAATTATTCATTTTTTAAGGAACTTAGACAGGAAATAGACTGGTTTCTAAAAAGCTTCACTCGCACAAACTTGCCTGCTGCCTGTGGATGCTGGGCTAGAAAAAACTCCTTCTCAAGTACAAGGCACTACAATATGTCTTCATCCATGCGATATTTATTGTAAGTCCAAAGACCTGCCAATGTACTGTCTCTTAAGGACTTCCCTCCAGTGTGCCGGAATTGTGTCCTTTGGGTACTGGGTGATGAAAGTTATTAATCAGTGACACTCCACACATGCCAGTTGCTAACAATTCATTAGAACACCCAGAGGAAATGTCATCATCTCCCAGAGACAGAATAGCATCAAACTTTTTTGACTGGGGAAAAATGTGGACATATTTCCTTCAATTTCATATTATTTTAGCCCAACTGTACATTTATGATTGCAAGAGAAAAAAAGGTAGTTAACTATCATTATATAATGTTACATGTTTTACAAATATATGTGCTTAAGTCTCAAGATGGTGCTGCTGCTGTTGTGACAAATACACTTAGGGCCTGATTACGATGCAGTTAGGAAGGCCTCCTAATGACATTTGTTCCATCCGATTCGGATCAGGAACGTGTCTTCCCGACCGACTCGGAAAGGTTTCCTACCAACCGAGCACAATGTGAGTTAGGCGTTAGGAATATCCCAATACGAATCCAACAGCATTCGGAATGACCGATCCATACGAAGCAGAATCATACATGTTTACAGACCACGTTTCGTAACAACCAAGTACAATGCTTGATTCGGACCCACCCGAATCACCAGTCAGAATCAGACTTTGGGGGCCCGTAGCGGACCCCTCCACCCAGAGCCTTCACATTTGGACCCGTGGGGGGGGTACCCATGGCTCCTCCCTTACCAGCCATGCACAGTGCGGCAGGCACCAGGGGGTGCCTGCCACAGAATGCCTGATTTTTTGCCAGCCACCCCTTTCTTCAATGGGCTCCCATTAAAGTCAATTGGAGTCTAACCCAATTGTATCTGGAAGCATCCGGATGCATCGTACTTGGTCAATCGGACTCTCCTGATCCGAGTTGGTTAGAAATGGTTCCCACACCCATTCAGTTGGAAAGATTTCAATTCTATTTTAATACAAATAAATAGAATGGACTGAGGAGCAGGAAGGCCAGCAAGCTATGGTGATGGTGGGGGCCCAGCCTCCAACAGACTGGCAGCAGCTTACCTGTTAAAACAAGAGTTTTGTCCTAGGTTGGCAGAACATTTGTAATGAAAAAGCCTCCATAACCTGGCAGGGTTACTTTTGGCAAAATTGCTTTCAGTTAGGGTAACACAAGGCATCAGCAGGTGGACCTCAGGCTTGTGGCAAGCAGTTCTGAAAGATAGTTCAGTGTACTGTCATGTGGATATTTTGTAGCAGCTAAAGTATTTTAACAGTTGCTAGCCCTGATTTTGAATGGTGTCATGAACGCGACGCAGCATTTGAACACAAAAATGCTGCACTGTGTTGCATGACAGTAAGAGAGAAGGAGAGTGCCATATTCACAGACATATTACACTCTTCTGACCTCTCCCTGGTACCATAGCTGATTTCATCTGCTTGGCGCCAGGCACACACCTTAGCGCCATAGTGCTAAGGTATGTGACTGAGTTTACCATAGGTTTTCTACAGGAAAGATTTCCTACCTGTATGAAATACTTTGACTAGACACACCTTAAAACTTTTTCAACTTTACAGGTGTGTTGCACAGTGCAGTAGCAAGTAAAGCCAAAAAAGAGGAGAAATGAAAACATTTGGTTCTCAGAGTCGTTGAAGACATACAAAAGTAGATGTAAATGCCTGAAAGGCCAGTGAGGGTAGATTATAGGACCATGGCCAAAGTGACATATAAGGCAGAACTGAAAGAGCTCCACAAACTAATGAAAGCAGCCAAGAGAGACAAGATAGCTCAGTGCACCAGCAATGCGGAGAGCGTAGGAAAATAAATCTTTAAGGTTGTTAACTCTTTCCTCAAACCACGGGTAATGGAGACTGCGGTGCAGCCTTCTCTCTCGCAGTGTGCAAGAATTTCTGACTTTTTTGACAATAAAATCCACAAAGTCCATGATTCACTCTTGCCGGTGGAAATGTCTGTTAAATCAGATGTGACTGGTGACAGAGAATCTATGCTCCCTCTCTTGGAATTCTCTCCCATCTCTCCTCATGAAGCTTTGGGAGAGATAATGAGATGTAAGTCAGGATCACTGTAGGACCCATGCCCTGAAAAGATATGGAAGGAGGTTGCACACAATGTTATCCATATGTTATCCCACATATGGAATACATCTCTCACCTCAGGCATCTTCCCTGATACTTGGAAGCACGCTATACTACTGCCACTCAGGAAGAAACCAACAATTATAGGCCGATTTCTCTGCTACGAGCACTGGCCAAAATGTTGGAAAAATTGGTGCAGCGACAACTGCCGAATTTTATTGGTAGCCAAGGCATTCTGCATAAACACCCAATCTGTGTTCCGAGCTGGTTTCAGCACGGAGATTGCACTTCTGGAGGTGGCGGAGTCGGTGAGGATGGCGACGGATTCAGGGGCATCAGCTATGCTGCCGCTATTGTATCGGTCTGCAGCTTTTTATATGGTTGATCATTCACCGCTGGCTCAGCGCCTCCAAGACATTGGTCTTGGAGGTGTAGCCTTTGCTTGGCTAAAGTCCTTTCTTGAAAATCGTACAAAAAGAGTCTCACTGCAACTCTACTTGTCTGAACCCTAAAGTTTATGGTGTGGGGTGCCCCAGGGTTTGGCTTTGAGTCCGCTCCTTTTTAATATATATTTGGTGTGTGAGGGTGATATCTTATGCTGACCACATACAGTTGATGTTTTCTTTTAAAGATCAGGCGCTTTTCTTTGAAAAATTTTAAAGGCTGCCTGAAGGACATAGCTCTTTGGAGGAATAATAACCAACTTAAACTCAATGCTGAGAAAACAGAGGTATTATTCTTCGGCAAGATCCAGCGACCTGCAGCGGATCTGTGGTGGCCAAAGGAAATGGGCACCCCGGTCATTCCAGCAGGCACAGTAAAAAATTTGGGAGTAAAATGGGAGGCTAAACTCTCCATTTCGTCGCAGATACAGCAAGTGACAGCAGCCTTTTTCAGCAAGCTGAGACACCTGGGAAAATTCCTTCATTTGTTGCCTGAAGACTCCCGCCGGGCCACAGTTCACGCCACTGTGACATCTATGCTGGACTATGCCAACGGCCTATATCTGGGTTTGCCAGCATACCTTATCAAAAAACTACAGAATGTGGTTGCGAGATTGCTTAGACGTGTTCCATTTTATCATCATATCTCTCTGCACATCTAAGACCTGCACTGGCTACCGGTGGAAAAAGCATCAAATTCAAAGCCCTAACATTAGCTTTCTAGTCAGTTAATGGGAGGTGACCCAGTTATCTGAGACAACGTTTATGTATCTACAGACAGAATAGCACCTTGAGGTCCAGCTCTCAAAGTCTGCTCTGTATTCCGCGAGTTAAGAAAGCTCAACTCTGCGGCAGATCGTTCACAGTGGGGGCATCCAAGCTAAGGAAATCCTTGCCCAACCGCCTACGTCTGATTAAGTCTGAAACACTATTCAGGAAAGCTGTAAAAACATGGCTTTTCAGCTCGGTTTAAACTGCTCTCTGGACCAGGACATGACACTGCCAGCTACTCACTGCTGATTGTTTCTTTAGCGCGGGACATCTCTGCTGGAGGTAACTGTTCCTGCTCAACAAATGGCTTTATTATTAATATTAACACCTGCTTTCCAGCAGCATTCATTTTTGCCTCTCAACCCTGTCTACTCATGTTAGTAGATAGAGTTTAGCGTAAAAAAGCATGGGTTGGTTAGGGGTTGCAGTTGAGGTGTTTCATTTTATATTCGAAACAGGGAGGATAGACCATATTATTTAAGGATCCCCATTACTCTTCTGCCACAGCGTAGAAGTCGAAAACAGGGGCAGATGATTTTGGGGGACCATACATAACAAAAAAAAATACATCAGTGAATTAAGGGCATGTTTTCAAATTGGGGTTCTGAGTGACATCATAGACAACTCAAGCTTTACTCTTGCCTATTTGTTTTCACTCAAAATCGCTCAGTGAAAAACATCCCTGTAATTCACTGTTCCCATCTATAATTCCAAATATTGTCAACTTTTCAAAGCTATTCACTTTTCTGAAGTCTGCATTTCAGTATCCGCCATATGCACTCTACACCTGGGTCAATATTTTGTAAAAATTTGTGTTCAGTTTGTAACACAAATATTTGGGGTGGGATTTCTTATCCGATGCAAAACATAATTTGCTTTGGAATATTCATCTAAGTAACGCAAAGTTGTGTTATGTGCTTTTTTTGCTACTTTGTACAAGTGGGCATTCTATTGGTGGTACATGGGCAACCCCTCAATGATTTTGAAACAGATACCTATCAATTAACATTTGTAGACAGGAATTTATGCCAAAACACTGCACCCCAATCCTACCTATTTTACAAACCTTTTTCAACTATGCATGTGTGCTGCTTTGTATTACACAAATACCAAATGGGAAGTCTTAAACGATGCGGACCCCACTCTAAGTGTACCTAGATCGTGTGTAGGTGAAGAGCCAAGAATCCCCCCAAGGGATTATCCAACTCCATTACCTGAGCGGATAGAGGGAGGGACCCCGTCTTGGTCTCAGGTGTACACCCCTCAGGTAATGTCATACCAGTTCATGGTGAGTTCTCATCATCCAGGGACCTTCGGTGTCAGCAGAAGTGCCTCCTCTACCAATCAATCGGGATGCCTATTATTTATAGTATAAAGCAGCCTTTGCAATGTGCGTGCTAGATTAGTGATGTTATGGATAGGTAAATAGTGCTGTTGCCCCGTGGATGAAGATAGGACGACTTTTGCACCTAGTGTTTAGAGAGGCCTAGTACATGATGTTCAGGGCATCGTGATAATGTTGTGTGAAGCTGGATGTATAAACAAAGTGGTTTCAAAGAAACTAGTCCAACATTGTCGTGCATGCAAATGTGTGCAAGAGGTCACCGCTGAAGTGTTATTTTCCATGACAAAGTAGGGAATAAGCTGCCTCTCTACATGGGCCCAACTCAGGAATATAACATTTGTAGAGAGGCAACTGTATACATAATGTGTTTGTGGTTGATTTTGTTGTATGAGATTCCCTGATTTACTGAGATATGTTCTCCAATATCAACTGTCAGGGTTATCTCCTGGGGAAAGTGATCACTTTCTGGTCTCTCACCCTAGCCAAAAAAGAAGGAAAAATGCAGCAACGGGAAGCTCAATAGAGTTTTACCAATCAACGGTGCCCCTGTTTTGAGATTAAATGAGAGACCTGGTGGCTTGTCGGGTGTTAGGCGACTATTTAAGACTTGTTGATCAAGGTGTTCTAAGTTGCAAAGCAGCCACTGACCTCTCCTGTCTATTTTGTGCCTGTGTGTTTTTTCTTACGGAGGTTTAACCTAATGTATATCCTGTGCTTCTAAAATCTCATTTGAGCAGGGTGTGCCCCAAATCCAAAATGAAATCTCCTGAGACAATGAGTTCAATATCTGTTCTCTCTCTTTTTAAAAGGAAGCCGTCTAGAGGGATTGTGACATGCACCCAAGTCTCTTGAAGTATTACTAACTGGAAAGAACAATGATATTGAAGATTCTCTTGATTGCAAATTTTACTAGCCAAGCTGATGATATTCCAGGATCACACTATGAACGTTTTACCTGTCTGGAAGCCTGTGTGAGCATTTTGTCATTGTGATATCCTGGTCATGTTCTGAGCCTCCATAAGCCAGCCCCAGTTTCTTTAGGCCCTTGGTAAACTCTTTGGTAACATGTTGTGGAGACACTGGGATTTACTCAATGCATTTTTCAGATTGAGTAGGCTTTCCTTGCTCTGACCAGGGGTGCCCGTTCCATTCTCATAGCTTCCAGTAGGCAAGGGTATCCTGTGATTCTTAATGGGGTGATTGTAATCCCTCAGCTTTTGATCCACCTCTTTTAGTACCTTCTGAGCACAATCAACTGGGCCCCAAGTGATTATGGTGGATTTGTTGCGTTGTCCAGGGCAAGGGTCAAGAAACAATCAAGACAATGTCCTTAGATATAGCCTACCCAAGTAATTTGTAGAGAGAATACATTTCTGCACATTACTCATATGTGGAGTGGCAAAAGATCCCTAGGGTATACAATTTGGATGCAATAGTGTAGAAGCTGCTTCATGGGAATTTGTAGATTTCACCTTATGCCTGATAAGAGATGTAGTCAACATAGGTTCTAAATTCCCAGGCAAGTTTGTAGTCACCCCTTCGCCTACAAGATTGTTTTTTGGCCGCAAGCTGGTAAGCATCTTTGGTGGGATAGTGGGCGTGTTTTTTGACAAATAGCCAATGTTGAACCAACTTCTTCTTGGAGTGCCCATAGGTGAGTTTTTTTAACATGTGTAGGTTCCATCCAGTGCCCAATGAGAGATGCGTTTTATAGAAGTAAAAATTTCAAGGCAAGTTAGTGATCACCCTTTCAGCCGTAAGCTGGTGTTCTGGCCCCAAACTGATAAATACCTTTTGGTGTATTTATGAACACATTCTTTTCCCAGTGGCCCACAGTGGAGCCTGCTTCTTCTTTAGAATGTCTGTTGCTGAGCATGTTTTGGAAGAACAGGGCAGTATTGGTTTGTACCTTATCAATCAGAGAGACATGTGAGCAAATAGAATGGTGGTGGTCTTAATTAATTGCATTAAGTAAGTCAGGGTGTGGGAGGCATGGCCGATCCAAGCAGCAACATGGCCGCTTGGTAAAGGGGCTCTGCCGGTCGAGCTTAATATCCGGCATGTATGCTGCATAAAACTACCCATCCTGTCTCTGTATTGCTAATCCGGATGCTGCAAACTGAGCTGCACACATTGCTGTATCCACCAGCCCGGAGATCAGTGGGTAAGCAATTTGATCACTGACAAGAGCTGGAGGCCTAGTTGCGACGGTGGTGGATCGTGACTCCGGGTGTTGCTGCGTCCAGATCGCGGCGTGCTGACTGCTGGTACAAAGCCGAGTACACCAGCCTGCCGAGAGGCGACTACAGCATAAGTGGATGAGGTGTGTCGGCAAAGGGACCGGTGTGACAGAGGAGGGGAGCCCCGGGGCTTGGCCTGACTCCGGCAGAGTTGCCAACGTGGAGGGCATAGAAGACACAGACCCGGCTGAAGTGGAGCGCACCTGGAAGAAATACAGTGGAGGTAGGCCGTCCCCCCCTTCCCTCCCCATGAGAGAGCGGCCCGCGGTCAGAATGTACCGCAGTCCCTGGGGTTTCTGGGGGCTGCGCCAGCCCGCCGAGCACCTGTACTGAGACGCATCGGCTGGAATTCGTCTGAGAATTAGCCCAGCTGCTGGGGGCTGTGCGGCCGCTGCTTGCAGCAAGCCGGTGAGCGATCGTAAACTCTGGCGGCCGCATTGTTGAATCTGCCCCCTGTGATCAATATAGGCACAAAAGTTGGTGCGCATGTCTGGGACCCAGTTACAGCGGTATCTTGTGAAGGGTGCACACGATCCTGTAGTTATTAGCACTAACCTGAAAGGGACTCTGGTTCTTTATTCCCCCGTCATTTCGTAGTGAAGCTTTGGCATTTTACTGGCGAGATCAGGCAATGGGTGGTAGGCCAAACTGGATGGAACACATCACTGACTTCTGGAGGTGGCATCTGCTGCACTCCACAAACCCCCCACTCGCTGTGTCGCTATAGAAGGCCCGCTAGGCTGACGGTGCAGCCGCTCATAAAGGTTGAGATTGGAAGTGGACGCTGGCCAGGGGGGCCTCATCGTGATGTAGCTGGGGACTGGATATTATCTCCCATTGGTACTACCAGGGGAGGTGGCTGATTCTCACTGCCCTTGTTGCGGGCTGCCTGCTGCTCAAGAGGTGCATATTCCCCCTCACACCCAGCGGGATATTCTACTTGTGTGGTGAGCCTTCTTTGGGAATAGCATGGAAAGTGAACCGCGGTTTCTACCTCCTCTCTACGCCTGCATATTGTTGGACTACCCACCCTAGATGGTACTAACACAGCGCAGAAGCACGATTGGAAAGGCAGACAACAAACAGCCGAAAATTAATTTCGACAAATGCAACACACGGCAGGTGGATGGTGAGACGATGTCACAGATAATAGTACCGGAGACGCAACTAGATCCGGAACAAGAAGAGGACATAAAAACCCTGCTGTGAGATGTAAAAGGCTGCCTCAAAAAAATGGACGCCAGGAGTCTCCGATTCAGATGACCACCAAGTTGAGACACCAGATCACCTTCTTTGTATGGACAAAATACTGGAGGTAATAAAGGCATGCAATGAAGATCTTGAAGGCCGCTCGAGGCGAAACAACATACGCATCACTGGAGTGCCGGAGTCTACAAATATACCCAACATGGAGAAATACGTAGAGGGCCTCTTCCAGAACCTGTTTGGAACTGACCTCTCTGCCATGTGCCTGGTGCAGCAGGCCCATCGCACCTTGGGGCCTCACCCGGCAATACTGGTTTGGCTGCTCAATTATAGAGACAGAGACACAGTTCTTTGACTGGTCCGAGAAAAAGGAGAATTACAATACCAGAACAATGCCATCTCACTATACCCCGACTTCACACAGGTGGACCAGGCTGCGAGACGAGAGTTCCTTCTGGCAAAGAAACTGCTCAAGAAAGCCAGAATTAAATATGCTTTGCTCTCCCCTGCCAAACTACGTGTACACGCAAATGACAAGCCCTTTTTTTACTGAAGCCTGTGCTGCAATTAAATTTACCAAACAACAAGTTCGACAACAATGTGACAAAGGCCGCAAAAAGGACAGCTTGTCATAGAGTCAGCCAAATGATAATGACTAGAATAACCGCCTTAACATTAAGTCCCATAAGGGTTCCTCTCTCTTGTTTGCCTCAGGGTGGGGAAAAGGAATCTTACTTGTTATTTCTTCATGCTCCTGATGTGGGTTGTAATAGTAACTTTAGGTAGTTGTAAAATGCTCAGCCACCCTGCAACGTAGTGACGGGGCAGTATGCCGGCAACTCTCACCCTCTCTGGGATGATTCCCTACTGCTAAGAACTATTGGGTCATTGTTTTCTAAGGGGTGGTTAGTTTTGAAACTCAACCTGATTAGGGGGTTGGAGTGGGTGGTGGGTGGGAAGGGACAGTTTTTATTAGTTAGTTGTTCATTGCTCTGTACTTCATATTTCACTTCTGATAAGACGCGATCTGGACATGACATATACTGCCCCGAGGCCATCATCACTCACTGGAAAATATACTCTGGGGCATCACCAAGGTCATATCCTATACAGAATTAGGGGTCACCAGGGACATACACTATTTCACGCCTGCCTGTCTACTTCAACATGTATTCGTTGACCACAGGAAGACACGTATGATGCACCCCACCCCAATCTCTCGAGGCATTTGACTGTGATCAGTCTCCTTCAGGAGACCGATCGAAGGGATACGACTTGTGATTGACTGAAGTCAAACAGTTGGAGTGAGGTGTTTACCTCATGTTACTCCAACTACTCCTGTGGGGTCGCCACCTTAATTAAAAGAGGTACTCCCTGGCAAACTTTAAAGGTAATTAGTGACACAGAAGGTTGTTACGTGTTGGTACTTGAGGTATTGTTTCATCAAAGGGTCCTAATCGCCAATGTCTACGGACAAAACGTAGATGACCCCTCCTTCTTTCAGCAAGTATTGCACCTCATACAATACATGGGAGATACGGCATTAATATGGGGCGGACAGGGTAGGCACCTCTCACACACACCACCCACAGGAGGCCGCAGTCTTAAAACAATTAATAGCTAACGGTTTAATAGACACTTGGCAGATTCTTCACCCTAATACTAGGGAGGGCACATGTATCTCGCAGCAACATAATGCATGGTGGTGCAAAGACTTTTGGCTCACTTCCCCCCGACCCGCACTCTGTGAAAAAAGTGAATATATTTGGACATTATGGGAGACCTTTAAGGTGGTTATACGTGGACACTGCATAGTGGGGCAAACAAGGTTCTCATGGACATACGTATCTGTCTGAGCAGTCTAGACTCCACCTCTATTATTGCACTTCATACCCTGCCAATGACATGGTACACTCCCCCCTGATATCTTAAATACCATGTGCGATTTTTACACACAGCTATGCACGTCCCAAATGACACCATGGGACTCGGTTCTGTAACACTACTTTGACTCCATAGGAATCGTATGGTTCAACAATGCTCACTGCGAGTACCTCGATGTACCGTTTACAGTGGAAGATGTGCGTTGGGTCATAGGTGGCATGCAGGCGGACAAGGTGCCGGGAGCGGATGGCCTTACCACGCAAATCTACAAATAATTGGTCTCACAACTAGGGCGCTCATTGTGTCCATGTATGCGGACGACATTACGCTTTATATAGTGAACCCAAAAGACAAAAGGCAACCTGTCGCCCATGACAAGAGAGGTAGTTCGCTTTGGTGGGTTCTCCGGAGTCAATATTGTAGTAAAGACGTCTGGAGACTGTAGTTGCTTGTAGCAGGATTCTTTATTGTAGTAGTTAAGAGGTAGAGTAAGAGCAGACCCTCCACCGCAGCAGCAACCAGTTAACTGCCAAAGTGTAGAACCCACCAGACAAACACAGAAGGAACATGGAATATGGAACATCAGGTACAGATATTCTTATGAAGACTAGAAAGCCAACCTATGACAACTTAGTATGTACTTGTGACAACTTAGTATGTACTACACATCTTCTCCCTTTCTGTTGTTTGAGAGAAAAAAAAACTGATAAAGGAAACTTACAAAAATTAAAAAAAAAACTTAACAAACAAAATCTTGCAAATAAGTAGGAGGCCTCCTAGACCTCAGTGAACGAGTGCAAGTGGAATCACCCTGGACAGGACGAAGAGCCTGTGAAGAAACTGGAGCATCACCACCCCCTGAATTATCAACTCCGGCTGGAATGATAGAGCTAGAAGGTAATTCATCTGCCAACAAGTAGCCACTCGTAGAACAATCATTAGAAACTGAAAAATGAGACGTGGAATCATCACAAGGCAAAGGAGACGGAGAAACACAAAACTTCTCCCTCTTATAGAGAGCGACTCTCCTGAAATTCCAACATTCTCCATTATTAAGAATGACACAATGGTTAAGAACTTTCTTGACCTTAAAAGGCCCCTTGAATTTTGACAGACCTTTCTGTAACCTCCCCAACTTGATCTTGACTAAATCACCTACATAAAAAGAAGGTGAAGACACCGACTGGGAAGGAAGTGTATCAACCTTGGTTTCCTTACTATCCAAAACATTACCTTGAGACTGCAAAGTGACAACACTCTTCATCCAAGATGGAAACAACTTCAAACCAGGATCACGTCCTCTCATCAGCTGAAATGGGGACAAATCTCCGCTAGCTAAGGGAGTGGTGCGGTAGGCCCACAACATTTCATTCACCATTTTCCTAACAATGTGCCCACCACTGGAAGCTATCTGAATGATGCCCTTGACCACTTTATTCGCCCTCTCACAGACAGCATTGCCCTGGGGGTTGTACAAGGACGTACGATGATGTGAAATACCACATCCTTTCAAAAAAACTTGCATGTCACTGGACGTGAGTTGCGGACCATTATCTGTAATTATGACAGAAGGCAACCCTTCATCCTTGAAAAGATTACCCAAAAATCTAATAGTACTGGGTGTAGTGATGTCGCTGGTGAAATGAACCACTAACCATCTAGTGAAGACATCCACAACCACAACAGCAAACCTGTCAGATTCACCTAATTCACCCATGGGACCGATGAAGTCAAGGGATATGGTATGCCAGGGTAAATTGGGACTTAGAATGTGTGCACCAGGAACAACCTTAGGACCAGTTTTCAACCTTTTTTCCCCTTCTCTGCATAAAGTACAATTTTCAATCCAATCAACCACCTGGGAATCCACGCCTGGCCACCAGAAGTGGTCCTTAATGCGTCTTTGAGTAAGGGTCTGACCCATATGCCCCTCATGGGCCAAAACCAACAACTTAGACCTCAACCCAAATGGTGGTATGAATTTCTCCCCTTTAAAAAGTATATCACCCACAACTGAAAGATCATCTAGAACTTTAACAAACGGTCTGACAGAGACGGAGACAGCACTCTCGCGCCTGGACCCCAATCTGACAAGTTTGATGACCTCTTGAAGAGTAGTATCAACAGACATTTCCTTAGACCAATCACTAGACGAAAAAACGCCTTCACCCACAAAGACTGCATCCTCAACTGAGGCCACAGCAACATCATCCAAATCCAGTGACACCTCAGAATTGTGAGAAGAACGCCAATCCAAGGATAGCCTCGAAAGGCAGTCTGCCTGAACATTCCTCCAACCAGGAATGTATTCCATGGAGTACTGGAATTCTTGTAACCTGGCAGCTAATTTCATGAGCCGAGCTGAACCTTTTCCCGCTCCACCAGGAGAGAGAACTTTGATGAGGGGTTTATGATCGGACCTCAATATAAACTTCATGCCCCACAAATATGTGCGGAAATATTCAACAGCCCAAGACGCAGCTAGTGCCTCCCTCTCTATAACAGAATAATTTTTTTCCGTGTCAGTGAGGGTCCTAGAGGCAAAAGCAACTGTGAGTTCTGTCGCTCCTTTCATTTGTGACAACATGGCACCCAAACCATGTGCACTGGCATCCACGGTAACAATTGACTTATTGTGAATATCAAAAGAAGACAACATTTTAGCATCACAAATCTCATTTTTGATATTTTCAAAGCATTTTTGTTGTTCAACTGTCCATGTGAAACTCGTACCCCGTTTTAACAAAGATCTTATGCACATAGTTTTGTCGGAAAAGTTCTTGACAAACTTCGAATAATACTCTATGAGTCCCATGAAGGAACGCAACTGATCTTTGTCACAAGGAGGAGGTGCAGAGCGAATAGCCTCACATAAGTCTTTCTTGGGTTTGATACCAGAGGAGGTGATAGTGTAGCCTAAATAGTCCACTTGATCTACTCCAAACAAGCACTTATCTTTGCGCAGGGTAAGACCAGCACTGGACAATATTTCTAGGACAACTTTGAGTGTGGAATTGTGTTGGCATTCAGTAAGACCATAAATCAGGATGTCGTCCTGAAAGTAGACTACCCTGGACACCCCTTCAAAGATGCCAGAAACCATACGTTGGAAGACGCTCGCTGCTGACTTGAGACCAAATGGCAGACGAGTAAATTGATAAGTACCCCAAGGTGTAATGAAGGCCGTTAAACTTTTGGAGTCCTTGTGCAAATCAATCTGGTGATACGCACTCCTGAGGTCTAATTTGGAGAAAAATCTGGCACCATTAAGGGTAGTGACTAATTCTGCTATGTTAGGAAGAGGGAAGGTATCTGCTACAACACAATGATTAAGAGACCTAAGGTCGACACAGAAACGGAGATTGCCATCCGATTTCTTAGTGACGACAATGGGCGAAACCCAAGGAGAAGCCTCAACTGGCTCAATGACACCAGACGCCAACATGTCATCAAGAAGAACCTTGACTTCATCTCTAATAACGATGGGGATGCGTCTCACTTTGTGCTGGACTGGAATCGAGTTGGGTTTAAGTATGATTTTATGTGAGTAGCCCTTAAGACGGCCTAAGCTCTCTCCAAAAACGTCTTTAAAGTTAGAGAGTAAAGAGAGTAACTCTATGTCCTCTACTACCATGACCTGGGGATCAGCACGTAGATTAACAATAATAGAGAGGTCGTATTGGTGTATCCAACCAAGAATAGCAGGACCTGACTCTGAGACATATACCTTACCAAAGATTTGTCTCGTACAAAACTTAATGTTGGCCTCAAAATATCCTAAGATGTTCAGAGGTTCACCCTGATATCCACCTGGTGAAATATCTCTGGGAAGAAGTGGACTTATTCCCCACAAGTTGACATATAACGAGTTGGGAATGATTGTGTAACGTGAACCAGTGTCCACCATTAAATAAACATCTTTACCATCTATAATAAAAAGTGCTTTAGGTCTGTTTTTTTGTTTGAGCTCTTCATATTGAAGGTCATTATCATCACCAACCACCAAAATTTTATCTTTATCATCTTTGACTTGAGCTATATCGCTTATATATGATACAGATGAACGTGCTTTACCCCTGCACACACGAGCATAATGCCCCAACTTGCCACACTTCATGCACTCTTGTTTAGCTGCAAAACAAAATTTTGAGTCAGAAGTGTGTGCTAAACTACCACATCTTAAGCATTGTCTAGGAGTAATAGGCCTAACAGCATTTTGACTCTTGACATTAACTGTTTTCCTGTTGAAAAACTTCTTCTGTTTGATGAGGGCAATATCGTCTTGGTCATTATCTTCCTGAGAGGAGAATAATTGTGAATGACAAGACACTTCACTAACATCGCTTGACATTGTTCTTTTTTCCAACTCCTTCATACACCCTTCAGATTGCTCAACAAATTTTGCTAAGTCAATTGCTGTTTGAAGGTTAGGGTTCTTTGCTGCCCATAAACGCTCTTTTATCTTTTTGTTATTACACTGTACAATGAGCTGATCTCTAATCAGTTCATCGGTCATATTTCCAAATTTACACTTGACGGACATCTCACGCAACCTGGAAACAAAATCATCAATAGTCTCACCCATTCTCTGACTCTTGGTGTAAAATTTATATCTATTCATTACGAGGTTTTCCTCCTTAGCATATCTGACTTCAAGACGTGAAACCGCCTCTTTATACTCATCTAAAGCAACTTGAGAACCAGCCTGGAGTGCCTGCGGCAAAAACCTGAAAACACGCTGGCCCTCTTTGCCAAGTGAACTCAGAAGAAGCGCTTTTTTCCTTTTGGCAGAGTATTCCTGCGCATCCAGAGCATCCAGGTAATTCTCGAACATGGGAAACCAATCTTCCCATGATATACTGGGCTGGCCTGGAATGGGAAGAAAACTGGGAGGAAGAACAACATTGCCACTCTGTAAAGCCACTTGTTCAGACATGGCTGATGTAAAAAATTTTGTCAATGAAGTCTAGTAGATATCGAGTAGTTTGAAGTAAAGATTTAACAATGTCAGCCAGAGATGGTTGTGAGAAAATCAAATGTGTAAAAATTATAACCAACCACAGCAGATGAGCGTTTTGTTAAATGTCGCTAATACTGTTAATTAAATTCAAAGTTTACTTGAGAAGGATGCGCAAAAGACGTGCGCATCGTCGTTGCATCGCTGGAGATGAGTCGGTAACTACAGCAACAAAGAAAATGGCCTCCAAGAGCGTGGTGACGTGAGACGTGGCTTCACTAGCGTCGAGTGCGTCAAATGCGTGTGTGCGCGATTGAGCACGTCTTCAAACGCAGGACTGAGAGCGCGAAGACTACAAGCCGGCAGACGTCACAAGAGCAATCACCAACTCCCCCTCAGCATTCCAAGACGTCATCAGTCGGAGAGAGGCAGGGAGCGGAGTAGGAGGCAGGCAGAGGAAAGACGGCAGAGCACAGAGGAGGTGAAGGGCAAGGTAATAAAGTGAAAAACTTGCCGACTGCTTCTGAAAGTCCTCCGTGAGTGCAGTGCGTCTTCCTGGCAGTACTGTAGTGTCGTAGTAAACCCAAAGCGAGAATCATCTCATTTGGTTCTGCTCTTAGTAGCGAGGGTCCATGGGTTCTGAAACACGTCGCCAAAATATTGTAGTAAAGACGTCTGGAGACTGTAGTTGCTTGTAGCAGGATTCTTTATTGTAGAAGTTAAGAGGTAGAGTAAGAGCAGACCCTCCACCGCAGCAGCAACCAGTTAACTGTCAAAGTGTAGAACCCACCAGACAAACACAGAAGGAACATGGAATATGGAACATCAGGTACATATATTCTTATGAAGACTAGAAAGCCAACCTATGACAACTTAGTATGTACTTGTGACAACTTAGTATGTACTACACATATCAACTGGACAAATCCGTGATCCTCCCACTTACGCCCTGAACACCCTATATGGTTCAGCACTGATTTGCAATATCTATGGACAGCCAACTATGGAAGGGTTGTGACCTGGATTGAAGACAGGGTAAGCTGCTGGAAGACTCTTCCTCTCTCCCTGGCGGGTTGTATAGCAGTGGCTAAAATGATAATACTGCCAAAACTACTTTATCTTTTTGCAAATATTCGGCTATCGCTCCCAATGCACTTTTTTAAACGCTTGAGATCACTTATGATAGATCTGGTGTGGGCAGGGGGTCAACCAAAGATAGCCTGGGAAATCCTGACACTACCACAGGAACAAGGGGGCATGGCAGCCCCGGACTTTGTCATTTACGCATACAGCGCACAGGCAAGATGATTTTTTGCATTTCTGGGTGCACCCCACACCTTATAAGCCACGTGTGTCCAGAGAAATAAAGTGAGATGCTCCCCTGCTAATTTCGACAGCACTATTCCATCCTTAAAACCGCCCTCATGAGGAAATAGACACAGTACAAGTCATGAGGGGGGCATGGGAGGGTCTTCGAAAACGGGCACACGTAGAGGTGCTATACACGGCATCCATGCCCCTCCTCAATAATCCTCTGTACCCCCCACTCATGGAACAAAAGGTACAAGAGCATGCGAGCACACACAACATAGCAGCAGGTAGTGACACTTTTATCACGCTCCAACACATGTGTTCCCCCGCAGAGCCGACAGCACTAGATATGCTGTTGTATTACCAGCTCAGCGCATCCTGTAATAGCAGGTTTCCCACCATCGCTTCCGGCGCTGGAAAACCTGCTGGCCGTGGAGTCGGAATGGAAGCTTGTATCACGCGTCTACAAACAAACATAAAAGGCTTCTCTGATCACGGTTCCTCCTTTGCGCAGGGCCTGGACGGAAGAACTAGGGGTACCCCTCCCAGATGAACAATGGAGGTTGAGTTGTAAACAGCTAGAGCATCTGTCGCCCAATTACCGCCTCCAGCTTATTCACTTTACCTCCATCACCTTTACCGTACTTCCATACAACTACATAAAATGGGGCTCCGCGAAGATGGCTGTTGCTGGAGATGTGGGGCCCCACATGCAACCTTCTAGCATTTAGCTCGGAACTGTAGGCCCATAGCAAAATTCTGGTTTGAAATTTTCCAACAAATTAAAAACATTACCAGGTTGGACCTCCCCTGCACACAACTGACATCCCTGCTTGGGGTGCTAGAGACAATGCCCCCTATATCACGGAAATTACCAGAATGGCAAAACAACAGGTGACCTTACTCTGGGGAGTAGCTAGACCCCGATGACAAAAGATTGGGTTTGACATGTTACTTATTGCAGGACACAGCTGTCAAACTATTAGGAACTTCTGCCGATCAGATCCCGACCTAAAGACATTTGGGAACCATATGTGACTTGGTTAAATTTTAGGGCAGGAGATGACTAATGTAGTAATACATGTTGTGTGTCCCTGAGGGGATGTCCATTAGACTGTGATGTATAGCACTGCCTCGGAAGAGAAAGACAAGATGTTATACTTCGGATGCTCATGCTAATTGACTCTTCATGTTACAGGAATGGTATTGATGCCCTCATGGCGGGATAGATTGCCTGGAGTATTGATATGTCCGGACTAATTACTCATAGTATACACTGCAATTAATGTTTTTTGTTGCTTATGTTATGAAAATTCAAATAAAAAAACAATTTTAAAAAGTAAGTCAGGGTGTGGGGAATGAGCTACCTCCAAATCTGTTAATAGTTCTCTGTCTCCTTTATTTTCATTCTCCCATCCTATACTCTTCTCCCAGAACCACCCCAGGGATTTTTTCTTTGTGTATTAAAGAATGGGTAGGCAGCTCAACGATTTGCTGAGGGAAGTTTTTTATTCTAGCCCTTTCTTTTCTTAGCTCTGTCATCTTTAGAAATTTCCACTGCAATTTGGAGCTCGCAATCAGTACAGAGCAGAACCGGGAGGAGAGCAGCAAAAGCAGCTTCAGCTGAGAGGCAGCCTCTTTTACCCAGGTGAGAGACGGAGTCTGTGGTCAGGGCGAATGACAAACATTGACCTGTGGAGCAGGGCAGGCAGGGTTGACCTAGCTTCTTTGTTAGCGGGGTAGCAGAGCAACTTCGGAGTCCTGAAGGGTATTGCTTGGCATTTTGTTTCCATTATCAGTAGTGCTCTAATACTCAATCATAAATAGGGCTCCCGGTTTTATGGTATTTATTTTTTTGCCATTTCCGTCTGTATTTATCCATATTTATTTTCTGGGCATTTTTTCTGTATTTATCCACATTTATTTTTGCCACACGCAAAAGACGCCGCTACAGCTAGTATTTTTCCGCATTTATTTAAATTGACAATGCACACCAGCGCCCGGTTGTTATTGGTCAACACAATACATTCACCTGAAAACGTTGCCATTGTAGTACAAGCACATGCACATTTCAAGGGATTTGCAGACATTGAGGCTCTTTCTGGTTTGTTAATGAAATGAAGACCTCTGAAAACCCGTTCAATAAAAGACAGTGTAACACAGTAACATGAATTAATAGAGCATAGCATGGTGTATACACACATCTTATGCAGGGGCATAACTTTCAATGAAAGAATTTGTGATGCTTGAAATGGGTTGCGGGCAGTTTGTAAAAATGCATTAATAAAGATTAAGGCAGACATGCAAGTGGCTCCGAAGATAGTGTTCAGAGAGGGGAGGCATACAGAAGATGAAAGGGAAAGAGAGAGCTATTTGGAAGAAAACAGGAAAGGAGACAATAAGAGCTATCCGTGCTCATGTTAGATTGTAGAAATATGAAATACTTCTTGAGATAGTGTGCAGCTTGAGGATGCAAGAGTGTAGAAAGATGCAGCATTATTTGCAGGTGAAGAATAGTGCTATTAGACAATTTTGATAGGCACCCGGCTCATGTTCACTTAAAAGTCCTGCAGCACACCACACTATGAAAGATAAAACCTAACTTGATGCATGCTTTATTCATAAATGTTTAGTGGTGAAATGCTGTAGAAAGTAGTGTTCAACTATACACTATTCTGTCTCAAGGCGTACTAGAGTGCCATTAGGCCACAGTTTCAGCAAGGAGAGTGCATTGGGTCAAGGAATGGCCGTGTAAAATAATGGCTGGTCACAAATAATGGGAACTCTTGACAACATTGGGCTGCGCTCAAATGCAGCAGAAACATCAAGATCACAGTAATGTGAGAAAAATAGATGTATGACTAATGCAAACATTTAAAATTTGATCCTGCGCATGCTGGAGCAGAAGTCTTTTGATGTTCATCCTCGAGTATGGCTTATGGTATTAATACAAAGACAAAGTGGTATCCAGTTTGAAAACCTCTGCACAAGATGTAGGGAAAGGTTCCCCATACAGTGGAAGTGTTTTGCTTGCATCCCAATGGCTGGAGGGCCTAGATCCACAAACTGGGTTGAAAGGAATAGTTACAGGCCTTCCTGGCTCTCAAGTCCGTCCGAGCCCTATCCCGCTCTCCCCCCCCCGTTCGTTAACCTCATGCTAAGTGGGCAATCAATCATGGAATGGCAAGACAGCAGGCCCTTTCCCTCCACCCCCCCGCTATAAACTATTAAGCTTTTCTGTTCTTGAGACACTGCAGGCTCCGAGCCTTAATGATACTATGGGACACATTTGGGTTTTCAAAAACGTACATTCAAACAAGCTTTCAGCAGAGGTTCCACACGTTATACACAATACAGATGTCTGAAAGTTGCTTGAAGTTTTCCTTTTTTGTTTGTTTTTACTAGGGCTTTAATTATGTGGTTTTGCCAAATTTTACGGTGCGAGATTCAGAGCTGATGATTAGTTTTGCAGTTGTCTGAAAATGTCCATCCAGCTCGGCAACATATGTTAACTTATCACACTTCAACAAATCTGTTGTAAATTGCATTCTCTATGTTCATTAGATTTCTATGTTATCTACAACCTGTAACTCTCTATGGTTGTTAATTGGTTCTAGAATTACTGTATGTTCTGGACTCCAAGTTCTGCAGAGTCAGTTGGTTGACTGGTCAGCAGGCGTTGGGTCCTTTCTGCTGTACTGCACAATAAATCTTAATCTACACACCTTGTTCTCCTTGGTGTCTACTTACAACATTTTGGCGACTTGAGCCTGCTGTCCTCCGACATCCAGGAAAGGCTTCAGGAGCAGTTTCCAGCCTCAGTCATCATCAGCGATCGGATCCAGCTAAATCGAACCCAGTGATGTCTTCAATCCTCAGCGCTTGAGGGAATCGACATCGGAAACCAGTGGACATCGGGAAGCCTCCTTGAATTTCGGTATTTTAAAATATTTGTCTTGGAAAGCTTCTACTCCGATATAGGAGTACCGTTGTCTCCTAGCAACGCGTCAGCGCGAGTGAACTCTGCTGCGAGCCGACGAAGACTACGCAGCTATGCAGTAACGTGAGTGTCAAGCCTCTCTTTCATAAGCGGCCATTTTGTTTGCCCTTTGTTTCTAAGGGAAAAACTTCATTCGTCAGGAAATCGTTTGCCTGCCTTCCAAGCCTCGTTTTCACAATTTTCAAGCCTCGTTTTCGTGCGGCGGCCATTTTAAGTCTACATTTACTCGATCTGAATGAAATGTTGCCGTTTTGAACAACATTTCGGTGGCATTCAGCGCAGCGTCCATTCCGAAAAGGAAATCAGAGACAGGTATCCTACTTTTAATTACTATTACTTAAATGGCTACAGCACAAAATATCAACATAACACTTCCTCCTCCATTCCTAAATGAACCTGGAAATCCTCCAGTGCAATGGGAGGATTGGTATGTGATGTTCGACAATTATTTAGAGGCAATAGATGGTCAAGAGTTCTCCTCGAAGAGAAAGAAAGCTATTTTATTGAGTACTCTTGGCAAGGAGGGACAGAGAGTTTTTAGGTTTTTACCAATTGCTCTACAGGCAAATGGAGAGGCAATACCAGATCTTTACAAAGAGGCTATTTCACGTTTAGAGGTAAAATTCGCAAAGGAAGAAAATTTGGTGATGCATCGGTACAAATTTTATACTCAAAAGCAGAGGTCAGAGGAAAATATTGATGATTTTGTCACTCGTTTAAGAGAATTATCAATAAAGTGCAAGTTTGGTAATATGGCTGAAGAACTAATACGAGATCAACTCATAGTCCAATGTAGCAGCCGGAAGATCCAGGAAAGACTATGGGCTGCCAAGAATCCTACTCTCAAGGTTGCCATCGAACTAGCACAAGTGATAGAGGAATCAGAAAAATGCATCAGAGTTATTGAAAACTCAAAGAAGAAACAGTCAGAAGAAGTATCAGTTGTGTCAGACAAAGAGGCAGAACACGACTCTCAATGTTATTCTGATGATGCAGTTGCTGTCATCAAAAGTAAATTTAGAACATTTCCAAAGAAAGTTCCAACTCCTAACAGATTTTGCAGTAGATGTGGCAGTAATTCACATTCTTCGGAGGCACGATTCTGTTTTGCAGCTAACAAAGAGTGTCTCAAATGTGGGAAATTTGGACATTTCTCTAAAATGTGCAAAACAAAGAACAAGCAGAAAATTGCTGTGGTGGAAGATTACCCCAATGACAGATCTTCCATTAGTGAGAGAATGTTAGTGATCTGTGAGTCTGATATAATTGCTAACTTAGATGATCGAAGATTGAACAGGCCTAAAGCTATGTTCACTATAGATGGATGAGAAGTCCAATTGATGGTTGATACGGGCTCACGACATACAATCATTCCTCAGTGCACATTCAAAGAACTTTGGTCTAGCATGCCATTACACAAAAGTGATATTTCTCCTAAAGGTTTTCAAGGGGAGGTTATAGACATTCTGGGATATTTTGAATCTGACATTATTTTCAAGAATAGGTCTATAATTGGAAAGGTATATGTGTCCATTGATGGCCCACCAATCTTGGGGTGGTTTCATCAATACGACTTGTATATTATCATAAATCCGAGGGCTCCTGACCAAGTTATGGTGCTAGAAGATGATTCTATAGACACTATTTTGAATGAGTTCAATTCTGTTTTCAGAAGTGAGTTGGGTGAACTTAGAGGTTATTCGCACATGATAAAATTGAAAGAAGGGTGTATACCTGTTCAACACAAACTCCGAAGAATTCCTTTAGCCATTAGGAATGATGTGAAGCTGTTAATAGAAGAAATGCTCCAGAATGGAGTTATAGAACCTGTTGAGGGGTCTGAGTGGGTTTCACCAGTAGTTATTTCAAAGAAACCTGACAACAAATTGCGTTTCTGTGTTGACCTTAGGTCTGTAAACAAAAGTGTTGTTGCTGATACCTTTCCCCTCCCGAACATCAATGAATTGGTATCCACACTTGAGGGAGCGAAGTTTTTCTCAAAACTTGATCTAAAAAACGCTTACCATCAGGTTAAGTTACATGATTCCTGTAAACATATTACATCATTCATTACCACGGAAGGAATCTTCCAATTCACACGCTTACCGTTTGGGTTAATATCAGCGGCAAGCGTGTTCCAACGCATGGTTCATGAATTGTTCAGAGGGTTAAAAAAGGTGGTCTATTTCCAAGACGATATCCTGGTATTTGGCAGTTCTGTTCCTGAACACAATTTACTTCTCAGACAGGTATTGCATAGAATTAATGATGCTGGTCTCACCTTGCGCTGGGAAAAATGTTCTTTCCTTGTCCAACAAATTGAATACCTTGGCCATGAAATATCTGAGGAAGGAATCAAGCCAAAAAAAGATCTATTATTAGCAATAAAGTCAGCTCCTCCCCCAAGTGACAAGGACCAGTTGAGATCCTTCATGGGTCTTATAGAATATTATTCCAAGTTTGTGAGCAATTTCTCAGAGAAAACTATTAATTTAAGAATTTTACTAAAAAAAGGGGCAAAATTCTTGTGGGGTCCCGAACAGGACTCAGCTTTTGGTCTAGTCAAGAACGAAATTTGTGAAGCGGGCGTTCTAGCTCCTTTTGACACTAGGCTTCCTTCAATCCTTATGGTCGATGCCAGTGCGTATGGTTTGGGAGCAGTTTTGGTTCAAAAGCATGGCCATAGAGAACGTCCAGTTGCTTTTGCTTCCAAAACTTTATCTGTGGCTGAAAGAAATTATAGTGTCATCGAAAAGGAGGCCTTAGCTGCTGTTTGGGGCACATACTATTTCCGCACCTATCTTTGGGGAATTAACTTTGTCATTAAAACTGACCACAACCCATTGCTTAGGATTCTTGCACCCGGAGGCGCTGTCAGAGGCTCTCCTAGGTTGGCAAGGTTGGCAGCAAAGTTACAAGACTTTCATTTTCAAGTTGAACATATTCAGGGGTGGAGAAATCTCCAAGCTGATTGCTTTTCTAGATTACCACAGCAATCATTGGAATCTGATGTTTCTTTGGATTTGCTGGATGAAAGTGTTGCTTGGGTACAAGATCTTGTTTCTTTTGGTGTTGGTTCTTTCTCGCACCAAGATTGGGTTGATGCCATGAAAACTGATGAAGTTCTTAAGGATGTTATGAGACTGCTTAAGGAAGGCTCTAGGAGAGAGAGTTGCCTACAAGTTTCTGTTCGTCCTTTTGTCAAAGTTTTGGACGAATTATCTACTTGTGGAGATGACATTCTCTTGAGAAATGACAAATTTGTTCCACCCAACAGTCTTCGACGAAAGCTTTTTGACATAGCTCATGAAGGACATCTTGGACAAACTCTGACTCAACAAAGACTCAGAAAAAAATTTTGGTGGCCTGCAATGGATGCGCAGGTTGCTTTGTGGGTTGAGCAGTGTAACATGTGTAAAGAGGGTGAGAAACGTCTAAAGGTGGCTATGAATAGTACCATGGGGCGGATTGCTTGTCCAGATATACCGTGGCATACCATATGCTTAGATTTTATTGGACCTATGTCTGAATTAAATATCAATCAGCGGTTTGCCATTGTTTGTGTTGATGTGTTTTCAAAATGGATTGTGGTCAAATTTGTCAGAGACATCACTACTGAGACCACTATTCTATTTTTGAAGGCATTGTTTCTTTCTGAGGGTTATCCCAGTGTCATTATTACTGACAATGGGACCCAGCTAGTTTCTCAGAAAATGCAGCAGTTTCTGTCACACTCAGGGCTGTCTCACCATCGGACTTCCCTTTACAACCCTCAAGGGAATGGTCTATGCGAAAGGGTTAATAGATTAGTCAAAGGAACAATACAACTGGCTGTCTCCAGCGGACGTTGTGTGTCTGATCTTGCTCAGGAGACGGTTTGTGCCCATCGTGCAACTATCCATGGGAATGCTACAAAGTCTCCTTTTGAAATTTTGCGGGGAAGGTCTCCTGGCTCGAAGCTTGTTCCTTCTTGGGTCAAGCAGATTTTAAACAGTGGTGATACCTTTGATTCGAGACCAGTTTTGTCCTCCTCCTCTGTGGGTAGCGGGATTTTTGAAGGAGATTTAGTCAAAGTCAAGCCAGGGAGATGCTCCAAAGGGCTAAGCAAATTTAGGGGACCTTTTTCTGTCAAGAAAGTTTTTCCTAATTATGTGCTTCTCGATAATGGTGAGAAATGGAATTTGAGGAGGGTTGCCATTTATAAAAAAAATGGGAAAGCTAATGTCCAGCCCGTTTCTGATATCTCAAAGTTCACTCCTTGCAATTCTTCTTCCTCTGTTTTCTCAAGTGAAGAAGGTGGTAGTGGTTACATGTTCATATCTCAAGAGTGTTCCCCTCTTTCTCAAAGCTGTCCTTCTTCCTCCTCTGGCAGGCGGTGTTATGGAGCTGGTGATGTTTCGGATTCTTGTTCCTTATGTCCTACTCCTGACACCATCTCTACTTCTCACACTCTTCTTCCCCCATCTCTCTCCATTCCCAGAGTGCAAAGGTATCGTAAACCTCCTTCTTATTTAAGTGATTATTTGTGCTAGCATGTTTTTAAGTTTGCATGTTTCAATTTTATTGTTTGTTTGCAAAGATAGGAGATGTGTTGTAAATTGCATTCTCTATGTTCATTAGATTTCTATGTTATCTACAACCTGTAACTCTCTATGGTTGTTAATTGGTTCTAGAATTACTGTATGTTCTGGACTCCAAGTTCTGCAGAGTCAGTTGGTTGACTGGTCAGCAGGCGTTGGGTCCTTTCTGCTGTACTGCACAATAAATCTTAATCTACACACCTTGTTCTCCTTGGTGTCTACTTACAACAAAATCATTGCAAAACACGGGGCATAAAAGGACCGAACTCACCAGTCTGGCTTCCGTGGCGCGAGGTTAGCAAGATCTGATAGTATGGGACACAAGGCACCCTGTGGCATTCACACACAGTAATTAAGAAAATTAACGACAACCCCCACCTCCCCCTCACCCACATGACGACAAAGCATACGATGCACTGCTGCTGCCAGGGCACATGGGGGAGGTGGGGCAGGGGAAATCCACTTAACCTTGCCAGTAGAAACGGCGGCGTGCTGGTGCAGGGCTTGAGTGGCAAACCCTGGTTATGCCGAACGTCAAGAGATGGGCCAGTGCAGGTAGAAAAGCTGATGGTGGCAGGAAGGCATGTCAAACCGGGCAGGGAAAGAAGAAATACAGTTTCTGACGAGGATTGGCTCAGGGAACGGCCGTCCCTGAAAGACCCTGTGCCTATAGGTCCGCATGAGGGCGCTAAAAGACCTTGATTGCAAGGGATTAAAATGAATTTCCAAAGGCATGCAAAAGAAACAGCATGCAGCGGCAGCGCGGCAACATTTGCCAGTGTTTTGCCGTTTCTAAATATAAATACAGACAAAGGAAATATCGATTTCCGTCTGTATTTATATGTAAATATCCGTAAAAACGGAAAACCGGGAGCCCTAATCATAAAGCACACATCCTACATGTATTATATTTCACACACAAGGTACTACTTTAGATTTCAATCTGTTCTCCACCTTTCGCACTCATCCTTACATATACAATGTATTTGGCTTACCACCCTGAGCATATGATTCCCAGTACATTAGAGACATAAATACCAACATGAAAACTACCTAAAGGAAAAGTTAATCTTTTGAAGCACTCAAAACCTTAAACAAAAGTGAAAATTACATAAATACATCAACATTTTTTAAGAATTATGAGCCTGATTGTGATGGCGGAAGGCAGGCCACCGACAGCTTGTCGATAGCAGGCCTTCCGCCATCCCACTGCGGTTTTTCCCTCGCCAGATTACTATGGCGGGCGGAAACGTGGTGGGTGGAAATCCAACCACCGCTGTTCCAACAGGCGGTCTTTTTCTGACCACCTTTTGGAGCTGCCTCATTGCCCAGCATGGTGGTGGTGCCTGTCAGGCACCGCTGTTGGGATAATGATATCCCTTTCCGCCCGCCTGTTCAGGGCGGTTAACCCGCCATAAACAAGTTGGCGGAAAGGGACCCCTTGGGGGCTCATAGCAGCTCCTCCCTTCAGCCCTGACAGATTATATTGGGGGTTGGGGGCCGACATTTCCATGCACCATGTGTCAGGCACCGCATGGTGACTGCCACGTATTGCAGGGAAATGTAAACAGTGCCTTATTTACATTGCGGCGGTTGCTGTAGCCTGCAACACCCACTGCAATGTGAAGTATGGCAAGTGTGACCGCCACAATAGCAGTCGCATCATAATTCAGATTGTGAGGAGGCTGCCTCATAAGCGGCTGGTCCCAAATCCGAAACGATGGGGGACGGACTGAAGTCTGTTTGCCATCGTAATGAGGCCCTAAATGCCACTAACCCACATAGATCTCTAATCCAAACTATAAGACAAACTTTAAGAGTCTGACCTACCAATTTAAAATCCCAGGATTAAGACAAACTTAGAGTCTTACCTAGGAAATTTTAAATCCCCAGCTTAACTTTTGTTAACAATAATAGTTCTCTAAAAAAAAAGTAAAATCCACAGGGCAGCTTGGGTCTATTCAGCCCCAAATATAGGGGTAAGAGCTTGCATTGGTGTCATGGGGTCCATATTACTATAGCTCTACAAAATGTACCAAGTACATCCATCCCCATCATCACTTGGAACTCAAGCACTTCAGACTATGATGAAGGGTAAAGGGAACATTTGTTCATCACTAACCATAGTGCACCTTTATTCTCCAGAGAAGATTAGACTGACATCCCTAGTTTAAATTATTGATTTATTTCATTTGACAATGGTGACTAGTAAATAGTATACTAAATACAGATTGTAGTATGACAACTGCTAGAGACAAAACGTGGCATTTATATGTAATTGTTTGATGTTATTGGAATTGGTTGTGTTTTAAAAATGAAATAAAAAACGTTTTATTGTACATGACATTTCTTCTCTGCTCCTGACGCTGAGAATCCTAGATATGTCATTGGGTTCTTGTTTTCTGTATGGTGAGCTTGGAGGTTAGTTGCTGCTCAATCGACAAGCTGCATGGTCATTAACATGCAACTTGTGAATGAGTAGTTATGAAACTACTTACCTGTTTTCTGTTTCTTCTTCCGTATATGCAACTCAAATATTATTGACAAGCAGCTTCTTGGGAACCCACAGATAATTGCAGCAGTAACATCACCTTCTCCAACACATATTTAATGCTCTAATTCTGTTGATTTAATGTGTGATAATACATTTAAGGCTGCAGTGTCAGGTGATTGTCCATACTGCCTTCTACAGCACAAAAAAGGTTGCAGGCCCTAGACTGTCCATTTTGCGCCAGATTTGGGAAACAAGCAGGAGCGCTCCATATTCTGTTGAAAATGGTGCATTACTGCCCTTTCCCTGTAATGCAGTGCAGCACAGAAAGGTATACATTCCAGGCAACATCCTGGGCACTTGTGTATACATCAGACAATCAGGAAACTCGAAAAAAACAAACAGAAAATGGTATCTTAGACCCCTGCTCCCACCTGCGCTCCGTACTGCTATCAGAAATCGACCGCTCTTAAAATCTACAGTGTAATGAGTTGAATCATCATGTACCTCTATAAGGGAAATAAGGTTAGTTATATTTCTCTTATACCTACCCACTTGCCAGTCCCTAAACCTTCCCTTTTATTCATATCAGACACCCTATGGTAGGCCCAAGGGCAGGGTGCATTGTAAGTATAAAGTAGGACATGCCCTGGTACATGTAGCATGCCCTAATAATGAATTACAGCCATTTTCGTTTTTTGCTATTGCAAGGCTACCTGTTCTCCATAGGCCACAATGAGCAGTTCAATTTCAATTGCAAAAATACGTTATTCGGTTTACAAGTTTGAAAACCATAAAAGTTCACATTTCATTCTTAAAAATATATTTATAAAAACCACAAATATACATATAAAAAACATATTACACAAATTCCCATCACATACAAAAAGAACTTCATTAGTTTTATAAGAGAGAGGAAAGATATTCAAGGGCACAACTTAATCGACGGTTTGAAAATTACTTAATAGAATACATTAGCCACAGTTTTTAGGGGTCCACACTATTTCTGTACCTAAAGCAAGATTTCAAAAAAGCAACCACAAATGGTATACATTCTGGCTTTAACAGTTGCATAAGCAAGAGCGTGGCGAACCTGCTTAAAATTTAACTTTTTAAAAAATTGCTTTAAAAAGAACCTCCGAGAGGCATCATAGAAACTACAAAAGAACATAAAATGCAGCAAATCCTGAGGAGACAAATTGTCGCAGCCACAGGGTGCTAACACTTGTCCTTTATGACACCCTCTCGGGACGGTCAGGAAAAGATGGAAATAATCCAGTCGGAACCTAGTTAATAAACCACTCGTGAGCCGACAAAGGCCACGACAGGTATGGCTCCATATCTGGGGTAGACTTAAGCATTAAATATTTGCGGACACTGTTTTTCGACAATTCCATTCAATCTCAATTTAATTTTTTACGCATAATAAAAGATTGCTTCACAAAAACCACGTCTGTTCTGGTGATGCAATCGGGTCTTAAAAAAAGGTCCGGTCGGCCCAACTCTCCAAAACTGCCCTTTAAGTATTTCAACCAAGGTATCTGGATCATATGATACAGGCTCAAGATTCCTTTCAGTAACTCTTGGGTTAGGCCGAGATCTTCATTCAGCCAGCAGTTCAGCCAAAAAAGTAATGGGCGCATAGCGAGAATATCACTAATAAAAGTTAAACCGGTCTCTTTGTGGATTACTAAATTTGAGGTGCTCTTCGGGACCCCCGACAACTGTTTTAAAAAGTTATTTTCTACCACCTGAATACCCTCTAGGCCTCAGTATCTCCACAATTCACTGTCACAACTGGCAATCGCAACACTCTTTGCTTGGTAAATTGTTATCATTGCCGCTATGGGGCGCTTACCAATTTTTCTAGCAAAATTTAAAATTGCGGCATTGCTCCTAGACACTTCCCCCCTTTTCTTCCTAAGTAAGAGACCCCAATCCAGACGATCATCCATCAAGACACCTAGGTAGGAATAAGTTGATGTTAAAGGTATTTTTTCTCCATTCACCCTAAAGGAAGACTGCTTCTTGGGGCGCAACCCTACTTCCATTGCGTACGATTTAGAGTTGTTTATGGTCAAATACCGTTCAGCAGTAAACCTGCGAAAACTGTCAAGCAGGATCTGCAGGCTTATGGGGTGCGAGCCAGAAGAACTGCGTCGTCTGCACATAGCAAGACGGGCAGTCCCCTGCGTTCTACGGATGGAAAATCAGCCCCTGTCTCTCTCAAAGTTTTATCTAAATCGTTAATATAAAGATTAAATAGAAACGGGGCTAGGATGCACCCCTGCTGTACACCCCTCTCCGTACTAAAATTCCTAGAGACCCTCAGGTCCTGGGCGTATCTAATGTTTGCCTTGGTGTCTTTATGCATGTCCAACAGGAGATCCACCAGATTTGCCTCCACCCCCATGGCCCTCATGGATTGCCACATCTTCCCCTGATTGACACAGTCAAATGCGAAGGAAAGATGGCCATGTAGATGGTCCCCTGGCAGGCAACAGTGTACTTTCCAAGGATCAAAGACAGGTTAAGGCATTGCGCCAGAGTAGAATGACCTGGGCGAAACCCATATGGGATATCCGAAAGAATCTTATTTTTTGCTGCCCAGGGCATCAATCTATATAAGACAACCCCGCCAACAACCTTAACCACGGAGTCAATGAGGGAAATTGGTCTATAATTCAGAGCACTGTTGCGATTGCCCTTTTTGAAAACAGGTGCGATTGTGGAGATTCCCCACGACTCTGGACACCCTTCCCTTGCTGCAGCATTAATCACTGCCACCAGGATCGATGCCCAGAGTGTGGGATTAGATTTGAAAAGGTCTGGTGGAATACCATCCGGGCCTGGTGCCCTGTTACTTGTAAGACTAACAATACCTTCCTCTACTTCTATAATCACATTGTTTTCCTGAGTTCTTTGCTGCAACTGGGGTGTAGTTGAGGCACTTTTGAAAATACTGTTGAAGTGAGACACCCATTCCCCTTCTGTTATGTTGGTACTCAAATCTTCTGCTCTGTCCTTTTCAAAGACGGTTCTGCTAAGGGTGCTCCAGAATCTAGAACTACTGCCTAGAGTTGAGGGTTCTAAAAGTTCCCGCCAAGTAGCCTCCTTCAATTCTGACTTCCGATTAGCCAGTATCTTTTTGTAGTTATTACGGAAACCACTGATCTGAGATCGATCCCTGGGATTTGCTTTCAAAGCAGCTTTTAATTCTCTAGCCGCTTTAGAACACAAAGGATCAAACCACTTGGGGTCATTGAGCAGCCTATTTTGTACCGGGACTGATAGTAGTGCCCCCACCTTAGAGGCAATCCCTTTAAAGGCATTTAAAACACCTTTGGCGGAAGAATCTGGGTCCACACAATAAAATTATTCTGCCGCATATGCTTCACGAACCTTTTCATGAAAAAGGGACGGAGTCACTTGATTCCATTTGAGGTGGCCCCTACCATCAATCAGCTTCAAGGTACCTGGTTTTACCACCATATCCCGCCTTTTCAGGATGCTTCCTCCTAATTTCACAGACACAGGGTTATGGTCACTATAGGCGCTCTCTTGTATTCTAAATTCTAATAAAAGGGATTGAATGCTTGTTGATAACAAGATATGATCTATAACAGAGCCACCGTTGTGACCTTTAAATGACGGAACCATCTGTTTACTAGACGGAGCTACAAAACACATGGAGGCAGACAAATCATAATCATCTAACAAATCGTTTAGTGTTTCTCCCTTTGATGACTGCTCGAAGTGGAGGCCCCGGATCCTTGCACAGCCCATATCGCTCATACTAATTGACTCTGGGTCCCCACAGAGGTGAATATTGAAGTCACCGGCTATCATAAGGTTATTTCTGAAGGGACCACATTACTTATTAACAAAATTATTCAACTGAATTATTTTACAAATCCCTTGTCGATATACTACATTATCAAAGTTAATCGCACATAGACTCAAATTACCTTGCCTTAGAACAATCGCTTGGAAATCACTATGGGTAGAGGAGATGTCCTCAATTCTGCATTTCAGGGACAGGGATGTAAAAAGAACCAAACCACCCATAGCTCTCCCACTATTTACTGGAGATGCTGGGGCAAAAAAGCCCTATACCCCTCCAGAAACAGGTTTCAGTTCACCAACCAGGTCTCCTGGAGACAAATCACGGGGAAAGGCCTGATGAACAGCAGCCATAGTGGATCTGCGATTTTCTCCGCCAGCCCAGCAATATTCAAAGATAACACATTATAGTCTTCTATCTTGGATCTAACCCCCATGGGTAGAATAGGTGGATCCTCCAAAAACACGGGGGTTGAAATTACTCGCTGCTCCTGGACTATGGGCTCTATACCAATTACAGTTTCGGGCATCTCAGCAGATTGTATCTCCAGGAGTACATTGTCCGGACAACCTGCAACAGGAAAAACAATGTCAACTGGTGCAGGTATCTGGGTCAATGTATCCGGTGGCCCTAGGCTGTGACTCAGTCAATCGCAGTCATTCAACCCTGACAAGACTGCGAATCTATTTGGCCCCTGCACAAAAGGGGAGAGGCAACCATCCCTCGGTAGATTGTGCCAATTTGCTCATTGATTAAATGAGCCAATCCTGGGAATCTTCTCCATGTCATAAGGCCAAATATGTTGAGCTGGGTTAAAGTTAGTCTGGCCTTGGTTTAATTCTTTATAGAAATATCCCAATGGTAGTATCTCAATACCTCGATCCCTTTTTGCTTGGTTAACATTTACCTCCTAGAAGATTAGGATTATTGTAATTCACAACAATACAGTCCCCCTCCTGTGTTTTCCTGGAATTTCCAAGCCAAGCGACTCGCCGAACCATGATAACATTACGTGCAATCGCATGCCCAGCATCAATATTACAGGACAGCCAATGAGTGACCTTATTTTTGAGTTGGATAAAATTTTCCTTTGAACCCTTTGGGAGAGATGGTACATTCCCCAAGATAACTACCAACGGTGTTGACTGCGGCGGTAAATCAATAACAGGTAATTTCTGCTGTACATTATTGATGATCCCCTGCAGCATACCCCCATTCTTTCCCCCTACACTAGGATCTGCACCTTGCTGCTTTACTGCCTGAGCTCCATCTGTAGTCAAATCATCAGACACCTTATCATATTCCCCTCCTGGGCCTACCTATCGGTAGTAATAGATGCACAGATAATTCGAGGCATTTCGGACATCCCATCTGTAGGTGCCTTCACTGGCTCTTTATTTATGGCAGGGGGGCTGGCACGGAACTACTTCGATTTTGTATAGATTGAATAATCTTGTGTTGGTCTGCTATGCTTTGTTCAATATTGTGTAATTTGTTCATAATTGGGCGGAGTTTATCTTCCAAGATACTGCATAGTACAGATTTAAACACTTCTATAAGGGGGGGTTCCTTAACTGCAGGAGCTAAAGTTGGTGATACACCAGTATCTGCTGCTGTTAATATTGATACATTGGATCTACTTTTTTTCGGTGGACTACCCATTGTTTTACCTTTTCTCTTTACACTCCCACTTAGTAAGTGTACTCCCCCCAGTTGTTTTATAGAGTTATAATCGCTAACTACCTCACTATGGGTTACAGGGGCCACCCTTCGTTTCCCATCTTTAGCACTTTCATCTTTTCCTATTGGCAATGGAGGGGCAGCCTCCTACCTATTAGCCACTATTACGGTAGGAGACAGAGGTATAACGGAGACATTCTGCTGACACCCTGCAACAGGGGAAAGTGCAACCACATCTTGAGTATCACTACTCCCTTCTTGTGGAGATACAGTACCTCCAGCCTCATCAGGACAGTTATTTAACTGGGTGTTAGCCACATCAAACGGAGGTAAATAGTCACTGGTAGGTGATCTAGATAGGCGTTTGTTTACCATGTCAATCTCCCTATCTATCAATGTGGCAGCTCTAGACAGACAAGCATCCACGGTGGTTACAGTTGCTTTAGCATTGCCTAGAGTCCCGTCCTGATATAAAGGGATCTTAGGCCTCCCCATGTTTAGAACGCTAAAGTAGTATCAAGGTTTGAAACAACAGAAGCACGGATGGTAGGTACAACAATAAGTCCCCCGAAAATGTACGCATACTGCCCAATCAGAAGGTGTTAAAGTATGTCCAGACTTGAAAAGTCACCAAGAATAAGTCAAAATACCACTAACCAAGTTCCTCTTAGAGCACCAGATCCACGATGAATGAGGGGTAGCCCGTTCTTGCCTCCTCCTGGCTACGACGGGCGCGGACGGGCCCGCCCTTGGCCCTGGCACGCCCGCGCACGTCCCACGCTGCGGGAACCCGAGCGGCCTTTTGTGCGCCTCCTGGCGCACTAGAGTGATGTCACAGCTTGCGAGGGACGCTGGGAGGTGTAGTTTGCCTCCTCCTACGGCGTCCACTCGCGCTGGAAATGGCCCCCAAAGACTCCTGGCAGTGGTGGCAGCTTCCACAGTGATCCCCCCGAGGTAGGCTTCCAGTTATCTGACTCTTGGCAGTGTCGGCAGGAATAAGCAAGAGCGAGCTCCCGCGCTGCAGGAGCCCAAGCGGCCTTTTGTGCGCCTCCTGGTGCACTAGAGTGATGTCAAGGCTTGGGAGGGATGCTGGGAGGTGTAGTTTGCCTCCTCCTCCGGCGTCCACTCGCGCTGGAAATGGCCCCAATGACTCCTGGTGGTGGCGGCAGCTTCCACAGTGATCCCCCCGAGGTAGGCTTCCAGTTATCTGACTCTTGGAAGTGTCGGCAGGAATAAGCAAGCAGTTACATTATTACATTCTTATAATCCTAACTGACTCAGAGAACATGGTAGAAATTCGAATTTAATATGCCTGAACTCAGAATAATAAAATGCATCTTTTAGTAAAGTTGGTTTAAACATTCTGTGTTTGAAAATATCACTTTTAGAGAGATGTGCATCTAGATGGGAGGGAGGAGTTGCACCTGGGACCTGAATAGGGCTGGGCCTTACTCCACAATGCTGGCTCCACCTCCTGTGGCTTGTCTGATGTCTCTGCCCTGCACTGCAAAAGGAGAGAAGGAATCTTGTCAACAAAGTGCTCCAGGGCTCTGCCTTCCCTCCACTGTACTGGCTCCACCTCCTGTTGGGCATCTGATGTTTCTGCCCTGCATTGTCACCCTGTTGCGCTTTGCAAATATTTTTTATCTATAGTGACAAAAACAAAGGCTTCCCCCCACAAAATGAGCAATTAACCTTGATTAGGTCAGATCTTGAGGAGGAAGGGGTGCGGTCAATCAGCCAGCTGTCATTCTCTGTCAGGAAGAGGACTGTTCAAGCTCACTGAACAAAGAGAGGCACCCAGATCCTGGAGCCAAACCAGGTTGGGGATTCTTTGATGTTTTGCTGGGGCAGGCCCTGGCAGTGATGTCAATGAGGGGTGGAGCTGAGACCCTTAGAGCACATGTGGCAAGTAAGTAAGTAAGTAAAAAATGTTTTGTTTCTGATTAATTAAAACCATTACAAAAATACATTTGGGTGCACATTTCATCAAAAAAAAGTCTTAAAAAGAGAGATCATGATTATTAATCGATATATTAGTAGAAAAATAGGGTTTGGGAAGTGTCCATAGTTCATTATATCTTGTCTGGGCCGACATCTTGGCTTGTTAAGTTTAGCGCCACTAATTTCAGGAATTTCACCAACTTGCCCTTTAGTGACGGAAATCCTGGGTCGAAACATGCAAGGACTGCTTGTCTGCGTGTGCGTATTCTGTGTTCATTAAAAGACGTTTTTAGAAGAGCTGCTCTTTCTTCTTTCAACCTCAAGCAGGTGCATAGCAAATGTTCAATATCTTCTTTCCCTGCACCGCATAACCTGCATGTTGTCCCACAGTTCCTTCTCAACAATGGTTGTAGATGTGGTATGGCTGGTAGAATTCCTAGCCTATGTTTTAAAAAGGCTTCTTTTGATTTCCTGCAGTACCCCAGTCCAAAATATGCCTGTACCCCGGGTGATTTATATGTACACAGAGTCATCAAAGCGTGACGCCTATGGGAAAAAATAGCTTTGTCCTCTATGAGCGAGACTCTCTTTATACTCTTATTTGCTACACGTTTGAATTGTGTGTGCAGTAATGGGATTTCCCATAGTTCTTTTAGTCCTGTAACAATCAGGGACTCCTCTAACTATTTTTTACCCGGCATTTTGGAGCAGCTGCACAAATCTTGCCAAAGCTGGTGGTTCAATGTATTCTCTGGTGAGTTCCTTATTTTGTGCCAGCACTTAATATATGATCCTCTTCTTGCGAGCATTTGGCTCGTTAGTCCAAATTCTAGCCGGATCTGGGCTTGTGAGGTATAAGATGGCAGATTTCAGAGAAGTCTGTATGCCTTTGAAATGATTGTATCCAGCAGTTTCGTGGCTGTGCCTCTTAATGCTTCGCTGCCATAAATAATTGATGACTGTATTTTAACTTGGCCAACATGAAACAATGGTAGAAGAGAGGGGCCGGTCAACTTAGTTTTAAGTTGTTTAAGTGTTGTCGCGATCAGCATACCTTTTCTCTTTGTGGCGTCCAGGTGGTTTGAGAAGCAACCTCCTTTGTCGACTATGATGCCAAGATATTTATATTCAGAGCAGTTTGTAACTACCTGTGTTCCAAGGAGCCAAGAGTGCGACTTTTTATTCCCAGTTATTGACAGTACTTTGGTTTTGTCAATGTTTACTTCAAGTAAATTCTCTTCAGCGTATCCATGCAGCGTATTTATTGAGATTCTGCAGTCCTACTTTGGTATGACTAACCAGGACCACGTCGTCTCCGTAGGATATGCTGGGCAGGGCTTTACCCCCCCAATCGGGGTGCGTGCGCGTTGTAGGCTTCTAGAGCAGGTGGCAGATCGGCTGTAAATAAATTGAAAAGGGTTGGCGCTAAAACGCACCCCTGCTTGAGGCCTTTTGTAGTTGGAATGCGGCTGGAGAGGTGGGCCATTCCCAAGCTTCACCTGAACCCACGTATTAGAGTGCAGTTCAATTAAAAGGCTTAGGAGAGGGGCAGGGATCCCCCAGGAGGCTAATTTTCTCCAAAGATTGGCTCGATTGACATTGTCGAAGGCCGCCTTGAAGTCCACAAAGCAAAAGTGAAGAGTTTGTTTGGTCAGTTTTGCTTTGTCTATAAGTAGCGATAGTGCCAGGAGGTTTGTTGTAGTTTCCATATCTCTACAAAATCCAGTTTGACTAGGTGGAATTATATTGCTCTTGGTTGCCCATTCGCACAGCTGTGTCAGTAAAAGCCCTGCAAAGTATTTTGCCTGAATGTCCAAAAGAGCTATCAGGCGGTAGTTTTTTGGTAACGTTCTGTCCCCTGCTTTATATATCGGTGAAATAACTGATCCCTTCCATAATGCAGGGAGATGCCCAGAGTAGCTGACAGACGTGTAGAGGGGGGGTCAAGGATTTTGCCCAGTATTCCGGGTCAAGTTTGAAGAGGGCTGGAGGAATTCCGTTTGGCCCCTTTGCACCATCCTTTCTTCCTTTGGAGATTAGTTTCCTAAGTGTAACAGCACTGATTTTGATTTTGGCTTTTTCATGTAGTTTTATTGTTTGTGGGGGGGTGGCCCCCTGGGCATCCTGGGGCGTGTTTGTTACAACGGCCTGTTGGTTGAAATGAGTGTCTCAGAAAGATTCCCAGGAGTTGTTGGTTATGTACGATGTTATTCCACCATGTTTTGGATTTAAAAATGTGTTTAGTGTGGACCAAAATCGGGCGCTGTTGTTTCCCTTAGAGTCATAGTGAAGTTTGGCCCAGAAATCATCTTCATTAGATCTTTTGACCTCCCATTTGAGTTTTTTGAGGTCCGCCCGGTGCTTGCGAAGCTGTTCGAGAAGGCCGCTTTCGTCTTAGGGATTTGTTGATCACTTTTTTGTTGTTTTTTAGTGCCAATTTCTGGGTGCTTGAAATCTTCCCTGAGATGGGAAGTGCCGTACTGTTGTTGAGTATATGTTTGCAAATTCGGCCGTAAAGGTTTCCCATACGGTTACTGGATTACCCATAGGATAGTTTAAGCTATTTAATTGTAATTTTGCTACTTGAAGTACCTCCATCGTGTTTGCGACAGAATATTTAATTCGTTTGAGAGTTATGGTATGACAGGCGTGTGGTCCTGTTGGATTAGGAAGAATTGGATCCGGAAAGGCAAGAATAGAGGTTTTCTGGGGACTTTGATCGCTATCTCCCTTGTCTCCTAGGATAAAGTCTAGTATATGATGTAAAAGTGGAAGGGAGACTAGCGTGTAGTCTATTGTAGAGGTTGCGTTGCCTGAGGCAACAGATGGGGAGTCATCAGCGAATCTTCCAATTAGAACCCTCAGGCCGATGTGCTCCAGGTCTTCCAGCAGCCCCTTCGCCAGCTTGGAAGTTTTACCTTGGCGGCTAAAGGATTGAGTTGGAATATTCCAGTAGTAGGACTGGGCCTGAATGTCATTGTTTGAGGATGAGCCTAAAATGTATTGGTCAAAGTCTCCAGAAAGAATGAAGTTGGGAGAAGTGTACATAGTCATTAAATGGTGTAGGTGGTCCATTAGAAGTTTCGACTCCTGTTTCTTCTTTTTTGGATTGATGTAGGTGTTGATCAGCAGCACCTCTTCTTTTTTCCTCCTAAGATTTAATTTAATCTGAACTGTGTTTATGGCGGGAGAGTAGGTGGTAAGTTTCTGTGCACTATGAATGTTTGAGATTTTGATATAGGTTGCTAAGCCACCCGCCAGCCGACCAAATTTACTTTTTCTTGTGGCTGGGGAGTGATAGCAGGTGTAGCCTTCTATGTGTGCAGGATCCTCCAGCCATGTTTCCTGAAGGAGGACAATATCAAATGATTTCACGTATTGTAAGAATTCAGTGTCTGCTGCCTTGTTGTTGAGCCCATTTAGGTTCCAAGAGCATAGTTTAAGAAGCGGCATGGCCAAATGCGAGCCCACCTTTGTTTGATTACCCTGGCATTGTGGGGGACCTGGTGTATTCCTTATTCTAAATAGCCGAAGATCGTCTGGATTGTCCGAGTTAGAGACCATCATGGTCTTTTGGGTGAATGTTGCCTGTGTTTTTGCAGGTGATCGACCCAGTGCACCCCTAAGCACTGACGTTGTGTTAGAGTTTTTTATAGACGGTCCGTACCGAGGTCTCTCGAGCAGGGGGAGCGGATATCCTATGTTATGATATAGGGCGGATTTGATCCCCCAGGTTTTGAGGCTATTTTGCTCCTCTAGGATTATATTTACAATTTCGGACAAACTCCAGGATGCTTTTGTAGCTTCCTTGTCTGGGGTCCTGTTTTTTTCGGTTCTTGAGCCGAAGGTTTTGGACAGTGAGGGATGGTCATAGCTTCTGGTGCGGAATGGAAACTGTGCATTGGAGGGGCCCCCCTTGATACAGATGACAATAGTACTATAGGGGGGCCAGCGTCCTTCCCTTTTCTATGACCACTGTTTACCATAGTATTTGGATTGCTGGTTTGGCTGCTGGACAGGGCCCTACCGGCCTCTTGTGTTGGAGCCCAGTTTTTGTGGCTGCTGTCTGGTTTCAGTCCTAAACAGTGGATAAACTTCTGCGGCACTTGAAATTGTTAATTTATCACAACCTTTCCTTCTTTGCTGACGGTGACCCTTGGCATTCTGGATTGGAATTTGGTCCTTGGGAAGTGGAGAGGAGCGTGTTGACAAATGACCCGCTGATGGCGCCAGTACAGTTTTGTCCGTAGTGTTAACTGTGATGGAATCTCCTTTTGAGGGTTCGAGACTGGCTATATCGGAGGGATTGATGTACTGGTCCTGTGCGTAAGGCCCTTTTGGCAGGCCTTCTATCAGAGTAGATACTATTTCTGGGAGTGCTGCTAATTTGTCGATAATCGGACCGCAACTACACCTCAACTTTGCTTCCTGCTGGGCTCTGCCGATTAGCGAGTTTAATTGGCCGAGTTTCTCGTCAATTCGCCCCACAAAGACAGCCAAGGTGTCAAGTAGAGGCAACTGTACGTCCATTTTATCAATTTGAAAGTGGAGAGTGTCAGCGGTTCGTTGCATGGTGTTTAAAAGAATGTCCCAGGTGTTCGACACGTTTGATGCTTGAGTCCTAGTTTTGGGCTTTTGTTGATTTAAGGAATCGGTGGGTGTAAAAGAAACAGAAAGATTTTGTGAGGTTATTGAATTCGAGAGGATAGTCTCCTGATAGGAAGCCTGTTTGGTCAGCTGATTTTTGTTGTTTGTTTCGTCTGTGGGCACTGGTTGTTTAACTGGGGTAACGGGGATGTAGGAAGCGACTAGATCTTCCCACTCCTGTGTTCCCAGATGGGTGAGGTTAACAGGGCCGTCGCACATGGAGTTTTGTGTGTTTTCTACGGCCTCCTTCGGGTATTCAGCAGAACTCTGTTCTTCTACATTTACTTCGATGGGCAGTTGGCAGATCTTTGAGCCGTCCAGATGGTGCGAGAAGATATTGCTGATCTTTGGCGGGTTATATGAATTGAACCAGCTGGGATCTTCTTGCCATTGATTAGAGTCCTTACCACTGCTTGTCGTGAGGTTGCGTGAGGAATGCCTTGCCTTCTGACTAGTTGGAATGTTTGGAGTAGTTGAGGAGTTAATGTGTTTGGGAGAGGGGGGTGAGCGTAAGGCAGGACTGGCCCCCCTGTCGCCTGATTGCGGGGGGGGCTGGGCTACTAGTGCCCCTGTTCATGGACTCCCCTTCTCCCACTGCCCCTACTTTACCATGAGCAAGTGGACCCTGTACAGATGAACTGTCTATTAAGAGAAGAGTGTTGATGGTATCTGGGGCTTGACCCGTGGGTTGATCTTCTTGCGGTTCCAGAGGGGATAGTGGAAGTAATGAGTCCTGAAGGCCCAGGATTTTTCCACTGGACGAAAAGATGGTGGAAAGTGGGTCCTTTAAAAATTGAATTTTGATGTAATTTTTGGTTGGCAAAGATTGGAATGGCGAACCCCGGTCTGGAGCGCTAGGTCACAGCATAACCCGACTTCGTCCAGAGATGAGTCTGGGCTCACACTGACTGATTTTATGTTCTCCTTTAGTTTGGACGTGGACGTGGGCTTGGACTTGGATTTGCACTTAGTCTCGTGCTGGCCCCTTTTCTTGCCTGACCTCATACTTGGATACGGCCCAAGAAGTTAAAGAGATGTTATGAAGATGGTGGGTCAGTCGGGCTTCCCCCTGGCTTTCCTCTGGCCCCTTTACAGAGCCCAGTTTCGTAGGTCCCCGTGGGTTTCAGAGCCTGCGGACCTTGCCGATGGGCGCAAGGCTGAGAGACCTCTCCACAGGACCACAACTTGAGATGGTAGAGCCTTGAAAACCTTAGGGGGTCCGAGCTGTTGTAGCGCGGTTGAATGATGGTTGAATTATGATAGGAATCAGAAGAAGTCAGCGTTCCAGGAGAGAGAGTAAACCAACCAACTTCACCGGCGGCTCCCCAGTTAGTTTGAGCCTATCCTCCTCGGATCACACGACATAAAAGCATGGAGGCAATGATGCAGCGCTGGTCTGTGATCTATGAACTATGATCAATTATCTTTTATTATGCCCTCCGTATTCTCAAGCTGCATAGCCAACTACCAGTCAGCTACCAGCCAGTCTCAGCAGCCCAATCCGATGGCGGTCCAACAGTCGGGCAGTCCTGGTGGAAAAGTTGGGGCTATGTAAGAACCTCAGTGGGGGCCAGCAGAGTTTACCTAACCTGGCCTCGGTGCTCACAATGATATTCCCCCCCACCGAGCCAGGATCTCGCAGCTCCGTCTCACCCCCTCTGTCCCCTTCCTCTTCCCACCCTGTTGGGAGAGCAGAGCGAAGCAGCTGAAGGATTTTGAAGGGTTTAGGGTTTTTTACAAAAACTCACAATGTGCACTGCGGATCCGTCGTGCTGCCTCTCCGCTTTCCTCCGCCTCGCTCCGCTTTCACCTCTGCTCTCCTCTCTGGTTGCCTGCCTGCCTGCAAGACCAGACGAGCCCGGGAGAGAATATTGCGGAGGCCTTTCAAACCCAACACAAGCCGCTCCAGCTGCACAAGCCGCGCCGCCCTCAGGCCATCTGCCCGCTCCGAAGCTGGGGAGCCGTGCAGAATGTACAAAATGCACAGGGCAAAGCAAGCTGGTCAGCGGCAGCAGTCGAGGACGTAGGAACAGCAGCGGCGGCGGCAGGCAGCGGCGGCGGCAGGCAGCGGCGGCGGCGTCTCGCTCTGCTGTGCTCGTCTGTGCCCTGTACTCTGGGCAATCCGCAAAACCTGGCCTGGATGTGGCAAGTGACTCCTGGGTAACACCATCTTAAAGGTTCTCAGAAGGCTGTTCAGGACAGTTGATCAGGACGGTTGCAATAGAGGCAGAAAGGTGATGTGGCACCTCCTGATAGGCCAAATGTGCATCCCTGCTGCAACATCCCACTGTTACTAAAAAAGGTCCTGCCCAGGGGGGAGGCTGATGCTTTGGACAGTTGGAGGGAAGACCCCCCTGACTGCCATCTGCCATCGCAGCTACCCCTTCAAAAGAATTCCAGAGTTCCCACCCTAAACTGGATATATGACTCTGCATGAATAACTGTTGGAACTGATACTCATCAAATTGAGTCTCCCTTAACTTTTTTGCTTTTTCTGCTGGGTTTTGCTGCGTTTCTTGTTTGGCCTCCGAGCTCTAAGTACGTTTCCACTGTAAATGCAGTGTGAAAGTGTGCGCACTTTCCTACCTAGCACTGTCTTCTAAACGTATGTCTAGCCTGCCATTGTAGGCTTGAGTGTGTGCACTGGCACTTATGATGCTCGAGGCTATGTGCCCCACCTGACCTTGTAGGCTTGTGTGTGTACATTTGCACTTATGTTGCTTTTCACTCTGTGTCCAGACTGCCATTGCAGGCCTGTTGGTGCGCACTTGCACACAGAATGGTTAAATCCATATCCAGTCTGAAATTGCAGGCTTCTGTGTGCAGTGGCACCGATGGTGCAAGGGTCTATGTGTCCAGCCTACTATCAGAGGCCTGTGTGTGCATTAGCATATGCACATATGTGTGTTTTTACTACTTATGAATTTTGCTCTTCCTATAGGCTAAGATGTGGAAGTATTTGACATTACTTCAGGTTGACACAGTGGACATCAGTGGAGCAGCCTCGTGATATTTCTTATCAATTGATTCCCAGAGCTAAACTGTTTCCATTGGTAAAGGTGGTTTAGGCATATCTCGCCTAGGATTGCCACTTATAGAATAGGGGCATTTCTATGTTCTAAAACTGGCCTGGACTGAAGACCTGCTGAAGTGTGGCTACCTGAAGAATGTACTTCAAAGGTCCGTTGGCAGGCCTCCTGTTCTCCCATAGATCTCACGGATATCAAAGATATCCTACAGGGCCTACATCATCTACCTGTCACAAGTACCTACTTCAGTTCTTGAAGCCCAACAGGCAGTGTGGCAAGGACTCTGGAATACGAACTGTTGTTGGAGACTGCCTTGTCTAGTGCGGAGACCCAGAAACCTTGCCCACATCTTGCCTATAGCTGAGCCCCACAAACATTGCCCACATCAAAGGTGTGTTGTTCCTTTACTGCAGGGACCCTGACATTCATAAGTGTCTTGTTGGTGGTGAGAGGATTCACTGGATGTAGGACCCTGCGTGGCCTGTTTCTTTGTTTGTGCCGCATATCTCTTGTATGTCATAGCAACTGTATATTCATTGCGTGTGATGTCCGATTCACAGGATGTGATCCTTGGACATTGGGCTATATCTTTAGTAGTGCCTCATTCTACCTCATCTGGCTCTGCTTAACTTGTGCCTGTGTGTGTGAGACCTGACTGGTCTAGTGTAACCCAAATCAGCATTCATCAGATGTTGTGGCTCATTTCCTGGGAGGTACAGGATTTTCAACTTTTCATGTGGGTGACCTGAAGTATCTGGTGTGACTCATCCTAACAAGCGGCAGACCTTGTGTGTGGACTGTCTGGGTATGGCCCCAATCAACGTATACCTGACCTAGTGCCTTCTGCATCCAAGAGGCTCTCCTGCTTTATTCCCTTATATTGTTGCTCTCTTCCTGACCATCATCTCGGCAGACCAACTGGCCTCTCCTTACCTGGCCCCTCCCAAAGACATTGTGCACTAGGTAGTAGTGGGAGAGATTGGCTGGGCTTAAGGAATGCTTCCGAAAGCAGGCCATGCGACTGTGTAACTCCATTGTTGTTTGAGACCTGTGGGGGACTTCTTGAGTGGCAGCCAAACCCCTGTTATTTACGTCTAACTCTTAATTAAACTGGTTACTTTCTCCATCTGTTCCTGAGAACCCAGACTAAGTTGGACCTGGGAATCTGCCATCTAGGGTCATAGGACAGACAGGGTGAACTGCAGGTGAAGGGAGGATTGGGCCACGGGGTAGGAAAGTGCTATTAATTGACCTGCTGAGTATCAGTGCACGCTTTAGGGTGCTTTGTGAGTATGAGTGGAAGAACATTCCATACGTGCTGGATGGTATAATGGCACTGTGTAGTGGTGCAGAGTGAGCATGTGTGTGAAAGTGACAGTGTGTGTACCGTTGGTGTTTCACAACATTGCCTGGAGGTGTAGTTTTCTATGTTGTTTTGATATCCAAAAGCACTGATACTGGTTTTACCCGTTCGGCCCCTGCCTGTGGTGCTGCAAAAAATGGACTAATCTCCTCAATATACAATGCTTATGATTTAGTTGTGACCGAATGTGCCCTCTATAACTGGGTGGGATTGAATAATAAGTATTTTTGGGGGAGGCCTGGGGTGTGTAGCATATTGCACCACATAAGGGTGCTGTGTACTGTGTGGGAGGTTAGTTAAGGAATTGTGGCCAGTGTGTATGTTCTTGATATTATCACAATTCGGGTGGGCCTAGTCCTGCTTGTAATGTTTACAATTGTGATTTATGCCCAAAAGTACATGATGTTTATATTGCACTCATTATATATGTGTGTTGATAACAAATAATGTGTAAATACTTCTTTGTGTGAAGCCTTTTTTGTACCGTGCAGTGTATTTATTGCGAGTGAGTGCTGTGCCAATGTTTACACATTGCTTCTGTGATGAGCCTGACTACTCAGTGCCAAGCCACCAAAGGGTGAGCACAGGTTGTACAGCAAGTGTAATCACCTGCCCTTGACGGGGGTCGTAGATTCTGTCTGGCTAGGGCATCACTTCGGCCAATCAGAAAACCCTGTTTTCAACAATATCCCCTCAATGGTTTTCAAAGATGTTCAAGCACTCCTCAGGCAAGAGTTTTTTCTCTTCAGCTGGATGTGCTGTGTTTTCGAGGGTGAAAGACTATAAGTGTAGTCTATTTGGCCTGAAGATGTTCAATATGAGTTTTCATGTTGGCAGACAAGCTCTGGGGGTAAAATGTGGTAAATGAACATTTGTGTAATTTTAAATGGAATGCCTTTAGGAGCTATGTTTAAAGTGCAGTATTGTATGCTGAATGTTATTGATAGTATACTGCAACCACCCTGTAGGGGCGAAGGGGTATAATTACACTTGTTGTGATTATAACTGTTACATTTGAATTGTGGTATTCATACTAAAAGTTATACTGATTTCACCAATCACCCAGACATGCTTAGACCCTGTTAGACCTGCCATTCTTGGGATGGTTCCCCTGTCTTTTTGCCTTTACGTTCTTTATTTCTGACTGTGTGCTGGACTTTGGGGTCGATTAGGATGGCGGATGGAAATGGGTACCGTCCGCCATGGTCGTGGAAAAATCACTCTCGCCCGCACTGCGGAGAATCCGCGGTTGCGATTAGGATATTCATGTCAAGCAACTCCAACCGCGGCGGACGGATCACATCAAACACCGTCCGCGGCGGACGGAAAACATCTAACACCGTCCGCGGCGGACGGAACCAAAAGAACGTGACATGAAGCAGGAGGACATGTAGGTTGGCGTTTACGCTTGAATCAAGTGATGAACATACACCAGGAGGGACAACTGTGTAATATATTGTGAAAGCCATTAACTCAAGACAGATGTGATCGATGTTCTCCAAGAAAATAGTACACATAAAGAGCTGAAGAAAAATTTGGGTACCGTCCTATGAAGAAAGGCTATAGGACCCCTTAATAACAGTCAAACCAAACCATTAGCGGGGGCCAAGCCGAAATCCTCCGGTCTAAAAACACACAGAAGAAATAACACAGAACTTAACTACTGAAACTTCTTAAAACAAACAGAATTAGTTACTTATGTTTTTAATATCCCCTTGGTATACGAGTTTGTGTATCTGGAAGAGGTCCTGAGGAAGGTGGCCTTGCGCCGCCGAAACGCGTGTCGACCAGTGCGAGGTCTCATACAGTGTATTGAGACCCCTGAATTGGCAGGGTGCCCCTGCCAATTTGTTTCCAGTTTCCTCTCTTCAGAGGTTGTAGTTATGAGTGTGGTGATGGTATGAATGTGTGAGTATGTTGTGATGGATGGTTAGTTACCAGGGGTATAACTATTTGTGCGAATTGATTAATTTGGATATAACTGTGTATTATGTTTATAATGATGTATCTCTTTTTTCTTTGTATAAATTATGAAATTGTTCTTGTATCAAATATTTAAAAAAAAGTTCTTCTTAAAAAAAGGAATGCACCATTTTTAGAAAATGATAGAAAAAAATAAGTACAAAAGAAATGACAACTTGAAAATAATAAATAAAACTTTAATACTTTTTTAGACAATAAATGAGATTGTTGTGCGTTTGTCACCCATGTTGAATTAAATATTGGATGTATACCTATATTGAAATATTGTGGCCATTGAGGGAAAATTGTTCTTCTTGCTGGTTTTCTTATTCCCCTCCTTTCCCTGGCCAAACTTAACTTTGAGGGGGTCCCATTAGTATTGCTATCGGAACCAAAAGAACACCCACCACCGCGGACGGACATGACCGCGGGAACAGGCCCAACCGCCGCCATACCTGCGGAGGGTCCCTCCGCGTGATTAGCATAATGCTGCCATTCCAACAGAACTCACCGCCGTCCTCCACCGCCGCGGAAACAATACCTCCGAAAACGGAACATGACTGCAGAAGGACCACACAAACACCATCCCTGCCGTCAAACCGATTACAAAATGGCAGACAGAAGTAAATAGAAAATACATTAAACAGAACACCCAAATACCTGAAACACCCACCCCCAGCAACTACACGCCCCAATGACACCCCCGCAAGCTCCGAAAAATGCACCTAAATCACCACACCCACAGAACACCTGATTGCCAACAACCATTGGGACACTACCACCACACAGAGTATAACAAGAATCCCTCCCACTACCACAGTCCTTTGCATCACAGCATAGCTGCAAGCAAGAGCCACATTACCACAAACAGCAGACACACACAAACACACATACAACCTGCTCACAAACACACACACCACACAACCCAACACAACACCATCCCTACACACTACACACCTGCACATCCCACCCCCCCACCAACACCTTGCACATCACACACCATGGCACCCAAGAAAAATCCAAAATTCACTGACACTGAGTTGAAGGTCATGATGGATGAAATCATCCGTTTCGAACCACAGCTCTTCGGCAACCTAGTCCAGCAGACAACCTTGGCAACCAAAAACCATATGTGGGACAGGATAGTGACCAGAGTGAATGCGTGAGGGACCGTGCCACGCACCAAACACGACATCCAGAGGCGGTGGCACGACCTCAAGGCAAGGGTGAAAGGCATTAGGGTGAAGAACCACCTGCGGGCACACCACACTGGCGGCGGCACTCCCCCGGAGCCCTTACCATTTGCTGAATGGGAGGAGAAGGTGCTGGGCATACTGCACTCTGAGAGCCTGGAAGGAATCGAGGAGGGAGAAGAGGCTGGTAAGTACAAACAAATGACCACGACCACACTGCCATGGTCTGCCATGCACAACTGACAAGACACATCTCCCTGGCCCCAATTCATGCATGTGGACCACACGGTCAACCAAATGTGAAGTCCTCAGCTCAAATGCACCCACCATGACCAACCACAAATGTTGCCTCCTACGTTCCCATGCTTGCATGTTGTCAGAGCAACCAACACAACAACTCCCAACAGGCCCCCATGTCCACAGGGAGGGTGGCGGTGGAGGGGGAGTGCGAGAGGTGTGTGGGGTATGTGGGAGACCAGCACTACAACTCCCAACAGGCACCCATGTCCACAGGGAGGGTGGCGGTGGGGGGGGGGGTGAGAGAGACCAGCACTACAACTCCCAACAGGCCCCCATGTCCACAGGGAGGGATGGCGGTGGGTGGGGGGTGAGAGAGACCAGCACTACAACTCCCAACAGGCCCCCATGTCCACAGGGAGGGTGGCGGTGGGGGGGTGAGAGAGACTAGCACTACAACTCCCAACAGGCCCCCATGTCCGCAGGGAGGGTGGCGGTGGGGGGGGGTGCGAGAGGTGTGTGGGGTGTGTGGGAGACCAGCACTACAACTCCCAACAGGCCCCCATGTCCACAGGGAGGGTGGCGGTGGAGGGGTGAGAGAGACCAGCACTACAACTCCCAACAGGCCCCCATGTCCACAGGGAGGGCGGCGGTGGGGGGGTGAGAGAGACCAGCACCACAACTCCCAACAGGCCCCCATGTCCACAGGGAGGGATGGCGGTGGGTGGGGGGTGAGAGAGACCAGCACCACAACTCCCAACAGGCCCCCATGTCCACAGGGAGGGTGGCGGTGGGGGGGTGAGAGAGACCAGCACTACAACTCCCAACAGGCCCCCATGTCCACAGGGAGGGTGGCGGTGGGGGGGGGGTGAGAGAGACCAGCACTACAACTCCCAACAGGCCCCCATGTCCACAGGGAGGGTGGCGGTGGGGGGTGAGAGAGACCAGCACTACAACTCCCAACAGGCCCCCATGTCCACAGGGAGGGTGGCGGTGGGGGGGGGAGTGCGAAAGGTGTGTGGGGTGTGTGGGAGACCAGCACTACAACTCCCAACAGGCCCCCATGTCCACAGGGAGGGTGGCGGTGGCGGGGGGGTGTGAGAGAGGTAATTGATTAGTAATGTTGTTACCAAAACCATGTCATGTCCACAGCATTGATCATGATAATCTTGTCCCTCAGGTGATCGCAACTTGACTGGCGCAAGCAGCAACCGGCAGCACCAGTCGCCCCCCTCACAGCACGGACTCTATGGGGACGAGCCCATTGCAAGCTCAGACGCAGAGGACGAAGCGGGACCAAGCAGACTTCCAGGGCCATCAGGCTCAAAGGACATCACTGCCTCCACCACCACGGCCTGTGTCACCGCACCATCACCTGCCATAGTGAGCTGTGCAGCCACCACCACCACCACCACCACCACTCCTGCTTGTGCCACCCTGCCTGACCCATCAGCCGATGATGGACCATCTACATCCCAGGCAAGCAGGGAGAGTGGACGTGAGAGGACACAGGTGAGGGCACAGCACACAACCAGGAGTGCAGTTGTCCGGCGAGTTGGGGAAGGACACCCACCCCATCCTGCCGCCGAAACCCTGGAAGCCATCGCAAGAGTCAATGCCTCCTATCAGCAAATTGTGGACCTCATGGGCCAGCAAACTGCTCTGTGGAGGGACTGGCTATCCCGTGCCACGCCACCCCCCTCACCCTAGTGCCCAGCGGGACCGCTCCCCAACACCACCGCCACCCACACTTGAGCCCACGGACAGGGAGGTGGCCCCTGACCAACCTGCCCCCACAGCTGTCCCGGTCACCCACCGCCAGTCCAGGCCGGTCACCCACCGCCAGTCCTGGCACCGCCCAGTCCTGGCGGTGGGTGCCCTGCCTGGACTGGCAGTGGGTGACCGGCCTGGACTGGCGGTGGGTGACCGGCCTGGACTGGCGGTGGGTGACCGGGCTGGACTGGCGGTGTGTGACCGGGATGGACTGGCGGTGTGTGACCGGCCTGGACTTGCGGAAGGTGCCCTGCCTGGACTGGCAGTGGGTGACCGGCCTGGACTGGCGGTGGGTGAGGCAATAACACTGTAAGGGGTTGTTTCAACTGCCATTTCAGATTGCATCATCAAATGTATGTGTTTGCCTGCACCGCCACCGCGGAAGGCGTGCACCGCCATAGCGGCGCCAGTGAGTGAATATTTTCAAATGATGCACCGTCGCGGTAGCGCGCACATGCGGTTTCCGGTGTGTGAACGTGACGGTCCGTGCACATGTAGCCAATGGGAACAGGTTACGTGTTGCGCGTAAGCGCATTCAAAAATTGCGGAAGATGTGCTCCGCCAGAACAATGTGAGTCATTGGCTCTTTTTGAATGAAGCATCCAGGGAAAACCAATTGCTGCAGACGTGTGCCACTGATATGAGCTCAGGGCCCTATATATGTGTGAAGATTTCCTGCACACATTCACTGCTTGAAGCCACTGCTGCCTGCGACCGTCACCTCCACTTGCTGCTCCAGAGCTATCCAACAACTGCTGCCTGCGACCATCACCTCCACCTGCTGCTGCTGAGATATCCAACAACTGCTGCTGTACTGCCACAGTCGTGAACCTTGCCATAAAGGGAGTGCGAGAGACCCGGTCTCGTCCCTTCACCGCAGCGGAGCTAGATGTCCTTGTGGACGGTGTGCTCAGCCACTATGAACGTCTCTACGGTGCCCCCGGACAGGTGGTAAGTGAAGTGGGTAACATGTTGGTGGGCATGAGGTGGTCACTGACTCCTTGCTTCTGCAAGCTTGGCGGTGTGCTGTGGGACCTTCACATGTGTTGTATTGCGCATGGCTGCATGAAGATACATGTGATTGTGCAGAGGCTGTTGATCTGCTGCGACAGCTGTGTGTAGGGCAGACCAACATGATCAATGCATTCCAAGACCACAATAGGAAGTTGGGACAGGTGGTGGCATTCATGGAGGGGATGCATGGCGATGTTGCTGGTCTCCACAGAACAGTTCAGTCATTGGCAAACACTGTGTCCTCAGCCATTGTACAGTCGCATAGACAGGGTGCTACTTCTGTACCACCATCCACACCACTTGATGTTACAGGGGAGAGTGAGTCATCAAACCAGGCCTCTTATTCAGGTTATTACACTAGGAGCAGCCACAGGCAGCAAGGCAGGGCACGGAGGGCACAGACACCATCCCCTAGGACTGGGATATTTTTCTCCGAAGACGACGTGAGCAACACTGGAGTTGACACACAGGATCATCAAGGGGTGTTGGTGGAAATGGATTCACATGCTACACAGGCATCCCCCACAAAAGGGACTCCCAAGCCAAGGCCACCTCCCAAGAGCAGGGACACTCCCAAGGACAAGGACACTACCAAGGAAAGGGCACCTCCCAAGAGCAGGGACACTCCCAAGGACAAGGACACTACCAAGGAAAGGGCACCTCCCAAGAGCAGGGACACTCCCAAGGACAAGGACACTACCAAGGAAAGGGCACCTCCCAAGAGCAGGGACACTCCCAAGGACAAGGACACTACCAAGGAAAGGGCACCTCCCAAGAGCAGGGACACTCCCAAGGACAAGGACACTACCAAGGAAAGGGCACCTCCCAAGAGCAGGGACACTCCCAAGGACAAGGACACTACCAAGGAAATGGCACCTCCCAAGAGCAGGGACACTCCCAAGGACAAGGACACTTCCAAGGAAAGGGCACCTCCCAAGAGCAGGGACACTCCCAAGGGCAAGGTAGCTTCAAAGGAGAGGGACACTACAATGGACAAGTCTGCACCCAGGGACAGGGCACCGGCAAGGGATCAGGGACATTCCAGGGACAGGACACCTCCTACGTCCAAGGCACATCCCATGGCCAAGGGTTCTCCCATGGACACGAGCACCATCAAGGACAGGCATATATCACCCCTGGCTGCACTGAGGATGATGTTTAAGGAACGTACAACACATGTGTCAGCGGTGGAGTGCCCCATACCTCTACTCCCATCCACGCCCGCAGAAGCAGAGGAAGGAGTACACTGTTGTTGCATCCCCCATTACACATGAAGCAGAGGGCAGAAGGCAGGCCCACTGCAAACGGCAGGCAGGGTCCAGCACATCCCCAGAGAGCAGACCACCACAAGCACATGATACACCTTTGATGTCTGATGATGCCACTCCACTTACCAGTCCAGTCATGTCCGGGGTGCCCCTACGTTTCACAAAGAAACGGAGACACACACCAGTGAGACCTGACCACCCCAATGTCGCTCCAGGACAGCTGTCCCCAGCTCCCAGAGCCACACTGCCTCCTGGCCCATACAGCCCTGTGGCTCATCATTTCAGTGGTCCTAGTGGGTCAGCTGCAGTTCACTCTCATGTGTCAGATAGTGGCACTGTGTCTATTGTTCGCTGTCATGCATCATGTAGTAGCACTGTGTCAGTTGTGCCCTCTCCTGTTGCAGGTGCTGGCACTGTATGTGTCCGCCACTCTCATGTGTCAGATGCAGGCATGGTATTTGTTGGTCAGTGTACAGGGACATGTCCTGGCAGTGTGTCTGGGTCTATGGCTCATGTGTCAGTCACTACAGCTGTGGTTGTGTATCACACTCCTGTTTCTGGTGCTGGTGGTGTGTCTGGGTCGAGGGCTCATGTGTCAGTCACTACAGCTGTGGCTGTGTCTCACAATCCTGTTGCTGGTGCTGGCGATGTGTCGGGGTCTATGGCTCATGTATCAGTCAGTAGATCGGTGGCTGTGTCTCACACTCCTGTTGCTGGTGCTGGCGGTGTGTCTGGGTCTATGGCTCATGTGTCAGTCAGTAGATCGGTGGCTGTGTCTCACACTCCTGTTGCTGGTGCTGGCGGTGTGTCTGGATCTATGGCTCATGTATCAGTCAGTAGATCGGTGGCTGTGTCTCACACTCATGTTTCAGGTGCTGGCGGTGTGTCTGGATCTATGGCTCATATGTCAGTCGGTAGATCGGTGGCTGTGTATCACACTCATGTTGCTGGTGCTGGTGGTGTGTCCGAGGCGAGTAGTTCAAGCAGTCCACCAGATTCTGTGGTGTGAGGTTTAGTTGCCATCACTCACATGTCATTTAACTTTGTGTGTAGATTGACGAATGTAACCACCTAGATATTATTATTGTCCTTGTCACTGGTCGCTTGACACACGTACTTGGGTAGCCAGTGATGTACCTGCTCTGTTGGCCACAATGCCCTGTTGCTGTTCTGATACTGCATTCTGCCCTCTCATATGCTGCCAATGATGTAGCTGTTCTGTGCAATGGACTGTTGATGCACTTAGCCCCTCTCATGTGCTGCCTCTGATGTTGCTGTTCTGTGCAATGGACTGTTGATGCACTTAGCCCCTCTCATGTGCTGCCTCTGATGTTGCTGTTCTGTGCAATGGACTGTTGATGCGCTTAGCCCCTCTCATTTACTGCCTCTGATGTACCTGCTCTGTTGGCCACAATGCCCTGTTGCTGTTCTGATACTGCATTCTGCCCTCTCACATGCTGCCAATGATGTAGCTGTTCTGTGCAATGGACTGCTGATGCACTTAGCCCCTCTCATTTACTGCATCTGATGTACCTGCTGTGTTGGCCACAATGCCCTGTCGCTGTTCTGATACTGCATTCGGCCTTCTCACGTGCTGCCTCTGATGTACTTGCTCTGTTGGCCACAATGCCCTGTTGCTGTTCTGAAACTGCATTCTGCCCTCTCATATGCTGCCAATGATGTAGCTGTTCTGTGCAATGGACTGCTGATGCACTTACCCCCTCTCATGTGCTGCCTCTGATGTTGCTGTTCTGTGCAATGGACTGTTGATTCACTTAGCCCCTCTCATGTACTGCCTCTGATGTACCTGCTGTGTTGGCCACAATGCCCTGTTGCTGTTCTGATACTGCATTCTGCCCTCTCATATGCTGCCTCTGATGTACCTGCTCTGTTGGCCACAATGTCCTGTTGCTGTTCTGATACTGCATTCTGCCCTCTCATATGCTGCCAATGATGTAGCTGTTCTGTGCAATGGACTGTTGATGCACTTACCCCCTCTCATGTGCTGCCTCTGATTTTGCTGTTCTGTGCAATGGACTGTTGATGCACTTAGCCCCTCTCATTTCCTGCCTATGATGTACCTGCTCTGTTGGCCACAATGCCCTGTTGCTGTTCTGATACTGCATTCTGCCCTCTCATATGCTGCCTCTGATGTACCTGCTCTGTTGGCCACAATGCCCTGTTGCTGTTCTGATACTGCATTCTGCCCTCTCATATTCTGCCAATGATGTAGCTGTTCTGTGCAATGGACTGCTGATGCACTTACCCACTCTCACGTGCTGCCAGTGATGTACATGATCTGTTGTATCCAATGCCCATGCTCTTGGATATTCTGATATTATGCACCTATTGTGTTGAATAAAGCTAATAAATCATGTTTTGTGGTTTGTCGTTCTCATTCCTGGTTGTGTACTTCAATTGTGTATATTTTGGTGTGATCGTCAATGTATTTCCTGTGACATGACACTCCCCCTTCCAACGTCACAGCCCTGGCAGGTACTCCCCTTCCGTCAGCAATTGGTGAGTTTGCGTTCCTGCGTCGTCGTCGATGATGGTCCATGACTTGCTGGTGGTGGAGCACGAAGAGTATCGGAAATGCGTGCAGCGCTGGGTCCATGACGGCGATCTGCTTGTGGTGTGTATCTCCGCTGTGGTGATTCCGCCGTGTTCGGGCAGGTTGTTTTTCCGCTGCGAATTTATGTGTGTTTTCCGCCATCGTGATTTGGAGGACGGTCGGAGACGTCATTCCGTACGGCGGTGTGTCTGGATTGGGTGCGTCCGGCGCGGGGTCGGGTGTAGTTCTGCGGCGGTGCGTGCTCTTCCGCCGCGTACGGACATTTGACAGTGTTTCCCATCCTAATATGGCGAACGGAGTGTCCGTGGCAGGCGGACGGAAAAAAGGCTTTTTCCGCCTACTCCAGGACAGCGGTCGTCCTTCCGTCCGCCATCCTAATGAGCCCCTTTGTTTTTCTGTCTTTTGTACTCTAGGACCTTTACCACTACTGACCAGTGCTAAAGCGCAAGTTCTCCTGTGTAAATTATAATTATGATTGGTTATACATGATTGATATATCTGTCAAATTCCTTCTGTGCCAGGTACACAAAGATATTTTCCAATGATAGTAAATGCCCAGCACAGTTTCTAGGTTAAGAATTGGTACTGTACATTATCTTGTAGCATTTCGTGACAGGGGAAAAGGATTTCATAAGCTACCAAATTGCCCTTGTAATGGGAAAACGCCTCAGTCTACGCTACACTTCATAATATTTTGCGCTTTGTATAGTGATATAAGGAAATCAGTTATAAAATCCATTTTTCTTGCTAATAGATAGTATCATTATAAAAATGATTTTAATTATTTAAGTAGCCTGGATAATTTGAAGACTATGTGCACCGTTGTACACTTTATCGTATGTGCAATCAGGAAATGAAAATAATTCGCGCATTTATTGTACATAGCATTGTTTTTAATACCCAATGATCACATTTGTATCTAATAAGGTTGTAAGAAATGTAGCAACTCATTTTATGTAACCCGTCCCCCGTTTACCTTGATTACTGATCATGTGGTTTCTCTCCAAATATTATTGGAAAATGTTTGAATTTATATATTGTACCGTGGATCAATTTAATTATGGTTTGTTTTAGAATGCTTTTATGGATGTACATTTTACACCGAATAAAGCTGTTTTGAATTGATTGACATATTTGAGCAGCTTTGTAAACATGTTTCATGCATCGGACTGCAATGTCTGCTAGCACAATTTTAAACTGCCATGTCGACCTGACAAGTGCACCCACTTGCCAGGTCCAAATTATACGTAAGGTTGGCCCAAGGTAGCCACATGGGTTGCGTGCAGTGTATGTGAAAGGTGGGCCATGCAATGGTGTGTTTAACATATCCTGATAGTGAAATACTACTAATTTCATTTTTCACTATTGCCAGTACAATATCTCCCATAGGTCATCACTGGGGCTACCTTGTAACATCTTACAAGTGTAACAATTGGGAAGAAATAGACATTTGGAGTTTGGGGTCCGAATTTAAAAATAGATCATTTAGGGAATTTGATTTTTTAATTGATTGTTTAAAAATGACACTTTTAGAAAGCGGGAATGTTCTTGCTTTTCCTTTCTGTGTGAAGGCAGATCAGTGCAAGGTAGGATCTTGTGGAAAGAAAGACTTTCATTTGAAGTATGCCTACTTCAAAAGCCAAATAGGGTATACGTACTGGGCCTGTAACCTCACACTTTTACAACACTTCTGGACTGAGGACTCTGCCAAGAAGATGCTGAAGAGCTGTCAGAAGCACTGCTCCTTTTCTAGGTTGGCCTGCAGTTGCTGCTTCTGTCTGAGGGCAGTGAAAGAACTGGACTTTGATTTTTGAAACCTGCTGATCCAAGGTTCTCCATGGGCTTGTGAGTGCTTGTTTCCTGTTGGAAGTCTTAGGGCCATCAAGGACTTCATCTACAGCCCCCCCTTAACTTCCCTGCTGGGAGTTATGACCTGCCAAGTGGTGCCAACTCCAATTGTTGGCCCTTGGAGGTGTGTTGGCTAATCCAAGTCTTGGAAAATGTTGCATCACCCTTCCAGTGCTGTTTTTCCGACCCCAAGCATGCCATGCAGTTGAACAACCTTTGCATGGCCACAGTGTAGCTGAAAAATCGACGCAGTGCCTGTTTGTGACCTGAGGACCCATTGCAGCCAGATGTACAGCTCTGATGCTCAAGATTCCCTCTCCAACTTCGACTCAGGCCTTGTTGTGGGGCAGAAGAAATCAACACATCGCCTGGCTGCAGCTGTGCAAATCGATGCAGCACCTATCTCGCCACTGCATCGACCTGCAGCACCTTGATTTTACCATGCATTGCACCTGTGTACCAAGTTTCCACCACATCAGCCCGCAGTATCAAGCCACTGCTGGAAATCAACGCATCACTTCTCCTTGCAGTAAGGAATCGATAATCGATGCAACACTTCTCCTGCGTGCAGCAGAACTGAAGCCTTCATTCTTATGGGACTCAAGAATCGATGCATCACCTGTGTTTCCGATGCTTCCCTCCATTGCTGCTTGGATTTGGATGCATCAAAGTGCTAAAATCAATGCATCTATCATGTTCTATGGACAAACCTAAACATTTAAACTTTTAAGAAGTGATGTCTTGAATTCGGTATGTTTGACTTTTGTCGTTTTGGTCTTGTTTGGTTTAGATAAATATTGTTGTTGTTTTTTTTTAAATTAGTGTGATGTCCATTTGTTTTTTTTTCACTATGTTACTGTGTGCACTTTGTACAAATGATTTACACATTGCCTCTGAAATAGGCCTGCCTGCTTATGCTAAGCTATCAAAGGAGTGAGCAATGGTTATCTTGGGTGTGTAACTCACTTACCCTGACTGGAAGGAAGGGTCCCTCCTTGGACAGGGTGCATACCACTGCCAACTAGATTACCCCATTTCTAACAGACCCTTTCTTTTGAATGTTTTAATGAAGTAATGGCGCTGACAACCGCTCATGTTCAAGGTATAAATGCCAATATTTTGTGTGTTCATTTATAGTGATATTCCTTCATGGCACTTTAATATAAGTGAAGGTTTTGAAATGTGATTTGTTGATCTAGATCTCCTCTGGGAGGAGCAGGCCTATGGGTGAGGAAATGTTTCTCCAAGCCCTAACCCTGGACCTACCCAAAGGTGTGGTTATGGAATTGGGCAAACCCTCCCTTGTGGTCACTCTAAAGTAATCGGGCCCCTTTCCCTTCCACCCATTTTGGGGCAAGGATGGCTAGCTTGTCAAATTGGCAGGCCTAGGCGTGAGCTACATCTGCATGTGATAGTGTAGGCATCATTAAAGCTAAGAAAGGGGTTGGTTACAGCCCCCAAGCCATCCTGCTCAAAGAAGTAAAACCCTCTCCATAGCAAGCCTTTTCTTTGCTGTCTAGTAGCAATCCACATTGTTCCACATGCAAGCCATCAGCATTCAGGTGACACTGTACACTGACAGAAAAGCCTATTTTGCTTAGGAAGGAAAATGAAAACTTTATAAAAGGGTCATTTTATAAAATAGTTATATAAAATACAACTTTACCATTAAGGGGTTGATTACCATCTGGTTGGAAGGGCTCCAAATCGGATTTGGGTTTTCCAAATCCGATCCGGAGCCCTTGTTTTTCCAGTTCTGAACGACCAAGTACAATGCCTGACCAAATCGGTTCCGGAAGTAATTTGGAGAAGTTGAGCATTTTCTGGAGCTGATTCGTACAGCTCTATGGATGAACGGGCAAGTACAAAGACCGATTTGGACAGCCTTTCTGATTCGGTTGGCCCGGAACACAGCGGCTGCTGGAATTGGTCTTTGGGGGTCTGTAGCAGGACCCCCTTCACCCAGGGCCCTCTGACTCGGGCACATGGGGGTACCCATGGGTTCCCTCTTTCGGACCATGTATGGTGTGGCAGGCACCATGGGGTGGCCGCCACATGTTGCACGATTTTACCCACCCATCCCTTTCTCCCATAGAAGTCATTGGGAGTCTGACCGAATCGCATCAGGATGTATACAGATACATCATACTCTTTCGGTTGGACTCCCCCAATCCAAGTCGTATGGAAAGCATTCCGGAACCGAGTCAGTCGGTATGATTTCTGAATGAGATTGGAATGGGCCCCTAAGTTGGATTTTAAATTACTATTAAAAATGAGTCATAGTTTATTTTTCCAGATAGAAATGACAGTTTACAACTGCTCTACAGGATGCAGTGGCAGGTGTGAAATATGTATTAAAAGGGTACTTCAATCAATCAATCAATCAGTCATATCTTTATTCAGAAACAAAAAGCCTCAATAAAAGTACATTTAAAAATGCTGAAAATGTTAAAACTGACATTTCATAAAAATCACAGTAAAATTAATTTGAAATATGTCATTAGGTTATGGTATTACTGAAAAACTGTTCTAATAAGTACTACTTTAGTAGGTAGAACAATGCAGACTTGTAGAGCCATTTACTATATACCTTCAAGTAAATTAAATGTGCCAATTAGGTGTAGGCAAATTTTACTATGTTGAAAGAAAGATCATAAGCACTTTACTACTGGTTGGCAGTAGTAAATTGTATTGAGTCTTATAGCCCCCATCATCAGGCTCAGCAAAAGAAGGCAACAATCTAGGGGGTTACCCACCAATAGGCTAGTGTCAGCTGTAAATGTGGTTACGGGCTGGACCTGATCTTACTGGTACCTAGGACAATATAGAGATGTCCGCTTCCCCAGTGGATATCTCTTACTTTGACAGGCACTTCCTATCAATGTATCTAAAGTTTAATTGGTGGTACAGTCAACATATTGGTACCCTCCATCAAACTTTTACATTGGTTTGTTATTTGCAGGACAAGATCCCAAAGCAGGATCCTATTTTTGAAAAGCAGTTTACCTAACGGTGACGGGGAGTGAAAACTGGCTATTTAACCGCTCACTCTAAATTGACGGGTGGTCAAATTGGCAATCCTCTATTGGCCTTCACTCCATCTGGTTGTTAGAGGTGTATGTCAGAGGCATAGACAAAGTAGATTTCACCTCTGACATACTGAAGTTACTCAATTGTAAATTTCAGAGAGGGTACACCATCATATTTGTGATGGATTACCCTATCTGTCAAACTCAAAATCAGGCCCTAAGCCAAAAGGTAAATCTTCCAATGGGGTTGAACCTCATTTCTGTACCCAACTCACGCTCCATTGCTGTCAGCCTTCAATCCCTGACAAGATTCTCTATAATTCATCAGTACATTTCTAACTCCTGACAGGAACAGCATTTTGAGATTGAATGATGCTTGAATAGTTTGTTCTCGCCCAGCGTCTCAGTCAAACATCTGGGGATTTTTTTAATAAGACTTCTGACTTATTCCCCTAGGCCATTCGCACACCTGTGCTGAACATTCATATTCAAGAATCCACCAACCTCACTGTGGGAAGGCCAGATACACTGGGGGGTCAGATTTAGAATCTAATTGTATGTCCCTCTCATCCTGAAAGGGGCCACTTTCCAATCATTTCCCCCTTACCGGCCATATAAAGCTTACCGCTAATGCGCCTATCTTTGAATCTCATTTCAGCACAGAAATAACCCAACTTATCAATTCTGTGAAGATTGTACCTTCCAGGGTCACTAAACAATCCCTGAAAAGACTGAGAATAATATGAAAAAAACATTGTTCCTTCCCTAACTCATCCATGAGAGGCTTCGATAGAGAGGGTGTACCAGGCAAATGAGTCAATCATGAGAGAGGCATACTTACCATCAAACCAAACAATCCCCTTTGGAAAACCTTTCCCCTTGACCACTTTGTCAAAATACAGTGACAACCAAATTCGCGTTCAAAAACTGGACTTTTCTCCCTCTACTTAATCCCCGCCTTTCTAAAAATGTTTTACTTTGCTCTAGTTTGGCTTCAATGTCCGAAATGGCCCTCTTTTTCACATGCAATATTTTAAAAATGAAAATTTTCTCTGAGACTGGCATTGTTCCCCTCCAGAACCTCAACTCAGCCCAAAAATACATTTTAATGCAACTCCACAAACAGGTGGATTATCTGGCACATGAAGGAAAGGTGGTGGTGTGACTAGGACTGACAAAATGATAACAAATGATGATAACAGACAGTTACAATACTGGAACACACAGAAAATAATGTATTGAATCATCAAGGTGCATGAAGATGTATATTGGTCCTCACAGTCAAAAATCCAAAGTATATAGGCTGAGTAACCACAAATTCGTGATACAATATTGTAAATAACAAGGAATGGAAATTGAATGAAAGACGTGTGCTTGCCACAAATGAGACAACAGGCGAAATACATACTAAAATAGTTAAAACGGGTGTGCCAAAAACAAATAAAACAACGGACTGTACAGTACAGAAAGCGTTGAAGGTTTGCCTGTCATTAAAACCACAACTGGCTGGACTGCACAATGTTGTGCCTATCATTGATATTTTCAGGAAGCACTGCCATTTTATATGTGACAAGTGAGGAAAAAGTTGTGCGTGTCACCATTTCCACAAAGTAAGTAATAGTGCAGGTGTGCATGTCAGCTGCAGGTCAGACAAGGCTCCTTTGTTCAAGGTTGAGATGAATTGCCTGACTTCCCAAAATGGCCTTCAGTGACTTTACTTAATGTGGACACATGCAATGATGTCCAGTGTATTTAGCAGGCAATAAAAGCAGGAATAAACATACAAATGCACAGATGTTGTATTGACCCAATAGATTCAAGGCCTTTCCGACAAATGGCCTCTACACACTGCCACAACAAGTGGTTCCAACTGGCTCAATGACTTCTCCATCATACTTTTAAACTTCGCCCAGGACACAGTGTACATACATACATTAAAACAGTGCATAAGCAGCTTCCAGGGACGGCTTTGCGCTCCCGTCATGCCACCCACTCATGGCGGGTGTGTGAATGTCAAGGGAGAAGAACACACCTCTCTTCCAAGGATTTATTCCATAAGACAGAAGTGATCTAAGGAGCAAAAATGAAGAGTTGACGATGAAGCAAGAGCCAGCACCAACTGAAATCACCCAATATTCTGATACATTCCATTTCCCTTGTACCAATAGAACTCCATAACATTTACCACACACAAAACACAAACACACACATAAACACACATGCATGCACACACTCTCTCTCTCTCTCTCTCTTCCCCCCCTCTCTCTCTCTCTCTCTCTCTCTCTCTTTGATGGACCATGCAGCCACACTATGGGCCAGATGTAGGAAGCCCTTTACCGGTCGGTAACGGGCGAAAATCGGTATTTTCGGCCGTTACCGACCGGTATTGAGCTTTCGGGATGTAGGAGACTGAAAATCTTCCGAATCGGTAAATTTACCAAATCGGTAAAGTTACCGAATCGGTAAAATACCGAATGGGAAATATTACCGAATCGGTAAATTTACAGGATTGCAACGGTTTGCGATTCGGTAAATTTACCGAATCGGTAAATTTACCGATTTGGTAAAGTTACCGAATCAGTAAAATACCGATTCGGTAAATAAGAAGTGGTAAAAATGGATATTGAGATGTAGGGAAGCTCTGAAATACCGAATTTGCTTGAAATTCAGTATTTAAGAGTCGGTATTTACCATGGATTGGAATCAGGTGGTAAACAGGTGCAACCTATAAAAATGGACCCAAAATGCAGTTCTTCTTGCACAATGGTGGCATTTTATGTCATTGCAAGACGGCTACGGCTACAGGAGGAAGGAGAGAGGGAATGGCAGAGAGAGGAGCAGGTCTACAAACAGAGGATCACCCTGTTCATGCTCACAGAGGCAGAGATACTCCAGAGGTACAGGTTGGCCCCAGACACCATCTTGGAGCTCATCAGGGACCTTCAACACCTGTTGCAGCACACTACCCCAAGGGCACATGCAAATCCACCCCATGTGCAGGTGCTGTGCAGCCTCCACCTGCTTGTGTCTGGGAGCTACCAGAGCGTGGTTGCTGCGGTAGGTGGGGTGACACAGAGCAGCCTGTCAAGGTTTTTCCACAAATTCCTTGACGCCATGTTACACAGGATGGAGCATTACATATCTTTTCCTGCTACCCATGCTGAACTGGTGCAAACAAAATCTGACTTTTACCAGATGGCTCGATTTCCAAATATAATTGGCTGCATAGATGGCACACACATTCCCATTTGTCCCCCTGCTGCCACAGAATATATCTACAGGAATAGGAAGTCAACCCACACCATCAATGTGCAGGTGATTTGCAATGGAAAGTGTGCCATCACTGACATTGTGGCAAAATTCCCTGGGAGTACCCATGACTCCTATATTTTTCAAAACAGCGGCATCTATGCACGGCTGACTGCAGGGGAATTTGGTGAAAGATACCTCCTAGGTAAGACACAGTGTCTGACCCCCATGATACCTATTGCAGTAAGAAGTACATGTATGCATGTGAGTAATGTATTCCCTTTTCCTTTTAGGAGACAGTGCATATGCCCTACGCTCATTTATACTCACCCCCTACCTCAACCCCTCAACACCCAACCAAAGGAGATATAACCGGGCCCACAAAAGCACACGGAATGTCGTTGAACGGACCTTTGGTATCTGGAAAAGCAGATTCAGATGCTTGCACAATAGTCGAGGTGCAAGGCAGTATACCCCCATCACCTGCTGTAAGATAATTGCTGCCTGTGCCATGTTGCACAACCTTGCTGTTAAGAAGGGTACTGAGGTGGAGTTGTCTGACTACGAGGATCATGACGACGACATTGCTGTGCCTGAAACACAACCTGCTGGAGTGTCAACACCAAGTGATGGCAGATACAGACGTGAGGAGATTACACGCAACTATTTCTGAGTAAGTAATGAGACACAGACAGGTTGTGAATGAAAAGAACGTAATTTAATGTTGCCACAACGTTCATGCACTGAAGTGCAACAAATTAAACATAATTAACGTGGGGACTGTATGTCCCGGGTTCCTTCACCCACACCGGCAATGTCATTTGCGCCCACGCTTCCCAGAGCCACTGGGATGTTGGTCACTGCTTTCCGCATGGCCTGCAGCCTCAGCTGGGCGCCTGCTACTCCTACGTGGCTCAACTACAGCGCTTGCCAAGCTGCTGCGGCTACTACTTTTGTCTCCCTCTGCCACATCCAGGGCAGGATTCAGTGCAGTGTGTGATATGATCATAGCCTCTAGCGCACTAGTGAACCTGGCCATGCCCCTGGTGAACTCGGCCGTGTTCTGTGTGAGGCTCTCTTGCATATTAATGCCTCTACGGCATAGCTGGGATGTGGCAGTGGCCAGACGATTCATGGCCCTATTGTGGACACGGGCGTCCCTGCGCCTTGTGTGTTCCAGGCTGTCCAGTTTTGTGCAGAGCTGGGTGATATAATTGCTCATTTGCTGCATTCCTGCTGCAAGGTCTGCATTTGTTTTTGCTACCTCCCTATTAGTTTCTACAATGTCTCTGATTCCCTTCCCCATGTCTCCTATTTGTTCGTTTAGGACACTAAATTGGCGGTGGCAGGCCTGTATGGATTTCCCCTGCATCCGTTGTATGCGCACCATGCTCCCCTCCAGCCCACGGAACACAGTGCCATCTCCAGGTCCACCTGCACTGCTGGGCCTGCGTTGCCGTCTGCGCGAGGTGAAAGACTCATTGGTGGACTGCAGTGCAGCAGGACTGATATGTACAGTGGCTTGAGCCTCACCCTCTGCTTCCTCCATCACTGGCAGTGGGGCCACGACTCGCCTCCTGGCTGGTGAGGTTGCAGGTGCAGACAGGAAGAGTGATGGGGAGGTTTCTGGAGAGAAAACCAATGGAGGGGATTGTGAAAGGTGTGGGGAGTGGGGAAACTCGGGGGTCTGTACTGTCACATCTTCCTGGGAGATGGCAGTCGTGTCTTCTTCCTCTTGCGAGGCTTGTACATGGCTTGGCCCTGCCTCCTCACTCTCCTCCCTTGCTGGTGCAGTCCCTTCTGTTGCTGTGGCTCGACTGCCTGATGTTGCCCCTAGGTATAAATACGCGTATGTCAACTGAGTGCTACTGTGTCACAGTCACTACAATAAATGCTTTACACATTTTACTTTCATTTTTCTGCATTACTTTCAGTGCCTTGCTGCTGTCTGTGCAGTTACACATGGTCTTACATTAGCTGACTACATTTCCCATAATGCATTGCTCCTGTATAGTGCTAGCAGTACTGGACTGGGGTTGGCCTGTACACAAAGGGTAAAGGGAAGCAGGTTGGTATGGGGTGTCATGCTGCGCATGCGTCTTACCTTTTCCTGTAGCTCTGGCTGAGCTGTCCACATCTCTAAGTCCCACAACACTGTCTGGCTCGATGGTTGAGGCCACCAACTCCTCCAGGTCAGTCAGGGGGGGCGCTGGGTTCCTGCCTCCACCGGTGACACCAGCCTGCTTATGTATTTCTGACATCTTCTTTTTTGTGAGGCTCCTGATGTCATAGAAGCGTTTCTTCAGATCCTCATGCTCCTGCTTGTGACTCCCACTGCATTGACCTTTTCTCCAATTGCAAGCCACATCTTACGTTTTGCAGACTCTGGTACAGTGAGGGAGTGCCTGCCAAATAGTTGCTTGTGGACTCGAACAACCTCCTCCACCAGTACCTGCAGCTCCATGCTGCAGAACTTAATTTTCCTTTTCCTCTCTGCTTTCTGACTCTCACTGCTGCTTGCCATTTTCACTGTGGTAAACACCCAAAAATCACTCCCTGCTGCTCTGTGTCTCTGCTCAGCTCTGACTGCCTCTCCAGAACCTTCTAATGAGTTGCAGCTGCCTGGGTAGCCACTTCCTGGTAGGGAGGGGGAGGGTGGTAGCACCTGATTGGCTGTTTTCATTAGTTTCACTTTTGCTTGCTTTCCGTTTCGGATTTTACCGATTCGGTATTTACCGATTCGGTATTTACCGATTCGATATTTCCAATGCATTCCTATGGGCCTTTTGGCCCATAGGGATGAATGGGAAATACCGATTAGGTAAATACCGATTCGGTAAATACTGATTCGGTAATGTCCGAAAGTCCGATACCGATTTTTACCGATTTGATAAAAAATACCGATTTTTTCCCTACATCTCATTTACCGATTTTTGAATACCGAATCGGTAAAATTCGGTATTTAAGAATCGGTAACTTCAGATTACCTACATCTGGCCCTATGATCCCAATGCCTCAATTCTAATGTTTTGTGAGTTCTGATGTAAACACTGCCCACAGCAACTTTACTGTGGCAAACTTTGACAGGTCACACCTGCTGAAATGTATACGAAAATAATAGGTAGAAAAGGGCAAGCTAGCACAATTTGGTAGAGTAAAATATTATTCTGCTGGTTATGCCTTATTACCCCAGACAAAACTTGGAATAAGAGGTATTTACCACTCCTGGTAACAGTGTTCTCATGGTATGGTAAATATTATCCCAATTGAATCACAGCGAGACAAGGAGCATTTCTAGGACAACTATGAGTTTAATATAAATACAAATAAAGTCACTAACACAAAAAGTTGATGAATGAACAGGCAAAAGGGAAGGCTGTTATTATGAGATTGCCAGAGTTTGGAGTAGATATATTAGGTTCTGACAGGCATCTCCAATCCAAATTCTGGCAATCACAAGTGTTTGTCCCTGAACTGGAATTGAGTGCATGGACCCTGAAAAACTGTGGGGCAGATTTACAAGGAACTGACGCATCTGCATAGATGCGCCAGTTTCCTTGCGTCAGCGCTGAATGACCTTGCGCCACTATGAAATCGCTGTATTTACAATACAGAGATGCATGGCGCAAGGATTAACAGATGCGTCAGAAATTCTGACTCATCTGTTGGCTCAAAAGTGACCCATTGCTGGAGTTGCTGATGAAAGTGACGCAACTCCAGCAATGCGCCACAATAGATGGGAGAGTTCCATACAGAAAACCCTTCATGATTCCTTACATCTGGTCTGAGCAGGCATGGGGATTTTGACGCAGTGAAGGCGTAGAGTGTCGCAGTTCAATCTTGTAGATTTCACTGCCTCAGTTCTACATGGATTTGTGTATGGGAACGCCCACCCTGAATACATTATTCCTGATGCACGTATAATGTGACGCAGGGCTTTACAACGTAACGCATCTCCCTAGATGCGTCACGTGGTAAATGGGCCGCAAAATTTACGCTGCGGCTGTGTCACAAAAGTGATGCAACGTTTGCACAAAAGTCACGCAAGGGGCTTGTAAATCTGCCCCTGTGTTCTTACATGTGCATTTTACCTTATTCTAAGGAGAAAGCTGCTGACATTTTTCACCTGGTGAGTGTGGATGTACCATATCTGAAAAACGACTGGCAGTGGTGGGAGTGCCTGTTTTCTATGAGGTCACAGTGGGTTTGTGCATGTTCATGGTAAGCATTGTCTGCTCCCTAAACTGCTGCAGGAGTTGTACAGGTGCCTGGTTGCAATGATCGCTACTGCCCTTGCACCTACCCTGGACCAGTAGACAGATAGTCTGGTGACTCCGGGATGAGAATTACTTGGTCTGAGTTTGTGAATTGTATGAAATTGTCAAAGATTCACTAGTAACTTTTCAAAATTAACAGAATTAAAGCCCCACAAATTCAGCTCTTCAGTTGTATTCTTTATAGTATAATGAAAGGCCATGGTAGCACTCATGACTGAAAATGAGTTATCTGATGCACAATCTTTCTCAAAGCCTCTTTTACTTCATTGTTTCTCAGGCTGTAAATGAGAGGGTTAAGGGCAGGAATTATGACCGTAGGGATCAGAGATATTCCTTTATACTGCTGTTCGGAAGAGCTTGAATTGGGGAGCATCTCCATGAAAAAACAGCTGCCAAAGAAGAGAAAGACTGAAGTGAAGTGTGAGATACAGGTGGAGGCAGCCCGCCACCTTCCAGCTGTGGTGCGGATCCTGAGGATTGTAGCAACAATGTGGGAGTAGGAAACAACAATAGCAAAGAGGGAGCTTGCAGCTATTAAAACAGACGTTCCAAAGCGTAACAAGTCATTCATTAAGATGTCAGTGCAGGACAGCTTCAGGAGCACCGGGTAATCACAACCAAAGTGGTTTATGACATCAGGACCACAAAAAGATAAACGGAATAAACATCCTACATGAATCAGAGAGTGCAGAAAGCCACCTATATATGACGCAGAAGCCAAGCGGACATAAAGACTTTTGCTCATGATGACTCTGTATAGCAGTGGGCTGCATATTGCTACATACCGGTCGTAGGCCATCACCGCCAAGAGGAAGAACTCAGTACCGGCACAAGCAGAAAAGAAGTACACTTGAGTAAAGCAGCCATATAAAGAGATTGTTTTCTTCTTACTAAGGAGATCAGCCAAAATCTTGGGTGAGAAAACATTAGAGAAAGAAAGGTCCAAGAAGGAGAGCTGAGCAAGAAAGAAGTACATGGGTGTTTGCAGAAGCGAGCTGTACAAAACAGTGACCACAATGATGAAATTGCCCAAAAAGGTGAAGATATAGAGTAACAGGAACATAATGAAGAGAATCAATTGCAGGCCTGGGTCATCTGAGAGTCCTAACAGAATGAACTGTGTCACACTGCTTCCATTTACTGAATTCAGGACTATCGACAACTTCGATCTGAGGTGGAAGGAAAGATTTCTTATTTTAAATTAAAGTATTAAACAAATAATGACATTATATAAACATTCATCACATTATCTATACTACTATTATATAGAGAGAACAGAAACCTTTTGGCAAGGTAAACTCGGGAACCACAGCGCCAATCCACACACCCAATACATTGTTGGAATCCTCAGGGTGTGTAGATGGACATAGGCGACATAAAATAAAAATAAAACGTAAATTAAAAAAATTAAAAATTTAAAAACAAAGTAGTCCCCTAAAACTAGCGCCGGCCGCGATGTAGTGCTGACCGCGACCTAGATGTGCGTGATGACGACAGGCGGGGAGGAGCGGTGACGAGCGGCGAGGAGTGGCGGTAAAGTCCCGAGCGCGGGGAGGAGCGGTGGCTCAGGTAAGGCAAAGGCGAGGCGGGAGGCGGGAGGCTGGAGGCAGGCAGGAGGCGGGAGGCGGTCTGGGCAATGTCGGGGCGGGCGGGGGCCCGCGCGGGAGTGCACAGAAGCCTAAAAGAGAAGTGGCGGAGGAGCGGAGGCTCAGGTAAGGTAAAGGCGAGGCGGGAGGCGGGAGTGAGGCGAGGCGGGAGGCGGGAGGGAGGAAGGCCCGGGCGGGAGTGCACAGAAGCCTAAAATGCTACCCCCAGCCCCCTTCTGCCCAGGGCAACGCCGGGGCGGGCTGCTAGTGTACATATAAAACAAATATTTAAATCCAGTAAATGGGAGATTTTAAGAATTATTAGTTAACAAGCAATGTCACAAAATTAAATCGGAAGACGTTTGCTGTTGAGGCACTTAATGGCCTAGAAGTTTGCTACATTGACTGACATATGTAATCTAACTCCATTCATTATGGGTTTTTCTTTTTTTTGAGTCACGTTCATAGCACAGAAGACAATAGGAGGGAAAAAGAAAACAAGAATTATCAATCATTAGTACATCGACACGAGTTATATATCAGACTGTAAAAAACATAATATTTGTCCAAACCAGATAAAATGAATAAAAACAAGTATATATATAAAAAAAAACAGTCCAAAACAATAAAAAAGACATAGAACATAAAAAGCAGTTAGTCCCATAGAAGACTTGACCAGACCCTCCCAAATGTCACCCTTGACCGTAAACCCCGAGCTTTAGCTAGCGCAAGTTCCATTTCATAGACCCCACTCAGTAATAACTAAAAATCTGTAATTTTGGGACTAAGTACATCAATCCAAGCCCTAGCAATACAAAGCTGTGCAGAGAAAATAATAATTGAAGCTAAAGGTTGGGATAAACAGCCTGAATCGGGTACCGAAACCAATACTATTTCTTTCTCAGTTAATTGAATTGGCATGCCTGATAACCTGCTCAACACCCATGCGACCTCAAACCAAAATGTAGTTAATCGGGGACCCGTAATAAACATATGTCTGAGATCAACAGCATACATGTTACACTTAGGGCAGTATAACTTCGAGGAGACCTGGGAGGTAGCCCATTTCGAAATTACCTGTGGGGTGTAATATGAACATAGTATGATGTTGTTGCAGCTTTAGGTTAATCAAAGAGACGGCCACATTTACTGTAGCCATGGAATCAGAGACCTCTTCCATATTAATTCCAGTTGTAAACATTCAATTCATTTTGGCTACCGTCTCCAATCCGTCATCTACCATTGCAGACAAGAAGCTCTGATAAGCTTTCCCAATCTGACCCTGAGCAGAGGTATTACAAATAGCCCGCAATACAACAGAAGTATGGGGGAGGGCAAACAATCCCTTCCCTTGTATGAAATAATCCCTGATTTGCAGGTACTTAAAAATGAATTGTGGGATATCCCAAATTCATCTTTTAAGGAGGAAAATGACCTTAAACCACATTCATCATACATCTGCCCTAACCGAATTATTCCACTCTGTTGCCACCTTCTACAGACAGAGTCCAAAAATATGCCCGGGAGCCTAGGATTATCCCATAAGAGAGTAAATTCATGTATGTCTGGCAGAGCAAAAGTTTTACAAATAGCTTGGCAGATACGGTAAATGTGCCTAACAACCTTGAAACAAACTCTCTTAAAATAGTTTGGGTCCGACATATAATATAGAAGAAACCCACTGTTAGTACCATATGCAAGCTGATACGCAAACCATATTTTGACCACAGTGGGTCCCAAAAGTAAACTCTGAATACGATTCAGAAAAGCAGCCCAAAAATAAGTTTTAAAATAGGGGAGTTGGAACCCGCCTTGCTCATACGTCATCTTAATATATCTGAGAGCTCTCCTGGCTCTACGATAGCCCCAAATAAAACTTCTAATAACGGAATCTAGTTATTTAAAAAATGAGAATGGAACTCTTAAAGGAATTGAACGAAACAGATAAAGAAATTTTGGCAAGCCATTCATTTTCACTATATTGCATCTCCCAATGATATTCAGGGGCAGCCTGTGCCATCTCCGCAAATCCGCAGTGATTTTTTTGAGCATAGGTTCTTAGTTCAGAGACATGAAATCATCAATACAGCTACTGAGACAGACACTAAGGTATGTTGCAGTGACAGTGACACCTAGCTGAGGTAGAGCAAGTATTGGTACGTAATTGAGAATAGACTGCGTTTTGTTTAGGTTGAGCTTATAGCCAGAAAAGGAACCAAAATATTGTGCCTCTTGTTTGATTGCAGCTATAGCCACCTCTGGCCCGGAAGTAAATACAGCGATGTTGTCTGCATAGCCCGTAATTTTTAGCATCATACCATTAAAACAAATAGGCGAGATAGAAACAATCTGAAGGAGATGCCTAATAAATGGCTCAATGTAGAGAGCCAATAGTAAGGGGGAAAACGGGCAGCCCTGGCGCGTACCTCGCTGTATACTTATCGCCCCAGAAGTACAACCATTAAGTTTAATAATAGCAGAAGGATTGCAGTATAATTGCTGGACCGCCGAGACAAACCTCCGACCGAGGCCTAATGATAGCATAGTACACCATAAAACCCCCCAAGCAACTCGATCGAAGTCCTTCTCGGCATCCAGCATTAGCATCCTAATCCGCTGTCACAAATGACCTGCAACATCAAAAGCAGCAAATGCAGTGTTTATATGTGCTACCGTATCCCTACCTGGAACGAAACAGTGTTGTCCTTCTGAAACCAATAGATGAACTATTGGGGCAAGACGAGAAGCAAGAAGCTTGGAAAAAATGTTGGCATCCGTATTAATAAGGGATATTGGTCAATAAGACCCAAGATCCTCCACAGGTTTACCCTTTTTGGGCAAAACCACAATATTAGTTTTGTTCCAAGAAGGGGGAGCATCCCCTCCCAGCAGCATATTATTAACCATCTCCAGAAGAACTGATAACAACACTTCCCTAAAGGTTTTGTAGAACTCCAGCCGTATGGTGTTCTCGCCCACCGCCTTACCACTGGGCAGAGCCCCTATAGCTAAATTCAGCTCCTCCAGGTCAGCGTTGCTCTCTAAGCCCAAAAGTATAAGACACATCCAAATATGGTATGGCGCTTTCTTGCAGATAAAACCTAGCTGGTTGTTGATTATAGGTAAAAACTCCTAAACTGCTCGGCTATATCTTCAGACTTTGTAGAGATGAGAGTCTCCACTCCCTTGATTCTCTTGATGTGAGAATTAGCCCGTTGTTCTGCAAGTTGATAGACCAGTACCCTTCCCACCTTCTCTCCATACTCATACTGCTTTGTTCTAAGCTTGAGGAAGTTATTGGCAACGTTATCCTTCAACCTTCCATGAAGTTTCGCTTTAACATCAATAATCTGGGCATATATCTGTTGTTCACCCATTTCCTTTGATGCTATTGCGCATGCATATTGCTGTTCTAGCTCAATATATTGCCGATGTTCATTGGCCAGCTAAGTACAATTTAGTCTATTCTGCATGACTACATACTGGAGAGTAGCCCCTCTCACAAATGCTTTGAAATAATCCCAAACCAAAGCGAGGGATGAAGTATGGAGGTTGTTCAGAATAAATTCCTTCAAAACCTTTTGCATGTGAGTAACACAATCAGAATTACTTAAGTAGTGCAGAGGAAACAAAAATTCCCTAGCTTGATGCTGTCTAGACAATCCAAAGTTACATTAAGCATGATGGGATTTTGATCCGAGGTTACCTTTGGACATACGATCATTGATGCATTAGCCATCAACCCATAGTTAGTAAAAGCCATATCAATCCTGGAGTACTGTTTATGGGGGTGAGAGAAAAATGTAAACCATGGTGCTATAGGATACAATGTCCGCCAGGCATCATCCAGTTGATGAATGTTCAATAGATCACGTATAGCAACCCTTACCTGAACCATTCAAGCTCTTGCACGCGTGTTTGTAGTATCGATTTTTTTATCTAAAATGCAATAAAGTCTCCCATAACAATAACGTCACCCGCCCAGTCTAAAAGTTCAAACTTTAGGTAAGGAAAAACCACAGGACAGTCAACATTAGGGCCATAGGTCATACATACTGTAACCTTTTTTCCAAAGATCAAAAGCTGTACAATTGCCCACCTGCCCCAACTATCAGCAAGGGTTACTTTGGAGTATTTATATTTTAATAACGCGACCCCCCTTATAGTTGCCATCTATGAGGTACAGATGATCAGATCATAGCCTAGTTGTTAAAGCTTCTATCTTTATAAGCCAGATGTGTTTCAGCCAATCCCAGTATTTGGGGCTTAAATCCTTTAAGCTCTTCTCCAACCAATCGTCTTTTACTAGCCATATTCAGCCCACAGACGTTCCAACTCATAAATTTGACTCTGGAAATTACCAGAATTCAGAAAAGCCAAGTAGTGCTCTTATCCGTGACCAAATATACATTTTCCCGCGCAACAGAAGCTCCTTATTATTTTCAAAAATCAACTGTGCTACTTTAAAAATGTTGTGACTATTTAACCGCCTCCTTCCTCCCAACGCCCTCAAACCACCCCCAATCCCCCACCCCGTTTCTTGGAAAAGAAATCACCCCCCTTAAGGCTGTCCTGACTGACAGCAAGTGAAAGACGTCAGGACCGCCCCTTCCCAGGGCCTACAACAACCCCACACACCACCCCCCCACCAACCACACCGCCCCAATGGATAAGCCGTAGTGAAACCCCAAAAGCAATTTCCGGGAGTAGAGAAAAAGTAATTTAACTATTGCAGAATTACATCCTGAACAACAATTCCTACTTGCCAATGCCCAAAAAAAAATAAACAGAAAAAGATTAAACCAGGACTTTAAGTTAATCAAGGATTGGGAGTAGTTTGCCACTTGTCCAGTGCTTTTTTAGCCTCCTGCTCACTTAAAAAGAAGTATGAACGACCATCCATGACAACTTTAAGCCGGGCAGGCTACCGCAAAAAAACCTGAGAGCAAACAGACTTAAATGAGTCCATGAGCTGACGGAGCTGCCATCTCTTTTCCATAGATGACTTGCACAAATCTGATCTCACAAAGATTGACATAGAGTCAACTTGAACAGAAGCCGTTGGCTGGCCCTTCAAAAAAATAGCCAGACAAAGCAGGAAGTTTCCCAAAAATACCAGAATGGGCCGAAAATAGTATTTTTTTTGGTTTGGCTTGCGAGTTTGGTGACAGAAAAAGTGGAAGATGATGTGCTCTTTGGATCTGCGTGTCCATGTCCCAGTCCTCCAGGTCCGGGAAGGCTTTCTGTAGCAAGTCCACAACAAATGCACAGGGATCAGAGCCTTCTCTTCCCGCTGGTACCCTGAAAATCCTTAGATAATGACGCCGCTGGGGATTAACAAGGTAATCAATTTTGAGTTGCAATGAAGCAAGCTGTGACTCTTGTGCGGTAGCCACCTTGACCGTATGAGTACTAGTTTCCTCCATGCCTGCCAACCCCCCCTGCAGTGACCTCCGCAGTTAAGTGGTAGATCTTGGTAGTGACCTCAGATAGTGCTTTTTTTATTTCGATACAGTCCACCCTTGCCTGTTGATAGTAGGTTTGTGCTTCCGCTCTCTGAGCGTTTAGGGCCAGCAAAATACTAATCATTTCATCCACTCAAGTTATTCTGCTCGCCATTAAGTCTTGTTCCCACTTCTTCGGAGCCCAGAGGGGGGAGGACGAGGATCCAAACACTGCGGATGGAGTATTAACTCCAGAGGGTGTTGACTCCTTTGAATAAAGAGGCACCCTGTCAACAACATTTTGACCATGACAGCGCTCAGCGGCTGTGTATGAAGTTTTTGCACATTCCATATTGTGTGGTCAAGTATCAACAACAGTAGGATTTCTAGTAACTTGTTGGACTGTAGAGGCAACACCGGCTGTAGTAACCAGCGGGTCTGAGGAACCTTTCAATGGGGTTGGGGCGATAGTGTCCCACTGTGACCCTGCAGTAGAGAGCCTAGAGACAATAGATCGTACTTCTCCCTTTGATGAGACCCATTTTCGTAAAGGACTAACTCCTGGAGCGGGCTTAGAAGTGCTTGATACGCCTTTCAATTGTCCAAGTGTGTCAGTGATGTGAGCCTTGTTGCCAGTTCCCCCACGGCCTCTACCACCTTTCCCAGTCCGATCTGTTTTAAGGCCTTTTTCTTTTTCTTTCGGGGTTCTCCCCCCTTCGTGGGTATTACCCCCTGAACTGATATTAGCACTGCCCAAAAAGAGTGAGGAAGGGTCAGTAGGAGAATCCGCACCCAAGCACTCCCTATTTCTGCAATTTTATTTGCCTGCTCCTTACTCCCTCCAGCTCCATCACCAATATAATCTGTAGGGGAGTTGCCGATCCTGCCTGGAACAATCTCCTGTGCTGACACATATGAATGACACAGGGAACCTTCGTTATTTGAGCCCTCAATTTGGGGGAGACTTGCCAACCCAGAGGAGAGAGTTCCAGTCTCACTATCGCCGGCCATGAGAAGAGAAGATTCATCAGGGCACGACTCACCGAGCAGATGCCCCCAGGAGAAACAGGAGAAACATCCACACTGCCTTTGTCGAAGACATGCATACCCCTTGCTACCTTAGAGTTCCAAATCATAGTGCTGCATGCCCTCCCCTGTCACCACATCCATGGCATTCCAGACTCTCAGGAGCCACAATGTAGAGGGGAGATGTGGCACCCATAATCTCAAATGTCAATCTCTCTGTGTGCAAATTCAAGCAGGGAGATGGCATGAGGGGCTGTTGGTGGCAACTGATGGCTCATTATCTGTGGTGCAAATTGCCCCATCATGAATAAAATGGCTTTAGTGACCCTGGCACTTTGGGACAAGTGGCCAAATAAGATCAATGTGACAGATATGGACTGATGAGAAAGCTGTGTACCTCACTATAATGGCTCATGGAGTTATCCGACTGGAATTTCTTGCTCTTTACCGAACCCTAAGTTATCTCTGTCAAAGTTTACGTATACAGAGGTACAGAATAGGACTTTTTGTTGAAAATGCCCTTTGTTTTTTAAAGGAATTAGGAATCATTTATTGAGAAATATCACACCAAAATCCAATAAGGGGGATTGGAGATATGAATTTCGAATTGTGGAAGGCTAAAAGCACTAAGAACCAAGAAAAAATAAAACAACAACCAGATATCACTGTTCAAATTTGACTGGGCCATAGGTGCAATTCAGGCCTACTATGATGTAGCAGTGGTCGGATACACCAAACAAGTCAAAGTTTCTACCATCTGACTTACTTTTTTGTATGTTCAAAATTCTCTAGCAGAGCAAGGTTGAAGGAGGTGTCCTAAACAGTCCCTTTGAACTCAGAAAATGTGTTGATGAGGTCCATTAAAGCCAGTGGGTTTGGTAGAAAAAGTTCAGAGCGTTTGCCTGCTGAAGATTTCTACCTTCAGAATTAGCCTAATTTTGTAGCTGCAAATCTTCCAGCGGCAAGGCAGTATCCAATGTCTTTCTGATGCAAAGTATCTGTGAAAGCTCCTGATGTCTCGGAAGTCCAAACACTATCTAACTCCTAACTTTTGAGACTTCCTGGGGCAGTTCTTCTCTGCCACTTCTAAAGTTTCCAGGAAATCAGGAGCAGTGCTTAGGGGGGCAGGGCAAACTCCTGCAGAGGCCACCAGGAAGGTCCAGTCCAGTTCCAGTTGTAGCTGGTTCACTGGTCACTACAGGGAAAATAGCCCTTACAGATTGTTATGACACAAATAGATCGGCCATCTGACCCTAGGAGTCCACTTTTTAGTCCTGGCTACAAGTGTGATCAGGTTTACCCCTTTAGGTCTCCTTACAGGTTACAGACAGCAGGTCCGCTACAGATCCGGACAGTTTTCCCAGAAGAAGGTGGTGAGGTGCTTCTTTTGTTTAATTTACTAGTCAGTTTGTGTGGATGACTCCTGGGCAATTCTTGACCAATGAGCATAAGGTTCCCACGGTCAAACTTTCCCAAATTTGCACCACATCCTGCTTTCCTCACTGCAAACTCCCACAGTGCAACATTTCGAATAAAATCTAACATGACAAAATTGTTTTGCCCATAGAGGTAGCTTGCAGCATACTAGCGAAGTGTTTAATTTAATGAGCAGTTCCCTCCCACTCAAACGCTCTAATCTGGTTCTAGAGCCACCTCCCTCCACTTCTGAAACTAAAGAGAGAGGGCTAAAGTGTGTTTTCGGATAAAAGACTGCTCTTCTCCAGGCTTCCTCTATCATTTACTATTTTAAGTTTTTGAAGTTCTTTAAATAATCCGAAAGCCATTTCAGCACTCATCAAAGCAGTGTAGCAAGGCTAGCTACAGGTGGGCCAAGGCTAATTAGCCTGCAGGGGCATCAGGCAAGGGAAGCATACCTTTTTGTATGTTATTTTTCTTATATATTTTTTCTCTGTAGATTTTTCCAAATCAAATAGACTACTCACTGCTGGAACATGCAAACATTAAACCTTTACAAGTTTCACTTTTATACATAAGGCATCTTACCTTGTGGGTAACAAGGACAACTTAGGGGTGACTGACTTAATAATTAAACATAGGTCTTCCCTCATGTCAAAAGATCTGCCTGCACACTAACATATGCAATTTGTCACACTGCTCAACAGAAATATATTATATTAGTAATGTTGACATAATCTGATAGGGTGATCCATAGCTTAGGCTACTGCATATATGTGGGTGCTACCTTAAAGCAACCAATCTTCAAGCCTATGTGACCCTGAATTGAAGCACCCACAAATTTGTATCTCTGACCTCTGTTCCACATAGCCTGGAATTCATCTATACCTCTTCAGCTCTCACACACATACACATCCAAACACTAAAAATGACACACAATAATTTACATATTTTAATCATAGCTCTGAAAATGATGGTGCTGTGACCAGTATTGAACATGAATTCCTAAAAGGATGCCTGCTACGTCAAGGTTGCCAATCAAACAAGTTACCATTGCCTAGTGAATTCTGTGACATCTTTGTGTTACTGCATCTCACTGGTTGCAATCCTAGTGGCAATATTAAAGTATTTCATCCATTAGAGGTAAAACAAATCAAGTGGCATAATATAAGTGTTTGAAAAGTGGATTATTGGTAGGGGTAAGTATGCACCTGCCACTATTAATAAGGCCACTACCACATTATAATGTCCAGTAAAGGTCTCTGTTAATTAGCCTCTTGTTCAACACTTGATAGCTGACAAAGAGCAATCAGGCCTAACTTAGGAGACAGGAGAGAAAAGCATTTAAAAACACCAATACATCAAATAAGTGAGACACAACATCCAGTAATTGTGTATTGTTGTATGTTGTAGTCATGGTCTTTTTCTGGCCAATTTAATGCTGTTTTACCCAGGTTTTAACGTGAATTGTATTTATTGTCTTAACCCTATTATGAAATGTATTTTATGCTTGTTGTATATTGTCTTTTATGATATATATCGAAATAAAGACCTTTTGACTGACAAGAATACATTTCAGCACATTACTCCGATGTAGAATTTTAAAAGATCCATAGAGTATACAATTTGTATGCAATAGTGTAGAGGCTGCTTCATGGGAATTTGTAGATTTCATCCTATGCGCCGTAAGAGATGTAGTCAACATAGGTTCTAAATTCCCCAGCAATTTTGTGGTCACCCCTTTGCCTATTAGATTTTTTTTGGCTGCAATCTGGTAAGACGCTTTGGTGGGATTGTGGGCATGTTTTTTTAGCCAAAGTTGAACCAACTTCTTCTTGGAGTGTCCATAGATGAGAGTTTTTTAAAAATGTGTAGGTTCCATCCTTTGCCCAACAAGAGATGTAGTCTATATAGGTTAAAATTTCAAGGCAAGTTAGTGATCACCCTTTCGCCCGTAAGATTGTGTTCTGCCCCAAACTGATAAATACCTTTGGTGCGTTTATGGACACACTCTTTCTCCAGTGGCCGGGAGTGGAACCTGCTTCTTCTTTAGAATGACCATTGCTGAACATTGAGTAGGGGTTTGTACCTTATCAATCAATTTGGTTGGAGAAACCTGTAAGCAATTGGAATGGTGGGCTGAATTAATTACATAGTAAGTCAGGGTGGGCCCGATTCACAGAATGAACTTAAGACTCAATCCTAAACTTACTACTATTTTGGTATTCACAGAATGCACTTACTACTTTTGGCATTCACAGAATTAACTTACTACTTTTGGTATTCACAGAAGTTAGGATTTTGTCTTAAGACAGACTTAAGACAGACTTAAGACAGACTTAAGACAGATTTAAGACAACATCCTAACTTCTGTGAATACCAAAAGTAGTAAGTTCATTCTGTGAATGCCAAAAGTAGTAAGTGCATTCTGTGAATACCAAAATAGTAGTAAGTTTAGGATTGAGTCTTAAGTTCATTCTGTGAATCGGGCCCGGTGTGAGGTATGACCTACTTCCAAATCTGTTACCAGTTCTCTGTCCCCTCTATTTTCATTGTTAGTTTCTCCTATCCATTACTCTTCTCCCAGAACCACCCTGGGGATTTTTTCTTTGTGTATTAAAGATTGGGTAGGCAGCTCATCGATTTGCTGAGGGAAGTGTTTCATTCTAGCCCTTTTTTGTCTTAGCTCTGTCACCTTTAGAGAACACCCTCTGCTATTTGAAGCTCACAATCAGTACAGAGCTGGACTGGGAGGAGAGCAGCAAGATCAGCTTGAGCCGAGAGGCAGGCTATGCTACCCAGGTGAGAGAAGGAGCCTGTGGTCAGGGCCGAATTGCAATCCTTGACCTTTGGAGCGGGGCAGTCCGGGTTGACCTAGGCCATATCTTTCTCGTTAGCTTCTTTGTTAACGGAGTAGCAGAGCAAATCGAACAGCCATGCTTGAACCTCAGTACCCTGAAGAGTATTGCTTGGCGTTTTGTTTCCATTATCAGTAGTGCTCTAATTCTCAATCATAAAGCACACATCCTATTTCACACACAAGGGTACTACTTTAGATCTCAATCTGTTCTCCACCTTTCCCACTCATTTTCATGCACAATGTATTTTGCTTAGCTCCCTGAGTTATGATTACCAGTACATTAGACAACTAAATACCAACATGAAAAGCCCCTCCCCTTCCTGCTGATTTCGCTTACCCCTACGGATAGTGTATTAACTCCAACTAAAACAGTACGCAATCTGGGGGTGCTGATGGATAACAATCTCCAATTGGACTCACAAGTAAACAAAACAGTTGGCACTTGTTTTTCCTTGATTAGACTCTCCCGCTATTATCAGTTTCTGCCAGAATACAAGCGGTGATGAGTGTTATTTTGAGCAGGTTGGACTATTGCAACTTCTTGTGTCTTGGAGCCCCGAACTCCATGACACTGAAGTTGCAAAGAATCCAAATAATAGCAGCAAAGCTGGCCTTAAATCGGCAGCGCAGATCTTCTGCATCCCTAACTCTAAGGGATCTTCATAGGCTGCTGATTCAGCAGAGGATATACTTTAAATCTCTCTGTATTGTCTTTAAGGCAGCACATGGTCTGGGCCCTAGACCACTGCAGAGAAAATGTATGTGGTTTACTCCTACAAGAAACCTCCCCTCATAAACAGCAAATCTGGTCAACATCCCAAAATTCAAAAGAGGTAGGACAGGAGGGAGAGCTTTTAGCTCAGTGGCTCACGGCTGTGGAATGAGCTCCCATCGAACACCAGGCAGAGTGAGAATGTAATGCAATTTAGGAAAAAACTGAAGACGTGGTTATTCCCAAGTCAGAAATAATACCCAGACGCAATGTTACTGATCCATCCTCTGATTTCTTCTGGTTTTTCCTCTCTCCTTAACTAAGTTGCTGTATTCTTTTTTAGGGTGACTGATCAAGCACGCTTATAACAAGAAGGTATTCTCTAAGCACCAAGATATGGATGTATGACATTACAACGCATGCTTTTACATCGCATGCTTTTACAACGCGGTTTTTACAACGCATACCATTACAACGCATAGTGCTTTGGGGCGCTGGATAGTGAATAGTTTAATTTACTATTCCAACTCCAGTCCCCGTGGATAGTAGGGAAGGTGTTGTATAGTACATTAAACCTATTCCCTATCCTAGAGCGCCCCCAGCGCAATGCGTTGTAATGGTTTGCGTTGTAAAAGTTGCGTCGTAAAGGCACTGCGTGGTAAAAGTTGCGTTGTAAAGGATGTTTCCCCCAAGATCGTGTAGGGTGATAGGGCGCTATAGAAATTTACTTTACATTTACATTTACATTACATGAAAATGACCTAAAGGAAAAGATACTCTTTTGAAGCACTCAAAACCTTAAACAAAAGTGAAAATTACATAAACAAATCAACATATTTTAAGAATATACCACTGCGGTTTTTCACCCGCCAGATTACATTGGCCGGCAGAAAAATGACGATCGGAAAGTCCGACCGTCATTTTCTGACCGCCTATCGGATCTGCCACATTGCCCAGCATGGCAGCGGTGCCTATCAGATAATGATATCCCTTTCCACCCGCCTGTTCATGGCGGCTAACCTGCCATGAACAAGTTGGCGGAAAGGGACCTTGGGGGCCTGTAGCAGCTCTCCCCTTCAGTCTGGGCAGTTTAGCTTGAGGGTTAACATTTCCATGCACCATGTGGCAGGCACTGCATGGTGCCTGCCACGTATTGCAGGGAAATGTAAACAGTGCCTTATTACATTGTGGCGGTTGCGGTAGCCAGCAGCACCTGCTGCAATGTAAAGTATGGCAAGTGCCATCACATCGTAATTCGGATTGTGGGGAGGCTCCCTCCTAAGCGGCTGGTCCCAAATCTGAAACGATGACGGAATGGTTGAAGTCTGTTCGCCATCGTAATGAGGCCCTAAATGCCACTAACCCACTTAGATCTCAAATCAAAACTATAAGACAAACTGTGAGAGTCTGACCCTGCAATTTAAAATCCCAGGCTTAAGACAAAGTTAAAGAGTCTTACCTTGCAAATTTAAAATCCCAAGCTTAATTTTTGTTAACAATAATACTTCTCTAAGAAAAGTACGAAAATCCACATAGAACACAAGTGTAAGTGTCACACCATTTTATGGGAGCCACAGGGCAAATAGGGTCTATTTGGCCCCAAATATGAGGGTGAGAGCTTGCAGTTGGTGTCATGGGGTCTATGGGCCCAATTCACAGAACCAACTTAAGACAAAATCCTAAACTTACTACTTTTGGTATTCGCAGAAGTTAGGATTTTGTCTTAAGTTTGTCTTAAGACAGACTTAAGACAGACTTAAGACAAAATCTTAACTTGAGTCTGTCTTAAGTCTGTCTTAAGTCTGTCTGAAGACAAACTTAAGACAAAATCCTAACTTCTGTGAATACCAAAAGTAGTAAGTTTAGGATTTTGTCTCAAATTAGTTCTGTGAATCGGGCCCTATATTACTATAGCTTTACAAAATGTACCAAGCACATCCATCCCTATCTTCACTTGGACCCCAAACACTTCAGATTATGATGAAGACTAAAGGGACCATTTGTTCATCACTAGCCATAGTGCAACTTTTTTCTACAGAAAAGATTAGACTGACATCCCTAGTTTAAATTATTGATTTAGTTCATTTGACAATGGTGAACAGTAAATAATATACTAAATTACAGATAGTAGTATGAGAACTGCTGGAGACAAAACGTGGCATTTATATGTACTTGTTTAATGCTGTTGGAATTGGCTGTGTTTAATAAATGAAATAAAAAACATTTTGTTTTTAAAATAGTATTTTTTTTATCATACATGAGATGTCTGAAATTGTGTTTTTGCCCCTGTTGCTGATATATGTCATTTGGTTCTAGATTTCTATTTGGCGACCTTGGAGGTTAGTTGCTGCTCAATGGACAAGCTTCATGGTCATTTACATGCAACTTGTGAATGAGTAGTTATGAAACTACTTACCTGTTTCCTCTTCAGTATATGTAACTCAAATATTGGTGACAAGCATCTTCTTGGGAACCCAGAGATAATTGTATCAGTAACATCACCTTCTACAACACATACTTAATGCTCTAATTCTGTTGATTTAAAAGGTGTGACAACACAGCTCTGAAAAAACTATAGTGTAGTGAGTTGAATCATTATGTACCATGTATCATGTATAAGGCAAAGGTGGATAATTGTATTTCTTGTTTACCTATCACCAGGATGAGAAATGCAACATATGTATTACAATGTGGTGCACTCTTGTCCTTTCCCATCCCTGACAGACATGGGACTGCCTAGCACTAACATATAACAGAGCAGAAGATATGCCAATACTGATGTTCTGTCAAAAATCACTATATTAGATCACATGTGAAACTCAATGTGATCTGATCATCAATTTTCTTTTTCTTTTTTCATTTCATTAGAAAAACGGTTAGTCCATTGTTTACTACAATTTTTCAATGGTCAACACAAAGCATGATTCTTCAAATATTTACATAAACCACACTACATCACATCTAATAAGTAAAGAATTATTTACACATATTTTGACAACACACTTACTCTACAAAAAAAGACAATGTTTAGACAACAGTTAATACATATTTAAACAAATAAACAAGCTCAGATTCCAAAACCTTAGGAAAAGAGGGGAAAAAAAGAAAAATACAACATGAAGGCCCAAGGGAAAATGTGTTACTTATACAACTCTAGTAATTGGGCATAGACCAAACAGTGTACAGTCTAGGGCAACCTAATGATTTTATCAAAACATTATTTTTTTTAAAACAGTTCATTCAATAGTTATAAACAAAAATGTTAACCTGACAGTCTGTTTTTTCATTTGTAAGGTCATTATATTTGTAAGGTCATTTGTAAGGTCATTTGTAAGGTCAATGCGTTTTGAACCCGAAAAATCATTTATGGGTTCTCATAAGGACCCCAGAACTAGAGAGTATTCTGAGGACAGCCGATCTCTGATTTATATTATTTAGAAGAGAAGAATTAATCCTGATTGTGGTGTAAAACACCCTATTTTTAAGAAGAGTTCTAAAACTCCAAGGTTAGTAAAGAGTTGGTGGGCAGTGCTTTTCTTTCGACCGTGTTGAATTTGAATAAGGGGTGGAATGCTAGCACCAACACACGCACCCTTGTTCTATGGTGCAAGGGTGCCTGTGTTTCATGCTGAATTGTTTTTATGCAGGAAGGAGAACCTTTCTGCACAAATAATCTCTGAGCTACATTCTTCTTTCTATGTGTGCTGCAGAATTCACCACACATAGAAAGAGGATGCAGCAAGGAGAAAGGAAGATATTTCCACTTGTTACACCTTACTTGGGAAGGCATAACATGTTGGTGCATTTATAGATCTACCAGGACTGGTAAATCTGGAAATGCATCAAAATCCATGGAAGTTGCACAGTGTCCATGGAATGCCTACCTGGGGCAGAATAATGCAACTTAGTGATTTGAACAGCATTGTAATACTCCTGATTTATTAACCGCATGCGCGCTAGCGGTTTTCCCGCTACGCGCTGCAATTTAAAAAAACCCGCGTTACGTGACGAGCTCAGCTCGTCATCCGCGTAGCGCAGGTTACGCCCATGACGAGCTGAGCTTGTCATGAGCGCCGAAGGGGCTAAGTCACTCAGGGCCACGCAAAGTTGCCTTGCGTTGCTTGATAAATCCCACTTGGGGGTTGATTCTTGCATGCACTACATAGTGTGGTGCAAAAGCGACACAACCCCCCTTTATAAATATTACCCTGATCTTGCACAAGCCTTTCATCACTTTGATCTCATCCCTAGACTGTTAGCGTTCCAAGACAAATTGGTGTTGGGAAAAAGCACAGTGGGCACTCCTTGAAGAGTGAAAACTCCCTGCGAGTCGAGGAAGAAAAAATCCTGCTTTGAGAATTTGTTTTTAGAAAACACAGAATAAGAATCCTGGCAGGCAAATCGAGTGTTGCTTCTTCCTGGCAAATTAACAGTGTCTTTGATGGAGCCTCCACGACAATGGCTGCAACAAAAGAACTAACAGAGTTCCCTAAATCTGATGAACAGTCCTCGAATGGGAGCATGGAGCCCATAGCCAATTTTGGCCTGGTGGTACACCAGCCAGGTTCTAAACAAGATTTTCTGTAGTTTGGAGACTGTAATGGTATAGGTGATGATGAGTTTAACGTGGGTCAGAATAAGAAGAAGGAGAATTTGGGGCTTTTGTTAGGACTTTGGGGCATTTTCTTTTACCAATTACAGTAGGATAACAGATATTTTTGACTTGAAATGTAATTGATTTTGTTTTCCATTGTACACTCAGGTTAAACCAGAAAGTGAGTCAGAATCTGAAGGAGTTAGCGCTGCCTTGAACTTGTTTTACTACTGGTTTACTGCTGAATATCAAGATAAAGCCAGAAGTAGGTTTGTGATACTCGTTTTGGTACTTAAGTACCTAGGAATACTTCATTCACAAGTCAAACCTACTCCTAGTGAAAGTTTATGAATAAGAAGATTTACATTCATTTTCAAAGACGTTATTATATTCAAGTAAAAACACAGTATATATAAATGGATTTCTGAGCTCTGCAAATAAAAGATGGTGCTATTACTCTGATATGGGAGTCAATTTAGCCACCTAGGAAGGTGTGCATAGAAGTGTCCCTGCACCCAGAGGGTTGCTGGTTTACAATCATAGTTTCAGGGTGTTGATTGCCCTGTTGATGGTGATAGATGTCCTATGCAAGTGGCTACTACGTATTTTAGAATACATTTTATAGGTCAGGATCCCTGTCAGGTGGTGTGATCTCCAGCACAATGGCTGGTCACTTGTCTGTAAATATGTGGATGCTTTACCACTTTGCATCATAATTGGTCAGTAAGAAGGTAGATTTGTTAACACATTGTGCCCGCACAAAGTCACAAAAAGCGCCGAAAAGTTGCAAAATTTTCCATCACAATAATTTTTTTGCACTGGAAAGTAGCCCTAAAATAACCCAAATAGGGGCATATGTACAAGCCCCTATCCCTACCCTAACGTCACCTATAGTGACCTTGTGATGGCGATAGGGGCTGATCCTTATTTACAAGGCAGCTTTAAGCCACTTAACATGGCCTAGTGTTGCCTTGTACATAAGGCCCCCTTTCACGCTATTGTTAGCATGAAAGGGGTGGGCAGTGGGTGTTGCGGTGGGCGTTCCACAGCAACACCCATTCATTTTGATGCTGCCCCCTAAATACAAGGGTGGCGTACATAGGAGTCAGCTCCAAAATTAAAACTGGTCTTAAGATGGCAATGCAAGGAGAAATGCATTATTTCTCCTTATTTTTGCTTTTTCCATGTGCGCTGCCTTGTGCAGAATATATGGAAAAAGCAAAATGTTGTTGATTGTTTATGCACTGGAAGTTGTCCCTTCCTGTACATAAGCAAACTTTTTATAAAAATGCTATTTTGTCAATAGGAGCCACAGCTCCCCGGGGGCTTACCCGGTTTTGGTATGACCACAACCGTGGCTTGGCAGAGGTCTGGGGGGAGTGATTCCTCATCTTTTGCTGCTAAAACAGGTTTAGGAGGTCGGGCAAGAATAGCTCTGTTTTGTTAAAAAAATTCCCTTGGGAGTCCATTCGGCCCTGGGATTTTCCACGACTTCTGCTTAGCAATGGCTGCCGTGACTTCTTCTAGGGTAATATCCTCGTCCAAAGCCTCTGTGTCACCCATTTGTAAAGTGGGCATGTCTATCCCAGCAAGATAATTGTCTATTTTGCGTTCGTCGGTCGTCGAACGGGCCGAGTATAGGTTGGCATAATAATTCATGAACGCATTTGCAATCGTGGGCACTGTTGTGTGTCGTGTCTCGCCCTCTTCAATTTGGTCCACCCAGTTCATTTCCCGGTCTTCCGGCTTAGCTAGGCTAGGAGCCCTCCCGCCCTGTCCCCAGGTTCGTATAGTCATTGGTGGGTGTAGAATAGAAATTCTTAAACAAATCTTGTGGGTTTTTTTGTACAAGATTAGAGAAAGGTAGTTTGGCCCTGAGGTGCAATAGTCTTCTTCATGGAAAAAGGCACCTTCTCAGAAGTGCCCAAGTAAACTAGGAGAAATGTTCTCAGGGTTTAAGGTCTTATTATTTGAAGGCCAAATCATATACAAAAGTCTTACAAATTTTATTCCTGAACTTAACTGATATGCTCATTGTGTAAGTATAGAAATGGTCACTTTGGCTGATGTACAGTCTTTTCAGATGTGAGGCCAAATGTTGTGCATTGGTGTGTGTGGGGTATACAACTAGGCTTTTTAAAAGTGGTCATGAATAGAGAAACATAATTTGATAGTCATGCACTAGCTGTTTTTGTGTGAAAAGAATCCTTAAAATGTGCCACTGTTAAAGGTAGGAGTCCTTCACAAAGTTGAAAAACATGTTTTCAGCAGTGGGCATTTTGTACACAGAGTTTAAAACACACATCTTTCAATTAGGTTTGAGGTTCCTTTGTGCCAGAGTAGAGAAAATCATTTACAGTTTTGTAACTACTCTTTTCATGTGAAAAGGGACACTTTCAAAATGTGCACATGTTAAATATGGTGAATGAGACACATATTAATTCCAAAATATCATGTGACAAACATGTTGTCAAAAATATCACCTCTGCAAAAATATAGTGTAACAGATTATCAAAAGTGTTACAATTAATATTCAGTACTTAAATATAGATGTAATAAACATTGATTTTAATTAAATATATATGTATATATTAATAATATTAGTAAAATTGACATTTTTAAATATAGTTTGTAATTTTCACTGAGTAATTAAATTTTTTTAATTTAATTTAATTCGTAGCTTATAATTTACAAGCTGCACTTTGGGTTTGTAAGGGAATATGGTGGGAAGTTAAATACATTTTAAATAATTGTTTTTTAATGTTAAGTGATATAAAGTAAATTAAATGTTGTATTGGTAAACATTTTTTAACAGTGGGATTAACAGTGGGGCACCGTATGTGTGAAGATTACGTTCCACAGGATCCGGTCGTTGCTAAAGGGGGTCCACCTCCTAAAGTTACCAGCTCCCTGATCTTATAACACAGGGAATTGGAACCATTAGGCGAGGGAAGTCAGGAACGGGGAGGGGACTGCTGGGACAAAGGCTCTGAAACGATATAAAAACAGGGTACACGATTAAACACTGCATAGCAATATCATTTCTACTCTCATCAATTCTCGCTAAGAGTGGAGCGCCTGTTTGCGCAAAAACACACCTGAACCACAGAGTCTATTTATACCCAGCAGGAAAAACAAGGAAGGTGTCTCAGAGCTTACTCTTTAAAGAGCCTCTGACTCACAGTACATACTGAGACAAGCAAATGCAAAGTACACCAGTTCCTTATGAAACAATAAAGGTCCGTGAATACCTGGATATTATAAAGCCATATCCAGCTCGGGGTTGAAAGAAAATAAGGATGAGGTTGACAGCCGTAATCAGTGCCAAACGGTAGAATTAGGCAACCGCCGCTAAAATCCGCTTTAAAGGTTAAACAAAGTCCACACAAGGGGTCACGGCAGCAAGTGGTTAGCCAACACACCTTGCTCCGCTACATACGCCGAATGAGTACTCATTAACGGTAGCGCGTGGCCAGGGACTCACTGCGCTCCGCTCTTAGGAATGAAGAACTGGGGAAACCCGGTAACATGTGGCAGCACCACAATGTTCCACGATCAGGGTGATACCACTTGTGACACTCTGCAGAAACGCGTGGCCAGCCGACACACAGCGTTCTGCTTAGCAAAAGCGCAGCCGCGCTGAAAATGACCTCGGAGCCCCAAGGACTGAAGCAGGAGAAATGACGGTAACCTGTGGTCGGAATGACTTACGACGTTCCGTCAAGACGATGAGGCGCTGCAAAACGGCCACTCACCCTACGATGGAGCGAGGACTCAGGGAAGCCTCTGAACCACAGAGGCAGGAAACAGCCAAGAGGCAAAGAGAGACCTCAGCAAGGGAACTGGAACCAACAGAATTACGCGCATCAGCCCATGCGCGTGGAGTTGCTTAGTACCTTCCTGATGCGAAGGATCATGGGAACTGTAGTTCGTAAGCTGGGAAGGCGCAAGGGGAGCCCGAACCCAGACAGTATGTGCCCCCAACCGGGGGCAGTAAGGGAAAGCAGGCCCTGTTAGAGGCCCCCAAACATGGTGTAGCCTCCGTCCATATGGATTATGGGCTTGTTCTGAGTGGCCAACAGGCTCCTTGAGCCTGTCGGAAGCCAGACAGAATGACTGGCCAGTTTCAATTACAACAGTCTGTATCGTAATCAGCAGGTCCGAATGGAAATCGACGATGTCGGTCATATAGCATCCAATCTAAGGCAAGAGGCTTTATGACCAACATCGTAATCGGCCCCTATGTAAGAAATAATTATTATTATTTATAAACAAGTGCCTATTATATTTATCATTTATTATGTTTATGTTTCTTTTTATTTATTTAATTTAAATGTTAATAATGTTTTATTTATATTTCAATTTGTCTTTTTGTTTGTGTTTTTTTTAGTAGTAGCGAGAGCAGTGAATTCTATTTATGTTTATTTCAATATTTCATTTCTTTATACATTTCTTTTGTATATTTATAATACATTTTGCATTTTATTTAAATTTATAGAATAAATATTTTTTATGTTCAAATGTGTTTAATCATTTATGTTTTTAGATATATATATATTTTTTAATGCTTGTGTAGGATTGGTATATGTAACCTTTGTGAAGTGCAACACTTTCTCTACTGTTGCTTAAGCCGGAGTAGAAACAGTAACTCTACTGTTGCCTAGATCAGAGTGGGAATAGTAATTCCAACCCTTCTGAGGTCTGATACTATCCATACTGTTGCTTAGATTGGAGTGTAACAGTAAATGTAGACTTTCTGAAGTCCAACATTTTACCTTGTGTTGGTTAAATAAGAGTGTGAATAGTAAGTCTGACCTCTTTGAAATCCAAACCTGTCTGTACTGTTGCTTAGACTAGAGTCTGAAGTCCAATATTTTCAATGAGCCTGTCTATGTTGTGTAGGAATAGTAAATATAACACCGTTCAAGTGTAACACTTTCCATACTTTTATTTTAGTTGGAGTATGCTAATTTATTTTTTGCTGTTTCTTCTACTTGCTGTTATATGTTTTAAATGATGTATCTTTTTATGTTTATTATTGTTTAGAAAATCTATTTTTATTTGAAATGTATATTTTTATATTATTTTTATTTATTTACCTAATTGTGTTATATGTTTTTAATATATGTTTTCTACAATTATCTTCATTATTGGTAATATTATGCATGTACCTACAAATTATTGAGCTACTTAAAGAAAAGTGCAGTTCACCTTAAACTCTTTAAAATATATAGATATGAATTAACCTATTACTACTTAAATAAAGTGATAATAGATAGTGAACAACAATAAAAACCTAATACACTCTAACCCAGAACGCCGTGAAACAGAGACAGCAGAAACCAGCAAACCTATGATAAAAACTACATAGCTGCCTTTTATCTTTGGTAAAGACAGCCATTAGCTAATCACATATTCACTTCTCAGCCCCATGTTATGTTGTGAACATACCACGGTGTAACGTGGAACAATATATAAGTAAATTTTTTTAAAGTTAGAAGTTTAGCACTACTTGCACTATTTATGGATACTACTCCACTCCACTTTACACCTTGTTGATTATACACCACTACACTGTATGCTAATCCACTATATGCCACTTCACTGTACTCCACCGCACTCCACTCTCAGCCACTACCAAAAATGAATATTTACACATCATAATGTATATTCCTGCCACATCACATTTACATTAATTTGCACACTTTCACACTGTCTGTTTCAATTAACACACTCCACTCTACGCCACTCACCTTTATGACACCTCACTTTACACCACTCCACTCTACGCTATTCAACTCTACACCATTCCACTTTATGTCAGTCCATTATACACCACTGCACTGTATGCTAATCGACTGTATACAACACCACTGTTCTATAGCTCACTCCTCTCTAGGCCACTCCATGTTACACCACTCTACTTTACAATAATATACCATACACCATTCTTTTCTATTAGACTTCAGTCTATGCCACTTCATTGTAAGCGCCTCCCATGTGCACCTCTCCAGTGTGCACTATTCCACTGTATACAACTCCATTCTATGACACTACGCTCTACGCTACTCCATGCCATTCCAATCTGTGCCACTTCATGGTACATCACAACTTTCTGCGCTATTCCACTGGACACCAGTCCACTCAACGGCACTCCACTATACTCAACTGCAGTATACCCCACTGCACTCTGCTTTAATCCACTGTATGCTTCTATAATGTACAACACTACCTTGTACACCAGCCCACTGTACGTCACTAAACTCTACTCTTCTACAGTCTAAGATGTTCCACTTTATGGCCATGTACTCTACGATACTCCACTATATGCCACTCCACTGTACATCACTAGACTTAATGCTGTTAAACTCAACACTATGCCACTGTACGACACTCCACTCTATGCTACCCTACTGCCCTTAATTGCAGTCTACGCTATTCAGCTCTTCCCCACCCCAGTGTATGCTATTCTGGTGTATGCCACTCCACTGTATGCATAAACGGTGGTCCTATCACAATTGAGCTGTCAGAGCCGCTGACTAGTTGCCGGGCGGTCTCCGGCCCAAAGTGGTGGCAGTCAATTGCTTGTCAGACTGCTATTTTAATTATGAATCAATTATATATTCATTCTACAGTAAAAATTACATTAATTATAATTGAATTAACAGCCCACTACTATAGTATTAATTACTGACATAAATGTAAAAATAAAATATACATAAAATTGAACAAATTAAGCTTAAATAAAATAGCAAATAAACAATATACATAATTAATAATTTACAATAAAAAATGAATTAAGAATAAAATTAAATTAATTACAAGTTTTCTTCCCACCTTATTCCCCTACAAACCCAAAACCCTTCTACTTCCATATGAAGTACTAATTAAATATAATAAAGAATGTTATGTTTTACAACCTTAGATGTTCCGTTCCACAAAATGTTTGCACTTTATTCATGCCACGTGATATTTTTTATTAAATGTTTGTGTAATTTACCCAACAGAATTTAAGATACAATAGGACTACCTTGCTGAGACCGTCTTGAGCAAAGTGAAGCCAGAGAGAAGCTATTAAATTTTCCCGGCAGTGTATTTCAGTACTGTGATGTGGAGACATGCACTGAAATAAACTCTAAACTGTGATGAGTGGTACTTGGTATGGTTAATTATAATTTTGAAAAAACATTTTCTCTTAATAAAAATATCATGTTAAAAAGGCAAAAATGCAAAACTTCCATAACTGCCAGGCCTTAGAGTCAACCTATGTGGTCCGTCTTCAGAAAAAAGGCTTATCAAAGGAAGATCTGAAAAATTGCAAAAAGAGTAAAGAGTGTCTGTAATTAACACACTCACATAAAAGACAACCTGCTCCTGCCTAAAAAACAAGAGTTGGACTTTAGATGGCAGTAAAAGTGACCTTCATGTGGACACCAAGAAGAGGACTCTGCGTACCAATGCCAAGCACTCAGTTATAGACATGGCGTCCTAGTACCTTTCCCTTGTCAGACCTTCGAATAAGCCGTTGGATTCTAGGAACATCCTTGCTCCAATGGCCTACAGGGTAGAAGAATGGAAAGGAATGCCATCCTGGCCAATCAACGCTGCTATAATTCACAGTATCAGGTTATGAAGAAGAAGAGGTGGTAAAGGCAGCAGAAAACATTAGGAAAAAATACAAAGTACAAGGAGGTGCAAAAGAGGTTGCATGATTATATCTATAAATGTGAAGCTGTTCCTCAGTATGAGATGCTGCATATTTGAATATGTGCTAGACCTACGCACAAACTGCAGGTAAACTGATCTCAACCACTGGTAATAACACAGGGCTGTATTCTAGTCCATTGCTTTTATCCACCATACCGTTATAGACGAAGGCCCCCTTATCCAAATCAGTGCTGACCCTGCTCCACATGCGAACGATATATTCCAAACTGCCAGGCTGGGTCCCCTCTGGAATGGAACACAACACACCCCTACACTGTTTTTCAGCCTGTTTCAGTAGGGTGCAGCTTGAGTCTCATGGTGCAGTGAGCATGGGATCCATGTCTGGGCATACCTCTCACACTTGGGAATGCCCATACAAATACAAAAATGAGCAAGGTGGTGAATGGAATGCATGAATTGATATCAGCCACTGGTGATCGCTCAGGGTAGCATTATGGTCCATTAATCACCTGGGCATGAAGCATATGATAGCACCTCTGAAGACTGCAACACTCTGCCAAGGCCTATGAGACTGTATATGGAATTTGATGGTAGCAGCTCTGCACAAGACAATATATTAGCTTACGCAAATGCATGTTTCTGAAATGGAATCATGCCAATTTTCTGCATTCTATCAAAATAATGCAGGCATGATCAATGCACAGTTGTCTCCCTCTTGATGTCAGCCCAAGCTATCCCATCTTTTTTAACTAACCACTGCTGTGCTAAATCAATCTTACAAACTTACAAATGATGGGACAAGATGGGGTGAGATGCATCTGATGAAGCAAAGCTTCGCACATTTTGCGGACTTGCTGTACTCATGAACCTCGTTTATGTGTAACAAAGTAATAAGTGTACGTCTTACTAACGTTTATATTAAGTTTGAATAAGGATTAAGAAGCTTGCCTATGTGTTTTACTAAAATACTTTACTCGAGTCACTTAAAATGTCTGCCGTTTGTATTTAGTTACTGCGCATGCGTCAGCCACACTCACGTGTTCTGACGCGTCTGCAGAGTTGGAGGGAAAATTATGCGCATGCGTAATACATAGCTTGGCCCAATGTGGTACTGCTCGTGCCACTGCTCTTGTCACCGTTTCTATGTAGCTAACATTTAGACTGCATAAGTATATTTTTATGATGATAAGTTGAAAATACAACCCTGTGATGTGATTTCATAACGTTATTTCTATGTATTAATTTGTTCTCGCTTACTTTTCATGTACCGCGGGGAATGGGGGTCTGTCTATACCGAGAGCCATCTTGGAGGTCCCTTCTGCGCATGATCGCCTTTCCAGGGACCTGACAACTTTGGCTGATGGAACTTAGCCAGCTGGCAGCGATGGGCAAGATGCTCCTGAGAACTGACCTGAAAAACCCAGGAAAACTGAGCCAATTGTCCTAGCTCGGCAACAATGTAAATTGTCACTCATATTTCTGCACAGTTTCTCATGGGAACCCCAATCTTGCTAGGCGGTACCCAAATATGTAAAGTAGGCATCTAAAAGGAATATTTTGATTGGTGTGTTACCCAAATCCTACCTTAGGACCAATCCAAACTGAGGGATTCTGACACTTTGCAACATGGGGGGGTGGTACACCGTCCCAAAAGAGTATAACTACCCTGGGTTCACCTAGGGAAATTGTCCGACTTGTCTGGTTTAGCTGACCTGTCACTGACCCATCGTACTCAATAGGTGACTGAAGATACAGAGCGCTGCGGAGCACTCTGTCCGAAATTGACCATAGACTAAGGTTTTACTGAACCTTAAAGTGCTGGCGAAGCACTTTGCTCGGAGTTCGCTGACCCAATCGGGGTCTTGATCGATAGCTGCAGAGAGGGTGGAGCGCAGGCGTTGCTTCCAAACTGCGGGTGCGGTCCTGTCCTGAGCGGTCCTGTCCTGAGGGTTTGCTGTCCTGTCCTGAGGGTCCTGTCCTGATTCCTATTCCGAGGGTATCCTGTCCTGTCCTGGGTGTCCATTCTGCATCTGCTGTCCATTGAGGGGTATCCTTCCTTGAGGGTTTCCTGTCTTAACTGACCCGTGGCCAGGGTTTGGTTTCCACACCAGTCTAGGTAAATACTGCTCTAAATTCTTTAAACCTGCACCTTTCTATCTTTCTGACTTTTTTGCTTTAATAAAGTTACACCTTGCATATGGTGATTTTTCCATGCTTTTGCCGAAACACTTGAAACGTAAAATCATTTGCATATTTTTCTTGATATGTTCCCATGTTACCCTACCTTTTAGAAATCATATTTTGCATTGCAGTTTGTCATTTTCTGATTTGGTCTAGAACGGCATTACTCAAGTGTTCTAAAGATTTCTTGCCTTGAATGCATAGCATATTTCTTTACATCACATAATTACATTTAAATGATTACCCTGTCTTTATTTCTCTATAGTTACATACTTTACATTATCTTGGTTATTGATTGCCTTATTCTTGTGTGTCTCATGCACGAACAAAACGAACTTTAGATAAACATTTTAAAACTTCCAGTTGTCCGTGGTCATTTACAACAGTATTGAATGTCATTTGAAATTGCATTTGCTGCCTTTCCTTTTACAGCTAGGCCCCTGATCCATTGAAGTCGTAGGTACCCGTGTCGGTGGATGGTAAGTCGGGTACACTAAGTAATAACAGTAGGGAACACACACAATTGGTAGCAGCCCGTGAAGTCGCCCTGTCAATGAGTAGTGTGAATTGAAAGTATATGGGCCCTGAAGCCGGAAACGGCGAAATCATTGGCCGGGTGACCTCGCGCGCTCTATCAGTTTTCTGGTAGATCAGAGGATGGTTAGGGACTAGCTAAAGGTTAGGTAGGACTACTTAGGCTAGTTAAGTCGGTAGCTGCTAGTATATTGATGCTGCTAGAAGAGCGGCTGTTCTAAGAGAGCTGATCATTCTCTTGTGAATACGCTGTTTTGGAATTCATGAATTATTGTATTGTTATTATTCTTGTTCTTATATTGTTATATGTACTAATCCATGCATTTGTAAACCGTATCGTTTCTTGTTGTCCGAACTCCCCGGGGAATTGAAAGGGCAAGTGGTGAATAGAATCCATTGTCCTGAGGTCACAGGCTTAAGGAAAGTTAGGTGCAGGTTAGGATAACCGGGAAGCACTAACTAGGGTTTTTCTGAATACATGTGTGAATAAATGTTAGTAACGAGGTTCATTGGCAAAATTCCCATAGTGGCGTAACCTAGTAAGGGTCACATCGGAAGAGTAGCAGGTTCCTCGGAGCTTGAGTGAAAGCAAAGGGGTCCGCTGAGAAACCTTAGACTCAGATATATCCCAGAGAAGTGGATGAGTTTAGGGGAATAACAGGTTCACCGATGCTAGAGTGAAGGGTAGGCGGAAGAGATCTAACCGCAGCGCGTGAAAAGTAAATGGAAGTAGTTTACTTGCAGTAAAAGAAATCTTTCTGTCTAGACACTTGAGCACTGTGGCGAATGTGTATTCGTTGTTAAATAACCAAGCACTGAGCACTTTAGAAAGAAAGAAAGTTTCCGTTACCTTGTGAAGGGAGGGAGTCAGCCGCGAAGCGTCTCTGACGTCACTCCGTGCCGCGCTGGGATTGGTAGAAGCAGCGGGCGGGTAGCGGGGCTGGAATTGTAAAGGAGGGGTGAAGCGCCGAGGAGTGAGAACTGTCTCACGAAGGGGCCGCGCACCCATTGGTCGAAACTATTTGAACGCGTGCACCCCATTGGTCGCACGGAATTGCAAGGCGCGTTCTGATTGGAGGTAGCTTTGTAAACAGAATTAAGCGTAGAAATCGTATGTGGCACTCGTATTGTCCAGAAACTAGACCTGATCCTAGGAACCAAGGGTTTGAAAGGGATCAGTGGAAAGCCAATAGATACGATATTATGTACTGAGGAAAGAGAAAAATGTCCCTTGTAAATAGGGTAAAGAATTATTTTAAAACGGACAAACCGATTAAATCGAGAGAGGGCGTTATTGTCCCGCCACCGAATACTCCTGCCTCATTCATGATGTTTGACAGAGGGTACAATACCTGTGTGTGGTTGGAGAATTGGGTGAAGTACACAAAAGATGACGGAGTATTGGCTTTTCCGTTAGATGGTACTTTCAATGGTAGAATTTTATTTAATTTGAGAACCCGAATGAATGAATTACATCCCAGACCGAGATTAACGCAGTATGAGGCATTAGAGGAATGGGAGATTGAGGCTTTTGAAAGAGAAAAACCCCGGTTGGACAAAGGTCTGACCAAGTGGTACCCCAGGCTGAAACAGGAGACCAGGGATAAAAGGATGAAACAGTGGAGACAGAGTATGATTGTTGAGGGTCTGTTTCCCATGATGCCAGCAGGTAACCCTTCGGCGGGAGAGAAAAGGACAGAAAAGAGTAAGCATTGGGGAGCCCCTGGGGAGTCAGACGATTAATTTTTAGATGAAATTTTTACGAGAAGTCCGCCACCTTATAATGAGGGAGCCCGACCTTCCAGTGCAGGAGAAATTGCCCAACGTCCATCTATTAAGGAGGAGGATAGATCCCTATGTAGGGGGGAGGGGGCCAGGTATTGCCCTATTATGAGAAGCCCGAACTCCCAGAAGTGAGGACTATATATCCTAGAATGCCCGTGAGCCCGGAAGAAAAATATTCCCGTGAAAAGCTCTTTTTCCCCAGACCTCTTTATGAAAACGAAGAAAAGTCAGTGGGTTCAGGAGTGCCCTTTTTGCAGCCTCCATATGGGGAGGAGCGCAGGTCATTCAGCACAGGAACTTTGTTCCCGAAACCAAATTATGGTGGGGGACCGAGTGAAACGCATCCTACTGCCCCGAGTTTTACGCCTCAACTGACCCCACAGATAGTGCCTGAACGAACATTAGGAAGAATACTGGACGAAAGGGAGCAAGAAGTTCTAGCTAGACAGAGGACAGAAATAATTCAGAAAATCTCCCAGTTAAATACCAGTCCTGAAGCTTTGACTATTCCGGTAACAATCGGACCAGTGGTTCCATTGTACGGGAATAGTCAAGGAAGTCTAAACCCTCCGGTTATAAACCCAGTGATGGCCCCGCCGAGGCAAGAGCCACTACTGATAGATGATCAGTCCAGTGAGTGTGAGTCTGAAGTTGCGTTCTTGGACCTGCCAAACAAACAGACCGGAAAGGGAGTGCCAAAGCGGCATAACCCTTTTGATGCGAAAGAAATTAAATTAGAATCAGCAACTGGTACCAGGAGTGTGTCTCTGGTAGCTCCAGAAGAAATTGAAATTTGGAGTCGGGACTTAGAAAAACAGGTTCCGCAAACGAAACCTTTAGACCTCTACAAGCTGAGGGTGGAAATAGAGGAATTAATGGCAGGAAATGTGGGATTAGACAGATTGAATACCTACTCGGAAGAAGAATTGCTGTTTATGTGTAAAAGCCTTACCCGGAGTACTAGAGTGCTCCACGAGAAACTGACAGACACCGCAGCCAGTATGGGGATAGATATTTCTAGATCCAAGCCCTTGCAGAAACCATACCGAGCTGAGTTCTCAGACAAAGATTTAGAGAACTTGAATGTGTCAGGGAGGAAATTGCAGATTAAAGAGTTGCTTGCAGTTTTGCAAAAATGGGGAGATGTGGAAAGATGGAAAACGAGGTGGGCGCGAAAGAAAGATGAGGCCCGATCCAGACAAGCAACCCCTGAGTTCCCTCTGAGAGAAGTAGAAAAGCCCGAAACGTTATGCCCCATGCGGGAAGTACCAGGTGGGAGGTATGTGCACGTTCCATGGTCCAGACAGGATATTGTGTCCTTTACTAACGATTTCCCGAAACTGCGCGAGAAACCGGTCGAATGGTACCGGCAAGTGGAAAGGTTCGTAAAGGTACAAAAATGCCTGTGGAAAGACCTGGATGGGTTTTTCGACATTGTGGTCCCGGTCGATCTATGGACCGAGTGTAAAATAGCAATAGGCTGGCCTAGTGAGGAGTACCCGAGGGACTCCAACACAGGGGAGCCGTCGATTGAAGTGATGAAAAAATATGAACAAGTAATTCTGCATTTGAAAAACAAGGTGCCCGCAAAGGAGACAGATTGGACCAGGATAGATAGAACAACGCAGGAAAGGGATGAGACAGTGCACTCCTATTACGAAAGGCTGTTGCAGGTGTTCAAAACCTACAGTGGTATAGATAACATCGAGATGAAGGATATGACGCACTTTATTTACAGGTTTGTAAACGGTTTAAGACCTGAAATTTGTCAGTGGATAAAGGATAACAAAATCTGTTGGCACTCCAAGAAGGTAGACGAGGTCCTGCGGTACGCAAAGTACTGCGAGGACGAGATGGCAGAAAAGAAAAAGGCTCTCAAGGAAAAGGTGATGTGGGCTCAGGTGAAGCTCGCAGAACAGCAGGAAAAGCAGTTGAGTAACATGGTTAAAAATACTAAGAACGAAGGTCCTGGGGGAGGGGGAGGAGGCAAGCCCCGGCCCAAAATGAGCAGGGAAGAGGCTATGAAGAAATTTCCCTGCCATCAGTGCGGCGAAATTGGACACTGGCGCAACGAGTGTCCTTACTTGCCCGAAGATAACCCCAAAACTCCTGATTTAACTCCACAGACGCAGAAAGAAAGACCAAGAAAGACTCAACCACAGGTAAAAACAGTTCAGGTGCCCCGAGCACCCAAGCAAGTATACAGGGGAAAACAGACAGAGGGTGATGAGATAGAAGTTTGGGAAAGCGGTGATAACAGAAATGCAGCAACTTCGCAGTATTTGCTGAACGATACCTTCCTTTGTGATGACCAGTACTGACGGGGCCTGAGAGGGGAGGACGAGGAGTGCGTACTTGGCGCCTCCTTGCCGGTAGACCAGTCCGGACCATACATTGAAGGAAAGGTTGACGGAAATGATGTCACCTTTCTGTTGGACACTGGCGCTACCCGTTCTACTGTGAGAACAGTGGACGTTCCAAACCTACCCCTCTCGGGAGAAGCAATCCAAGTAGTGGGTGTATCTAATCAATTGATTAGTACTCCTGTTACCAAGCCCATGGAGATCTCAATTGGAAACTTTAAGGAAATGCATAGATTTGTCGTTTGTGACACCAGTCCGGTAAACTTACTGGGACGTGATTTGCTGTGCAAAATGAACTGTACCATCTTTTGCACACCAAAGGGTGTTGAAATTCAGACCCCAGATGAAGATGGCATTTATAAGTTAATGCTGGTCCGCCCTGACTCGGAAATTAAACGAATGACCATGCAGGATTTACCCAAAGAACTCCAAGAAGCAGTGAAGCCAGAGGTGTGGGACTTTACTGGGAAAGATGTAGGGTTAATGAAAAACGTGGACCCCATACGGATAGCAATAAAGGACAATGCTGTATACCCCAATACTAAACCCTACAGAATGAATGCAGAAGTGAAAGCTGGTGTTACTGTGGAAATACAGAAATTGCTAGAAGGGAACATCATCCAGGAGGTAATGAGTAGCCCATGTAACTCCCCGATTATGGGTATTAAGAAGCCTAGTGGCAAGTACAGAGTAGTGCAGGATCTACGAAAAGTTAACAAAATAGTAGTTCCCTGTTGCCCTATTGTCCCGAACCCAGCAGTGATTCTGTATCAGATTCCTTGGGATGCTGAGTGGTTCACCGTGATAGATCTGTGTCATGCATTCTTTTCCATTCCCTTGCATCCAGATAGCAAATTTCTTTTCTCATTCGCCTTCAATGGTCACGTGTATTGCTGGAACCGGGTCCCTCAAGGGTATACAGAGAGCCCCTCTATCTTTAATCAGATCTTGAAAAAATGTTTGGAAACTTTGGTCTTACCTGGGAATTCTGTCTTGGTGCAGTACATAGACGACCTCTTGGTGGCGTCTAAAAGTCATAAGGATTGTGTGATTGACACCATTGCCCTACTGAATCATTTGTGTGAGAAGGGACACAAAGTGGCCCCTGACAAATTACAGTTCTGTGCAAAATCAGTGAAATATCTGGGGCACCAGATAGAAAAAGGTGTCCGAAAAGTGACATCCGAAAGGGTGAGAATAATTCAAAAGATGCAGTTACCCCGTACTCAGAAAGAAATCAGAATGTTCTTGGGTGTGATAGGATACTGCAGGCAGTGGATTCTGGGATTTGCAGTCCTAGCCAGGCCCTTGATAAAAATGACCAAGAGAGGAACTCCAGAAATAGTAGAATGGGATGATGAAAGCTTAACAGCCTTCACCAAACTACGAGATTGTCTGTGTACAGCCCCTGCATTGGGAATGCCAGACTATTCTAAAGAATTTGCTCTATTTTGTGACACTCGCGATAATTGCGCGTTGTCTGTCCTAACTCAAGAACATGGCACAACGAGAAGGCCTGTGGCATATTTCTCTGCCACCCTGGATCCAGTGGCTGCTGGATTACCAGGTTGTCTGAAAGCAGTAGCTGCTACCTGCGCAAGTTTAGAACAGAGTGAGTCCATTGTCATGGGACATCCGGTAACTGTGTATGTTCCACATGGAGTGGTAATTTTACTGACCAGAACAAAGACTCAGTACCTCACCCCTAGTCGGCTGACTAAATACGAGAGGATTCTTGTAGGTGCTGCAAATGTAAACATTGTTAGGTGCAGTATTCTGAACCCAGCCACCTTACTCCCCGACCCAAAGGACATGGAAGGGGGGGTGGATGATGAACATGATTGTATTGATCTAACGGAATTCAACACCAAGCCACGCCCAGACATAAAAGAAGCGCCGTTGCCTGAGCATGACAAAGAATTATTTGTAGATGGTTCCTGTTTAAGGCATGAACAAGGAGGCCTAAGTGCTGCCTATGCGGTAGTCTCCTTAGAGAAAATTGAAGAAGCAGGTTATTTATATCACATAAAGTCTGCACAAGTAGCCGAATTGATTGCTATGATAAAAGCCTGTCAAATTGGGAAAAACCTACGCATAACAGTGTATACTGACAGTCAGTACTGTTATGGGGTTGTGCACGACTTTGGCCAGTTATGGCTACAGAGGGAGTTCCTGACTTCATCAGGTACCCCTATTCGAAATGGAAAAGTTGTTCAAGACCTTTTAGAGGCAATCCAGTTACCAAAGGAACTGGCAGTGGTAAAATGTGTTGCTCATAAAAAGAGCATGGACAAAGTATCACTGGGAAACGATTATGCTGATCGAGTGGCCCAATGGTGCGCCAGAGATCGGTATATCGTAAATCCAAAACGAGGGGGGCCAGGAACCAGCTGCCAACTTCAGGTGTTTGAAGAAGTGCCCACATGGGATGAAGTGAAAGAGTGGCAGCAGGCGGCACCTTGGCAAGAAAGAGAGAAGTGGAAGGACGATGGGTGTCGACCAAGGCGTGTGGATGGTGTCATCTTAGGTCCAACTGGTATGCCTGTGTTACCTAGACACTTACTTAGCACAATGGCGAGGTTGATACATGAAGGGTCACACATTGGTAGGGATGCCATGATTCTAGTGTTCCAACAGACTTGGTACAGTAAAAAGTTCAGAAAGGTAGCAGAATCCCTCTGCCAGAGGTGCCTGTCATGTCAAAAGATGAACCCAGGGAAGAAAACTTTGGTGGAACTGGGAAAAATTGGGAGGTCCGGGGGTCCCTTTGTAAGAATACAGGTTGATTTCATCACCATGCCCCGTTGTGAAGGGAAACGATATGTCCTTGTCATGGTCTGTTTATTTTCCAAGTGGGTGGAAGCTTTCCCTACTCCCCAAAATGACGCAAAGACAGTAGCTAAGTGTCTATTAAAAGAACTGATACCTAGGTTCGGGGTGCCAGTCACTATTGAATCAGATCAAGGCTCACATTTTCAGAATGCAGTGATCGACGAACTCTGTAAGGCCTTTGGAATTTCCCAAAAGCTTCACTGTGCCTACCGTCCAGAGGCTTCTGGAGTAGTGGAACAAATAAATGGAACTATCAAAAACAGACTAGCAAAACTATGTGATGCATCTAAATTGACCTGGGTGAAGGCCCTGCCCCTGGTCCTGATGGGACTGAGAAGTGTTCCTGATCGCAAAACAGGTCTAAGTCCCCATGAAATCTTTATGGGAAGAGTGATGAGACAAACATGGGTGCCAGGAAGCAAACTGTTGAGTATTACTGATGATTTGGTGCTTGAATACTGCAAGAGATTGGGTGACCAAGTGCGTTCTATCTCTCGCCAGATCGGAGAAGACGCCATCCTCAATCCAACGACTCCTCTCCACAAACTGGTCCCAGGGGACTGGGTGAAGATAAAGAAGCATACTCGGAAGAGCTGCCTGGAGCCAAGGTGGGGAGAAAAACGTCAGGTGATCCTGGTAACTACCACAGCAGTAAAGTGTGCAGGAGTTCCACGCTGGGTACACGCCAGCCACACCCAGAAGGTATTACCAGACGAGGAGCCTGAAGCAGAAGGGCGTCCAGCAGAGGACTCTGCAGGAGCCAGACCGGAAGTAGCTAACGACGTACAGCCCAGTACCAGTCGAGCTGCAGAATCAGCAGACGTTGGCCCAAGAATAGTTGATGACGAACTACCAAGAGTCCAGCCTGCTGAAGGGGTCCAAGAAACTGAGCCAGAAGTAGCTGAAGACGAGCTGCCAAGCATATGGCCAGAAGAGTGGATTCCATTGATTGACCTCACTGAAGACCCTATACGAACAAGTGAGAGACTTTGGGAAGGTAGAGAGTGGACTAGTCAGGAAAAGCAAGGCACAGGCGAAGAACCTCAGAATCTTGAGATTCACATCAAAACTGAGGAAGGAGAAGGTCAGACAGGGACAGAGCACGTGAAGTGTACAGAACAAGTGAATAATACTGAACAAGTGCCCGATACTGAACAGGTGAAGGATACAGAGCAAGTGATCGATACTCCTCCACTGACTCCTGATATCGGGAAGGGACAGACTAGATATAGTGTAATAGTTCGAGCAGAAGAAAATCCAGAGATCGAAGTGCTTGAACAGGATCAGATAGTACCAGAAGAAAGTGTTCAGGAAACAGAAAAAGAGACTTTTGAAAAACAAACACAAAACTGTCCTGAACAAGACCAGATTAGTAACCAGGCAGAAGAAATAAGTGCGAGCCCTGGAATTAGTCAGATAGAAGAAGAAGAAAATGAAACAGAATTGCCACAAGTAAATGAAAACAAAAGGGCAAGAGAAGGAAACGAAGTCCAAGTACCAACGAAAAGACTTAAGAAAAGAAAGCATCTTGAGCCCAGGTTCGTAAAGAAGTTAAGACTAAGGATAAAGACAGTGGAAGAAAAACGTGCAGAAGAAAGGAGAAGTGCACGCATAGCTAAACAACAAGAGGATACCTCCAACCGAAGGAGTGATCGAATAAAGAAACAAAACAAGAAGTACAAGTCACCTGAATGGACACTTGTGTTGGAAGAACTTGAAGATCTTGATATAACTGACGTAAGCGACGGAGAGCCCGTCCCTGAGTACTCTGACGAAGAAAAGGAAGAGCCACCGTGAATTTGCACAAAGTAAACTACTCGTGTAAAGTCACAAAGAGGGGTCGAGAAACTTCTTCTGAAGCCGAAATGTCTGATTCAAACGTGAATGGTAGACCTAGTTGCAGCCGTTGCAAAACATGCTGCAAGGTATGTGTATGTAGTATAGTTGTCCTGATATTACTTTGGATAGGACTAACAATTTTCATTCCCTTTGCTGTAAGTAAAGATACTAACATTGTCCCTACTGAAATTGTAAATACTGACAGTGAGGAGCTGACAACACAGAGTGTAGCAAGACATGAGAGAGCACTGAGACAAACAAAACAAGACTTAGAAGCATCAGATGAGGGAGGACTACATTATCATGGAGTTAAGAACAAGACACACTTAAATGTTTTTGCAAACTTGTTAATACACTATGTAGAGACTATGGAAATTGAAGATTGCTATGTCTGCATGAAGCTACCTACCTCTGTAGCTGAAGGCGTGACATACCATCACTTGCCGTTGACATATGGAATCTCCTGTAGCATTTTAGCTAGTTTATTTTATAAAAGAGGACCGTTACAGTACTATTACTCTAACAATGACGTGATCTTTTCTGAACTTCCTATACGTGGGAACTTGAATCCTGTACATACTAAAAGTGACACAATAAGATATATGGGAGACTACTTTCTGACTATAGGTAACATTGACATAGCTGATGCACACAGAGATAACTTGACTTGTTCTTTGCGTGAGCAGGAAAAGATGTTCCTGAACATGGCAGAGAAAAGGAGAATTAAAATACAAAAGAAGGCTAATGACGAAAGTCAGAAAAGGCCAAGGTGGGCAGAGAACATGGAAGGCACCTCATCTGGTGGGGCGGGTCCTGCTCTGTTGATGGATTTTGAAAAGAAAGGCAAGCTATGTCTTCACCGCGAGAAGACTAGCTATTATAATAACATTTTCATTGGTTCCAGTGAATGCGAACATAATTACAAGGTAATTGGAGGTTGGGGTTTCAAAAATGGGTCAGAGCCTGTGTTTCCTGGAATTTATTATATTTGTGGGGACAAGGCTTATTTCAAATTGCCGGATCACTGGTATGGAAGCTGCTACTTTGGCATCGTCTTCCCGGAAATATACCATGTGAATGGAGTTGCTGGAAGCAGTGAAAATACTAATGGCTTAGTGCGTAGTAAAAGAGAAAGTATAGGTGAAATTATGGGTAGTATTTTCAGTGCACTGATACCTGGAGTGGGAGTGGTTCTGAACACTCACAGAATTTGCAAATTGTCCACTATAGTGGATGTGCTGTCTACTGAAACAGCTCATGGATTTCTGCTGGTCAATACTGAAATGGTTGCGATCAGATCAATGGTTTTGCAGAATCGACTTGCTCTTGATACCTTATTGGCGAAAGAGGGCGGAGTCTGCCGGATGTTGAGGGCGCAACATTGTTGCACCTATATTCCGGATAAAAGTGTACAGATCAAAAGATATGTGAAAAACATTACTAATTTGGCAAAGGAACTCAAACCACTCGAGGTTGATAGTGCCTGGAAGAGACTGGTAGATGGTCTCTCAAATGTAGGTCATTGGTTTGCTAGCATAGGTAAAGGCTTATTGTTCAAGGTACTGATGCCAATTGGAATTATAGGTCTCATCCTATTTTTCATATTTGTCTGCTGCAAGTGTCGTAAACACACAAAGAAGTATGAAGTGAATGCAGGAGAAGGAAATGCTAGAGGAGTAAAACGGAGTGTGGATGAGCTCGAATTAGAAGAGATGAATAATCAGATCTATAAAAAGGTGAAGAATTCTCACCCTACCAAAACTGAAAGAGAAAAACTAGAGCGATTGCTGGAAGAGATAGAGCTATATAAAGTGTGAAAGAAAGTTGGCATCTGGTTCCATTTATATTTTTGTGATGATAGTAAATATCATCAAAGAGGGGATTGATGAAGCAAAGCTTCGCACATTTTGCGGACTTGCTGTACTCATGAACCTCGTTTATGTGTAACAAAGTAATAAGTGTACGTCTTACTAACGTTTATATTAAGTTTGAATAAGGATTAAGAAGCTTGCCTATGTGTTTTACTAAAATAATTTACTCGAGTCACTTAAAATGTCTGCCGTTTGTATTTAGTTACTGCGCATGCGTCAGCCACACTCACGTGTTCTGACGCATCTGCAGAGTTGGAGGGAAAATTATGCGCATGCGTAATACATAGCTTGGCCCAATGTGGTACTGCTCGTGCCACTGCTCTTGTCACCGTTTCTATGTAGCTAACATTTAGACTGCATAAGTATATATTTATGATGATAAGTTGAAAATACAACCCTGTGATGTGATTTCATAACGTTATTTCTATGTATTAATTTGTTCTCGCTTACTTTTCATGTACCGCGGGGAATGGGGGTCTGTCTATACCGAGAGCCATCTTGGAGGTCCCTTCTGCACATGATCGCCTTTCCAGGGACCTGACAACTTTGGCTGATGGAACTTAGCCAGCTGGCAGCGATGGGCAAGATGCTCCTGAGAACTGACCTGAAAAACCCAGGAAAACTGAGCCAATTGTCCTAGCTCGGCAACAATGTAAATTGTCACTCATATTTCTGCACAGTTTCTCATGGGAACCCCAATCTTGCTAGGCGGTACCCAAATATGTAAAGTAGGCATCTAAAAGGAATGTTTTGATTGGTGTGTTACCCAAATCCTACCTTAGGACCAATCCAAACTGAGGGATGCTGACACTTTGCAACATGGGGGGGTGGTACACCGTCCCAAAAGAGTATAACTACCCTGGGTTCACCTAGGGAAATTGTCCGACTTGTCTGGTTTAGCTGACCTGTCACTGACCCATCGTACTCAATAGGTGACTGAAGATACAGAGCGCTGCGGAGCACTCTGTCCGAAATTGACCATAGACTAAGGTTTTACTGAACCTTAAAGTGCTGGCGAAGCACTTTGCTGGGAGTTCGCTGACCCAATCGGGGTCTTGATCGATAGCTGCAGAGAGGGTGGAGCGCAGGCGTTGCTTCCAAACTGCGGGTGCGGTCCTGTCCTGAGCGGTCCTGTCCTGAGGGTTTGCTGTCCTGTCCTGAGGGTCCTGTCCTGATTCCTATTCCGAGGGTATCCTGTCCTGTCCTGGGTGTCCATTCTGCATCTGCTGTCCATTGAGGGGTATCCTTCCTTGAGGGTTTCCTGTCTTAACTGACCCGTGGCCAGGGTTTGGTTTCCACACCAGTCTAGGTAAATACTGCTCTAAATTCTTTAAACCTGCACCTTTCTATCTTTCTGACTTTTTTGCTTTAATAAAGTTACACCTTGCATATGGTGATTTTTCCATGCTTTTGCCGAAACACTTGAAACGTAAAATCATTTGCATATTTTTCTTGATATGTTCCCATGTTACCCTACCTTTTAGAAATCATATTTTGCATTGCATTTTGTCATTTTCTGATTTGGTCTAGAACGGCATTACTCAAGTGTTCTAAAGATTTCTTGCCTTGAATGCATAGCATATTTCTTTACATCACATAATTACATTTAAATGATTACCCTGTCTTTATTTCTCTATAGTTACATACTTTACATTATCTTGGTTATTGATTGCCTTATTCTTGTGTATCTCATGCACGAACAAAACGAACTTTAGATAAACATTTTAAAACTTCCAGTTGTCCGTGGTCATTTACAACAGTATTGAATGTCATTTGAAATTGCATTTGCTGCCTTTCCTTTTACAGCTAGGCCCCTGATCCATTGAAGTCGTAGGTACCCGTGTCGGTGGATGGTAAGTCGGGTACACTAAGTAATAACAGTAGGGAACACACACAATTGGTAGCAGCCCGTGAAGTCGCCCTGTCAATGAGTAGTGTGAATTGAAAGTATATGGGCCCTGAAGCCGGAAACGGCGAAATCATTGGCCGGGTGACCTCGCGCGCTCTATCACATCTAAAGGAACATTTTTGTCATTTCACATTTATTTGTTCCCTGTTTTTGCAGCAGTGAGTGCACTTTGAGCTTTCATTGCAGTCTTCAAGTACTCCCTCATCTGTTCAAATTCAGCTCTTTTGCAATGATTTGTATGCTCAACGTACACTTCATAGACCAATGTAACAAGAGCTAACCTGCATAGTCTTTTTATTGCACCTTCCTTCATATCTTTTAAAATTGCACCTAAAGGTGGAATTATACCAAAACACTTATTTCAAACTAATGACTGATGTACAAAGCTATTTAGTGGTTGCAAACATTGCAATTTGCTCAATCTCATGGTCGGCAACCACTAAGGGCCTGATTACGACTGTGACAGTGTGGGACCAGGACTGCCATGCCGCTGCCCTGCTCCCACACCGCCAATGCTGTGTGAGCACTGCATGCCAGATTACGAGTTTTCCTGTGTCTGGTGGGTGCTTCTTTGGCAGTCCCATGGTGGTGCCTTTGAAAATGAGTACTGCACTGGAAGCGCCAAAGGCAGTTCAAAAGTGCAGAGTCCATGCCGTGCAGGAACTGGGGTGCAATCACAGAGCGGGTACAACATGTGCCCCGCTACATGCACCCCTGCCCTTTAGGGCCCAGCTTCTTTCCCACCACCAACAGTTTCATGGAGTAAGAACCCCCATAAGAGCCCGCTGGTGGTGACGATAGTTATAATATGCTTGGCAGTGCTGCAGCACACCACCAAGCATATTGCTCTCTTCAGACCTCTGCGCCACCACCACTGATCTTTGATGTCTGGCTATTGCATGTTGTAATCTGGGGGTCAGACTGCTAGTGCAGCAGTGGCCAGACCGCCACCTCTGCACCACCATGAGTTTGGCGGTCCTCAGACCAGTGCCACACGCACACCTTTGCACCTGAGTCCAAGGGTGTATGCATGATGTCTAGCATACAATTTGTACTGGAAGGGTACAAAATACAATTCTTAGATGACGTTTAAGAGTTTTTTACTTTGTATGTGTCCTGTACAATGGACAACACATAAAAATCCGGAGAGATTGGAGCAATAAAAGCATGTATCCTTGATATTGCCAATGTCAAAACAGTGTTATTTTTTATGGAGAACCCTGTGCACCTTTATGTAGTAGGTAAGGTTTTGCATAAAAAAGGATGTTTGCATGGGAATACCCGTATACCACCCAAGGAATCCTTCCTTTGCGCTGGAAAGTTTATTTCAACTAAACATTTTACATTGATTTGCATCACTTTTGTAACTTAAACCCAGTGCAAAATGTTAGTAAATATACCCCAATGTGCCTATATTTATTACACAGACTGCAAGTTCTAGTCACAGTAATATATTGCATGTGAAATCTGTGTCTACCCTGCAGATGCTAGTTTTGAATCCATAGCAGGCCAGCTCAGATTTTCACCTTTTTGGGCTATCAAAATAGTTAAATAAAAGTTGTTCCTTAATAGGTGAGTAGAACTCATGTGCTTCTGTCAATGTTTAACTGAATGTATTTTTAAGAATAAAATTTGAAGTCTAAAGCACAGAAATTGTCACATTTACATATGAATCTGAGTTGCTTCCAACTGACATCGTTGAGGATTGGGACCTGCCCAACATCAGGTCGGCGGTTCCAACCCTGCAATTTTTCAATGGGATCTTGTGTAGTGGGTCAAAATTGCCCACAGCAAAAGCTCCCATTAAAAAATTGAAGTTTAAAAACATCTCTGTACCCTCTGGCACATGTTGCAGGGATGTTAAGGGGGCAGGGCCGCATGCGGAGGGCCAGGGGGCAAGAGGGCCCTGCCAAGGGCGACCAATGTTATTTTCCAACAGCCTTTCCATGTCAGAAAGGCTGACATGGAAAGGCTGTTGTCTTTTAGATAGTTTCAGATCCCAATCGCCACCGCGTGGATCTTTCTCAACTTTTGATATGATGGTCCATTTTAGATCGTTTATTTGATGTTTACATCGATTCCAGTGATTTACAAGTGGCGCAGATTCAACTTTATTCTTTATTCTTGATTTGTGCTGTGCAATTCTATTGCGGATTTCCTGATTGGTCTTTCCAATATATAAAAGTCCACAAGGACATAGTACTCCATAGACTTGATAATAATTATGCACCCTGCCCTTTAGGTCCCCCGGCAGCCATCTACATACTTCCTGCCATCTAGGACACCCCACTTCTCCTGAGAGGTAATCTCCACAGGCTATATTCCATGATTGGAAACTGAACTTCTTTATAGGTTATATCACAGATCCACTTTCTTTACACAGTTTTTCTTTCTCTTCTTTGATTCTGTTTACTTAAATGACTGCAGGACTCTTCTGCCAGGAATACGTTCCCTTGAATCCACTGATTGTGGTAAGCTGTGTGACTCGAGGTGTTGTAGTGCTCTCTCGTGTTCTTATGTTACAAAACAGTTTTACATAGGTTCTTTTTTCCTTTTTTCCAGAGTGGTTTGGCCCTGAGGAGAATCCCAAAGAGTGCTAGGGATTCGAAACGCGTTGGCCTTCTCTTGGTCTGCTATTGTTATTCTGGTGTTTAACTGTGTGACACCGGGATTTACAACTACACATTCACTTCTGTTGAAACCCTAAAAAGTTGATTTAATGGAACTGTAAGAAGTATATTGTTGCAAAAAACTTATTTTGATTCTTCTTTGAGCACATAGCAGATGTATTACTTACCACACTGGTGCACTGAACCCCCCAGTGTGTGTGAAGTCTCTTGTATGAATGTATAAATGTCAGTGGGATGACTGTGATATGTCTGATTAGTGATTGTATGATTGTATGATCGAGATTTGATCCTGTTTCATGTCCTTTTTTCATTATTGTTGTCAATCTATAATTGACATGATGTACTAAGGTAAATCCAATGTACCTTGCAGCACACTTTGTTGAATAAATAGCTATTAAATAGCACTTCCCAGTTTTGAATAGAAATCTTTATTTGGATGATACATTGGCATATGAAATACAGTATTAGTATTGGCATTTCTCTTCTGTTGTATTGTTTATAAGGCTCAGCCTTACTGATTAGAGCCATCCCTAGTTGTTTCTAGTAGTTAAAAATAAAGCATAGAGGCAGCAACACAGCATGAGCCTTATCAGAGGGACGGCAGGGTGATATGTGCATATACATTATAAAAGAGGGGTAAACAGAGAAGGCTTGGTAATCCATCTGGTAACATCTGCAAGAAAGGATCATGTTAAATGTGTAAAATGATAGTGAGTAAAATTTGCATCATTTGTGCATAATCATGCAAAATTTCAGGAACATTATGTGATATCACATCTAAGGATGCAACTGCAAATCCATTATTTGCTGCCGAATGAGAGGACAAAAAGAGTTTTGCTGTAAAAACATAGCACAAAAATACATTAGTGGCACAAGCAAGTGTAGCGTTAAATACTAGAAATTCCGTGAATTATGCAGCTTAATTTAATTTTCAAAAAGGCCTAAAAATCACATCAAACTGTAATGACGGGAGCTGGTACAATAAGAAGTATCCTTGTACCATTTTTTTCAAAGGCAGGGATACTGCAGAATAATTTACAATGATATGTCATTGACTCTGGACAAGAACACCATGAGATGAGGAGAGATCACTCCCCCTGGAAGCCTTTTAACCAGGCCCACTGGAATTATTTGGCTGGGGAGGGCAAATTTTTGCGGAAGGTTTGAGTAAATTAGGCAGCATGACTAGGCAAATTATGCTGCGTAATGTGGCACATTTTATGATAATATTACTTCATTATCTTTTCATTTTTTAAACTTGCTAACACTGCCTAGGCATCAGTTTAGTACTCAAATATAGCAATAAGCAACAGAAAGGTGACCAGTCAACCTTTACAAAAGGCCTTCCACTATGCGGCAACACGTGTTGCTGCGTTTTTAGTACTTTTTGAACCGATTGTGCTTGAAACAATTTTTTTGTTAAACTCAGCAGATTGTGTGGCAGATGATGGATTATGTGACAAATGCAGCAAATCCATAATTAAGCAGAAATTGCCACAGACGCACAATCACATAATTCCAATATCCCTGCTTTTAACTAAAAGAAATGATGCACAAACAGTGATCTTATAAAGGGCAGGGTTTTATAAGAAAAAGAAAATCATTAAAATATAAAGGACCTGCCTTTGAAAACACACAGACATAAGCATGCAGTCAACATTTGTACCTAAATGTATATTTAAGTCAAAGCTATTCTAGTTCTGGAAAAAAGTTATGATATCATATTCCAATATAAATTAGTTTTATTGGGCAGTTGCCTCTGTGCCCCCGCCCTTTCACAATAGTTAAAGAATGTGAAATAGTTTGTCAACCGATTAAACTTCAGGAGCCCACTTTGGCTGTATTAGTGGAATTGCTTTGTTTTACTAGAGCACTTGAGCGGCGGGATTGTAATTACTAAAAATAAGACTATAGACATTGTACTCTGTCGTGCAGTCTGTGTAACAGTAATCTGTGAATATGTCGGAACAACACAGATTTTTTTGTGTGAATAAATAATAAATTAAAATGAAGACAAAAAAGAATGGTAAAAGTCTGCAGCTTTGAAAATGTTTATTTTTCACATAAAGATATACCTTGCTTTTAAGCTTGTGTGCTGTGGGGATGTAAAACTTTGTATAGTGCGTGCAGTTCACAAAAATATACAGGCACTGGTGCCAGGGGTCAAAGCGACTTGTCTCAGGCTAGGCCCTTCGTCCTGCAAGAGCGTTTCTTTGCATCTCGTTCGCATACTCTGGAATGACAATGCGAGCCCTCACCTCGCATCAGCAGGAGGAGGAAGGGGCTGCCTCAGAGGATACAGGTGAATCGGGCTTTCCTCTTTGAAAGTGAAATGCTGTCTGTGCGCAGCAACAGGGAAGGGAGTTTGTATCGTTAAGCCCGGGAGAAGGTGCAAAACAAAATATTTACTGGTCAATGAGGTCACAGAGGGTCAGGATCTCGTAATGGCACAGACCAGCAAGGTACAAGTTCAGCAGAACCTTGTCATTTTCATTAATGGCCTCACTGCGCCCATTCCCGGAACTGTACCATACCCATGTACATATATTACTACACACAGCCAACAGGCATTGTTTTTGTGGTAGTTGTTGGCCGCAGTTTTAGTACTCCTGACATACGTCATATTTGTACAACTGACCTGTATACCTTCTCAGGCCAGGGTCATAAATCATTATCGTACATTATCACAATTGGTTATTGCTCAGTGTCACATGGACATCATAAATCGTGGGTCATAAATCATCGGGTATCATAAATCATTCTGTCACAAATCGGTCACTATCTTGTTTTCATAACTCGCTCTGCCTGGTCGTCATAAATCAGCCGCCATAAATCAACTGGTCACAAATCTGTCATCATTTTGTTATCACAAATCATTCTGCATGGGCATCATAAATCATCAGCCATAAATCATCGGCTGACCATAAATCACTGGTTTGTCTTTTGCTCATTTGCATATCCTAGGGTCGTAAATCACCCTGATAGTTTGTAGATTGTTCTTTGTTGTTTTCCACGCCCCTTTGCGTGTGGGGGGTAGCCTTTTCCCGGAGCCAGGCCCAACTCGCTACCTTGCCAGTCTCTCCTGCGCCCTGCCATCTGGCGGGGGCTGGGCTGTGAGTGCCGTCTCAGTTTGCTCACCCAGCTGTGAGGCATCTGAGAGTGAGTGGCCCTCATTCTACACACTGCCTTGTCGGTGTGTTTCCATAACCAAACCAATACACCTTTTGGTTCCGCCACGCCGCCAGGGAGGCTTCCGTCTTCCTGCGGCTCCCCCTACCCTCTGTCGTCTCTTCGTGCCTCTGTTCCTCTTTCTGTGGGCCTGCCCCTGCTGTTGTACCACTGGAGCTCTGGGGTACCCACCTCTAGCTGCATCTCCAGGAGGCTGACGTCTGGTAAGGTCTGACGGCGATCTCCCACACAAACGCCATGGTGTGCTCTGCTCTGTCCTGTGCGGCCTGCTTGTGTCCCAGTTGAAGTCTTACAGCACCGTCTCCTCTCACCATGGGTCGTTCATGAAATTAGAAATTGGGACACAGTCAGATGCCGCTTGTGGAGGCGTGATACAACATATATTACTTTCATGACCTCCACCCGCATTAGTATCACATTATCAGTGACCCCTTCTTTTACCACATAACTGTGGATTTTGTTTATTTATATTTACGCGCTCCCCATGAACTGCCAAGTTTGTGAATATTCTCCCTGCAAAAATTCTTGAAGTTCCTTCATTAACAACTGTATCCCTTTTATTCATATATATATTTATTTAGGTTTCGCAGATTTATATGGCACAAACTTGGCCCGAAGGTATTGGAGTGCTTTACCTGAGCATCAGTTACGTTAGGCAAGGACACCTTCATTATTTCTGTGGGCCCGGGGAGCCTCCGTGATCTCCCCGGAATCACAACCACATACATTACCTAAATAACACCCTCCACTTACAGCTCATGGGATACTGGCCTGCTGCCCAGGACTGAGGCGATTCACAAGTCTGCTGGATGTTGTGCCTCTTTTAGCCTTGGCTTCCCAGCCTTCCAACCGCTCAGCCTCTTCTTTCAAGAGACACTTGTGTCCATTTCTTTCCCCCTCGCCTTGGTGTCTGGGCCGGTAGCTAATATGAGTGTCTCTGTCCGGGGGGGTTTTGCTACGCTGCATGAAATCTCCTCTTGTTAGCCGGCGCTGTTGCCAAGCGCTACCCCAAATCCACTGCTAGTACTGGTCTAGACCCTCACTTATTTTAGTAGGCGCGGTGAAATCACCAGATGCTTCCGGCCCAAGACGTCCCCCTTCTGCCCTCATCCAGCTCCAGGAGAACTGGGCAGAGTATATTATAATGTATTATAATATTTGTTATATTAGATTGAAGTTACCTACCCCAGAGAATCTGGCTAGAATGTGTTTTCCTTACTCTAGTTACCATCTAGCTCCATTCTGTCGCCTTGCAATACGCGTGTTGTCAATACCTAATAACCTTTGGCCTTTCACTCAAAGTGTGAATTGTAGAAATAACCTGCCTTTAGAAATCGTTAATTGGCTTTGTTTGCTGTTTCAGAGTCGCTTGTGTGCGTGTTTAGCATCACATCCCTCCACAACTCGATTGTTAACTATTCTGCAGTGGCTGCCCACATGGTAACAATAAAAAGGATATTCCTGATTTTATTTTGGCTTAAGCAGTCAGTTGATTTATCTTGATGCTGGTTCTTTCCCTTCTTATTAAAAGTAAACATTACCTGGAAAATGCAAGGACAGTGCAGGCCTTTTAGCTGAGCTTCCTCTGCTACGCAACCAAGTTTTAGTGTTTTAAATGGATTGGATCGCATTCACTTTTAATATGGTGCTTCAATGCCCATGGCCATGGTCACTCAATTCATGGGAAGGGGTTTGCACTAGGATGGATGCATTTGTTAAGCAAATAACTGCCAGGACAAGGTCCCTTGTGCCTTAATCTTTGGTTACAGTATTCTGGTCTTGAGGTCAGTGTCGCTCTAACGTTTGAGGTACATGACAAAAAGCTTACATCTTTAGAAAATATAAGACTAAGAAACTAATGCATCTCACTTTCATGTTTGGTAGAAACATGCATGTTTGTGTTAAAAAAACACAGATCTTGTGCTTTTATCATAAGCACTTTAAACAGAGCTTTTCGGAATGTGATTTTTATTCTTTTAGTTCATTTCCTTAACCCTTGGTGACTGAAATTAAACCTTCAACCTGCAGAGGTGAGTGGGTAATCCAAGGAGTTAGATTGAAACAAAGTGCTAAAAATTATATGGGGGCACAAGGAAAACTTGTTGATTATTTTGCCGTAGTGTAATCAAAAGCAGTTTCACTGATTTCACTGAAGCACAAGACAACAAAGGCATGGGCAGGAATAGTGGTAGCCTCCTTATTACAAGGGGCAGGTACTATACAAGTAGCAAGTGAAACATGTGGATGAAGAAGACACAATGGCCCTCTATGCTGTGTTTTTGGAATGGATCATGAAAGTTTACCCACGGATTTAGGTAACAGATAGTAGTCCCCTCAGTTTTATTGAGATTTATCATCTAATCATGCTGGTCTCTGAAATGTTTTCAAATGAGCTATTACTAACATCCCCCCTTCTCTCAGAACTGAGCACACAGTGATGCCCTGTCAGTAGAACGGATCAACACAAGAGCACTCTATCTCAGTAATATAAATGTCAGTGCAAAGTTTAGATCAACCCAATCCAATTTCTCACCTATTGGATGGCATTGTTTGCTGTATCTACAGATAAAGGTGCAATGTAACTCTTAAGTGGGAGTATTCAGGGTTCAAGACCGTGTAACTTTGGGAATTTAATATTTAAACTTCACCAGCTTTGCTAAGCATAGAGCTCACAAAGTTTAAAAAGAATTGAGGGGCAGATGAAGCACCATCTGTAACAGTGGGACTGTCCCTACTGCCCTTTGGGTATGTCAACTTTACAATGCATCCTTCACCACATAACACCTTTACCAGGTAGTGTTTACAGTGCAGGAAAGTACCACAGGTCTATCTATTGGTACCTTACAATGCAGGACTTTACCATGAAGGTATATTATGTTTTTTTAATGACATAAGCACATATATAAGTCAGTGTAATTATGTGAAAGTATGGCACAATTACACAAAAATAAGTGCAATTACATTAAATGGAATCTGTCGTTTCGTACTACAGGTTAGCACAAAATGCATCCTTGCATCAGTTTTTGGCACAATGACGTGTTAAATAACTGGGAACACAGTCATTTGCGTTCTGCTGTTCCTGTGCATTTGTGGAAATTTTTTACAGTGATTTACCGCAATGGGCACATAATTTTGCATAATGGCTTAATTTTTATGAAATTACACAAATTAAGCCAATATAATTTACATTTTGCACACACCTAGTTATGAAGTGGGTAGTTTTCAAAAATGTTAGTGATATCTGGACAATTGGGTTCTGCAGGACTTATATGGAAGTCCAGCTGAGCCCAACATTTTAAAAATGCTTGAACAACATTGGCTGATTGAGCCTTTTCTCCTGGCACCCTATTCGGTCACACCCTGGACAGTGGGACCTCACACTCTGATTGACCTGATGTAACATCACAGTAAAATGTTACAGGTGCCATTACTGGACTCAGGGGCTCAGTACCAAAGTCTTGAAAAAAAAATCTGAATAAAGGGGCAGTGCAGATACCCCTTGGCCACCAGGCTTCTTACACAAATAATCACAACAGTGACAACATCGAACAAGATTTCTTTAGTGAACATTACATGCAGGATTACTAGTAATCACCACCACTGTACAGCTCCCAATAGGCTCTGCGCATTGGAATAACATAAACGATAGTTTAGACGTAGGACTGAGGTTGACTAGGTCTCTATTGAATATGTTAGACTTAATTATGAATGCGAGCTAGCTCAGAGGTCACTAGAAACTTTCTCGAATTCACAAGAAGGGATTCGTTTCTGACAACCGCATAAACATGACAACTTTGCTCCCCTAGAACAAGGAGTATATCTCCAGAGTCACGGAAACAATAGATAGCTATTTTACTCAGTCAATCGTGCATGCTTACTTTCACCAGAAGTGCAGAGAAACAGAGAGACGGGCGTTTTCAATAAAAGTTGTTATTTATTGAGCAGTCTTCTTTCTCATGCAAGAGAAGTGAATTGCTACAATTGCAATACTTGTCATAAAGTAAAGTGTGTACAATAAAAGGAGTATTATGAAATAATACTGTAAAAGCATTTATATAATTTCTAAGCCATAAGATACTTAAAACGGATAAAATACATAAAATGATAAAAGTTGACTAAACTTACTCAACTGGTGTTTCTAAAATACGCCTACCCCGGTGTACCTAACCTAAGCCTAGTACATGGGATGGAGTAAATGAGTTATAGTTTGAGCTAAGATAGTTTCTGCCAAGAATCTGAATCAAGAATTCTCTAAGGGTCTAATCAGCTCCGTACCTTGGTACCTCTCTCTCAGGACTCGATCTCCCAGCAACCCGCAAGGGTGGCAGGGAAACACTGGAGCTGGATTTCTCGGCAGGAGAAAAGACAGCGTATTTCTCAGTGCGTCAATGGGAGGGTCGGCTTCCTTCAGCACTTGCTACAGCAGGGCGTCGGGCAAGTAGATAGCCAATCTGCTCCAAACCACCGTGTGTTTTGCTAGGGCAGATGCTGGTATATTTATATCTGGAAGGTGCAGAGTTTGACGTAAGGTTGGACATAAGACGTCATTAAGAACTCGCTTTTATTTTAGGACTCCAGGAGTTCTAGGACAAATCAATACAGAAGCAGGGGGAATTCACGGGCTGCTGGAGGCTTGGTTTGTTTAAGAACGTGTTGTGCTTTCTAGGAGTCTAAGGGAGTAGCCATATTGTCGTGTATTTCTATAGGTTCTGAATCGATCCCCCTATTCCTGACCCTATTCTGGTTAAACTACCTAGCTAGTTAACTAACAGTCAGCCCATGAGGCAAGTAATTCCCCATGATGCAGATACCGTTATCTGACGCAGTCACACTACGGCACAGGAACGTGTTATCTGATTAGGTCATAACGCTTGAGATCTAATTAGACAAGCGATATTCCTCCAGCCCCTGATAAGGCATACGACGTTCTCATAACAAATCAAACCTATGACAACCTGGATAATCCGTGCGGCCATTGTTTTGATTTCACAGAGAACTTTAGTAAAGAATGTGCTAACGAGCAAGTCGTATGACATCTTTATTGACGTACCTATGTCCATCCTTACGTCAATCCCGGCACCTTTAAGGTATAAATATTGCCGATCTTGCCCTATGCAAAACACACGCGTGGTGACAAGACGGAGCAGCCATACTTGCCGAAGCCAAGAGCAGAAGCAGACCCCGCAGGCAGCAGCCCCGCCTTCCTGACGCGCTGAGAGACGCGCTGCTATCTCAAGCCGAGAGACCCAGCACCGGCGCTTCTGGGCAGCCCTCGCAGGCAGCCTGGAATATCGAGAGCAGAGAAAGAGATACCATTCCTCATCCATCCTAAATTCCAGGTACAGAACTGAATAACCCCTCCTAGAGAATTCTTTAGTTGTTCACTTGGCAAAAACAAACTTAACTTAAACTGTAACTTTCTATTCCCGCCCAAGCATTAGACTTAGGTCAGGTACACGGGGTAGGCGTATTTAGAAACACCAGTTGAGTACGTTTAGTCAAATGTATATGTGTATGTAAATATATTTTAATCATTTTAAACATCATATGGCTCAGAAACCATATCAATGTTTTTACAGTATTATTTTATACTATTGCTTCTAATGTATGCACTTTACTTAACTATAAGTATCGCAATAATATCGATCCATTTCTCTTGTACGAGAAAAGAGACTGATCAATAAATAACATCTTTTATTGAACACGCCCGTCTCTTCCTTTTCTCTACATTCTGATGAGACTAAGAATGCACGTACTGACTGAGTAAAATAATTGCCTTGTGCTCACACGACTCTCGAGATTGACTCTTGATTAGGGGAGAGCAAAGTTGTCATGTTCTATGGTTGTCAGAAACTAAATCCCTTCTTGTCTAATCAGGGAAGTTAATCCTTCCTTGAACATTCGAGAAAGTTTCTAGCGAACTCTGAGCTTAGCTGGCAAACCCAAAAATTAAGTCTAGTATCGACAGTAGTAGACCTAGTTAACGTCTGGCCTAGGCCTTTACTGCTGTAGGTACTATTCCAATGCGCAGAGCCTATTGGGAAAATAGGAACTACACTACATGGCGCCCAACGTGTTTGGAAAGGGCGATAAAACTAACGTAAGACATTTAGAGTAACTCAGTCGTGCTTTCTCACTCAGACCCCTTTTCCCAAATACTCCAAAGACGTCTGGAGTGGGTGAAAGGTTATTATATCCTCCAAAACCTCGCAGGAGGGAACTCCTATGTACGGTTCTTGGTCTAGTCAACGTTGAAGGATAAAACAGTTCCAGAATATTGTGCATCTAATCTCTGTTTCCATAAAGAAATCTGATCTGCAAATAAAAATAATACCATCCTGTCAGTAAAATGGGAGACAGTGATGGAGAAAGAGAGGCAATTAGATTAGCTACTGAAATAGCAGATGCTGATGCTACCATGCAAGCAGCAGACCCGGATATAATACTCATCCAGGTCGCCAAAAGGAGATCTATAACCTTAAAACTTATAGAAAATGGACTGACACCTAGAGGTGGCACAGTCATATTCGTAATTGAGGCACACGAATATCGGCAGACAGAGGTATACTATACATGGATACATTTTCCAGCAGCAAATGCTGTAACAAAGTACTTCCACTATTACAAAGTAGAGGAACCTCCTGAAACGTACACTCCTTTCGAGGAGGTGGAAGTACCACTCAAATTCCAAGAGCATTTGCTCTTATTTGATGGCGCCCTAAAACATAATAATCACATTACAAGGCTCGGTCCTTTAGGAAGACCAGGAGCAAAGTGGCCGGTCTTAGCCGGATACACACCACATCCAGACATCGACGAGATGACTGCACCAGAGCTATTAATACAGCTAAAACAACTACTAAAAATTCACAGACAATTAGTTCAGTATGTAATGCGGACTTCTACAATTCAGCCAGCGATTAAACTACCACAGCTGACCTCTCACCAGGGGAACACAAATAAAATTACACCACAGAACATCCAATCCTGCCTAGGTAAGGTTCCAGCTAAAAGGGAACAGATACCATTCTGGTTGGCACAGAAAATCACCCAAATAGAGGCGGTGTTTCCTGACACCACCCCGCTAGAAAAACACAGGATTCTGACTATATGTCTCCCAATGGGAATCGCACCACACATTGAGGACTGTGACACTTGGGGTACAGTCTTTGCTTCCATCTACACAAAAACGCACGGTGTTCCATCCATTTCGGTAATACCAGATGTGCTAAAACAAATTCAAGATGAATATGGTCCAGAACCTGCTTTAACTCTTGGTATGAAATTACTGAGAGACTTCAAGCAGGTCTCGGCTATATTACTAGCCAACATAAAGGGTGAAGCAGCAAACGTGGCGATCCGCCAGAGGTTAAAAGAGACAGATATAGCAGACCAACCAGCTGAAATTGCCAGAATCATAGAAAAATCCTATGAAGAACTAGGCAGAGATAGTCTAGGTGGAATACCAGTAACACCGCAACTGACTACAAGTCCAGAAAAAATGTTTTTTAATAATAATAATAATTCACCAAAAAAGAACTGGGATGGGAACAAACAATCCAATCCTAAAGAAAAGAAATTCCAGTCCAGAGGAAGGTCTCCTAGGCGAAGAGAGAAATCTCCAAACCCGAGACAAAGGTCACCTCAGAGTGAACCCTCTGGGAATAGATATAACCTTAGAAATAGGGATAATATTAAAAAACCTGATAGATATCAAGACATTGATACACGTCCCTCTCAATCTTTTCAGAATTCCTCGCAGAAATCGGAAAGAAGAGGACGATCAGAAGAGCACGCCAAGTCCAAAGACAAGGAACCTGCTCAACTGAAAAAGAAATCACAATTTCCAAAAAAGAAGGTAGCCAGTATCAAGGTAGTTAACAATGCCGAGAATACTGAGGACACAATTGAAAAACGGAGAGTGGGCTCAGACAATGCTAGACAGCGCAGCAGAGGTGAGCATAGCTCGCAAAGTCCTTATGAATCATCTGGAGACAGTGGACACGAATGAATACCTTCAAGTGGAAACTGCAGATACCAGAGTTAGCAAGCCCCACAAAATATACGAGATAACATTACGTATAGAGGGAGATAAGACTAGGAAAATAAGGGGACTATTTTGGGATAACCTATCCAAGGGCTATGACATCCTTCTAGCTGAAAAAGACTGGCCACCGGAGTTTGTCAGGGAGTGCCCTCATGGCGAAGAAGTAATTATGCCTGCCTTCTCGAATCAAATACCGATTCATAAAAAATACACACTTGCTAGAAAGTGGGCAGTGGCCTTAGCACCTGCTTTATATAAAAATCACGTAGGATGGGATGAGGATTCTCCTCCTCACAAAGTCCAGCTAAAATCACAACCAACTGCACAAAGGCAGTACCCAATTAAGCAAGAAGCTAAAAAACAAGTAAATGAAATACTAGATCAGCTAGAATACCAAGGGGTGATTGAAACTTGCACCTCACAAATGAACAATCCTTTGTTTCCGGTCTCCAAACCAGACAATTCGTACCGTCTAGTTTTGGATTACCGACACCTTAACACATGTTGCAAAACTTTTGCAGTGCAAAACTCACACAGTGCTGCACTAATGAATAACATAGTGCGCAAAAAATACAAAACAACCTTGGACATCTCCAACGGATTCTTTTGTCAAAACATAGCACCAGAGAGCAGATATTTAACTGCATTCTCAGTAAATGGCACTCAAAAACAATTCTGTCGGTTAGCCCAGGGGTACAAGAATAGCCCGGGGGTATTCTCAGCGAGAGTAACAGAATTACTACAACAATATGATGATGAAGCATTATCTTATGTCGATGACATTTACTTAACAGATGATGACTTGGAGACTCACTTGAAAAGAGTGAACACCATAATACTTGGTTTCGCTGCAGAGGGTTACAAATTCAACTTCAAAAAGTCCAGAATTGCCCATCTGAAAATCCAGTACGGAGGATATGAATTATCAAGTATTGCCTGGTTGACAGTCTTTTAAGAACTAGAAGAATTGAAAAATCTAAAATATGAAAAAACGTATCCTCTGCCAATCGACATTCTGCCTCTAAGACATTACGCCTGTGTAATCTATACAGACGGACATGCTCAACCCTCCGTTTGGGGAGAACATGCATACAATCCCACATGTGAGATTACAAAAGAAGTGTGGCACGGAGGTAAACTAAGACCTCTATTAACAAAATCACACTCAGTAGAAACTAATTCAGAACTGCAAACTGAAATATTAGCTTTGAAAATGGCGCTAGATAATGCGGATCGCGAATTCCCGACGCTTATAGTGTCAGATTCATATTTCTGCGTCAAAGCATATAACAAGGATTTGCAGACATGGATTCAGAACGGTTACAAAGATGACACAGATGCACCAATAAAGCAGAGACTTCTCTGGGAACAAATAGCTCTTTTGAAGAAAGAACTACCAAAGACTCACGTGACTCACTCACTGAGTCATCAGCGTGATGGCGTTCACGTTGTGGGGAATTCATTGGCTGAGACAGCCGCAGCGGCAGCCACTAAATCGGCTCCCGTAGATCGAAAAAAGCGTACATTAAAATACATTGACGGCGAAACATTGCTGGCGGTGAAAACGTCATCAAAAGGCGACTGCTCAGCGTTACCGATCAACTATCCACTCAATTACACATACATCATAGATGCAAACTCCATTCCTTTTGCTCGAATCCCTGGAGTGGGGGATAGAGTGATTCCAAACATGGACAGGAGAAACTTGTTAATCGCAGACGCACACATGGGCGAGGGTCACAGACACCTTAAATTAAAAGATTCTCTGGAAGAATTACAATCACGGTACTGGTGGCCAGGCATGAGCCTGCACTACACCATGTTTGTAAAAAACTGCCCAAACTGCAACAGAGATCGCAGTGGGGAGAGAAGCAGTTTAATACCTCGTCGTATCAAGGCAGATAACATCTCCACTAAAAAGAATGGCTTGCGATTAACATATACAGGCTAGTTCCACTTATAATGTAGATCCACAGCACTCGGCTGACGTCCGGACTGTTATACAAGATTTGCGAGTCTAAATGGCATATACGCTAAGAGCATGCTACGTTCGACCATTTTTTTCTTTTTCTCAGGCAATCCAGCCTGGGGGGGGAAAGAATGGCCAAATGAGCACAGCCCAGCGGGAATCTTCTCACTTCCTTCCTGAGGGTATGGGATGGTGTAAAGAAAAAACCAAGACAGAAAGCAATCTATAATAGAAAGGATATTAGGTTCGGGAGCTTGGTGGGTCAAACATCTAATAAGTGTCCAACGTAGTCTAAATAACTTGCCAAGAAATTCTCTGAAGGGATTCAGTCCGTACGAATTATTATTCGGAACTAGGATGTTGATCTCTGACCTTGATAGTCAGACTTCAGTGGTAATAGAAAAAACCTTTGATGTCAAAGACCGTTTGGCTATTTTGCAGGACTTAAACAAAACAAGAAAAGACCTGAGCAACATACAGTTGAAACAACAGCCAACAACCACTGAAGAATCACCACCTGTCCCAGCAAGACCTGTCTGGATTCCAAAAGTCGGGGATCTAGTCAGGGAAAAGATCGCGGTAAAGAAGGAATTTGGGCCTTCTTACAGAAAAGCAGTTCCTGTCTTGTCTGTCAACGGGACAAGATCAGTTGTACTACCGCCACTTGCTGGAAAAAAGGAGAACCGAGTTGTATCCATCGACCTGGTAAAACCACAACATGTGGCCGATAACAAACAGTAGGCCAAGTGGACTCCCAATAAGTAGCAGAACACCAAGGTTTGCTACCAGTACAGAGGTCCTATCAAAGAGGCTCATCACATTCGAAACGCCTACAGAAGAACAACAAGGACTATGCAACAATGCAATAGAACTTAGACCTCTGAAAACCCAAATAAAGACATTTAGTAGAGACACACCAATCTATACAGAAGTACCAAGTGAAAATGCAAGAAACAAAAATCCTGAACCAATTGGAACAATTGACAGAACTGCATCCGGTTACTTCATCAACTTCGATGATTCCTCTGACGGTTTCAGCGAACAAAAGACACAGCCATCATCAAAATCCTTTAAAGACAAAGCGAAGGAACTTTTGAAACAACTAAAAGAAACATATCTGATTTCTCCATGGATTGAATTTTGGGTGGGTTTTGGTGCATTTATCCTCATACTTTGGCTCATCATGGTATTTACCTTGGGACGCTTCATTGAGGGAAAATATGCTAAAATGGACACAGCAAGTCAGAACATCAACTTGGTCCTCAAACCACACACATCTTCACACGTCGAGAAACGAGAACTTTCTTCAGAACTTTCTTCAGCCAACTTCACAGCAATTCCAATACCTGGTGGGGTAGCCTGGGACAACACTGACTATGAAATTTATGGTCCGGTCGAGATCCTGAAATATCCACACCAAATCAAGATCTCTTTGAGTGACTTTGCAAAACCAAACTCATTTGCTGATGATTGGGACTTTGAAAGTATTAACAATATGATGTCTGACTTAGTAATGTCTGCTAAATTTACAAAACATGATTATTTGCAGGGTTCTACAAATTATGATAGTATGTATTGCTATAACCACTATGGTAACCATTTCTTGCATAAATCTGCACAACCTAGAAATGTTTTAAGTTATAATCAATGGGAACATTGTGCTACACCTCCAAAAGGGAGCTCTAGAACCGTATATGACAAATATTCATATTTTTCAGGTTTTAACATAACTAATGCTGAAACATTTTATTACAAATTGTCAAACAAGACAGGGATGAAAACCATGATAACCAACACAAAATTGATATATTCGGATTCTTTCTTTGAAAAAATGAATACTTTTGGATTTTATTATTGGGACAAACATGTTGATTTGAAAAGTGTTTGGGGTACAAAAGAATGGCAAGTACAGGGTTTAGAAGCTTTGTTTAGAGCCTGCATGATCCCAGAACAAATGATATTTTTAAATGACACTGTCCAACAAACCACCTGTCTTGGCCTAGCAAAAATCAAAGATTTAAATAACCTATCTATTCCAAAGCCAACAATGTTTAGCAATAACTATGATACAGATGAAGGAATAGACATAAACCATATACTTAACCAAAACAGAACACATCCTGATTGGAAACAATGGTTGATCTGGCCCACAGATACAAATAACTGTCAAGATAGATTCCTGAATAAAACACAGGGTTTCAAAATGACCAGGCCAGACCCTAGATATCCCCAAAGACATCACCCAGGGATAATAACAACCTACAGTGTGGGCAAATTATGCCTTCAATGGCTACAAACTTCCACACTGCCTGAAATTAAGCAACACCTAACTTTACTTACTAATGGTGCTGACTTGCGTGATTTCATACTGGGACCACGCAAACAGCGTCATAAGCGTTTCATAGCAGCCTCTGTATATGCAGCATACAATGAGGCCTGGAAGGTTACTCAAATTGAGACAGCAGAAAGAATACGGGAAATTGACCGTATTAATTTGGAAAAATCACTTTCTGTAGTGGACAATGGGTTAATGACTCTGTCCTCCAGAATTTTTTCATTGGACAGCATTGTGTCTTCAGCAATCGATATATTATCGCAAGACTTACTATTATTACAACATGGTCAGTCACAATTGCGTTCTATTGTACAGCTTGGTTGGACGTTACAAAATCTGCGTTCAGGCTATGTGCCTTGGCGTTTAATCAACACAACGTCACTATTCCAAATCTTTAACCTTACTGATAGACAAATCGGTATGGCGCAGAAGGGTGCTGATTATACAATCTTGAGCCTTGAAAAACTAGAAAGATTACCAATGACAATGTCAGAACGACCTGTCAGTGAATGGATAATACACGGAATCATAAATATTCCAATCTCAACCTTCAGGTTTCAATACTGCCAAAAATATATACAGGCTGGCATGTACGAGAAATTGGGAAAAGGGTACCTTAAAACAACTTGGAACCTGCCCTATTCACATGCATGTGTCAGTAACAAAGGACAGAAAGTGTTTCTTAGTGGCAACAATTGTGCTATGTCACTGAGCGGCACGCTTCTGTGTAACGGTATTAGTTTGCACGGAGCCTGTGAAGGGAATTCATACAACCTTTCATGTCACCAGCAAGGCGCACCTGCAACTGAAATAGAACCATTCTTTCAAAGACTCTATAATGGGAGTTACATTCTTATTGTAGACCGCAGATGCTGTAGTCTTATGCCCGGGACTCCTTATCTCGTCACTACGACGGCGAAGGTCAAGTGCTGTGGACGTTCTTTGTTCCCCAGCTCCTTTCCAGACAGGGAGGCAAGGGCATGGCCCGGTCTGAAAATTACTTCTATTCGAATAGACACTTTAAGCAGAATGAAAACAGTGCTTCTTCAGACGCCTACAAGGCTCACGTCATCTAAAGAAACGTATGATCTACAAGTCGCAAGGACGACTGCAGAGATACATACATTATTATCAACCAATTCCCCCGTACATTTCGCGGAAATCCTGAACGAAATCTTAAATATTTCTGATACCACAGGGGTCTCAAAGGTATTTAAGACAGTATTTTCGATGGCATTAACACCATTCAAAGCCATACTGGGTATTTTTCCAGACTTCGTCCATTCGATTTTTGGCGGACTTCCCCTGATCCTAGGACTAATTGCAGGAATCCTATTCCTAGTCCTTATTTTTCGTTATGGCAACCCATGTCACAGAACAAAATCTCACGACAATGGAAGATACGATCCTAGCCATTGGATACCGGGACCGGATATCAAAAATCCTGGGACTCTCCCGGCTTAGAGACCTAAACATGACTTGGTTTCTATCATTTCGACCAATGTGGCAAAGGTGTGTTTTACCTGTACTAAGGTGTCTGCTATGCGGAGAAGAATGCGTGTTAGACACCTGTCTGACGCTACAATCGGATGCGCCAGTGGATGCAGATACACTGTTGGTTCCTACCAAGGTTCACGCACTGTGCTGCCCTCAAAGGCTGCCAATTCTGATGACGGCATTCCTGGAATCTTCACCACTGCGATTGAAGAGTAGTGAAGTTCAAGATGAAAGCAGCATCGAACAGGTACGACCTTCTGTCAGCAATGCAAATCAGAATGTCAATGGAGACAATCATGCGCATGAATGCATGGTTACCCCTATTTCCGACTTAGTGGAACTTTCCCATGAAGCTGTTGACAGTTTTTTCGAAAGCCTGAATGATATGATGTTCTCTCCGGAACAGAAATAGAGACTTTTGAGTAAACTCGCACACGGCGTTCCCTGAATTCGGCCTTCAACTTTAAAAATAAAGTCACATGAACAATTACAATCCAGTTCACGGACAGCAACTTTCTTCAGCAAGCCCCTAAAATATTTTTCTATATATTTTTTCCCGGGACACTGATCTTCTGCTTAAAGTAAGAAACTATTCCTAGAGAACTAAGATTTCTATTTTTTTAGATTCTTTATAGACTTTATATAGACTTTAGCTGCCCACTGGTATGTTCACAATATATTTTATGTGATGAAATGGTTTCGACTTTTTTTCTGTATAGCCATATTAAGAGCCATTTCATGTGTATTTATCATATACCAACAAACAATAATGCATAACAATGCGTGTTTACTTTTGCATTTGATTCATAGCTTAAGTGCATACGATATATATGACTGCAATTTTTCAGTATATTTGAAAATTTCAAAATGCATTTATGTATTTTGGGGTGGTAAGGTATACACTATACTCTATAGTATGTTGTACTATGTTATACTATGCATAGATTAGTAGATATGACCATAGTTAGCGTGGAGTGGGTGTCGTGTATTTCTATAGGTTCTGAATCGATCCCCCTATTCCTGACCCTATTCTGGTTAAACTACCTAGCTAGTTAACTAACAGTCAGCCCATGAGGCAAGTAATTCCCCATGATGCAGATACCGTTATCTGACGCAGTCACACTACGGCACAGGAACGTGTTATCTGATTAGGTCATAACGCTTGAGATCTAATTAGACAAGCGATATTCCTCCAGCCCCTGATAAGGCATACGACGTTCTCATAACAAATCAAACCTATGACAACCTGGATAATCCGTGCGGCCATTGTTTTGATTTCACAGAGAACTTTAGTAAAGAATGTGCTAACGAGCAAGTCGTATGACATCTTTATTGACGTACCTATGTCCATCCTTACGTCAATCCCGGCACCTTTAAGGTATAAATATTGCCGATCTTGCCCTATGCAAAACACACGCGTGGTGACAAGACGGAGCAGCCATACTTGCCGAAGCCAAGAGCAGAAGCAGACCCCGCAGGCAGCAGCCCCGCCTTCCTGACGCGCTGAGAGACGCGCTGCTATCTCAAGCCGAGAGACCCAGCACCGGCGCTTCTGGGCAGCCCTCGCAGGCAGCCTGGAATATCGAGAGCAGAGAAAGAGATACCATTCCTCATCCATCCTAAATTCCAGGTACAGAACTGAATAACCCCTCCTAGAGAATTCTTTAGTTATTCACTTGGCAAAAACAAACTTAACTTAAACTGTAACTTTCTATTCCCGCCCAAGCATTAGACTTAGGTCAGGTACACGGGGTAGGCGTATTTAGAAACACCAGTTGAGTACGTTTAGTCAAATGTATATGTGTATGTAAATATATTTTAATCATTTTAAACATCATATGGCTCAGAAACCATATCAATGTTTTTACAGTATTATTTTATACTATTGCTTCTAATGTATGCACTTTACTTAACTATAAGTATCGCAATAATATCGATCCATTTCTCTTGTACGAGAAAAGAGACTGATCAATAAATAACATCTTTTATTGAACACGCCCGTCTCTTCCTTTTCTCTACATTCTGATGAGACTAAGAATGCACGTACTGACTGAGTAAAATAATTGCCTTGTGCTCACACGACTCTCGAGATTGACTCTTGATTAGGGGAGAGCAAAGTTGTCATGTTCTATGGTTGTCAGAAACTAAATCCCTTCTTGTCTAATCAGGGAAGTTAATCCTTCCTTGAACATTCGAGAAAGTTTCTAGCGAACTCTGAGCTTAGCTGGCAAACCCAAAAATTAAGTCTAGTATCGACAGTAGTAGACCTAGTTAACGTCTGGCCTAGGCCTTTACTGCTGTAGGTACTATTCCAATGCGCAGAGCCTATTGGGAAAATAGGAACTACACTACAATATTGTTAATATTTTCAAAGTCCCAATCATCAGAGAAAGTACTAGGTGATATAAAGTCACTTAAAGAAACCTTGAACTGATGTGGATATTTCAATAGTTCAATCGGTCCATAGATGTCGTAATCAGTAGCGTCCCATGCTACACCACCAGGTATAGGAATGGCTGTGATGTTTACTGATGATAGTTCTCTTTTTTCAATGTGAGAAGATCTGTTAGGCTTTAGAACCAAGTTGATGTTCTGACTTGCTGTGTCCATTGTACTGTATTTTCCATCAATCATTCTTCCCAAGCTTAAAACCAAAATGAGCCAGAGCAGAAGGAAAAGTACACCTAACACAATCCACAATTCAATCCATGGTGAAATCAGATATGTTTTTCCAAGTTGATGAAAGAGTTCTGTAATTTTGTCTTTGAAAGTTTTGTTTGCTGGCTTGTCTTCATGTTCACTTGGATCATCAGAAAAGTCATTGAAATTGATGAAATAGCCAGATGTAGTTCTGTCAATTGTTGGAATTGCTTCCGGATTTTCATTAATCTTTGGATTTGTATGGTCAGAGGCCACATCATTGTAGACAGGTGTGTTTTGATGAACTATTGCAATTTGGGTTTCAAGAGGCACAAGTTCCATGGCTTTGTTGCATAGTCCTTCTTTATTCACTGCAGGTTTATCAAAAGTGATTAGTCTCTCAGTTTGAACCTCTTGGATTGTAGCAAGGTTTTGTCTTCTGCTACTTCTTGGGAGTCCACTGGGCCTACTACTTATTATTGGCCACATGATTGTGGTTTTACCAGGTCGATTGATACAACTCTGTTCTCCTTTTTACCAGCAAGGGACGGTAGTACCACTGATCTTGTTCCGCTGATTGCTAAGACAGGTACTGCTTTTCTGTAAGAAGGCCCAAATTCCTTCTTCACCGCGATCTTTTCTCTGACCAGATCCCCAATCTTTGGAATCCAGACAGGTCTTGCTGAGACAGGTGGTTTTTCCTCAGTTGCCGTTGGCTTTAGCTTTGTGTTACTTAGACTTCTTCTTGTTTCATTTAAGTCCTGTGAAACAGCCAAACGATCTTTGATATCAAAGGTTTTTTCTTCCACCACTGAAGTCTGACTATCAATATCTTCGATTATCATTCTTGTACCAAACAAAAGTTCATACGGAGTGATTCCACCCAGAGAATTTCTTGGCAGATTATTAAGACTACGTTGGACACTTATTGGATGTTTGACCCACCCGTCACCCGAACCTAATACCCTCGCTGTTATAGATTGCTTTATGTCACGAATTTTTCTCTCCACTACCGCATTTCCCTCAGGATGGAATGGACTAGAGTACCGCAATGCAATGCCCAAGCTGGTCATGGCCTCCTAATAAGCTTGAGAGCTAAACGCAGGACCCTGGTCAGAATGTAGCATGCCAATTGCGTATGTGCCGATAAAGACTCGCAAATCTTTTATAACAGTTCTGGCGTCAGCCGAGCGCTGGGGCCACATCCAAATGAATCTCGTCTTAATATTTATGGGATCGCATTTTTCCGTGTGGACGACTGCATGTAGATAGCCTAATGCTGTCTAATAGAGGTGTCTGGGCTGGTATCTCGTCCGGTTAACAACTGCGATCTCTATTGCAGTCCTGACAATCCATTGCAGTTATAAATTTGCACGCTCATCCCCGGCGTCTAGTATTGTGATTGCAATTCTATTAGAGATTTCAAGATCTCTTGGTGCCTCAGACCCATTCCCATGGGTGCTTCTTGAATCAAGTAAGCCCTCCGGTTCGTGTTTGGAATTACTCTGTTCCCCACTCCAGGGATTCGAGCAAAAGGAACCGAGTTCGCATCAATTATGTATGTATTATTGATTGGATAATTTAGAGGCAATGCCGCATAGTCGCCTTTTAATGAGGCTTTTACTGCCAGCATGGTTTCTCCATCTATTTGTTTTTTAGACCGCTTTTTTGTAGCTACGGAAGCCGATTGAACAGCTGCCGCTGTGGCTCTGTTAGCCAATTAATTCCCTGCAAAGTGAACGCCATCACGTCGAAGACTCTGCGTATGTATCACGTGAGTCTTTCGTAGTTCTTTCTGTAAAAGAACTACTTGTTCCCATAGTTTTTTATGCTTTATTGTGACACCTGTCTTATCTTTGTAACCGTTTTCAATCCAGGTCTGCATGAAATTATTGTACGAATGGACGCAGTAATACGAATTGCACACTATTAGTGTGGGGAATTCGCGATCAGCATTTTCGAGCACCATCTTCAAAGCTCGTAGTTCAGCTCGCTGAGCTGTACAGTGTCTGAGTGATTCAGTTTTAGTGACCATAGGTCTGAATTTACCTATGCGCCAGCAACCTTTAACAATCGCGCATGCTGCATTGTAAACTTGTTTATCCACAATGTATTGTTCTGCAAATCTGTCTGTGTAGATTACACAGGTGTACTGTTCTAGAGGCAGAATTTTGATCGACAGAGGACATTCATGTTCGTATTCTAGATGTTCTAGCTTTTTCATTTTGGATCAAATGCGAGTATCACGTCTGTTGCAGCAAGAGAATTAACCCATTGGATCTATTCTGGATCTAATGCCATAGCATTTGGAATGCTCGTTATTGTTACTGCCTCAACGGCTGATACTGCTCTTAAAACAGAT